>NC_134757.1:10012500-11212500 GCF_050436995.1 Anticarsia gemmatalis | reverse complement strand
ATAATATCAGAGAACTAAATTTTAACACCTATTTAAGATCAAAATTGACTTAAATCAGCTTATTCAGACTCATTGAATAATGAACTAAATCTCAATTTTAATAATATTACTTTATTAAATATGAGACATGAAAATTTTCATCTATCCGTAGTAATAAATGCTATGCAATGTTACCCGTATATGCAAGACTTTTGAATCAAAATTAAGTTTTCGAATATAATTTTATTTTATTTGTACTTATAAATACTATTTATTTACTTAAGAGAATCGTTTCAGGGGAAATCGGGCAGAGGCTTGTGTCAAAAAATCTGTTAATAGTTATCTTAATACTAACGCCAAAAGATTTATCTGCAATAAACCTTTATCTACCCCTAATGATACTAATCTTTTAAATCAATTACGCTTTAAGCATTTTAGTCATAGAATCAAAATTATGATGTAAATGAAATCATCAGGCGAAAGAATTGGCTCTAGAAAATGTCTTTTTAAAACACGTTACGCCATGTAACTTTACAGCGTTGTGTACTAAGAAAGAGCATTTAATTGCAACGCTTCACAAAGTGCAGTAAAACCTGCCTTTATTTTCACTCGGAGTTTCAAATTGTCTGTGCAAGACAAAGTTCATTGACACCTTCCATTGTCGAACGTTCTCACCAAAGTCAGTATTTTGTTTATCAATAGTGAAGATTTTAGTAACGAAGAAATACTTATGAATAAAGATAGTTGGATAAATAAGTATTTTACATAAGTTTGGTATTGAATACAACATTTTGATATTTTAGAAAATAGTTACGTTTCGTTGTAAGTTTCGAAGTTTTCTTACGAATTAAAGTTAGTGATTATGTTAAGTTGAATGCAAAACTCTGTTATGAAAAGTAATAATAATGTATATTTACTCTTTGAATTTATTTTCATGTTAAAAAAGTTGCTTAAAACAAAGCTGACCGTACATGGCGTTACATTTATATTAATACCTTAGTCCAATATCACGTCGATTTGCGATACAAAGACGTCACAATTTCAGTATCCTCCTAGTATAAAAATCACTCTTCCCTTTTTCTTACTTGTACTGTTTACAGCATACTTTAAAACTGCGTGTTTTCTTCGAACATACTTCAAATGTGTTATTTTCAAAACGTCTTGCATGTTATGTCTAATAGTTAATATGGAATCATTGGAAACGTTTATCTTCTAAAACATTATAAAAGTTTATAATGATAGTTATAAATACACTGTAGTTATATTTTTTTCTGAATATGTACTTTAAATGTTTCACAGTACAAACATATTACACAGGAAAAAAACCGAGAAATGAGACTGTACTCACACAAAATATCTAAAATTATAATCGTTATAACCCATACATCACATTACTGAAGGCCAAAAAAATGGGTTAGTTCCCATATTTCAAGATTCGTATTAATTTAATCAAGTCTCTTCGGTCATACAACGAGACCGTGTTGTTCTTTGTTTACACGTGCCTTTAAATAGCAAGGAGTAAATACTGCGGAGAAAGATCGTACTAAATCACACACGTTTTCACACGCTTTGTGTGTGACGTAGGGGAGAGGGGGGGCGGACTTGACATTGATGTAAGGAAACAAAAGTTTTTGGGAAGTTTTGAGTTGAGTTGAGAATTTATGAGTGCATGTTTTTGTTTTGGTAGTATAAGCTCTTGATTCCTGGTTGACGTTATTGTGTATAAATAACTTGTGTTAAATAGATTTGATAAAAGTTGAGCGATAGCGAGACTAGACTTGATAAAGAGGCAGTCTGTGCCTGGTTGATATTTATCGACGGAAGGTACTTTATCTTTAAAATAGTCAGCGACATGGACTTATACCCTTAACGAATATTAAACCATTTTGGCAGACACTTTAAGTCTGCCAAAATGTACTCTACCGATACCATTCATCATCACCAGTCTAACCTTTCTTCCAACCACGCTGAAATCGGCTTCCAGTCTCACCGAAGGTTGAATACCAGTATTTTACATGGAACCAGTATACATTAGCGGTCGTTATATAAAATAGCACGATACCTCTTACGCTACCGTGATACCAATACCCGAAATACTACAATTTTTTAAACAAAACATTTATTCGGGCAGCGAATTACACATAAAAGTTTATAATAAACTCAGTCTTTCAAAATCCCAAGAACTGTACACAGTCCAGGAAGCAAGCGACGACACATTTAATAATATTTAACGTTGATATATAAAGAAAACAAGCACTTAATCCACTCCCACTTGTACGAAAATCGGTCAAGTGCGAGCCTTGTTTATGTTCAGTCGCGAATGTTGATACGTATTTGGACATCGCACAAAAACACGAACGGGTTTTCGGAGATTTCGCGAAGTTTCGTTTTGTTCGATTGGAAGCAGTTTTAATATGTAAGAATATTAAAGTGAATTTAATAACCAATTAATGTATTCATTGGAATAACTACATAATGTTATATATGGTATTAACTAAGGAAAGTGTGTCTGTGTATATCTTGTAAAAATGTTAGCATGTGCAGTAGTTTCGCGTTTAAAAAAATATAATTTAATATTTTTTGTGATTTACATATTTTGTAAAGGGAAACTGTCTACAATGAGCTAAAGACAGAATATGGATCTCTACATCATAACAATGCGTAGTTCTAATTAATACCTTTATATCATCTTTTTGCCTTATAATATATAAAATACTATATATTTTAATGCTGACATGTTTCACTCAATCATGACTAACAGGGTGATCCAAAATAGTTAAATTCTCTACCTTAGTCTGAAAAGTAAGATATTAAAATATTACAACTAATTCTCAATTCATATTTTACTTTACTCTTTAGAACATCATAATAACAATCTACATATTTCTTAAGTCACTAAAACTTTAAAACAACTAAATTCAAAACTACGTTTGTTATTATGAATCAGTCTGTTATTCATCTTTATTTAAAATAACAGTTTCATCAAAACTGTATATTTCATAGTTACGAAGTATTTATTTTATTCAAATGTTATCTGTTATCCGGGGTAAAATAACTGTAGATGTTTTGATATTGTTATAACATACCTAAACACCTTTGAGTTGAATATAAATTAGCCAAAAGATTTTATTTTGAGAAAATCTTCTTCTTTCATAAATTTTATTTTATAACCTTTAGTCCGGAGTTTGGTAACGAGACCGGTAAATGGGCTCACCCCCTATTACATGAGAATATTTTTTTGAATGGTGTAATATGGGTGCCTTATAGCTTAGTGAAATATACCTATGTATTTGATAAAGTATGAAAAAATAAAATTTCTGAATATTATGTTTTCAGTTACGATAAAGGTTCCTAAAAAGGGTCAAACAACTTTACTTACTTTGTTTACATTCCTTTCATATATTTAGAGTCAATAAACTCGTTTAACGCCTTTATGACATAAAGCACTTAAGATTTCCTTTCCAAAATTGAATCTAAACAACAACAAAGATTAAAAAATACTTACATAATTACTTTAATATTATTGTTTATTACCGTTATTTAATTATTTAACAATCATTAGCTAACTACTTAACTGAATAGCATCACTCCTTTATCTTAAGGAGATAAACAGATAACACAAAGCTTGTTTTGATTATATTACAATCTGTACATAATTCTTATTAAAAAAAAGTGTTTACGAATTCCAAATGAAATAATGTCAATATTTTCAAAAATCATCACAAATTAGTTCTCTATATTAACTAACAATTTAAACAAGTGAAAACAATCAAACCCAACCTGTCCAATGACCTTTCGACGTCCAAAAGTAAACCGTGACGGGAGGAAAATAAATCCCGTATGCGCACGCGCCGTCTAAGATCCCAAAATAAGTTCCCGCGCACGACGTATCGAGTTCCCGTCAGTATCTACCAAAGTGTGCCACCGCGCACACCCATCCTGTGATAAAACTCTAGTCTATAGTGCCACAAGCCGCTACAATATGACAAGTAATAAAGTGTTATAAATCCCTGTTCACATTTACCCTATAACCCCTCTTGTGTGAATTGGATTACCCTCAAGTGTGTTTTATGTGGCTAAATTTACGCTGTAAGTATCCGCTTTGTTTTTTAAATAAGGCTTGAATTATTGACAAAGGAATGACAGTAACAAAGAATTGGCCACTGAACAGAAGTCCAAAAAAAAAACAGCTGATTCAACCGCCACATAATTTGACATATTGAATAATTTTGCGAGCTTTTCTCACGTCCATTCTTTCCATACTTATCCTTCTTGAACTGTCTTTTTTACCCTTTACTGCTAATGTTTACCCATTAAGTAATTGTCCAAAATGAGCGAGTTTCCTGCATGGCGGAGGAACGTGTAGTAATAAAGTTTCAGCACGTGCTAAAGTGTGCTATTTTGAACGATGTTTAGCAAACTATGGACATCTTAGGGTCTATTAATACTGTAGTTTATGTTATAACACTTTAAACTAGACCAAGAGTTTGTTTATTTGATGATTATTTTACTCGTAAAATCTAAAAGCTAATGAAGTTGAAGTACGTCAATTGAGATTTAAGCTTTCACGATTTTAGATGTTTAAAGTCAGGGTCTTATAACGTTTGAAGAATTACTTGTTTAATAAAACAAAGAATAATGAACGTCAAATTTCTTGTAAAGCTTATGTAGATTTTGTTCAAACGGAGGTATAATGTTTTAATTTAAAAACTAGTAATATAAAATACATAAAGATATTGTTATAAAGTCTACAAAGAATAATAAAAACATATTTTATTAGCGATTAGTTTGTAAAATGAAACGTTTCTAAGAAACCCACTCAAAGAGGTATCCGTTCAAGATGTTATTTTTACTTTGAAACTGGAACTGTTACACCTCTTTTATTTAAGATGTTTTCACAATCGATGTATTTTGGATCACATAAAACTTTATTTTTGACAAAAACACGTACAAAATGTCATATTTGTTCTTTGAAATTAATAAATAAGTCAATAATTACGATACATACCGAAGGGCTATGACAAGTTATGCTGTATAAATCAATCAAATATATTTTATTAAGTCTTGCATCCCTTTCTTTCACACGTGAAACTTGCTTAGAGAAAAAGAGACAAAGTATGCACCAACACTTTCGCCTTATCAAAATGCTTCGTTTTTAATCACTCGTCTACATAAATGCTCTTCAAAATACAGTACAATTCACAAAATATTTTCCAGCATCTTGAAATTTCCATTGTTCAGGGTATTAAAACAGTTGGGAACAATAACAAACCAGTTATATTGGACTTTACACAGCCATTTTGGAACAACAAAACCTTTGAATTTCCAAAATAAATTACCGAGAATCGATTTTAGTCTTGTATCGAGGCCTGTGATTTCAAAGTTACGGA
Organism: Anticarsia gemmatalis; assembly: GCF_050436995.1. Classification (NCBI taxonomy): domain Eukaryota; kingdom Metazoa; phylum Arthropoda; class Insecta; order Lepidoptera; family Erebidae; genus Anticarsia; species Anticarsia gemmatalis. Next base: position 11,207,131 of record NC_134757.1, on the reverse strand, counting down.
GTAATTATCTTCACAAATTCAGTATTTCCTAAATATTTTGTAAATAAACTTGACGGTGGTTATAACTTGTATTTACGTTTGAAACAAGTCCAAAACTTCGGAATCCGTTTTGATCAACTATTGTACGAGAAATGATAAAATATTTGTGTTTCAAACTGTTTAAGCGTTTAAATATCTCGAAGGGTATTTGAGTTGTTTTATTTATGAGATCAGAGAGTTGATTATAAGCCACTAATGACTCAATTTTTTTTATCAATAACGTCTTTTTTGCAAAGCCAAAAAAATCTTTTTTTGCATTTAGAATAGCATAATTATATATAGGATTAATTGAAGGTAAAACTGTATTAGTGGAAAATTATCGATTTTAAAGCAGTAATTTTTGAGAAAACAATAACTTTTAAAAAACTGTGTTACGAGCCGTATAATATTGGTATAAGCCATCACTCCAACAAAATTGACACAAAAGTATCAAAATCACGTGACTGCTCTAAAATAACGAAGGGTAAAATACGTCAGTTGTTTACCAAAACGGGTAAAATTAGCTTGATAAGGTGCTTTATTTGTCAAGACGTAACAAAGCCGACACATGTGATTCGAACGTGGTAAACACCTTTGATTATAAATGATCTTGATACTTTACTTTGAATCACTTTCATTTAGCTGTCGTGTTTTACAACAAATATTTTAGAATGTGTTTAAGTTAAGGATAGCGCATATTATTATGCATTAATAATAATCAGATATTTTATTTATTTTATAAGAACTCACAATTTCATCTGAAAGAAACTTAACTTCATTATCAACTATCAAAGATACTGTTTATACTGTAAGTACCCATTTAAATTTTACTTTAACCCAACTCTCTCATATCACAAATCCCGTATCCCTAAAAGCCTCGCAGGCAATATTTCAAAACGTCACCAAATAATTTATAAAAAAGTATTTCATCACGTCTTCAGCTAACATTATTCCGGTGTACTGTCAACAAAACATGATAGATTTCCACAAAATAATGTATTATTCAATGCAAAAAACACGTCGTATTATTCTTGTTTTTACAAGAGCTTTCATGTAATCTGACATCATCAAATATTGAGGTTAGACACGTTGGGCGTTAAATGTACAATGTGGCGATTTTATTTATAAAGTGAAATGCTTTGTGACATTTCCTTTAAAAGCGTGATAAGGGATTATGGACCATAATTAAATGTATGGTATGGATTATGAATAAAGTTAGGTTTTGGATTATGGGGCTACTTTACAAACCATTTGAGTACGTTATTTGTAACTTATTTAAATATGCTGTTTTAATATATTACTTTGACTATTTATATCTTTCAAAACAACCATAAAATCTGTCATTATCATATTTTAGAATTGTTCCCTAACATTCAAACAAGGAAGCGGTTTGCAGAACTTCTTCCTAGAAGTCAACCAAACGTTTACCTTGAGTGACTTACACAAACCAGGAACTGTGAAACAAAATGTCTTTCTGTAGAAAACGTAACACAAACGAACAAAAGCTTTGTGTACAAGCCAAATACGTAGAAAACTGACTCAAGCTCTTCAATGAAAACCGAAAAAAATAACCTGTCTGCCAAAACGACTAAAAATATAAATGACGTATCCATTGCGCGCCTACAAGGGAAGAGGTGAAACGTATTTATAACAACCCACGCAATGGAAATTAATATATTGATGCTGGAACCAAAACACGGTAGGAATGCTATAATAGTCTGAATGGTTTGTTTAGAGATGAAAATAAACGTGAGTTCATTTGCAAACTAAATATTTTTGCATTATAAAAATAAACTTGGATTAGAATGTATTTAGTCTGGACAGGTAACATGTTTCTTATAACGCACTAAATAAATTGGTTTTAAATCGCTTAAAATCTAGAAAAACGCACGAACATTTTACTGCTTCTATCTTGTTTATATAAAGCCTTGGGTCGGTTTCGTAGTTTTGGGGAAAAAGCTATTGTTTTCTATCTTTATTAAGTACAGCGTAGCATTTGTGAATAGCATTGAAAACGTAACAAACAGACATAAGGACAGTCAAACTTTTGCATTTATAGTAAAGAACGAAAATATGGATTTATCTATCCATTTCAGATATTCTTGGTGTTGAAATACTAAACAAATCTTAAAACAGTTGAGATGTTTTGCATCATGCAGCATTGCACTGCAGTATCAGATCAAAGTTGCTTTATTATTCCATCATCCTAAAATTTATGCGTGCATGCAAAATTTCTGCTCAGTCAAACATTGAGATCTGGGTCAGAATATACTTGCAAGATTTACACTATGCACGGCGAGGAAGATAAATAAAATTATAAGTGAATTGTGTGAAAAGGGAATTGCGAGATGAAACAATTTGGCTTATTTTGGCGTGTCTGAAATGTTCACTAAATGTAATTTTACGGTACTAACTAATTGTACTGTTTTTGACTTAATCTATGCCTGTTAATTAATTATTGAATAACATAAATGTCTAAGTTTGGTCAAGGGGAGAGAACAAAGTTCTTAATTTTGCTAGTATGTACCATTCGTGAAAAATGTAAGACTACCATCGTGATTCATATTAATGCCTTTTAGCTAAAAAATTAAATCAAGAAAAGGCTTTCAATTTATTATTATAGATAGCACAAATATTATTAAAAAGAAAGATATCAAATAGGTAAACTTTAACTGCTAAAATACGCGAATTCAGTCTTACAAGAACCGTTCAAAATATTCGCAAGTATACAATAAAATCAGCAGAAATTCTCCAAATTCCAAACTGGTCTTTCTAAATGGATTCTTCAACCTATTCAAAAGCTATAATAAAATAAATCACTAGCAATCCAATTAAATATTGCATCCATCAAGCATTTTGGACACAAGACACGATGTTTGCAGCCAAAATATTTTGTCAAAGTTTAATTAAATGCTCTATCAATCAAATCTTAAATGTGGAAAGCTGGAAACGAATTTCTTCGATTGTAAGGTTTAGCTTTACGCTAGGAATTTTGATCTTTGCAAGATGGGAACGACATAGAAAATAATTAATAGGTATAGATCGTAGTCTTACTAATTTTCTTTAGTTCTTAGTTAGAAGTATTTGTCGATTTTTTCAACACAAAACTAATCATAATAATAACAACAATTTATTTACGCAAAATAAAGTTTTTCTTCTAATGAGGCGTTCTGCTATTGGATAAAGGTTAATATAATAAATATGATCATCTGCAACAGATGAATGATGATGATGATAAATCTGTCGATCTATCAGGCTAATAAAAGAAAGTAGGCGAAACTTATTTTCCACATGAAATCTTTGCTGCGCTAAAAATCAGCAACAAACTAATAGCCTAGTAAGAAATTATGCAAAGAAACAAGGTGGGATTAAATCTTAGTATGATCTCATTGACGCAGACGTCATAGCAAGGTGTGACGTAGATCATGACGCGATTTATCCATAACATCTAAATATAAAACCCCGTCAGAGTTTGGAACAGGATTTGCAGTAAAAGATAACGATCACTAGAATAATTCTGACTAAAATGCGAGTACGGAAATGATTGTGAAATGCACCTACATTTCATGAAACGCATAATTTTCAAACGATTTGTATGAATCATTCAGGAAAAAAATGCTCGTAAAATTTTACAAAATGTAGGAATGAAGTAGCCTAGAAATAGTATGCAAAAATTTTTGCAACCAAAATGTCCCGTGTTTCTAAACTGTGTCATTTCGAATAATTTCTTTAAAATTATCATTTTACTGGTTCTTATATTTAGCTTACAGTCATAAATTAATATCTTAATGTAGTAAGCACCAAATCTTCAATGTTTATCCATGGCAAGCGCACATTTTGTAAAAGCTTTAAAGTCAAGTAGAAAAAGATTCATAATGTCATCGGTCGCAAATAGCCCAGTTCCCTACAGAGTTTGTCGCCATGACTCAGGGCTGGACAAGCCAAAACGACTCACTTTTAACACAAAAACAAATTACCTAACCCTACTACACGTGGACTCCAGTTTTTATGCTTTACTATTTTTACGTCTGTGATGCGATTGTTGTGTCATTTACAATATTAAACGGAGTAGCCTTTCGGAAGCTCTTAAGAATTAGTTAGGTAGTTTTAAAGATTATCCTCTGTCATTTTGCTTTTGACTGCAGAGTTACGAGTGTGTTACGAGCTAGTGTCGAAAGGTTTTGATTTCCATGACCTTAATAAGTGCTTGTGATTGTACGTTACTCGATACAAATAAGTTTTTATTCACAAATACTTGTTCTGTACTTAAATACTTGTTTTGAGGCTAGTTGGACTTTGTAAGCCTTTGAAAAAATTAAATATGCAGGTGATCTAAGCAATTGACGTCGTTCAATAAAATACTTTATACAGATGTGCAATGCATCCTTAAGTAAAATTATAGCATATTAAAATTTATGGAACAGTTTCCGATTACCGCAAACATGTCGTTTTAAAATTCTATAAATGCCTAACTTTTGCTGTTTGTCGAGACTAACTTCCTATCTAATGCAAAGTCTACTTTAACACCTTTATCATAAGGTTCAAAATCACTTTCACTTCTTAGATATTCGAGAAAGCTTTTCAGAAACTTTGAGTTAGTATGTGCCCTACTAAATACCACTTTATGGATACCGTCATAAGAATCAAAATGAATCATTATTCACAAGCAGAATACAAAAACCAGTGAAACTTTATGACAAAACTTTTGTTTGCTAGCAATTTGCAATATAAACCCTTTACTATAAGACCTACATTTATTTTTGGTCATTCAATATTTGGATACTCAACAATCTAAAATTGTATCACTGAATTTTTTACTTTCTTATTTTAAGCATAAGATTCAAAATCGTTTAACGTTGAAAGTCGAACGTCCAGTCAAATAGGTGCGTGGAATACCAAACGCGTCTATTTATAATATCAGCCGGATCTCAGAGGATGCGAACACCAAATTTAACTTCTCAGCTTCGTTCATAACTAAAACGAGGCAAATGGTGCCGTAAATTCTATATTTGTGAAGGTCGTTTCGTATAAAAAGGTTATTAAAAAAAATTATAAGATATTGAAAATGTACACAATTATGTCGATGTACTGTAATATGCAACGTTAGTCTCAAATTATCGTCCCGTTATATTAAATAACCTATAACAAAATTGGGAATATGTTTAAGAGGATCATAAAAATTGGTCCTACTGACAATTTCAGTACTCGTTAAATCAAGTCAAAAGCTTCACTCAACTCAAACAATTTTGCCGCAAAATTTATCAAGAAAGAATGTAAACAATTCACATTTTTCTAGTTATAAAGTTCCCTTTGAATATTTCCCGAGCTCAGTGTCAAGTGTAGCACTGAATTTTAAAGGAAATTTCACCTTCTGAGAGAATACGACTTTGATCAATATTGAATCACCGCGTTCCTTCCAAACGAATATTAATGTAAATCGCATCGGCATCTTTCCTGCTCGAGATCTCAGATCGCTTAGATTTTATGAAGAAAGACTTTGGACTAAATCTGTGAATTTTAGCAAGATTAATAGCTTTTCGGAGTATATTATTACTAGACGACATGTCGTTGTCGACCCAATTCTTAGCTGATATTTAAATAATGAACACTGATTCTAAATACTATTCTGAACAGATTCTTTAGATAAAAAATATATGTTTAAACACTTGTGTAACATCTTTGAATAAAAGAACCTAATTTTAAGATTTTCACATATTTTTATAAGCAATATTCAACGAATATTTTAATCGATGACTTAAGCCAAATTGCCACGAAAAAAAATTATGACTATAAAACTATGTATTAAGCAAATACGTAACTTTTTCCCTACAAATCCTAAGGTAATTTTTTTCTTCCACAGGTACCTAAACAGCGCTAAGCAACTATGGAGCAGTTCGAGTCGTTACTGACGTGCTGCGTCTGTCTCGACCGGTACAGGAACCCGAAGCTGTTGCCATGCCAGCACAGCTTCTGTATGGAGCCGTGTATGGACGGCCTCGTCGACTACGTCCGTCGACAGGTGAGAACATGTGCCAATTAACACGTCAACAGAATGAGCAGTCCTACTAAATTAAAATACATGTCTTTTTTCAGTGGCCTTGTAAATAATATGTTCAATGCATGTGTTCAAAACTAATATGGACAAAATATTGAGTGTTCATTTGCTTTACAGGTCAAATGTCCAGAATGCCGTGCCGAACACAGAATCCCATACCAAGGAGTCCAAGGATTCCCAACAAATGTCACTCTCCAGCGATTCTTGGAGCTCCACGCCAATATATCTGGAGAACTTCCAGACCCCACTGCTGGGCAAGTCATGGAGAGATGCAACGTATGCTCAGAAAAAGCATACTGTGCACCATGCGCCCATTGCGACAAGAAAGTCTGTGAAGACTGCAAGTCGGCACATATGGAAGTCTTAAGGAGAGAAATCTCAAGAATCAACAATCAAGTTCGCCGTGGTCTAAATAGGCTTCAAGACATCCTCGGTGTGGTAGAAAGAAACACATCCAATCTCCAGACAAACTGCGGAGCAGTGGCCGGAGAGGTCGACGAAATACACAAAAGACTAGCAAAGGCACTCAAAGATAGAACAGATTTCCTAAGAAACGAAGTCGACCGCTATTTAGCAACAGAACTTAGAAACCTCACTCACTTGAAAGATAATCTAGAGTTAGAGTTAAGTAATATACAAAGCAATTGTGATCTCGCCGATAAATATATGAACGACGATGTCGAATGGGAAGACACGGAGTTAGTAGACACTAAAGAAATATTCCTCAAAACGGTCGAGTTCCTCAGAAACTTCGATTACGAAGCTGGCGACTATAACCGTAGGATACGGTTTATTATGACACACGACCCTAATCAACTGGTCATGCATGTCGCTAGTTATGGTGAGCTGAACATCACACAACCCAATGCGTACTCAGCAGGAATGCAACAAACTCAAGGCCTAACGAGGTCTAAGAGTGACCATCGCTTAGCAACGCAGTTCCGTCAGCAAGAAGAAGCAAAGGGTTGGATGGAGAACGACGAGCCAATTCTGGGTGGTCGTAAATTCGGTGAGCGACGACCACCACCTCCAGAGAAACACACGAGAGACCCTTACGGAGCCACTGACGATTACAGCGGCTACGAATCTGAACACAGACCAACTCGTTCAAGGTTCCGATCACGATTCGTGAAGAGTCACTTAGATAATGACTCTGACACAGAAACTACTAGCCGCTCAGTAAAAGCTGAACAAAAAGAAAAGGAAAAAGAGAAGGTCGCCGATACTGAAGACGCTACTCGAGGCCCTCTTAGTGGCATCTTCCGACTGAGTGACTGTCCACGTGTCATGCAAAGGATACTGGACGTCGACAGCGGGAAGAAGAAGGAAAAGAAAGAACCTCCACCACCTCCAAAACCAGTTCAGCCCGCACCTCAACCCCGTCGCCCTCCCCCAGCTCAAAGGCAACAAAGTGAGGACGATGAAATATCCCGTCTTAAAAGACAGAACAAAGGCGCGGCTTCATCACAAGAACCCGAACGTGCACCCGCACGTCCAGTTGAAGAAGAACGTAGTGCCATAAACCGTAAACCACCCACACCGGCGCGGGAGGTGAGTTGGGAGGAAGATACAGATTGAAAAAAAAAGCCAGCAGTACAACGTAGAATTTAGACAAATCATCGATACTAACAAGATAAACCGCGAATGAACTAACGGCATTCCATACAATACACTCCACGTTTAACACATTCATACACACACAAACACAACACAAAAAACAATCTACCTACCGTTTTGGTGTCAATACCGATTTACATGTAATTTCTCAGGCGTCCAGTGACGGTGAATCAGATGATGAATCTGTTGGGTCCCTGCAGCGAAATCAGCGTAAAGTTGCTCCCCCTGTTTCCAAACCAGCAGCAACTCCCAGAAGACCATCTGCGTCTGAAGTAACGACGCCACACCGTCCCGCTGCTCGCGCGCCTAGCACGGAATCAAGCGCTTCCACGGAAAGTTCCGGCTCGGCGGTGAAACACACAGGTGCCATTCTTACCATCGCTGAATTAAAAGCAAAATACAGCAGTGGTGCGCCTCCATCAAAACTTGGATCTCGTTTCTCTTCCACAGGAAACGAGAGAACAACACCAGTGGCAACCAACGGCACAGCTGGCGGTGCGCAACGGGTCCAGAGCCGCTTCGTCGGTTCTCAGCGACCCACACCTGCGCCCGCCCCCGCCGAGCCGGCGCACGAAGACTCCGACACAAGTTCCGAAGAGGAAACCGACTCGTCAGAGGAGAGCGATGAGGAGCCTGTTACGCAAAGAAAGCCCGAGAGCCAGGCGATGGCTCGTAGCGACATCGGTCCGCTGCTCGCGAGAAGCACTAATGCTCGCAATGATGCTATTGAAAACAAAACAAAGGAAACGCCCGCGCCTACGCGATACCGCACAAGGCAGACATCTCAGACTGAGGAAGAACCCGCGCCTAGGTACGGCACCTCGTCTGGTGGATCCTCGTACAGCAACCGATACGGAAGCAAACCAAGAGAGACTGAACGAGAGCTTGAGACTCAATCTTCTATAGACGATGAGACCAAGTATCCCACAGCTAGATCGAGGTACCTCGCCCTGAAAGAGCGCCGCAACCGTCTCGCGAGAAGTAAGAGCAGTCACACCGGTTTCGGTGTAGGAGACGACGACGATCAGGACGATCCGGTATCCCCGACGACAGCGTCACCCTCTGCGTACCTTGCGGCTCGATACGGCTCCGGCACTGGTGGTTCGGAGTTGTCTCGCAGCCGATCTTCGCATGCATTGAAATCTAGAGAGAGCTCGCCTGAGCGGCCTACACCCGGTGGTGAAAAAGACGGTGCAGCCCTCAGTTCCTGGGCGAGATACTTAAAGAGCAAATACGGCTCGCGGGGCAAGGACCGCGAACCAACTAGCACATCGTCGAGCACTTCTCGTCGCCTGTCTCTCGGGCTACCTTTACGCTCGGCAAACGAGCTTGCCAGTTCTGATGACGATTCAAAAAACGCGGCAGGCTCCCCCATCTCCCCTACGGCGGCTACAGCAGCGGTAGCAGGTTAGAATAACGGCGTGGCGTGTACATAGTGTTATGCTTAGGTTGACTGATGATATTTTGTTCTGCTAATATTTTTGAATGCTAATAAATTTTTCTGATGTTAGGTTTCGCAGCAGCCGGTTCCTCCCCTAGGAGCCAGTACATGCAGAAACGCCGTTTACAATTCAGCGTGGGGAGTCGGGGGAGCGAACCCGGATGCTTTACTTGGCCTCGTGGTATCGCTGTAGGTCCCGACAATACAATGGTCGTGGCCGATTCTTCTAACCACAGAGTGCAGGTAAAATTATAATATTTCTGTATATTTCGCAAAAGCAATTCTAAAATGTACTCAGAATGGCACATATGCCGAGAAATGTAGCACTGCATTTCCTCTTACGAGCGGAGTAGAGCTCTAAGTACTTCTTTAGTGGAAGTAAGTGCTGCCACAAGAACACACATGTTGGACTTAAAGACTCCACACAATTATTGTACTACTCTGCGTTCGCTAAGTAACTGAATTTTATAATGCCAGCTCTCAAAATTTATGCTAAGCTTTTAGCTATGAGAATATAATTTATAATAAAATTGAATGTTACTGTAGCCATTTCTGAAATCCAATTTTTATATGGACGATACATTTTAAAATCCCACAATTTATTTACAGTAAAATAGTTTTCAAGTGCAAACACGATGCAATAGAGGAAGTATCATAATTTCTGGTTGTAGAACGATGAATGTTGATCCAAATATAAATGATGAAGTGATGTTGAACGAATGCTGATGCCCGCAATAAATTTTGGCACAAGGTCAAAACAAAAATTTACAAACTGAACCCATTAAATGGTTGTAAACATTGCCTGGCTAATTGCAATGTTGTTTTGCTCTCCAGAAATGATACCTGGAGAACTGGAAGTGGTTGAATAACAAATTGCTTTTACGATCCGAAAACAAAAAAAGTTTGAATAGCGGAAAGCATTAAGGCATATAAATTGCAGTGAGTTCCGGGCCAAACATGATTTGTTTGACAGTAGCACAACCCCCAAAATAAAAGTATTAGAAAACCGTTATTTCAAAACAATACTCGTTATTTTAGTTTCGTTGTCGAAAACCATTTTTCGAAGGCTTACTGAAGGCTATCCACTTTCATACGTCAAGTTTTTCAGTTCTTTTACTATCATTTGCGGTTGGAACAATGCATTGGAAAAATATCACCGAAAAATTCACCTGTCAATAGCAGATGCCCACAATAATATTTATTTTTGCAGGTGTTCGACTCCAATGGTATATTCGTGAAAGAATTTGGTCAATACGGGAGCGGTGAGGGCGAGTTTGACTGTCTCGCTGGCGTCGCCGTCAACCGCATTGGACAGTACATTATTGCAGATAGATACAATCATCGTATACAAGTGAGTTGATTGATTGTTTGCCTCGAGTAAGTGAAATGAAATGTTAACAGGTTAACTGTTCGCAGTGTTCGCATTGCAGAGACAGTACATGAATAATTGCCGTGCTTGTAATGGATAGTACGTGGGTTAATATAGGAAATTATTAATTCAGCTTATGATTGATATTTTAATGTGACATAATTAGTATCACCAAAGCGTATGTAAATTCAAATTCAGAATATCCTTATTTTTGTAAATTTGGTATAATGTATTTGAAACAGTCAAATATTTTTTTCGTTTTATAAATTCTCGTGAAGAGAAACTCACGGATAAAAATGCATAGAATGCTAGCCACTTAGGTTACAATCTTGCAATTAATTTTATGCACAGCACTTATAACTACTCATTTATAAGTTTGTTTTATTATTTGGTGAGGAATAGACAGTCATTTTAAATTGCCCTACACGTAATTTTCTTTCTTAATCACCTTATAAATAGTACAAAATATCTCAATAACAGCTACGAAATAGCTACACGTATAACTTATTTACTAAAAGCACAGCAACATCAAACTGCGCGTTCATATCACATTAGTGGGATAATATTCGCAACGTCAGCTCGTTGCAGCGATATAACGGCTATTTTTCATTGTGAAATATTATTGGCTAGCGTAATAACTTTGTAGGTTTGATCTATGCCACTCTTGAATATTAATGGGTAGAAATATGCATTGTGGATGATGCATTAGTAGTTGTTTTTTCAAATTTTGTTTTTCATATTTGAACACATTTTATGTTATACATTTTTTTTTTCATATGTCTTTATATTACAGTCAATCACCAAATGTGTTGCTATAAACTCGAAATCGATTTAACTTATGTTTTTGAAAATCGTCTTTAAGACACAGGAAAGGTTTTTATGTAAGCAAGAAAGCAAAGAAAATCCGTAAGCGAAGCTGCGCGGGTCAGCTAATAACAAAATAAAACTAGAACGTCTACATTTAAAAAAATAATCGCGTAAAATTTTACTCTCAACATAATAATATACTATTACTTTCACATGAAAGCCTAAAAATGTCGAACAATATACCAAAGGTATCTATAACACGGCAAAGATTTCAACAGATTCTAGCAAACATTTTAGATAAAACAGAAACCATAAAAGCAAGATGAACCAAGCTGAACCGTATTACATTCTGAGCTCCTTTTGAATTTTATCGCTAAAAGCGCAGGTTAAGCTTTAAACAAAAGGAATGAAGAAACAGCAACTACTCTTGAAATCTGAATTCAATTTTACATTCAAAGAGTTTCGATTAAAAATTCACAATGCAAAGATGCTGGATGTTGTTGATACATAAATCTTTCTCGGACTTTATTTCTTGCTGTATTGGGGTCGGCATCTAGTCTGCCCGTATTAGGTTAGATTTTAAACTCTAAGGAACGACTGCCGTTAAATTTTGGGGAATGAAATAGGCAACCGATATTTTAGATAGAGTTTGCCAAAATTTATGAAGGAAATATGGTTGAATATTTTTATTTTATTAATTGTTATTGTAAAAGTATGTGTTAAAAGATACTGTTTTTAGCGTTTCTTCAAATTTATTATATAACAATAGCCTAGTGTCTTTTTCAAGAAAATAGTCAATACAATGTTGCTTTTAAAATTGCAAAGAAAGCAATGCACTTGAGCTAAAATTGTTTGGCATCATTTACAATCCGTTGAACTCAATTTATAAAGAAAAACAAGGTCATTGTGTTTCATAGTCATCATTTATAATGAAAGTCGGATGTCAAGTATATTTTGTGAAAAATTGCTTTCAAAAGTGTAGTTTATAAATAAAATTTTAATATTTCGACATATTCCAGAACCTAACATTGACAGTCGAAGTAATCATTTTGTTATTTCGCATAATTATAATGCAATGCGATTCACAAACAAATGTCAGCTTAAGGTTATTTCTAAATTCATATGACAAATATTTAAGAGTATAAATATCAGAAAATGTATTATTGTAAAGGAACTGAGAGTCATTTAAATAACTCTTTTACAAAGTCATCCACCAACTTGACAGGAAGAAAAATATAACTAACAAATAACATCATTTGTGAACTAGAAGGACAAATAAATCCTTTGTGTCACGGAAACAACAATCATGAAGTAAAGCTAGCTATACACTAATAAAAATCAATGTATAACAATAGAGCTGAATCACATCATTTCAGCTTCCATCTATTACGGTTTATAAGACGGACAGACAAACAGACGGACGGACAGACAGCGAAAGTTTAGTAATAGGGCTTCGATTTTACCCTCGGTACGGAACCTTAAAAACCACTTATGTGGAAGCACCTTGTTCTTGTGTACATTTTGGATATCTTTAAACAAAAATATGCGGGGCTTAAAATGGTGATAATAACAGTCGAACACATATCACATGAATTATTTCGCATTGGTGCTAACTTAATAAGTATTGTTGAAACGCAAGTCCCAAAGCATCTTTGTGTAAAACATCCTTTACCCATTTTTAAATATATTTCCATCTTACAATGTCTTCAAGATATTCTTCGTACATTTTTCACGTTACGGTCACAAAACTAAAACAGATTTGCAACTCTGAAATTGTGTTTTGTGAACTTACTTCTACCTCGTTGCGTCTTTCTGACTAAGATTTTCAATTTCACCTGTTTTCTTTGTTCTCACTATAAGGTATTAATGTCAAATGTATATTGTTTTATTGGATTAAAATAAGAATTGGTTTTCGTTTCAAAAGTTATTATATTTTAAAATATAACTTGCTTAGCTTTGATATTCTCGGCTATTTTTTTGTGATTGTTTTGATGTTGACAGAAAATCAGGTGGATTTCGTACAGGTTCGCGTGGTGTACATAGGTTCGATTTACATAACTTCGGAAACATATTTTAAATCTCAACGATGATTGTCGAACTACTCGTCTCACATTTTGTTTGCTCCATAATTCAAAAGAATTTAGGTAGGCGGACTATAAAAAACATCAACACTAGTCACTTAAAAATGTGAACTGAACACGTAATTTAAAAAAACATTGTGAAATGTGTCTCTTCTGAGTCACGTAGGTTACCTATCTTTAGGCGAAGAAAATTTCAATAACAAACTTCCAGTATAAATATAGTAGAGCCTGCTTTGAACTACATAAATTAGTTCTTCTCTTTGAGACGTATGCTGTACAATTTATTGCAAACAAGTAAATATATAAAAACTTTAGACAGACACTTAATAATATTATTGTAACAAAATGTGTTTGTACCTTTTGGAACAAACATTTAGGCATTTTTTAAATTTAAATCTTGTACTGCTATTAATAAAAAACCAATAATCATATATAAAACTTTTGGAACATGTTTTTAAAATTATTTTTATAATAGTTACTTCGAAAATGCAAAATGGTTCCTGTTGATATTTGCATATAAATACTGCAAAAAGAATTCAACACCATAGCACAAAAGAACAAAATTATACCACAGTAACATTTCCTGCACAAAACCCAACGCCATACAAAACACTCTTTTCCCATTCGATACAAGCACCCTTAACAACACGAAGCCACTCAATAATATTACCTCGAAACTTAAACAGTGCGGACAGCCTTCCAAACGATACAGCGCTAGTGATCCCATCTCAGCATATTTCCCGCGAGGCCTAAATTTGTATTCCATTCGTCTATTTGTCGTGGCAGTAATTCATTAGCGTCAGTCAGTCTGCTGACCGACTCCCGGGATCCAAGATGTGAGTTAGCGGAAATACGAGTTTGAGACAAATGACACTTTTTTGGACATCATCTATCCTGCTTTATACGCTTCTATGGGGATAATTTGACAAGATTTTTTGCGAAAGAGATAATTGATGGAGGTAATCTGTGTTTGGCGGAGGATAACGTATGTTTTATGCGTATGTTTTATTTCAACAATGGGGGTTTAATTCGGGCTATTCTTACGTCGTAAATTTGCTTTAACTGTGTAAATATTATGAGTTTAAACTCTGAGTTTGAAGTTACTTTACTTAACAACTAGTTAGTTTTTTTTTAGATTACCAAATCCTGCAAAAGATACCTTGTAATTTACCTCTATAGAGGATAAAACCGAGGTGTAAACGCACATTTCATCTGGAACATAATTAGCCCGTGTGTTCGCCTCATATAATATCAAGGAATTGTTTATTAATAGCACTTTCTTTACTCTTGTTTGTTTTTGTCCAGGTGTTTGACCCTCAAGGTCGGTTTCTCCGTGCCTTCGGCAGCCAGGGCACTGGGGACGGCAAGTTCAACTACCCGTGGGGCATCACCACGGACGCGCTCGGATTTATATACGTCTGTGACAAGGAAAACCACAGAGTACAGGTAAACACTTTCTACAAATAAAGAGAAAATCGAACTCTTGAATGCGTTTTCTTTAAATAATTGAACATTTTAAAGAACGTTTAGTGTGACTGAAAAAAAACATTGTTTGAAACATCACAATGTTTCTTTCAAAGTTTTTTTTAAAGCTTAATTTTTTTTTAAGCGTACTTGTGTCCTTTCTTGAAAATTCCACACCGTCGTAATTCTAGTATTTGTAAAATCGATATTGCATTGCACTAATAAAATGTACGTATTTTATTCCAAACAAAATTTTAGATACTTAAGAGCTTACGTAAAACAGTATCATTTTTTTATAATCACCATTCTTCATCAGGTATTCCAATCCGACGGCACGTTCGTGGGCAAGTTTGGGTCCTTCGGCTCCAAGCTTGGTCAGCTGGAACATCCCCACTACATCGCCGTCTCCAGCACCAACAGGGTCCTGGTGTCAGACTCCAACAATCATAGGATACAAGTCTTCGATGTCAATGGAAGGGTGCTATCCTCGTTCGGAGAAGAAGGCTCTGAAGATGGACAGTTTAAGTTCCCGAGGTAAGTCTGAATCACTTTTGTTAACACCAAACTATAGTATTGCAGAGCATTTTATACCAGACAGAATTTTATACGCAGTTTTAAAAACTTAATTCTAACCGTCTTAGTCATAAACACACTATAAACCTATTTTAGTTAAAAAGCTACTATAATATGTTTTCTCCTTTTCATTTCACTAAGAGTGAAAGAAACAAAACACTTTATAGGCCTTCATAACTTCATATATTTTTATCAAAAAGAGGGTAAGTTTAGTTTTGAAAAGGCACCCCTGATTAAAAAAAAATACTTTTGAACATATCGACTTTTTTACGATAAATTAAATTATTACTAACTTCGCATAATATACGTTCAGTAATTTCAGAGTATATCGCAAAAAGACACATGGCGAAGGGACTTTATTTTATAATATTTGCTTAAGAACAAATACCAAATATTGTAGTACAAGTCAAAACCAGGATCATAACAATACACAAAACATATACTCTATCAATTCATAGATAAGTAATACAGTTCGCAAATACAACACGACCTATTCACAACAATAGCAGAGAGAATATTGGCATAAACACAGCACTTACTACGATATGTATTCCATAGTTATTGTTGTCACACGATAATACGATGTTTTCCTTCATTCAGAAACTACGAGTAGTATTTTTGTATTTATCTTTGTCTTATTCATAAGCACGTCTGATTTGTATTTCATTTCGCGCTTAGTACAATTTGTTGATATTATTACTTTGCTTTTGTGACGCTAAGGGACTTGTGAGATTAATTCTACTAAGAACAAAATAGTGTAGCTGTATTTTGCTTGAGTGCAATTTTACCGTCAGAATTGTCGCTAAAATATCCAAAATATTCTAATATTCACAAAATAATTGCTTTATGTATAATCACCGTTATCGACTTTTTTCGATGTACTGCGAAGCATGGGAGGAGCTACCCACATTTTAACAGTCTGCACCTTCAGTGTTAATCGCTTTTAAGTCTTTTCGACAAATTTTATTTAGTGGTCTACCTTGCCGCAGTTCAAAGCATACTTAGTTATAGGGAAAACGGGTGACGATTGAATATGATAAAAGAGATGACACTGAAAAAGTCCATGAAGGATATTCTTAGTAGCAATAGTCGGTCAGTTTATCCAAGCAACTTGGTTTCCTCAAGTTAATTAAAAACGTGTTTGTATTTAGGTAATTCTTCACAGAATTAGCTAATAAACTTTCCTACTTTAATGGCTACTAACTGGAGCCGATTTGGTCTTAACGTGTGCTTCCAATGGCTCTATAAAGTGTGGTTCACCGATCTTCTAATTTAGGTTTACAGCCGCTTAAATTTCCAACTTGCGGCCAAATATTTACAGTAAGCGCTGAAAGTCTATAAGTGCAGTTTTGAGATATTGTGGCTTTTAGATAGTTTGCTGTTTTGAGCCTGATATTGGTGGTTATATTGATTTGGTTTATCGTAGTAACCCTTTGAGAACACGTCATAGTACAGTGGTCAAGTTTTAAGGTTAGGCTAGGTTTTTGTAAGGTTATATTGAATTCTGAAATAATTTCTGTGACCGGTTTTTTAAAATACGCGTCATATAACAGGGCATACCTTGAAAAAAAATCCATTCTTTTGCCGGTCCCACTTGCGTACCTTTCATAGAATATAAAACTTTTCTCTCATAGTTCAAAACGATAGTATTTGAATATATTCCCATTCATAATAATATTACTTACTTTCAAGTATAATTACAAAAGCGGCCAATGAACTGTATTTATGATTGATTCTATTGTTTATATCTCAATAAAGGCACATTGTTTCTGTTCTTAGAATTATTTTGATGTTTAGCTTCGGCTGAACATGAAAATAATTTTGAAACGGAAAACTTTGTTTTCATTTTGTTTAATTTTGTAAGTACTTCCGTTGAAAAGTTTTCGCTGAAGTTAATTTTCTGTAAGCTTAATGATGTTAGAACAAATTCTGAACAAATATCGTTAGTCGGTAATTCAAATCAGACGGTTGCGCCGGTGTGACGCAACGGTTAACGTGGTTTTTAATTCGACCTGTAGAATACGGTGCAGGTTTTTTTCTGGTGATACAAGGGTGAAAGTGTTTGCAACTACACAGCAGTTGCATTCGTTTCATTCGACGTGCAAAAACATGGCTCATTTAAATCGTTTTCCTTAGTTTTATTCAATTTTGAGCTTGTTTAAACTAACTAATATGCGTTTTATATAAAACGGTTTAGGTTTTCGGTTGGACGTTGACTTTTCTGTCGGTATTAAATTAAAATTTAGCGAACAAATCGTTCCCTTTGAATTGTATTTTCATACACAAACTTCTCGACTATTGTAACTGTAAAAAATATAAAAAATACTCTTTTAAAACCAAGGTCATACATGCCAACATTGACGTCCAAACTCGAAAAAAGCAGGTCAAAAAGTCTCAAACTAGACGAGTCCTTGTCAACTGTCTGGTCTACAAAGAAGCAAAGACCTTCATTACAATGATGCCAATATCTCAACGTGGCTAGACGTACCTTGACCGAAATACTCGCCTCAATAATAAAATATGACCCGAATACGTGGTCCGTTTCCCGACATGTTTTACAACTCTGAAAACAGTATGACTTACATTTAAGAAGATTGTACACTTGATAGCTTTTATTGTAACTTCTCTGGTACAGCTGTAGTTGAATTATCAATGACGATACACTTAACTAGAGTTTTTTTTTAATATTATTATTCTGGTTGTAACTGCATTGCTGTTTAAACATAATGCCTGAAACGCTAAAATTATAATAACTTTTCTAATTACCACAAAAAGCTATTATTATGCTTGTTATATTTGTCATTTCATTATTTTAATTTTACTTTTCTATGTCAGATATAGCCATAAGACTGAGATAGAAGATTATTGTGATTATTTAAAAAAATGTATTTTTGTAATAAAATATACAAGTTGGTCGCAAAACAAGCTAGTTCAACATTTTTATGAATTTACACCTGCAGATTGAAAATCATTACGATAATTTAAATAAATTACATTTCCTAATTACTGATTATAGATCAAACCATTGCATCCACAGTCACCAGCGAGACTTATTCATACCCAGTAACCAAAATTAAACCCGGTTGAATTACCCAATGTACAAGCTCTTTATAAACATTTTTACGACCACCAACCCGGTCGGTGAGTCCAGATTTTATTGGTGGAAAAATTGTATAGGTGATTCAGAAATTAATTCTCAGTACGTAAAGTATGGCGAATGTTCTCGACGTTTACAAGCCAGTAAAGTATGACATTTACTGCCGTACTTTGACGATGGGATTTTTAGGGACTGGTGGACTGTGGTGTAGTAAATTATGTCTGGGTAGGGGATTCACGGTGCTAGAAAAGTTTTGATTAATATTTTGATGGAGATTGATTTTGTTACATGTATAACATAATATTGCCATAATAATAATAGGATTATTTGGGGAAAAGGAGGGCTTTACGCGACAGTAATCTAAAAAATAAAAATCGTCGGTCAATGTTTACAAAGCCGATGGCCACGAAAAGAGAAAAGTGGAGGAGAAAGATTCGGAAGGATGTATTTATTCATTACCATATGGGATTCATAGCAGGGAAGCGAGAAATCAAAAATAATATAGAAAAAACTAATTTCTAGCTTTTAACATTTTGGATACATTTTTTAGAAACGATCTAATGTAATTTTATTCAATTGCATTCAAGACAAGACCTGAATCCAATAGCACGACTACTATTAAATATTATTACAAAAGAAATTATCCCCAGCTAAAGCCGTCTTTTCAAATAAATTTCCATAGCGTTACTGCAGGAATGACAAATAGGTTATTAGTATGCAATCTCTTTTTGCCTAATAACTTGTGGACTAAAGGATCGACCAGCGAGCGGCCGCTGTGTATAATGAAATGTCAACTGCAGCAGAGACAATGCACGTGCTCTTATTATCTTCAGAATAGAAGATATTGTTGGTTAGATAACTATTTTACAAAGCTCCTTGTGGCTTAGTAAGTGAATTTTTGATAGGAAAATCTGTTTTAACTTACCGATGTTAAGTTTGGTCTTAGGGTTTTCATCTACACGAGTAGTATAATGTGAAATTTTGTCGTCAAAATGTGAACAGAGCAATAAAATAGTAGTGTATCTATTCTAAGCTAAGCTAAAAATAATTTAAAAGAGAGCAAGCAAATCCTTATCTTCTCTTCTGCTCAAATTCAAGCACAGACTAAACTAGGCATGTCTGAATGTATCAGTAAAGAAACCCAAATCCGGAAATATGCTAGTATTAAAATCATGAAGAACTAAACCATTTTTTTCTCATCCTCAGGGGTGTAGCAGTAGACGACCAAGGCTACATCGTGGTAGCTGACTCAGGCAACAATCGCATCCAGATCTTCCACCCAGATGGAAACTTCCTCAGGGCCTTCGGTTCCTGGGGCTCCGGTGACGGAGAGTTCAAGGGTCTGGAAGGCATTGCTGTCATGTCTGGAGGCAACATCATTGTCTGCGATCGGGAGAACCATAGAGTACAGGTGTTTTAAGGTGAGAAGCTATTTTTAGTCCTGTATAAAAAATTGGCGATGTGTCGCAAGGATTTTGACGAAGATACAAACAGTGGAACTGTACGACAAGATGTTTGGATGTGAGTGTGGCAAAGCAAGTTTGTAAGGATCGTACTAAGTGGTGTTCGTTAAGGTTTTTGCTTATCCCTATGGGAAAAAGGCGTGATATATTAATGGACTAATAGTACAACAAATATTTGTGAATTCCGCAAATCATTTTGTTTGGGAACTCATGTAATGTTCTAAGTCTTGGCAATCACACGTGGCGACCACTTTAACATCAGCGCCGAAGACCGTATTTTGTATGGCTTTGAGTAATGATGTAATCCTTTTCAAAGCACAGTTCTGAAAACGCCTTTTTGCTGAAAGCCAGCTTGGTTTCAGTGAAATGAAAGAGTACCTCTTATTACGGAAAAATGCGCAATGTAAGATGTGCGTGATGCCCTAGATGTGGAAAGTGCTATGCTGATTGTATGCAATACTATAGATATAGCAGTTTAAGAAACTGGTAAATATATAGCAGTTTAAAAGGAGTCATAAATAACAATTGCGTTTGGTAATAAAGCAGCGAGCGTAGATTAAAAAGGGACATTTATAAACCTTAGAAAATTTAATCTACCAACGAACGTTCATCTTAAAGCCAAAAAATATACATATTAATCGAAATACATACATTATATTTCTTTAACATATTTTTCTTTCTCTTTTCAGATGAACAACTTCTACCAATTTAATATACGATGTTAATTTTCACCAACATTTTTACAAAAATGATGTAATCACGAAATATCAAATGTAAAATCATAATTTTTATTTAAAATAAACAAGCTTTTTCCAAATTGTAAGTTTCAATTGTTAAAATATTAACTAACAAATCAATTGCTTAAAAATACCTTTAAATTTTGAAAAATAATTTTCTTAAATTACAATTTGAAAGATACAGAGCAACCCTATAACGAATAAGAGATTGATTGAAACACTTTACTTTTCGATAAATCTCTAATATCTTAAGGTTTCCTTTCGATCATTGTCCTTAGCTATCACTTAAAGACGGATGGCCTATCGATGGACAGAACTGATTTCCCATAGGCCCGGCATCGGCCATCAATTGGAGAGCTCGCAAAATATTGTACATCGCCAGGAGTAATCGAATTTTATGAGTGAAATAAAACGCTGATCGAAAACAATAAGAAACAGTATTATTTAATGGGTTTCTCAATTTATACTTGACTATATAAAATAGAATTATTTTAATGTAAAAATGAAATAAAGGGTTATGAATGCAATCAAATATTTTTTCGTAAATAATCATATTACAAGAATTTTAGACACAAAGCACTCAACACAAAGTAATCAAGCAACAGAATAGCTATAGTAAATTCTCGTTGGCACAATGTGTCTCGAATTTCAATCAAAAAAGTATTTCAAAAAATTCACTCATTTTATTGCAATCGAATTTAAACGATGTGACTGTAAATTTTAATAAATCTAAAAAGCTCAATGTATAAATAAAATGATCATCTAAAAGCATTTAAATAAATTAATTGAATAAAAGATAATATAAATGAATAATAAAAGCATTTATGTAATCGAGTGCTACTGTAATATTTTATGCAAATAAGATGATAAAGTCGAAAATTTTCTTTTTTTTATGAAACATGTAAAATATGTGTTTTTACTTTAAACGAGCCAAAGATGGTAGGTTGAATAAAATATACCAAAAAAATGTTGTGACTATATTCACATTTAGCTTCTATTTATTTATTTCATTAGTATTCCTAGTCGATTTCTATAAATGTAATTGTCTTATTAAATGTAATAATAGTATTTATGTGACTGAAAGTCATAATGTTTTTGACAATATTGTTATTTTAATAAATCAAATAAATAAATGAACAGCGATTTTAAAGCAATTAAATGAACCACGGTATCAATAATAAATGAACCGTTTGTACAAAAATGAAATAAGATTTTCGTTCATTAATAAATACAGAAGGATCGTTTCTTACAATAAAATTTGTAGTATAAAATATGAATAACTGAATAGGTACGTCTAGTCGTAGCCGTAAATAACTTTCCTACGAAATGTAATGCTTACGAAATAAGGTATCCAAATATATTTGTGCCAAAAAGAAGTGTTTTATGAGAGACATTGTGATAGTCGGAGCGATTACGTAACAATTTAATAGAAAACTGAATTTAGATACGCGATTAAAAGTATGAAGAGTTTATTTTCTGACGCAAAATTGCAGCTTTTGCAGAACTCATTTTATGGTGAGGTAAGCAATTTGATAACAATATGGCTGTTAATATAATCTTGAGACACAAAAGGTACAAGAAACTAACTATTTTTAAATACCTCTTGTGTACTTTTAAATCAAAAACGTACAAGTACGTGCGAGTTTTTCTGTTCTCCGGTCATTTACACTTCATTTAAGTCCATTAGTTTTTGCCCTTTCATGTCATTTTTAACGAATTTCAATGAATTAAAGCCAATTTAAAACATTCTTGTAAAGCTATACGAACACATTTTAAAATCTGTGTTACAAATACGGCCTTATGGAATCTATGTTATAAATATACGTATTTTCTGTGTGGATCCACCATAATTGAGTATGCTTATAATGCTACCTTGGCTGATACCGATTCCATATGTAACATTATTTTCCCTTTTTTTTAAAACAACAGCAACTCCCGCACTATACAAGACATTGATTGTTTTTTAATAACGTGTTTTTTAATACATACATATTTTTTGTTACTAAAACTTATCATGTTTTGTCATCGCTCCTACTGTCACCTTGCTGTCTCCCTTATTATTTCGTGCCGATATAAGAAAATGAAACACTATTATGTATTCCACGCGATTTATATTTTCTATATTTGCCATAAGTTTCTGTCACTAAGGTTTACTCTAGTGTTTTTGACTGACTAGAGGGATTAATAAATTATCTTTCATATATTATTTCTTCATTTTGAGTTATTCGTCATCTATTACTACAAAAAAATAATCTGAGTTAAACAAATGTTGTATTTGACTGTAGTTTATGCAGTTTATGCATGTGAATTAACAAATATAAGAATATGAAAATTCAAGATTATGCTGTTTCCCCCGATCGGGCGAATTGATGAATAACTCTTAATTTCATCATCAGATTCTCAGAAATTTGTAATTTTTTTTTTCACCTTGCCTGACACATAACCGTGTGTACAGATTAACCAAATTAAATTAAATTATCATTTATCAACTCAAAATAAATGACGTTGACTCTAAATATTTTTTTGTTAAAAAAAAATAAACTGATTTATTTGCAATCATTTATTCGTAATTATAAAACTGTAATTAACACGCACAAAGCTTCGCTTCTGATGTTTTAATATACAATTATTTTATGTACATAATGTATTATGTACTTTGTAGTTTTAAGAGCAACATAATGTTGATATTGAGAACATTTTGTATGGTTTTTGAAGTTTAAATAAACACGATTTGTTACTGAAATGTTGTTTTATTTATATTCACATAACTTTCCCAGCTTTTATCAAAAAAAGTATACGTACTAATATTGTTAATCTAAAAGTTTGTATTTTTGTTTCTCCTTCATTAACAATAAAATGTCTGGAACTATTATGGTTAAGTTGTCCGATAAGGACAGAGGCTTAAAAACACGTAATGTTAACGCTCAGTGAACACATCCCACAGTGAGGAAATTTTAAAATTACCAATAAATTTAAATAAATTAATACTCAATAATTATATTATTGTTCATTGGATATTGACTTTTAACACAAATAACAAAGAATATAGTAAGCAGAAAGCGTTAGTGTTAAAATTAAATAACCGCGATTAATGTAAGCAAGCTTAGCCGTAGTGTCTGTCACAAAAACTTGTGAAACTTTCAGGCTTGTTAATTAAGTAAGAACGATTAGATCCATTATAATTTTAAGCTGATTAGACTCTTACTTTAAGACGGTAGTTTTAACTTTTCTTTAAACTGAATAAAGAGTACGTGTAAATTCGGTATTATAAATGGATCGCGAGTTCGATTCCGTAGTTTTGATTATGGTTTACTAATTAGATTATTTCTTGTCTTATCTTCAATAAACATAAAGGTAGTTACTTTAGATGAAATTTTCTTATTATTATTTGTTGTGATCTAAAGACAGTTCTATTAAGTGTTTATTTAAGCTTTATATTCTAAGGTATTCTAGGTGTCTTAATTAAATAAGCACACACATCATTCTATTATAGACTGGAAAGCCTACGTCATGATATAATAATAAATATATTTGTTTTCCAAAAATCCATGTGAGGATATAACACCATTAATCAGATTGCACCACGGTTGTTTGTTTTTCTGGACAATGCGTGCGTTTCATGGTCGGTTAAGCGTTACATTGTAATAATGATCTACGTGAAATATATCTGGATGTTATTGTTATATGTCATGGAAAAATTTACGTGATTGGATCACCAATTTTGTAAAAGCGAAAAAGATTATTTATACTCTATATGTACACATAAATATGGGTTTAGAAAATACTTTCAATAAAATGCAGCTGAATAATGAAAAGATTACCTTAGGAATCTAAATGAAAACATTATCAAAATAATTCGTGTTCGTTTCTTGAGTGTGTTACCTAAATACGTACAAAATAATTAAAATGTATTGCATACAAATAATCCGATTGTTATACAAGACTCAATTTACACTATAGGTACCTACTACCGATAACCGGTGAGCTGTCAAAATTTTTGTATGACAAACAGTGCAGCGCCTCTAGCGAGCGCCGTAGAAACTATTTTTACAGTACATTTTAAATGTCAAACACTCGATACTCGAAAGTACCGACTGTACAGAATCGTTCCAAGGATCCGTTTCTACAATAAAAAATATTTCTTCCAATATGAGCAGAAGCTAAAGTAAAAATATTATAAAGATAAGTAAATAATAAGTAATATAGGTAACAATTTGTCGAACAAAGTACCACACAAGCAATTTGATTAACACAAACGTATATAAGACTATTTATTATAATAATATTGCGTGAAGATTACCGACGGAACAGAAACAATATAATATTACTTGTGTTGATTACAACAATACTTTTTTCCTTATTTTTGTCTTATACATAATATTTTATTTCTAAAAGAAATTATGTGGGAGTAAGATTATTTTTTGGTTTTCATTGAGGTATTTCTTAATTTAATATTTGTACGTTTATTTTAAGAACCTATTATTACTTTTATGACAAGTGTTATAAAATTTGTTACTGCCATCGCTAAACCTTTTGTCAGATTCGATTCCGTAAGTTGTCAAGTGATGTATTTTATTGAACCCATTACTGTCCCACTGCTGGGCTAGCCCAGCGATAACGAGAAGATCCTAGGATCTTCTCGTCTTCCCCCAATGAGAAGAGCCCGTGATGATGTTTTATTTTAAAAAATAACTTTAAACAATAACCGGGCTGGTACTTTCATTTAATGAAAGTTGCGCGATGTATGTTTATGAAGACAATATTTACAAAAAGCGTATACAGAAATCGAACAATGTAACGAGATATTATGGCTATCACATTATGCACATAACATAAAATTATCATGAGATGCTTAAATTTAATATTCATATAACACATACAAAAAGCACACAAACAATTACTATGACCACTAATACAATAATACATCAATTATCACAAAGGACATCTAAGGACGTGTCGTCGATAACAGCTGATGAGGCTCACTATCAGTCTCGTATAATGTGAGATCGATAGCCATTTGTCCATGTTACTTTATCATTGATCATGTAATTACATTGTTTGTCTTTATTTATAGTTCAGGCTCGTGAGTCTATATTGATTTTATTTTGCGCTTACTTTCGCGTCTGATTAGCAACTTATTTGATTGAAAAGTTATTAGCTGGGCTCTGCCTACCTTCATGGGGAGAATCCGTGATTTTATATATATGTATAAAATACATTGAGAGCTGAAGTTGTAAGAATAGCAAAAAAGTAGTATCTATCATTTACCTTTAAATAATATCTAAGTGATAGCTACTTTTTATCCAGTTCTTTTATCAAATAAAGCTACGGAGTTACCTAGTTAACACCATGTGCTAAAGAGAAGATAAGAATTAAAAATAAATCTAAGATAACTTTAGGAAAATTCAAAACTTAAGGTTCTTATAAAATAATGAAACCAAAATTTAGGACTAGCTTTAGAACTTCCTCAGCTCTAAAAATATTCAAATACAGATCTTGCATAAATATAGCCGAAAATACTACTAAAACAGAAAGTACCAGTCTTATTAAAATAATTTGAACCATTCAGATTTTATGCCGCAGTACAGTACTGGCATAAAATAATAAATGGAGCCTTATTTTAGTGGTCCATCTTAAGTGGTTTATGAGCACCTCTTTACAAAGCCTACACAAAGAAACTACGTTTTGTTACTTAACTTTGTATACTTCAAGCGATCTCTAGGATATGAGACGTAATTATTTTTCTTGGTTAGTGGTTAAACTAAGGTCAAACTGAGGGAAGGAATTGATTTGGCTTAACTGCTATGACGACGACAGTTGCTTTAATTGAAAATTTTATCTTTATAGCTGCAAAAACCATTTCATCGTTATATTTATCATGATGACTCCAAAATACATTATAATCTTAAGGTTAATATATCTGAAAGGTATTTTGTTTGAAGTGCATTGTATACATTTTTACGTTTAGACATAGATAACTTGGATATTGATATAATCCTAAATGTTGATTGCCATATGATAGACACTTGAACTAGCTAAATGCGCTTTAATAATATTCTATCGAAAATTGAAATAATCTAACACCAGTTTTTCGGTCCCGTGTGTCTATCTCATGCTTTCTTAATATACGGTAGCTACCCTATCACTGAGATAGTTCTAATAAGATTTAGATATAACATAACCTAGAGGACCAAACATAAAAACTGCTACTTATTTACATAATTTGTAGATTATCATCAGCTTATTTATAATAAACAATCAAAGCAATAGCCTACAATAACCAAAGCCCAATGGAGCGTGACAAGATAATATGACATCAAAGACAAACAGTTAACGTAATAACGTTTGTAATGAAGTTAAACGGGAACAATGGTGTTGATTCAGTGGCTATTGTCAACTAACTAATGGATGCAATGAAAGTGCGGTGGTTAAGAAGTAAAGTCTTTAGTTTCTCCCTACTACAGTAGGTAAAAGTCATAATTTTATAATATTAACGTATTATCATACATCAATTTGCCTTAAAAATTCTTTCTAGTCTGTATGTCGAGTATTGAGAGTTTGACATTAAAAATGTACTGCCAGAATAGTTTTTACAGAGCCCGGCTGAGGTGCTAAACAGGTTTTCGTGTAAAAATTATCAAAAGCTAGCCGGTTATCGATAGTCGATAGTAGTAGAGAATTGAGCTACAGTTGGTCTTGTGAAGCTGATTGGTCGCTAGTAATGTATTGAAACAGTAGCCAGAATAATAACCAGAGCCCAATGGAGTGACAAGATAATATGACATCAAAGACAAACAGTTAACATAACAACGTTTGTAATGAAGTTAAACGGGAACAATGGTGTTGAGTCAGTGGCTATTGTCAACAACTAATGGATGCAATGTAGGTGCCACGGTTAAGGAGACCTGATAGTAAATTGTGCGTTTGATAATTAACTGCAAGTTTATGAATTGGAACTCGTGGCTTTGTTAACTATAGCCGCGCGGATTGATCTCTGAGGATAAGCTACGCTTGCCGAGGTTGTTCTGCGGATGGGTGACCATCTTATACATATTGAGTTCCTCCGTGTTTCGAAAGGCATATTTAATTGTGGGTCCTAGTTCTTATTTTCAAAGGTCTTTGACAGTAGTCAGAAGCTCGAAAGTTTGACAACCAGTCCTACCGTACCGTACCATGTTATACCCAGGTAAGTGGGTTGTGAACAGGCACAAATATTATCGAAATAAATAAATAGAAGATCGCTCTACAAGATAAAATAGATCAATGTTTTACTTTTAAAGATATATCAAATATAACATTACAGCCCAAAATATTCCATTTTACAAGAAATTTACCGTTAAAGGAAGCCATAAATAACTGTCACCCGATACCAGCAAGCTGGAATTTGTTTCAATTCACAAGTAATTAAGAAAATGTTCCGCACCTAGTTATCTGGCTCTCTACTGATCACCATAATTATTTGGATAGGAAATTAAACTCGTTTTAAAGGTACCCTTGTTCAATGTTTGGATTTTATGGTGAATTTCGAGGAATGTTTTTAAATGTGTTTTTACGTTCAGTCTTAGAAGAAAAAAATATAAAAAGATCTTATGAACTTTAGAATTCAATTTTAGAATTTAGCTAAAATATTATGATAACTGGCAGTATCTATTCGGCCCGCATAAAACAATTGCAGCACTATCATTCTTTTGCCATCTTTCAGGAATTATTAATGTCATTATTTAAATAAATAAGCTCCTCATAATAGTTTATACCAATAATTGCAAATCTATTGTTTTCTTTTGTTGTATAGTTTTTAGTTCAGTTCAATATGAAAATGAAAATAATAATGACTCGATCTATCCTTTCGACAAACACAAAAAAAAGCCTAATATGCCATTAGTTTCACCAAAAATCTTAAGTAAATTAATTACCCCGACCCAACTTAAAACTACTCTGAAACGTCAACAAAACTCCAAACTGCATTCCGTACTCAAAACTTTAACGTGAAGATCTCAATTTTAATTAACACGTACTTTACGGTGCCACTGATCCTAGGTTTTATCCAAAACTCGACGAAACTTGTGCAAGTCAGTGTAAATGCATAAATTAAGCCGGGACTAAAGGAAGTTTTAAATTAAGCGCATCCACTGTTTATTTTAATACTGTGGTTTAGACCCGACGCGTTTATAAGCTACAACTTAAGTTAAGGCGAGTATCTTCAAGTTATCCAAGTTTTTAAGCAAGATTTATTAAGTTTTGTGTCACTTTTTGGTCGTCGTGCTAGTTGTATGGCCGTATTTTATTTAAGACTGACACTTTTCACTATTTGAATACAGGCAGGAAGATGCAGAAATGCTGTTACAATAGAATAAGAACAAAACCAATTTTAAAAAAGTGTGCAGAATAAACAAAAATGGTGCCAAAAAAGATATTGGTAAAATTTTTAGAATTACAAATAAATAGACTTACCTGAACCAAGTGTTCAGGTAAGTCTATTTATTTGTAATTCCTATTTATTTGCAAGTGGCAGAGGAATAATAAAAAAAAGAGTTGCACAATTTTGTATTGTTTGCCTTAAAAATACTACAACGGATTAATGGACATCCACACTTTTTATAAGTACACGTAAAAAGATCCACTAACAAAACGCTTTACTCAAGCAGGTATCCATTTAAATGAAGATTTACATCCACAATCTTCTCAACGAACCCTAAAACCACAAAGTCATAAGTCATTATAATTACATTATGTACTTAACATGCAATATCACACAAAGCTCTTAAGTCCGCTCGTAAAACATACTCCTTAACACTTAATTCAAATAATTTAATCATGCCTTTAATAAAGTAAAAACAGGGAAGGCCTCGTCACCTTATCTGTGACGACCAGGTAACATGACCTCTCCCGCATTCAGATGCTATAGAAAATTGTATAGGAATGAACATAGGTGGTACTGTGAGAGGGTAAATAACGATATTTTCATATAGTTAATATTTTACCGGTAAATAGAATAACGATAATTGAGTATCGGATGCAATAAAATAAAGGTAACAAGTAACGTTAAAATTAACGATATTTTTTTCGTTACTTATGCGTTGTTGCCAACGCGTGCAGCGGGCTAGCGAATCACGCTGACGCCTGGGCACCGGCGCGGCGCGGGGGCCGGGGGGTGAGGTACGAACGCAAGCGCATTCGACGCGGTGAATCTGACGGTGTGGCGAGTTGGCGTGTCTCGTTTTAATATTTTGTAAATTTTATAGGTAAATAAGTGTCTTTTAAAATATGGGCCGCAAGAAAAGAAATACGGTGTACCGTTTCTTTGAATTAAATGTAAATAATTTGAGTTCCAAATGTTTAATAAACGATTGTGGAAAAATACTGAAGGTAAGTACCTATACCTATCTAAGTAGTAATTATGGAACAATTTTTTATCATATTCCATTCAAAATACGAAAATGTAAAAGGTAAACGATCCGCAAACAGGATTTTTGTTTGTAACTTTCCTGGGCATGATTCCATATCTTTATAATATGAGATCAAATCCCCATAAGGCACACACTAGTCAGTGGCGTGCTATTTGATAGGCCTATGTCCAGGAGATACAGGCTGATGATGATGATAATAATATGCCGCCCTCGCCTAAATCCATCTTTATGACTTCATGTGTAATTCTTAGTTTACCTTTTATATTTTCGTATTGTGAACGAAGTACCTATGTACATATTATTATAGGAATTGGTAGTTCATTTTATTAATTAAATGAAACATCCAGTACGTGTTCAGTTGATTCATATTTATTACTTATATTTTTAGACCCGACCTCAATTTGATTTCTGGCAAAATTACGTAAGTACCGGTGGTAGGTAAAAGATTTCCATTGGGGTAAGTCATATTAGTGTGATATTAGGTTTATAAAAATGCTTTCACGCTAATATTATGATGTGTCATTATTTATATTATGATGTGTCATTATGCTTAGCACTCATTTTAATGGAGAATGTTACTAGGTATGCCAAACCGCTTTAAATTTTGACACAGTATAGGTATTTTATAAGCATTTAAAGTTTCGAAAAAAATCGAGTCTCGCTAACAGCCGCGTGAGCGGCTGTGTCGTCATATTACATTACCGCGCCGCGCGGGCCGCGTCCCGCTTAGTAGGTATTAAGTCGCCAATCGTTGTTGTAGGTGTAATAGCTTGCGTAGTATTTTGTTGTGTTTTCGTCCGCATGTATAAAATATTTTATAATAATAGTAAATACCTACTATTAGATTAATAAAATGGATAACGGATTTGAAAAAGGGCAATTGGATAATCTACCTAAATTAAATGGAATAATGGTTACGATCACTGCATATTACCTATAATGAAACAATTTTTAACCGAAATAATCGCGTACTTATTGATTTTACATTCTTCCTGCCACTGTAAAATCAATAAACTCGCGATCAATCCGGTTAGAAATTGTTTCATTATAATATAAAGTTATTTATTATTATTACTTATGTACTTACCTACATTTACAATATGATTTCCTAGAATTTGAATTGGACATTTTTAAAAGTATTTAGGAATAATTTAACGCACCGAGCGCGCGACCACAAGCGGACTATGTGAGCCAGGCTGAGCGGGTGTTAAGTGACGTCACACCGTCACGGAGAGCTAGCGTCGTGCGGTTACAACTTGTTTTACTTATAAATCGAAAACTAATTGACGTATCGAAGTAATTCTTTCACCAGTATTTTTTATTTTGAGAATATGGAGTGCTAAAAATCAGAATTAGGTAACATTCTCCATTGTGAATTAAGGAGAGGGATTTTTCACCTGTGATATTTCGTGCTATCCACCACTGCTTGGCTTAACTTGTCCTATCTGTCAGCAGCAGCACCCCTTCTAACAATAGATACTAAACAATCAAAAATATATATAATAAACTAAATATAATAAACTACCGACGTGAACCCAACCCTTACTATACTAGGATTGCTAGTATTGTGAGAAATACATAATGCTAATAATATTTTAAAGAAATAAAATTAATTGAGTCATGCATGCATTTGTTCCATTCTCAACTCTAGAGCTATTTTCACTTGCACGACGGATGGGCATGTATAATACACATGGGCATGTATGATACGCATGGGCATGTATGATGGGCATGTATGTTTATTTCAGACGCAGCATGGTGCTAATTTAATGAAACATCTTAAGCATATGCACCCAGAAGAATTTAAGATCATTACAGAAATAAACCACTCTACACCGACACAGAAACCAGTGACTGAATCTGTCCTGAAGCAGTGCACGGACTTGATAGCCATTCATGGCCGTCCGTTTTCTTTGATTGATGATGAGGCGTTTCAAAATTTGTTGAAAATGATTCCTAATAATACCGAAATAATAAACGCTCAAAAAATACGCATGAACATCCAATCAATGGCAGAAAAACTTAGATATGAGATGGGGACGAAATTACAGGGAAAAATGTTATGCCTTAAAGTTGATATTGCCTCTATAGGTACAAGATGTTTTTTTGGTATTAATTGTCAGTACTCTGAAAATGGACACATTATTTTAAAAAATTTGGCAGTAACAGAAATTTTTGAACGACACACGTCAGATCATCTCAAAGACTTGTTGTTTTTCAACCTTCAAAGATTCCGCATTGATATTAAACAAATATATAGCATCACTACCGACAATGGGGCCAATATGATAAAAATGACGAAATTGATTAATGACTCTAACACGGCTGACACAGCTGATATTGCAGAAGCAGGTCAGGTTTATAATGTTAATTTATTTACATTTATACATTTAATAAACATATATAAACATAATAATATATAATACATATATAAATATTATTAATTACATACACATAAACAAACTAATAACAAAAAAAATGATTTTTTTTTGTACTTACGTAATATTCTTTATGCACGCTAGACTAAACTATTTTATATTTGTTAAATTTTCTTACATAAGTGAATTATTGTATTCTTGTGTGTGAGAAACGACCTCAGCACTTCGCTTCAACTATTTAAATTAACACTAATTGAACATGCAGTTTCTGCAATTAACATACTCACACGTTATGTGTTCATTGATTTAATTTCATTACAGGCACAAGCTCATCTCAAATCTTTAATGTGTACCATGAAGATTCAGAATCTAGTTTGGATACTGATCAGGATACAGAAATGGAAGGCAACACAACAAACGAAACAATAACAACATTGTTTCTAGAACATCTTGGAACAGAATTCCAAAATACTGAAGATGGGCCACATGTTCAAGAGGAATATACTATCGGGCTTGTGCGCTGTGCTGCCCATACTCTCCAATTGGCATTACAAGATGCATCAAATAATTTCAATGTTCGAAATCTGATTTCAGAATGTAGAGAGGTGGTTCGACGTCTCAGAACTCCCCAATTTGTAAGAATATTACGACAACAAAACAAACCCATTCCAAAACTAGATTGCGCTACTAGGTGGCATTCTGCAATTGATATGGCCCAATCGTTGATTACTTTAAAAGAAATATGTTTAACAAATGAACGATTATATTTGCCATCAGCCACTTGGGTGTCTATAGAAGATTTTGTGACATCCATGACTCCCGCAAAAATTTTAACAAAAAAACTTCAAGAAGAGCAGTTAACTGTAGGTGATTTTTATTTAGAGTGGATGTTATGTCAATATAGGCTTGCAAAAATTAACTCTGAAATTGCTACAAATATCATTTCTAAAATGAAAGATAGAGAAAATGCATTATTTGGAAGTAACACTTTTATAAACGCAATATTTTTAGATCCCCGTGTAAACTCAATTTTGTCGCCAGATCAAAGAAGCCAAGCTAAAGCGAATTTAATTAAATTATATTTTCGGCATTTAAAACTCCAAAATATTGAATTAGAAAACAACCCAGTGGATACAAATAATGACGTAAATGAACACTCAGAAGCTAGAGCTGAATTAGATGACTTCCTTAATTCAAGCTACGTTAGTAGATTTAGCGACTTAACCTGTTTGTTAAGGCGTAACGATCCACATGGTGATTTATTGAATAATTTACAACAAAGTTTTCAGATATTCCTTGAAGAACCATTATTAAAATCATCGGAAAATGTGTTAACGTATTGGGCCAAGTCAAAACTAAAATTTCCATTACTTTTTAAACTATCAACAATAGTACTTGCTACACCTATGACGCAAGTTAGTGTAGAAAGATTATTCTCCTCTTTACGATTTATTATGTCAAATTATAGATTCTCAATGAAAGACCAAATCATTGATGATATTTTGTTCTTGCGCAGTAATAACATTTTTGATAAATAAAAAAAAGTTTATTCTGAATGTTTTTTTATTATTTTTAAAACATCTTCCCAGAAGCACTCTAAGTTTTCTTCTGGCACTTTATTGATTAGGTACCTAAAAGCCACTGCTTTCATGTTGTACGGACAGTCGCACATAGGTAGTCCTGTCTTCTGTCCGCCTAAAGTCACCATTTTCGTTTTTCCTTTTTCATCTGTAACGAATTGAAAAACATTAATAGTAAGTATTAATACACCAAGTAAATGGGTACTATTTAAATGTTTGTATTTTTACCGCGTGGAACGTTTACGAGTAAAGCAGAATACAATGAGTGTCGTTTCGCATCGTGTCGAGTGCGCACGATGCAAGAAGTATATGCCAGAACTCTGTCAGATAAACACCATTTGACAGGGTTCTAGCATACACTTTGAATCGTCCACACACTACAAGATACGAAACGATACGAAAGGGTGGCTAGCCTAATATTGAATTTTACTTTGCCTATCCCGAGATGTAGTAGGCGTGAACATAGATAGGTAGATGAAACTAAAGGGTCTAACTACGGCTTCTGTACTGTTCGAATCATGATATTCTTGTTGTGCGCAAGGTGTTCAAAATATCTTACTAATCATTGTTTCATATTTAGTCTAAGATACATTATGTAAAGATAATTTTGAAAGCTTTGTTTGGAAAGATGTATTTGCACGCCTTGACTGATTATACAAAATGAAACAATGATTTTAATAAGATATTTTGAACACTTTGAATGCTTACAACAATATGATGATTCAAACCGCGTATATTAAATTGCTTTTATGTTGTTGACTAAGCTATTACAATTTGATGCTGACTGTACTAGCCTAAATTTTGCTAAAATTATTTTTCGTACGTAGGTACTTACTTGTTTCACTTTCATTGCGTTCTATTTTTTTTCTTTTTGGAACCAAAATGGATTGTGACTCATTATCATCATCCGACTGTAAAGTAAGAAAGTAAATAAATTACTACTTGTATCATACAAGTTGTATGTATGTATTTAAAAATTAACTTTAACTGTTGGTCTTTACCTAATTCTCATAGGAATAGGCTATAACACTTAGCATATCTATGCCTACGAGATTAGAGCGGGAAAGCTCTGCTACGCGCTACGAACTACGGCCTTGCGCTCCGCTTAGCTCGACTTGGCGGAGGCACTACCGTGCTCCCAGATATTAGTGTTAAATTAACGTAATAGTTTACCATTGCCAAATAATTCACAATTAATAAATAATTACCAATATTTAAAATGTAATCTTTAACTAGAATCATTAATCTAATCGAAATAGTACGAAAACGCCTATCCTTTAAAAATTACGCTCCGATAAAAACGCAACGTGAGGTAATAATAATGAAATAAGCCCGCGACAGACACATGATCTTACTTACGCATGTTTCTGTCGCGGCGCGAGCCACGTGCAAGAGCGAGATAGCGACAATATAAATTATAAGCTAAGCATCCTGCATAAGTATGAGTCGAACATTCTTCTACAGTTTGGTTATGTTTGTTTACTGTTTACATCTTTTGCGCGCTTTATAACAAATTAGAATATTTGTGTTTATCAGAACATTACCTATTCCTTAATAAATGTGTTTGTGCATAATAGTGAATGTATCAGTATAGAATCAGATTTATAGGTTAAACTCATTTCTATAAGAGTGTTCGTTTTTCCGTAATTTTTTTGGTATTTTATTGTTGATAAATACATTCTAAATGTTTAAACTCTCGCGTTGCATCAGTTGCATAAACAGTAATAAACACATTAACACGAACACGCATTTTACCTTAAAATGCCTAACGCACTCGCCGGTCGCTGACTGACTCAACACGCCAACCTGCAACCTGCGCCGAAACTTTAGGCATTTTAAGGTAAAATGCGTGTTCGTGTTAATTCCCGTATTCTGTTATACATAAAACATTCTAAATTTCTCGTATAATATGTTATTAAACAACCAGTGCGAGACAATCATATACAACAACTTATATACACACCCACAATGGTCTCAAAAATATAATATTATATAATAAAAGAAAAAAAATATATACTAAACACACTTACCATATTTTTTGATTTCAGTAGTCACACCTTAAGTTGCGTTAAATAATTAAAAATGCTGAGCACAAAACCCGTTCAGTGTCACGAATTGGCTCGGAATTGCGATCACAATATAAAATAAAACGAAAGAAACAAATGAATAGAAAATATCGGTAATTAACACTATTTATTTGGTAACGTTATCAAACCTTAGGTCGTGATCATGGTACCGTTAACATTTACCGGTAAAATCATTTTTAACGTTAAGCCAGCAAATCGGTAATAGATCACCAAAGTATCAATACCAAGGTAACGTTACCTTTGCTGTTAGCGGTATCTTTACATGATGTAGGTAACGATACCAGATTTTTACCGGTATTCAAAGCCCTGGTTCTAGGTTATTTGGTGGTGTTAAAGGAACTATTTCATTCGTGTCTAGAGATGGCCTATTTGGTTTACCGAAGGAATTTTGGCTTAAGTTATAATTTGTGGTGTGAGTCTTGAGCGGTTAGATCGTTTTAGATTTACCTGATATTTGAAATGGCTACAAAACCATATTTTTTCACTAGTCAGTCGTATATTGAATCATCTAATTAAAAGCCGTAATTGACAGAACGCGTCAATCTTTCTGTATCACGATTGCCTTGACCAATACTGAAGAGTATGATCCTAGTAAGCTGAACTCAAAAATATATTTGAAAAAACTGTTCCCGCGACGAAACGGTTTCTCAAATAACATTTTTTAAACTTTGTACTTTAGTTTCTACTATTTGTAATGATGCTGGGCAACGACATTTTTTGTATTAAAAATATGAAGTTACATTTAGGTACAAATAGACCTAGGCCATCAAACTAGTAAGTTGACACATCATAAATAAAATCTAACAACTACAGCTCCTCAAAATGTTCACAAGAATCATGTACAAATATTTTCACAAGAAAGTCGCTTGAATTCGAACTCACGTACTCACACGATAAATATTTATGTAACCACCTGAACACGATAAAGGGGAATCTATTGAAAATTTTTCACAAAAATATTTTCTTTTATTGCAAATAATGGTTTCTAAGGGAATGTCAACAGAGGGCACTACTTGTCACGCTACAGTGAAATATGAAAAACGTGTATTCGAGTTAAAATATTCAGTGTGATAACGCTCTGGTGCAAAACGGGGGAAAATTTGCATTTCGCTACGTTTACACGAAGATTAAAAAGGAAAAGGGATTTTTGCAGCTAGATATGGAATTTTAGAAGAAACAAAACAAAGGACTGCTTTCTGCAACAGGATTTACGAATGTTTTTCATTTGAAGATAATCTGGGTTGCACTTACTGGTCCGTAAGCGTGTAGAAGGATAGTGGACTCGCTGTATTTGCATTTTATAAAGCACGTTTAAAGTCAATCTCTCCTTTGTATGAAGGTTCACAGTTTTCAAACAATATTTTTTACAGTAGCGAGAGGCTTGACAATAGCCTAAGCATTAGATTATACACTAAAAGATATCACTAAAATAGGATTTTTCTGCTTTAACAAGAAATTATTAAACGTGTGCTAGTGAGTAACGAATATAAAATGCTCAATCTTCGTAATTTTTTTTCGTTATTTTTGTTAAAATTAAAATGTTTACAGACCGAAATGTAATAATTATTAGGTACTCAATTGAGCTCAACGAAAATTCGAAATTGTGACGTCAATTTCTCGTATTTCTATACTACAATGTATTATTAACATTTCATAAAGAGTATTTTATTCAACTGGTAGTCAACTAACCTATTGTTAACTCCACCGACTTAATTCGATGGTTTTTTAATTGCCTGAATGGATGTTTTTACAATGGCCGGATTTCAAATGCATGATACTGACACTAGTCTAACGTTTCAAACATTATAAACTCTCGCGACTTGTACCCATAATATAACAAATAAGGTATTTTAACCTTTCATTTTCTATCGCGTTTAAGACCCGTTACATTATAATATTATGTCAAACATTATAGTTTAACCCTTTCAGCAGAATAGACAAAAGAGTAATACACAAACAAACATTCTTATTTATCACCACATATTCAACTCATCGCTCCTACAAGTACCATGCCAATACATCACAAGATAATGTACTATAACGACACTATCTACAGTACATCGTGAAATTGTCTCGTCTTAAATTATTACCTCGTAACTTAGCAGCCATTTTGAGTGTGACGCAATGTTTGAGATCGTTATGGATGGGCCGTTTTGTGGTAGAAAGTTAGAATTAAAATTTGGAAATTAAATCCTTATTAAAAGTATAAATTTCGTACTTTTTGCGATAATACATACAAAACATTATAGGGTTACTAGGGCAATCAAACCAGCGATATTTTCGAATCAACTGCCAACCCGATTAATTTTATGACTGTTTCCCCTTCTCACACGTAATTTCTTCGTTTTGGCAATGTCTAGCAAGAACAGTATGCCACTCAGTATACAAAAACTTTTCTGCCTGCCCATACATAGACAGCGTAGAAGATTAAATCCTTATCCTAAAATTATACAATAATCGTATCCTCCAAAAAGAAACGTACATTCAGGAATTTCACCCGTATCTAACAGCAAATCTTAATTCCAAACTATCCGAATAGTCAATACATCAGTCGAAACGTTTATGATTATGTCCTCGGACCCTAACACATTAGACTTTAGGGTCCAAGAATATCAAACATTTAAAGGGACAATGATCAAATAAGGTTCTTATATGGCAAAAGGAAAAATATACCAATTTAGACGATTCTTATCGAGTAAAAGGCTGTATTAAGAGTTCGTTCTATTCTAAATGGACTAGAACTGCTATTGAAATGTTTGTGAGCTTTAAGAATGAAATTGTATTTCCTTTGTGGAAAATTGAAGGTGATTTTTTGAGACGCGTCTAAGTAGCACAGTGCAAGATTTTTATTTCTTTATATATTTTTTTAGTAAATACTGTTGTACGTTTGGATTGTTATCTGATAAACGTCAACGTTAGACTGTTTATTTATCGTGTAGGTGGTTAACTTAGTGTCAAAGTTTTTTCAAAACATCCGTTCATACCGTCTCTAAGTGGTGATATAATCACGGTTTAGAGACAGTTATTTTGGTTACCTGACGACAACTGGAATTGACTAATGCCCGGTTTCTGAGTACATTTATCGGTAGTTTATCTATCCAATTGCGTTTATTTTTGTATGAGTTAAATTGAATTGAATACATAAACTACCGCTAAATGTACCTCAGAAACGTTTCCATGGGATGAAAACACTGCAAATGACAATTCTTCGGTAAGCGTAACTTATGGCTAACCATATATTAGTATAGCCACATGATTAATACTGTATTTGCATATAAAAATAGTACATTTAAAATTATCTAAAATCGTCGTTAGGAAACTACTAAACAAGTACAAAGAAGACTATAAATAAACCTCCAACGTTTCAATAAGAGTATAAATAAAAAACTTGAAGTATTCAAATCATAATTAGCACGACTCATCCCAAAATCGTCTAACCAAAGTGGCCAGTTAACTCTTAAACTAATGATCCGCCATTAGTCTAAATCGGTGGGTAAGTTTAGTTGCCAACTATTAATTATAGTTCACCCTCTTTTTGCTAGTTAACCCCGTGTCCTTTTAGTTTAGTGGCAACACTAGCTGTTGTGGACCACTTAATGTTTTCTCGGTTCATGAGGCGGGTTTTTGTGGACGTTTGAGTGGAAAATCGATGG
Organism: Anticarsia gemmatalis; assembly: GCF_050436995.1. NCBI lineage: Eukaryota > Metazoa > Arthropoda > Insecta > Lepidoptera > Erebidae > Anticarsia > Anticarsia gemmatalis. The sequence continues at coordinate 11,167,304 of NC_134757.1, read as the reverse complement.
GAAAAATCTTTGGTAAGACGAAAGAATATTATTCTTACGTCTATTTTAAATAAGGGTTTAAGTAAAGATGGAGGTGTAAAATAATAACATAATAAATTTAACCCATTAATGTCCCACTGCTGGGCAAGGGTCTCCTCCCGTAATGAGGGAGGGATTAGGCCTTGAGTCCACCACGCTGGCCAAGTGCGGGTTGGGGACTTTTCATGCCCTCAATAAATGTATTAAACAAATTTTAGGCATGCAAGGTTTCCTCACGATGTTTTCCTTCACCGTTGGAGCATGTGATAATTATTTCTAATACACACATAACTTCGAAAAGTCATTGTGTTGCCTTGGGTTCGAACCTGCGACCGTGGGAGGTGTCAACTTCAAAAAATCGTCAAAAAGATGGAGGTGTATTGAACACATTAAATATTTCTGGCGAGATAACAGTTATATTTGGCTTTTACCAAATTCCTTCTTTTAGTTGAAAATATTACTATAGACATAACTTAATCTTCTTATAAACTATTTCTAACTTGGGAATCGTACTTTAAACGCGTGAACTGTATATGTACATATCTGCTATGTAATGATCGCTAAAACAGAAAACTTAAACATGAACGGTGCTGTAAAAATACTTTAAAACCAGCTCCGTATTTAATTTGACCCCTTCAAAAAACACAGGTGTATTTTTTATTTAACCTTTCTCATCGATTTGATGCCATTAACCTCATAAGCTTTTTTCGTCCAACTTTCCAATCTGCCAATATTAGGCCATGAACTGATAATGTGTAATGCTATCTGCTGCAAGTAGTGCTAAATTACATGTCATTTTTAGGGTTGTGTTCCCAAAAGGTAAAGCGGGAAATGTGTGTTTGTATGTCACTAGGGTGTATTTCATAAATGTTAGAAAAGTTGGAAATATTCACAGATGATGAATTACTGTGGCCGCTTTGACAACAAAAAATACTTTGACTCTCACGCAAGAAACATATTTGTTGCCTTTTTATAAATAATAATAGTACACAACCCTCCGTGCGCAACTCGCTCTTGGCAGGTTTTTAATCTTACATGACATGTTCCATCTCTCTAGACTTAGCCTAATAACTATAAAAACGATAGTCTAAAACGTTTTATTTCAATTAAGTGCTTAGAAAGTATTAAATACTAAATCAGGACTCTTTTAATATTTTAGTCGATTTTGCTAAAGTACTTTCAAGTGTCGCTTTACTAAATTGGACTGAGTAAAAAATATGGCTCAAGAAAATTAGTAATTTTCTTACAAATTTTAGATTCTGGAATTATTAAAATTAGGCCTACGGGACTGGTTATAATCTAATTTGGTCTGGTCTGTTTATTTTTGAATTGTTCATTTTGTTTTAGTCATTATGAGGGTATTTTATAGTAGGTAGTGTAGTTGTATTACTTTTTTGATAGTTATTACAAAATTCCCTCGAAAAAACCGATTTGACACGAAAAGCCCAGAGACGGCTCGCTACTTCTATTGACCCGACTCTCAATCGACACATTTTGTATGAAAATCCGATCAGTCCGGCCTCTAGCGGGCCCCGTAGTAACCATTTTCACATTAAATTTTAAATGTTAAACTCGCTTTACCATAGTTTGTGTGGAAAGGCTACTATTGGAGAATCTTATTCAGCAATAATATGACTGCATGATATCTATTAATTTCACTATTTATTAAACTACCATATACTCTACCAATACAGAACAGTGCCAAACAGTAAGTACAAATGGTAACCTAAACAAAATCGCTTTGAAACAAAACGAAAACGTTGTGAAAAATACAATTATTTCAAAATTAAACTCCCTAATTACTTTAGAATGTTAATTGGGTAAAAAAGTTGGATATTTTTTAACGAAATTGCTGTTGAGTATTAAGAGATTTTTGAATCCCATTCTGTTGAGAGCTCAGTTTAGAGAGAGACCACATTTCGTTGCGTTGCGTTTTCGTTGCTTAAACGCTGCGTCGTGTCTCATATATTGAAAAAAAAAAACGCGGCATATTATACTAAGGTTTTATTAGTCTATTGGGTTGATGTTACAACGACACTATAGCTTCCCATATATTTCAATTTACAAGCGAGATTAAAGAGTTGCGTCGTATGAAAAAGGATTAATTGATTCTAATGAGGAAGAGTAACAGAGGAGACTGATTTGCTGCGCTGTCGGAGCTTAAGGGCACGATAGACAGCATTCATCTGCTAAAGACTTAGTGCTTCATCCTTATGAGCTGCGTCGTCGCCACGACGATGTTGCATTCAATGCGTTGATCCGTTGCGAGAACGCAACGTAGCGCAATAATGTGGCGTCACCTTTAGGGTACAGGGTACTTAGCACGTAGTGGTTTTTTATTTAATTTCCGTTTTATAGCCTTAATTTAGACTAAAATGTAGGCTATTTTTGTAAATGAGTCATTATCACGAATTTCACTTATTCGTTCTTGATTACTACGAATATTAAAGATTGTTGGAATTGGGTTCTATCTATTTCTTAGTTGAGATAATGAAACTATCTTCATTTACAAATTAATGCGAATTTTCTAATTGTTAATTGGTCTACTCAAACTGGTACATTTAGATATGATTATTCTGTTGTAGAATGTAGAATAAAATTATATTACTATATTAATAATGAAACCACGATAAATTATTTACCCATTATTATGTTATTGATAAAGAATAGCAATTACTTCAATAATTATTTTCAAATACTTTTGTACGCCAAGATACACGAAAAAAATTCCCAACTGGCTAAAATGATAAAAATACCCTGCCTCTTGAAATCTATCAATACAAACACCATATTCTCCCAAAATCACTTCGTAAAAAACAGAAAAACAAAATGAAAAAAGGCCCAACAGATTCACACGAGTACGTACCGTCAATCTGGGTAAATAGGGCTGTGCCCTGTCACACGGATCTTTTATAAGTACTAGGGACGTGACCCGATTTAGTAATGTTGTTGTCGATGTTTGGGTGCCGCAAGTGTGAGCACGATTTAGAAGAATTTAGGACTTAAAACGCTTGATATTTACAATTTTTCAACATAAAATAAATAATACATTTATTGAGGGCATGCAAAGTCCCCAACCTACACTAGGCCAACATGGCGAACTCAAGGTCTCACCCCTCCCTCATTATGGGAGGAGTCCCTTGCCCAGCAGTGGGACGTTAATGGGTTAAATTTAATTATTTATAAAACTTGCTTAAAGAAAACTGACTTCTGCAAATAAAGTTTATCTGAGTACAAGAGTTATGAGACTACGGAAATTAACGCGAACACGCATTTAACCTTAGGATTTTTGACATTACGGCGTAGCTTACAATGGCTGTGGCTTAAAAAAATTAAAAGTAAGTTGAGTACTGTTTAAAAAATATATTAGTTCGTCCACAGATGGCTGAGTAATCGGTTAATATCCTTATTTTTTCTGGAGTCAGAAAAAAGTAAGCAACCTTTCCTTGTTATAAGGAAACAAAGACGTACACAAAACGAACACACACACACACACACAAATGGGCACACTTCCTTATACAAGCAAACATACATACCCTCTTTACAAAGATTAAACCTAATATCTGTCACACGCGGTGATGAAATCCGCAACCCTTATCACTCACATTTAAATATATAATTCAAAAAGTACAAGCTCAACATTCGTAACAGAAAAAATTTACTAATTTTTATAATACTACCGAGTCTTATTAGCTAAGGGCTATTGCAGACATGCTACTTATAGTGTTAGCCAATTAACTGCTTTTAAGCTATATGCAGAGCTCAGACTTTACAAACGATCGAGTCGCTTTTCGAAAGCTTGAAGCTGCTGAAAGTTGTAACTTTACACTCCCATACATCCAGATACCGATTGCATCAATTTAGCATCTATGTAATACCACAGCCAAACCGGTTCAGCATCAGAACTGTTACTGAATCGCGTGATTCCAAACGCACATAAGTAAACAAATCTTTAATGTAGATCTCTTAAAGACGACATTTTATTAGTTCTAAGATGTTATATCAGACGGGTCAAAATGCAGCATCGATTAAGTCGCAAAATCGCCAATCATTGCTACTAAAAGTTACGTGCTTGCCAGGGCCCTAGTTAAACGTTTGGAAGTTTGTAGACAAGTGACAAATTAACGACTATCCGCTGTCTAAACTAAATCTTGTAATTTAAAAATCATAACTTTTAAACTCTCGCGTTGCATGTATAATGTATAATAGGATACGGGAATTAACGCGAACACGCATTTTACCTTAAAATGCCTAACGTTTCGGCGGAGGTTGCACTCGCCGTGGTCCCATGCTGACAGGGACCACGGCGAGTGCTTAAAACTGCTTTAAAAAATATATTAGTTCAAAAATTCGTCCACAGATGGCTGAGTAATCGGTAAATATCCTTCTTTTTTTCTGGAATCAGAAAAAGTAAGCAACCTTTCCTTATTTTACGGAAACAAAGACGTATACAAAACGAACACACACACACACACATACAAAAAGGCACACTTCCTTATACAAGCAAACATGCATACCCTCTTTACAAAGATTAAACCTAATATCTGTCACACGCGGTGATGAAATCCGCAACCCTTATCACTCACATTTAAATATATAATTCAAAAAGTACAAGCTCAACATTCGTAGCAGAAAAAATATACTTACTAATCTTTATAATACTACCGAGTTTTAGTAGCTAAGGGCTGTTGCAAGCATGCCACTTTTAGTAACGGCGATTTGCGATTAACTTGCTTTTTAGAAACAGCATAAAAATGCAGCATCTAAGTAAAAAAATTGCACAATTAAAATAGCCAAACCTGGCACTTAAGCTGCATTTCTGAAGCTGGACACAGTGGCTACATGCTTAACTACGCACACACATTCATATGTATACTTCATATCGGCACTAATCGGCATCCGATTTGGCATGTACGAAACAAATCAAGTAAATCGATCCAGCAACGGAATAGACGCTAAATCGCGCGATTTCGATACTGCATTCAGTCTAAATAGAATCTTTATTACAATCTTAAAACTGTTCCGAAACGCGGAGAGCTGCCAAAATGCAGTATCAATACAGACGCAAAATCGCCAATCACTGCTACTAAAAGTTGCGTGACTGCAATGGCCCTAAGTTAAACGTTTGGAAGTTTGTAGACAAGTGACAAATTAACGACTATCCGCTGTCTAAACTAAAGCTTCTAATTTAAAAATCAATTGGGATTTCAGGGCGAAGTGATTTTTTATACAAACGACAAATCATTGTCTAGGTTTCTTGTTTTATCTAGATTTGGGAAAGGATATTGGTGCTAAGAGACTAAAAAGGTTTTCTCCTGTCTATTTTTAAGGCGCTGAAAAACACTGCAATATATTATATTACAATAGAAATCTTTTATACTTTAACGTATAATGTAAAAATAAATTAAATAAAAGAAAAACATAATTTTGTTGCGCTCTGGCAGCTGCTGTTTTCCTAGCTGTGCCGTAATAGTCTGTAAAATAAAGTATTTGCTACCATTTAAAATACCTAAAAATATTATTATTACATTATTTTTTCTTATAACGAGAAACACCCCATAATTTACTTTATTATATTAAAGTCTTATAAAAATGTTATAACGCAAATATTTCTTTTTACGTTCGATATCATAATTAACAAGGTTGGACCTGTAATAGTTTAGACGTCAGACCTCTACCTAATATAATCAAAGCATGCATTTTAACACGGAGTCACACAAAAAACAATCGAAAACCTAAACTGCAACACAATGATTTTTTTAATTCTACCTTCAAACTTTCCTAGAATGCAAAAGATCACTTTCAACCATCTATCTTAAAATTTTCAAATGTTCTCCTGGAACCATTATCAGAATATGAGACAACGCTTTCAAACTCCGTCTTTTAATTTTCAGAACGTACTCCCAGTCTACTAGTCCCTAAACTAACACAAAGCGGTATAAACAGTTCCGATTCTTCAGCCTCGCCCTTGACGGCGTCCTATCGACCCGCCTCGATACCGGATTAATTCCGGCTAATCCGTACGCGTCTCACAGCTTGCTTCAAGGTTTTATACTCTATGGGGTTATGGGAGAGAAGGTATTGGTACTGTATAGTTTAAGTACGTGAATATAAATTGATAGAAGTTGATGCTTACAATAGATTATAAGGAATAAAATTAAGGTAGTTTTAGACTACCGAATGACCATGCAACGAACGTGCGATTTCTTATTTTTAGTTTAATGGTAAAGTGTACTGTAAATTTTAGACTACTTGGTCATTTGACGTCATGAATCTTCTCAATACTTTGGTGAGTATGTGAGTTATGCATAAAAAGCCAATAAGACAATTAAAACTGCTATTCACTATTGAAGACTAACACGACTGATAACTTACAGGACCAGTAACTTAGAATAAAAAAAAAGACATTCGTTCATAGACGTATTAATTTACTAAATATAGTGCTACCCTGATATAAACGTAACGAATACCCTGATACGATTATATTGCTTAACGTAAATAAACTCAACCCCGCAATACAAACAACAATGTTTCAAATTCCTAAACAGTCAATTAACAGCCACAATCGGAACAAACTCACTGGCTACGCGTACACAATTAAATCCGAACACACACAAAAAGTACACACCGCATAAAAATACACAACTGTGTACAAACAAACACAATTAATGATCAAATCGCGATAAAACACAATCGGATTTTTCCCGGTACATTTTGGCGGCTGTTGTGTACACACATTGGAACATCAATACATTGTTTGAAACGAAATGAATAAAATATTATTTAACACGGGCCACTTGGTTTATAATATTTGTAGTTGTGAAAAAAGGAAATGTAGTTTTTGATCACAATTCAATTCAATATTCGGATGAGGCATTGAGAGGCCATTTTAAGGTTATCGAAGTGCTTAATAGTGATTTGGGATCCCGTTCCAGATTTGTTTTAAAAAACTGACGAGCACGCAATTTCATTACGACGTTTCCTTTTACCATTAGAACGAGTGAGAACGTTTACCCTTATATAATTAAAAATCTTGTCCACTTCTTTCCTAATTACGCACGATGGCACGAAGATCTAAATAGAAACACAATGTTTCTCAATACAATTAGGATTCAATCAACGATTCAAATTGTTAAATAAAGTTTGAAAATATTAATATATTGCTACTGTAACAATTCAATTAAAACTTACTTACCTTATGTTTCACTACTGAGCAAAATTATCTTCCTCCGGGCTGGTCAAGTGCCACACTTAGCAGCCAAACCTGGAAAGATATAAACAAAATAAAATACACGTAATCTTATCAAGTAATTTCCTAGCAAACTGACTTCCATCTGGTAATTTGTTTGTAAAACAAATGATGTAACGGAAACGTTTAGCGGTATATTCTCCGAGTGTATTGCGCTGTGTAAGGACAATCGCAAATCCAAGCCACTCGATGCCATTTGTAAGGAGCGGGTCTGTTTGCAACGCTTCGCACCTCCCTCGTGTGGTTCAAGTTATGAGAATAAAGAGAGCATATATATTTAGCTGTACAAAGTTTGGTAGCATTAAATCTATGAAATTACGTGCAAAATATGAAGCAGAGTTGTATGAAAAACACCCCCGTTTCGCGTTTAACAAGACAGTCCCATGCATTACAAGCCTATTGATATTTATCTATGAAATTGTTTTAATAGGTATAAAGTATTCTACGATACTGTTGCAAAGTTGTAAATTAATTTTTAACCTGTAATATCGGTTTGCATCAATTGATAATACTTCGTGTGAGTAGTTATTGTTTGACAATATACGTGCTCTTTTTACACAGATTCGTAGAGATCAAATATCACTGGAATCCATTTATGTGTAATAAATAATTTCGCCTATTCAGGAATGGAACTCACGCCCCTCTTATAAAACGGTAACGACGTGTCAACCATCTTAGCTATTTTGCTACAGATATTCTATTTTAGGCATTTTAGTAACATTACTTAAAAACACAATATCCAATTATAAATTAATTCTTATTGACACTAAACCACCCACAAGCGCACTTACACGGCTTTAAATATTTACAAATGTTGACCTGCACATAAATAGTATTAACAAACAATTAAGGGTACAATTTAATGGCTAACAGTGGAATACATTAGTAACCGCACGCAATTATCGGATGCTCTTATCGTTAATTAGGAGGACCGCAACACGATTATAATTTTAGTTTCATTTGAATCTATTTTATTTTTGCTTTCGCGGCATTTTTTGGGGATTATGAAAGTATGAATATGTTGGTTAAAATGTATAAATATGTTACATTTTGTTGCTAAAATGAAAGGAAATGCAGTTTTAGCTATTTTAGTAAGTACATTTTTAATTAATATGATGGGACTGAATAATTGAAAAGGTTTGCAAGATCCAGTAACCAGTGTGTTAGGGTGAATGAAGATTCCTCTATTCTCTAACACAGTCATAGCCATGGAGCCAACGCATAGATAGCCTATTTTGAACCTGGTAATCATTTTCAGAGTGTCAACATATACTCGTATGATAAGTATTTATAATCGTATTAATCGCACAATAAATTAAACAATAATCATATACTAACTACAGTTGATATGTCAAGTCACCATCCCTTAGCAGTTTTACCGACAAGGTGTGTTAAAAAGCTTACGACAAAAATCATGCCTTAAGCAAAATGTTTTCATTTTTAACAAAATTTGTATTTTAAGTGATGAATTTTTAAAAAGTGATCTCTTATAACTTGCCCCACACAGGCCGACATAACCCCTGAGGGGAGTCATTCCTCAGTCGTTTATTTTATCTCAAATACAAGCGTTTTATCTCTCACCGTCTTGACTGACAAGCCGGCTTGATGGCGGACGGGTTTACACCAACGATATTGGATGAAAAGTAAAATATGCAACAGATTTGTTCACGGCTCGGTTACGTGTTTCTTTAATCATGTGCTTTTTATTTATTTATGATGCCTTTTTCACTCTTGTTTGTAAACAATTTGAAATAAGGATTTGTAGACAGGTCTTGATATTGTTAAGGTAATTTGTGGTTAAGGAAATTTGGTATTCTTTTTTCAATACCCTTGTCATGGCATTATTTATCACTCTTTTACCCAACATATTCTATGCAGCTTCTTTGCCTACCTTTCGTTACAAGTATAAAATGCTTTATACATTCCCTGCGTAACGTCAGTATAAGCTTTTTATTAAACTATTCCTATCTCCGTTGCGATTTCATTAGAAATTACTTTTTACTTCGATATAAGCTTTAGAGAAAACGATTTAATGTATATAAAAGTATGTAAGATAATATGCGACGTTAAATAAGTTGCATCTAGGCGTGCGATTTTTGCTAAGCGTGCTATTTAAACCTTTTCCATAGCAAAATAAAACAAAAATCAATATTTTAACCACATCAAATTAAGCGTGAACGAAAACCAAAAACCACCTCATTTACCCCAAAAAAACATAATTGGGGAGAATCGAAAGCGTTACAAAAACAATAGAGGTTGGAATCGCATTAATTCTTTTTACACGGGAATCGAATTTGAAATCCTCAGTCCCTCAGAGGGTTTGTTTATCTTGTCTTATTAAGAGACTTAATAGGACTCAGGGCTAATACTCTTGAGGCACCGTTTGTTTACGCTGTTACAAGTTGTATCAAGAAAATTATGTAGGGAGTTTATTTGCATGGCTAAGTGAATTAAGGAATGGGTATAGAGTTGAGACTATTTATGTACATACTTGAGATGTTTATGTTTCGATGTGTAAAGGCCAAGTTTTCATGTGGTGAACGGTGGGTTCACGACCTCTATGTCAATAGTGTGATGTCTTAATTATTATGTTGAAGCTATCTGGAATCCATCGTAAACGATATTAAAAATATGTTGATTTAAAATCATTATAAATTAATATGTTGATTTGTATTGCTTCTATTTATCAGCACTGTATTTTTTTAGACATAAAGTTTTTGTCTGCCCAACTCGTTTCTTAGTCACCAACAAATAATTATATTCAAGACTTCACATTCATCACACTTTAAATTTAATATTTGTCAATATTAAAGTCTAATATTTACAAAGTTTAACCAACAAATACATAACTCAACAAGTACCAATTGAAAAGCCTTTGTCATAAAATCCCATTACTCGCTCTATCGCTTCACTCAGCCGATGCAACCGACATCTTACGAGCTCTTCAAATAATCTTGTAAGCACTGCAATACTACAACTATTGAATAACTTGGACTGTATTTACTCGAGCAAAGGACGAATATCTTTTATTATATTATGTTGAGTAAATATTAGAGAAAAAGATTATTTAGTTAGAGATTTTTTCGTAAAATATTTTTTGGATTTTATTTTAGAATATCACGCTTAGAAGTTTTAGAGATAAAGTTTATTTTTCTTAAGGATTACTAGGTATATTATTTTAGTTTTATTTTATACATGAAAATATATGTATATGTTTTAATACAGTAATGTTTTTTGTAAGGAGTGAGTCCATTGAGATTAGATAGGATGATCCAATTTTTATTGCTGTAAAAAATAGTTAGCAACAATTTGTAAAAAAATGTGAAGTAATCGTAATACCGTGATTTGCCGTTTTGTAAGACAGCCCGTGTTTAACAAATGGCAATTTAGGGTCTGCTTTAGAATTGTTTGAATAAAAGTAAGCCTCCGAATCCAAGCCAATCAATTACATTTATCATCTATATTGGTTTACTAATTTACACGAAATTGCGTGTCAGATAGACACACACCAACAGAAAATAGTATCTTAGAGTGCAACATCATGTTCGTATATCGTCCCCGTAGAACGAAAAGTCATTAAGTAACAAAATGTTCAAAATCGACTTATAAATACCAATAAAATCAGTAATTTTTTCTCCATATTTCTGTCTTACTCTCGTATTCATAACGTAATTATTTAGAAAAATGTAAATCGCGAGACTTAATTAAGTACATTATTTGATTTGTGACAGTTGAGTTACAAGTAACTAAGTCACCTGATTACTTTTTCTCTTCTTTGTTGAAAAAGATACTTACGCATTAAAGTTCCTTATCTACTTTTTCCGCATTACTCCCTATAGGCATGTCTTAAAAAATAGTAATGCGAAAACTCATCAAAGTGACTTAGTAATTTTATTGTATGTGATATTTTGTGCGAAAAGTAACTAACTACCATTAATTATTTTTCGAGCTATATTATTTAAGACCAGACGTTTAAAAGAAAAAACGACAACTAACTATAGTGTTCTGGTTAATATTTTCCCTGACTGTAGATGACATAACACATTAGAGTATTATAATTAAAATGTTTTGGCTACTTTTCACTCAGCAAAAACACTACTAGATGAAAGGTTGGTAACTATGTCCCGTGATACGATGCTACTTAGTGAGATTACGCCCTTTGACCTTAGGACCCTCGCCGCGCCCGCGCATTATTGCAGTCACTCACAGAGGCGTATTTTAAGATGGCGCGCCCTGGGCTCCGCTAGCTTTCCGCCCCATCAAGGAATGAAAAAACTAAACTTTATTTTCATTTTTAACAAATTAGTTTTTTACATTGTCCTGATCAATTTTATTTATTAAATCGGCTTTAATCGACCTTCACCTCCTCTGGGCAGGCTGAGTCGTCCAGATCTGTAATGCTCAGTTCCGCGGTCTTTGTGGGCCTGGACACTCGGAAGGTGTCCTCCCCGATAACTTTCCTCAATTTAGAGGCCAGGGCATCCGCTTTTCCGGTCCCTGACCCCTGGGAGCTCAACATTCGAGCTCCCGTAGCCGCAACCCCGAAGCGGACTATTTCATTGTCGGCTTGGTTTATTTTGTCCTTTGCGTCCCTAATAACGTCTCTATATGTCGCACCGCTTTTTGCCGCCTTCAGCTGCAGCTGGAGCCCGAAGATTGGGCGCCTTCTTCTTCCTCCTTCTTTTATTACAGAATTGATGAGTATCTAAACGACAATAGCTCTTGGGAATAGTCGCTCGCTTGATTAGGATTCTTTGAAATTAGGGAACTTTGCCAAATAAATAAACTCAGTAGCAGTAGGTCTAAATATTGTAAAATATGGGCACTTAATGATGCAAATAGGTGATGTTACATACAATTTGATGTTAATCATAAAACTGTCACTTTTTTTCTTTTATATTGTTCACAACCAATGTGCTCACTTGTTGCCCATATTCTTATTATCACATGCTAGTAGGTGCTCCCAACATACGGTATGATCAGAGACTAATAAATAACCGTGAGTTTCTTGCTAGCTCTTCTCATAAGGCTCCACCCCCTTTCCGAGCTAGTGGTAGATTCAGTAATTGTAACGACTATCATAAGTGTCAATATTTGACCTAAATGAATAAATGATTTGATTTTGATTTTCTTGCCCTTTTTGTCGGCTTCCGTAGCCTTGGGCGCCTTGCTATTTTCCCCGACGAGCTGCTACTCTTTGGCAGCCGTCGGTTTAGTGAACGGCGGTTTGGAAGCCACTGCACTGTAAGACGCGGCTGTTTACCCTGCTTCTCCTTGGTCCGGAGACCTGTGAGCTGCGGTGCGGTGGCGGTGGCGTGGCGAATGCGTTAGCAGGTACAGCTGAGGACGCTGCCCCTGGTTTTTCTGGCGCGGGGGTTGATGCCGTTGCCTGTGACATGTGATCGACCTCCTCTTGCAAGCGATAATTCTAGGCCTGACGCGCCAAATTCTCCTTCGTGGCATACTGCCTGCTCGACTCCGACACTGCCAGTTTGACGTTCCTGGCAGCGTCTTTGAGGGACTTTATAAAGATCACCCTTGAGGTGACCGGATTTGTCGGCCACCTCCACTACTGCCTAGTGGTGAGTGAGGATGGTGTCCGCCAGCTGGATGGTGAATTTGTCCTTAGGGTCATTGTCTGACACTTGCTAAAACTGGGCGTGCTCCGACCCTCCGCAACTATGCTATGCAGTCAATACGGCTGGGCTTCTTGCCCCCGATCTCCTCGGGTTTGAGCTTCTCGCCTCTCCCACTTACATCATTTGGGTTCGTTTTCAAATTTATATTATCCAGACAGTTCCCGCGAGTGTGGTGGCAAGTATCGTTCCACCGAGGTAGAGGCCCCATAATCCGGTGACCCTTATACTACTGGAGGGCGGGAGGTGCCCCAGTGGCCGCTTGCGTCTGGTTTTTCTGGCGCGGGGGTCCCCGCAAAGCGAATGAACTCTGACCACGCAAGGCCCCTAAAGGGGGCGCCACTGCTGGAGTTACTCGGGATTTTCACAGAGGTGGTCTCCTCGCGACCCAGCCGGTTAAGGCAAGGCTCTCGGTCAAGGATGGACGGATTTACGATAACTGACGGTTGACGAGGGCGGCAGCGGCCTGGCTCTTCGTCAGCTCGGGGCAGTGTGAGTGCCTACTGAGCCCGTCCTCCCACTGACGGCTCACCTGTCCCGCACCTGTGTCCTCTGCAAACAGAGGGACACGCGCAGTAATTTTTTGTTACTCGCGATCACTGTTTCCCCAACCTTTCAATTCTACTAAGCCCCCTCACCCCGACAAGATGCAGACCCAAGAGAGGAAACCGGCCCGGGCTATAGCCCTTCTAGCCCTAGGGTAAATACACCCCTGCAAGGAAAGATTTGTTAAATCTTTGTGTCAAAGGTGTCATACCAAGCGAACTTTATCCTTGGTATGAATCTTTACCTGTTAGTAACGATGTGTTGGATAGGCTATGTGAGCCTGACGTCACTTAGCTCGAGGAAGAAGAGGAAAATGATGTGGCTACATCATTAATGCTGTTCTATTGATGATTTTGTAACGTGTTCTTGTTCATTATGTTTTAATTAGGTTTTGTATACTTAAAGACAGTTTTTTTTCAATAAATGTTGCCTAAGAATGTTGTTTTACTTTTATACTTTTCAACTGATAGGACACTAGTTTTAAATTAGGCAATAAATTAATAAATAAGCAAAGTCTATTTAGTTGGGTATTTTATTTAGACATAGTTATGTAAAATATGTTTTACTCCTAAAATAACTAACTGATTTTAGTTACTAGTATAATATTTAAATGCTGATGCGAAAACTAACTAACTACATGTGAAAAGTAACTAAGTGACAGATAAACAGGAAAACCTTGGGGTAAAACAAATTATCCTTTACAGTTAATAATTTATATACTATTTTCGTGGTTTAATACATATAACATATACTTAATTAATATATCTTCAAAACAAAACCTTTCATGCATCGATAACTAATCACTGAAAAAAGTTATATTTTTTTTTGTCATTTAAGACATAAAACACCTCGTATCTCAAAATCACTTAAGTGTTAGTTAGTGATTTTTCGCTCTACGGGGACGATATTACCAAACAAATAATTGGCATTACTACAAATAAATAAAGTACATTTATAATAGCATCTCACAAAGCACTTACGATAAAGAGCTCTCATTGTTAATAGTTCAAGAGCTGTATTAATGCTTATTGATATTACGATTTGAGTGGCTTTCTGTGTTGTATAGGAGTCAAGGTGAAGACCCAAGGTTAGGTGAAGTTTTACAATAATTGGGACTGGGCCGTTTAGATTAGTTTAGTTTGCTGCAGTTTTGACTTGAAGAATATTCGTATTTGGATGATATTGAATTTTTGTTTTTAAATGCTATCTGGCGAAGTATATGGTGAAAATTATTCACAAATAGTTTTAAATCCAGACGTATAGAGCTCCATAAGAAGGCGCTCATAGCCAGTTGCGCTCACCGGCCGGTAAACGATCTGTGAGTTAAGCAGCTGTTGGCGCGTTCATTCTATAAATGGGTGACCGCACAGTGGTATTTGCACAGAGGACACGTAAAAATTCGGTCCTGGTAGTTGACCACTAACCATACGATAAGAAGACCCTAGACATATAAAGACGGGTGTTTTGAGTTTCACTGGTATGTGTGTCTGTCTGTCTTTCTGTGTTGTATAGGAGTCAAGGTGAAGACCCAAGGTAAGGTGAAGTTTTTGAAGTGATTGGGCACTGGGCTGTTTAGATTAGTTTAGTTTGCTGCAGTTTTGATTTCAAGAATATTCGTATTTGGACGGTGGTATTGAATAATTTGGCAAATTCTGGATGGATTTCGCTTTCAGATATCACTCGTGTGCCATTATGTTTGATGTCAGAATTGACCAATCTAGCATACTTTTAAAGAACAATAGTACCGGCAAAACAAGGGGTTACTTTAAAATGGAAAGAAATGGGCATGTTTAAAGTCAATAAACATTCAACAATTTACAATTTTATTCAAAGCATCAATCTTAGTATAAGAACCGGAAAACTGAACTCGTCGCTAGCTTTTTATGCGAGCTATGTACTTATTTCTACAATCAAGTTAACCCCAAAATTTCCCAAAGTTGAGGTAACTTTGGGAAAATTCTACGGTATTTATTACATATACAACATTATTAATTATGATTATCGTTTGTATAAAAAAGCTTAACTTGAAAGAAAGGTTTTTGTTGATGCCAAATAATTTGAAGTGTCACGTACTCTAAACGATAGCATGTGCAGGAAGAAAACATCTTAAACACTCCTAATCTCAAGAAACAAAATTCAGCAGTACATCCACGTAAGACATAGCAAAGACAGCGGAATAACATCGATAGCGAACAATACGTCTAATGACGCCCTCGTACCGACAGCAGACAAAAAAATAATGATGTTGACATTTTATATGACGACGAAGTAGGATCAAATATAGTTGCGATTTGTTTTGGGAATGTGGGTTACGGTTTTAGTTTTGGTGGTAATTAGATAATAGTGTATGTTTTTGGTATGTGTCATTAAAAATTATGCGTAAAATAGCTTATGAATAAAAGGTATAAAAAATACTGTCTGGAGAAAATTAAATGGTTGATTGTAAGAATGTATTGTTGTAATTGTTTTTTAAGTAATGAGTGTTATCGACCAGTATGTTTCTGGGATCCATTAGATTTAATACGTTTTACAACATATTGTTTTCCGATTCATATACTTTAACTGCAATAATAATTGTAGCACCATTATTTTTTAGAAAATGAATAAACAACTTGTAGAAATCATAATTTTAAATATGTATCTTAATGAACAGGTAAAACTTAAACTTGGTAAACTTTACTGTGCAACACATGAGTGTTGCAAAGTTAAAGTAACGGTAAAAGTAGCGCAGCCACGTCACATACAGTCCATTTTTTTTCCTAAACAAATATTTTTCCCAGGTGTAAAAAAAAACCTCGATAGCTCATCAAAATAAATTCAGTACAACTGATAAAACTTGTTTTTCTAAACATTTGCCGTTGACATCTTATGACGAGGGTCCCAACGATCAATTTTATCAATTAGAATATTAACAAGCTCCCACAAAATAAATCCGAGTCGTAATGATAGCCCTTAACGTCAGTTTTATGAGACCATTCATTTTTGTATAAAAATGGCTTGAAAGTTGATAAGTTTTAAAATGATATCTATATTTGTGGATAATGGTTTTTGTGTTGTATGGATCGTACCAAGTGGCGTTCTCTGTCTACCCCTATGGGAAAGAGACGTGATGCTATGTATTTGCATATAGGATAATCATTAAACATAAATTAATAATATAAGCCAGTTATACCCAAGCATGTAGGCAGAAGTGTATGAAATACCTATACCCACGTTTCGCCATTGATGATGTTGAGTCCCATGTGATAAAGGGCGAGCCTTGCCTTGTATCATGCGCGTTATCAAACTCCAGACCACTATTCAGAATAATAACCCGGGACCTCGTGGTTGGCAGTCGTATACACTACCAATCGCGACACAGAAGCAATCTGACAGATATAATAATCAATATGATATCATGGATATCGAATGGATCTTTACTCTTGATATCAAATTGATATTTTTAATTATGTCGATGAGAAAAAATCATTTCAGGTTTTTAAATATACGATTGTGAATATTATAAAAATAACACACCGTTTTTTACCCATTTCTGACCCGAGTTCTGGGCAAGAACTCATCTCAAATGAATACAAGCCTAGTAGCCTAGCCTTACGGTACACTTACTTCTCATGTACTAATTACTCTATAAATACTTAAAATAAATAGGAAAAGAGCAATGAACTGTGCCATTGACCTTACACTGTTCTGACAACTTTGACAGCCACTCGTCCCACTTAAATTAAATTAAAAGACTTAATTTTGAAAAATCTTAAGTAATATTACTTTTAAATTAACTTAATATTTTTGAAGGTTGGAGGAGATTTTAACTTTCTATCATGTTTAAACATTTTAATTCTCTAACCACGACATTTGTAGCCCGACAAGTAGAGCCTTGGAATGCACTATTTATCTCGATCATATAAAAAATCGTATATCCAAAGTAAAGTAGTTGTGTCAAACACGTCACGTGCCCTCCGAAGCATGGGGACGCTTAGTTCAAATACCAATCTATAAAATTACCATGAATCTATAATTTACCGACCGAAAAGTGCAATTGGCTATCAGAACAGCTTAGATGTCTAGTATAAAGCCTAAGGAACATCAAGTAAAGCCAATCAATACCACACTTGACCGCAACCTCAAACGCTCCGGAAATTATCTCTATCCTCACATTATTCATAAACGAACTTCATTAAACGGGGCGAGTATTTTTAATTTATTTACTTCATGCCGTTAAAAGTCTGACACCCTTCCGATCCTTTGAGGTCAATTTGTGTAAATTAAAACACATTTTCCTTTGGCAACACACAGATAGGTTCCCGAAAACTTTTTGGTCGCATCGTACGCGGGGGACCAGCGATTGTTAAAGTTAATAATGACAGCAGGACTGGAGGCTTAGTTTAATTTATATGGAAGGTCGGATAACATTAACCATTGAGTGATGGTTGCCAAAGTTTCGACCTCTGAATACTAATACGGGGTTGATGAGAACCGGACTTTACGAGCGAGTGTAACCTAGCCCTAATTAGCAATTACACATTCTAATAGAAAAAGTTTTATACAACTAATGAATTATGGAGTCGGTCGAAGTTTTCGACTTAATTGCCCGTGATTTAATTTTGAGTTGATTTTGTGCGTAAATTAAAAGTTTTAGTATAAATCAATGAAACGTTTAAATATTTATTTTGAAACTAAATTACTATCAAGGTCATAAAACAATTTAATTTGACCTCAAAATACATAGCAGTCGAAAATTTTCCAACCTAAATTAGTTATCTAGTAGGTAGTATACTGAAGTTATCATATTTCGCTTAATTATATTTTTGTTTCAAAATGGCTACATGCCCAATTACTAAGCTGATGACATCGACATCGTGTGACACGGAGTCCTGTCATCACTGGTTCAGTCAGCCTACAGCAGTGTAACGTGCGCCAAAACGTCAGACATTCTAAGATAAAATGCGCATTCGCGTTAAAACCCGTATACTATCATAATTATAGGCATGCAACACGCAATTTAAAAAGTTACAATACGGTAGTTGACTACCAGTCAAATCAGCTAGTCTATATGAAATGTCAAAAACACATTTTAGTATAGAAAAACAACAGTGACGTCACAGTGTCTTATTCTTATTGGTACTTATCAAATGAGTGCCTATTAAAATGTTTCAGTCTGCAATAATTCAACATTATTTTCGTAAAAAATGCACAGCGTGAGCATTTTGGATGAACCTTTTAAGAGTACAAGTTTAATATTTTTTTTGTTAACCTACCTACCCAATTACCTATTATATGTCAAGCCACAAATACCACATGTTATTCTACTTTATTCAAAACTGTCACCTGTCAAAACTTAACACGATTTACCTGCATATTAAACTGGTGCGTGACACCGTAATGAATATTGTAGCAACAATTATAATTTTATTAGCCATTAAGGACCCTTCTACATAACCCAGCGGTTTTAAATAGTTCATGACACGGCTGATGAAATTACTGACACTTAGTTAAATGGGTCAGCTGGAGTACATAGGTTAGTTATTTAATATAAGGTGCGGTGCAGGTTATTTAGTACGTAAAATGTGTGCGTAATTTATTGGGTAAATTAGGCTTATAATAGTGTAAATGTGAGTCTGGCGGTCTATCTATCTGTATTTTTCGCTATTACTTGCTGAACCGATTTTGATGAAATTTAGCACCGAGATAGCAGTCGTGCTGGCGCTGATTGCCTTTTCATGGGTATTATACTTTTTTTTACATTTTGGGGTAAGATTTGGTTGCATGATAATATTATCAACATTTTTAGCAAATATTCTACACATACGTGACCGTGGGAAATACACAACGAATAGTAAAAATTTGAATATTGAACTATAGTCGATGTGGATTTACCATGGAATAGAAAAGTTAATCCACACGAAAAAAAACAAAAATTACTTAACAAAAATTTTGTGATATTTTCCAGTCTGATGGGACTTCGTGTCCGTTATTCGCACATTTACAACACCACTCCAATTTGAATTTTCAAAAATAAAATTTGTATGCAGTCTGTACACTTGAGTAGCTCTGACTAGCCATACAGTGCAGGTGTGACAAACACTCGGCGGCTTTTAGTGCGATTGCTCGAGTCACGTCAGTTGTGCAGGTGTGCAGTTGTGCACCCCTGTCGTGCTAAATGTCAACTAAATTGTAAAACAGAAAATCCAGCCAAGTTTGTTAGCTATGCTGTTTGTGACGCAGTTCAAATAAAAAAGAAAATTTGTTTTTCGCCTAACTTGCAAAAAATATTGGCATTTCGGACAGTTTTTGCTTCGAAATATTTTATGCTTGCAATTGATTCTATATTTTATGTTGTCGGAATACTGACAGTTTTTTTAAAAAAAGATACGTGCCTCAACAAAATTTCACTGTTTCATATAATTTAGTCAGGTATAGAGACTACTTCATTTTATTTACAAAACTACATTAATATCACACACCCACTCATTGGCTTACTAAAATAATACCGAGAAAAAAATTACTTATTTATAAATCCGGTCACAGAAACTTAGGCACCGACTTTAAAAATACACCTTTTTTGTTATTTTTAGATCACACAGAAAAAATCGTCTGTTTAACTCTTCGTCTCAAAATGTTTGAAGCCCAGTCCACAATTACGGCTTACTATTCTTTGTGTCAAAGGCTGACACCGTCTTCAATGCATTCAAACGAGTGAGATCCTTCAGGCTGACCTAGAAACCGTCAAAGAGTAAGATTTGGTGATGAGCTCACATTCACGCGGAATGACTGAATGACTGAATGACTGAATGAGAGCACATTACATTTACGTCTGGGTTTCTGTACTTTTATAGTGAGTGAGTTTTGAAGGTAATGGATTAGGTTTTTTCTTTAAGGGGTAAGAGTATTTTTTAGGAGTGCTGCGGTGTCGTGCGCTTGGCACCTTAATATTGCCTTAGCATCTAGTGTTATGCCTTTTAAAAAACGATAACTGGCGAAACGTGATAGGTAGGCTCCTCACAATATGTTATATGACATATTATGTATGTATGTCTTTTTTTTAACTACTGACGTAATGGCACTGCCCAACTCGCAGTAGATTATACTTTTATCAAAATAATTGCTAGAAAGTAAAATACTGGGTAAACTATAATTTGCTAAGATTTTTTTTATCTTTTTACACAATAAAATATCAATATCAAAAAAGAGTATGTCTTTACATAAAACTACTATATATGATAGACAAATATCAAAGCTTTCAAAGCTGTATGCGTAACTATTTTATGTATATAACAAAAAAAAAAATTCGCGAACTTCGACGCAAGAATTCTTCTTTTTCCCATTTACAAGGATCCTGAACCCTATAACCAATCAAACGTCTCTGAGAAGTTCTTTCATCCCGTCACTGTTACCAAGCTCATTCAGTCAGAGATTACAGGCGGGAGACATAATGAGTATAATTAGATAATTGCCGAGCCATCAAGCTCTTTTGTCAATACCAACTATGGTGCCAAGATCGTTATGATTATCACTTTTATATTAGGCGATAAGTAAAAAGTGAACTAACCGATGTACCATGTTTTGTTACAAACATGTTTCTTTAAGGCTATCTACAGACAGTAAGTTTCAGAGTGATGTAATAAACATGGTATGCGGACACTAATGTAGACTAAAAAGAAAAATTAAAACCGGTTGTCACTAGAAGCACTCAGTCATTACGTTAATCATTTTGAAGTTATTTTACATCCACACCTGAATAAGCTATTAATAATAATTGATGAGAGAAGCATTGCCCGTACTCTTGTAGATTTCTTGTGTTAGCAAATATAGCGACTTTAATGTTTGTATCCAGTCTATTTGTGGCTTCTTTATTTTATGTCGGAACCAAACCGTCCAAAATACTTATATACTTGCAGAAGGGATAACTAATACCATATCTACAATAAGACGTATGTTTTGTAAGCGCGGAAGGATAGAGATGATTATGCGTCTATCGGTTGCACGTAACAGTGCCAATGTTTGGATGACAAAGTCAGTCGTATCGCTTTAATACCATAATACCATAATTTTTCCTCATGTCATGCCATTATCGTTCTCACATCGTCTTCAAATCGTGTCGTACCACCTAAAGACGTGGTAAAGCTAATTTGGTAAATCCATTCAGTGGCAAGGACGGCTCGAGTCCCTGCCATTTGCACAATGAAACGAATATAAGCCCCACTAATTATTCTTGGTTCCTCACATGTATGCCACTGTGTAACTAAGGAACTGAGATAAGACGGGTTTCATCCGAATTGCGGATGAATACGTTTATTTTTAGATAGTATTTTCGGTGTATGGAGTGAAATTCGCGATCATAGAATAATTATCAAGTAATATGTTTTTTTAGGTTTCAATTTTTGGTCAGGTATAACTAGCTAACCTTAAAAGAAAAATATAAGGTTTTCAACGAGATATATTTTTTTGAAAAACTTTACTCAAAGATGGTATGGTAGTGGTGTGTTCTCGAAAAATCAAGGAATATCGATAAAATTGTATACTCGAATTAAGTTCCTTGTAGTTTTTATAAGTTAGTAAGGAATTTGTGTTTTTAGCCGACCAACAAAAAACTTCCAGCAATATAGAACTTTACTATCATTAAACTATATAACGTTTTCTTCTATAACCAAGTTTATAGCCCTCACTACCATCACATTAAGAACCACTACTCATTAGGACTAAATACTTTCCTCATTGATACTTAACTTCTGCCTTGATTTTTTTACTTTATTTAAAGGGTAAAGCTGGAATCACTCAGAAAATGTTCTTTACAAGTAAGTTTCCTTGTTTGACTTGTTTTCCTGTTTTGATTTAAAGATCGACTTTTCTGTAAAAGAATATTCTTTGTCATAAGGCAAGATATTTTAGAATATACATACAGTCTTCAGAAATTCTGTACTTATATTTTTATTTAAAATATTTTCAATTGTGGTATATGACAATGAGCTCCTTGATTGCCTCCGTGGCGCAATGGTTTAGGTCGCGACCATTTGGTCGGGAGGTCGTGGGCTCGGTTTCCATACGGAAAAATAATTTCTGCGATCCACAAATAATTGTTTTGGGTCTGGTTGTATATCACAATTTTATATACACCTTAGCATACACTTTCGTGTATACTTTGTGTGTATGTGTGTGTTTACTATTATAAAGAAATATAAAAACTAAATAAAAATACAATATGAACAAATCCTAACAAAATGTTAACACATTACAAAAACAAAAAGAAAAACCACAACAAATTATAAAACTGTCAACAAATTACTCACGTACATTTGTGTCCACCGCAAACGAGCATAATCTTCACCTTCCACTCCACAATAACATCCAACATTCAACCTTTATCTACTTGATAAGTATTTAATTTACCCCGTACTTAAACCTTTGACTCATAACACAAACAAATATGAACCTCTAAATATGTTTTACTTGTGTTAAGAGTAAAGGTTTTACGGGTAGATTTCATTTCAGGACCGCAAGACTTGGTTATAGTGGATTAGGAGAAGCGGTTATTCCTTTTGTCATTGCTTATAGCCTATTACGCTCACCGGTCGGTAAACGATCAGTGGGTTAAGCAACGCTCGGTGCGGTTATTGAATAGATGTGAAACCGCATAGTGGTACTTGAACTGATTGTCTCCATGCTTTGAAAAATAAGTAAAAAGCCGGTGTCGGTTGTAAAGACAGCTCAGAAAAGAAGACCCAATAAAAAATAAGTTGTGTTGTTACTGCTACGTCTGCAATCTTCAATGATCTGCAGTTCTCGGTCTATAGCTATATTTTTTTATAGTATCTTACTTTCAATTGCCATCTCATTGTTTTTGAAGTCTAACTTGACAGCAGAAACTTTTTTTCAGAAGAGATGATAAGCTTCTACACCATATTGACAACCTTACAAAAATATTGCTGTATTAAAATTAGACTCTATCTTGCCAAGAATAACTTTCAAATATTAAAGCTTCGTTCGAAATAGGGACACAAGCACCTAAACAGCGAAACAGTCTACTCCCATTCATACGCAAAGTTTCAATCAGAAACAATAAGGTAATTTGATTACAAGACTCCATTCATTGCTCGCTTTCTCTCATAACCCAAATCACAATCTTAAGGGCAGATTTCATTGTACACCCGCCTAAGGCCGTGAATAATTCATTCCGACCGAGCTCTTTGCTGAATAAACATTAACCATTCAGTACTATACTTAAATAGGGAATTTATTTTTACCTTTTTTCTATGATAGGAGCAGGCGTCAAACGTCAGAAGGGTGATTCCTACCGCTTTCGACCATCTACATTGAAGTTTATATCGAGAAAAATTATCCGGCAAACTTATCAGCGACCCTGAGTAAGGACGTTTTTTTTCGTATTGGTCCAAAGTTGCAAAGATTATGAGCTAACGCTAAATTCCCGAATCAGAAATTAAGAAGTCAGTTCGGAATCAAGAAGTTAACAGTATTTTGATAAAAAAAAATATTTCAGTGTCTAACATCCGCAGTTGATATGGTTCTCAATGGTACCTTGTAAAAGTACCTTTGTACCTCAAACATCAGCACGCGTCAGATCAGATCAGTCTGTTTAACAATCCTTTTTCAAGGTCAGCTCTGTAAATATATTACCGAATTCCGATAATTCGAACATTGTTAATGGCTATTGCATGTTCAATAGTAATTAAATAGATAAACGTAGGCTTTAATCAATGAGTATACTGGCGTGGGTGACACTATTTTCGGCTACAGGTGTCGGGACTCATTAGCAAGTTGATTTGTGACCCTTAAGCTTGATACATACTGACAAGGAGAGCGTTTTCAGCGCGTCGACTGCGCGGTTTATTATCGTCAAGCGCAACGTGGACGCAGGTTCAGTAGCGTGATTTTTTACAGTCGGTACTGTCGAGTGTCGAGAGTTCGACATTTAAAATAGTTCGTACGACGGCCGTTAGAGCCGCTGATTAGATTTCCGTACAAAATTTCCCGATATTTAGCCGGTTGTCCGTAGTCGATATTTGTAGAAAATCGAGCTATGTTCGTTACAATTAAAATCAAATGATAACAAAATCCTAGTTAAACCTTGACGCTCCGACATACACCGAGCTGCTGCAAATGCATGTATATTACATGCATTTGCAGTAGCTCGTTGCTATATTCACACATACAAAGTAATTTGACGCAGTCTATACTCACGTCTACTCTCGCAACAGCACCGTATGTGTTTTGTACTTTAATTCTCGGAATATATCAACTTCGACCGAGTTTCCTCGTATTGTTAAGCGTAGGATGATCTATTCCGAGCTGATTTGATGTAAATTGTATTTAATGATGTTATGTCTGCCTAAATTTTATATCAAATTTTGTTTAGCAAAAGATAATGCTGTTTTTGGTGCTTATTTTTACTAAACCATAATCCTGAGTATTGTTTATCGTAGTTGATAATTTCTGCACAGCGATGATTTGTTAGCAACTATGTAGTACAATCGAAAGAGAAGTTAACCATTCCCACTAACAACAGACTTGAGTAAAAAGCTATGGGGAAGGCTTGTGCACAGCAATGGAATCGTATGGGCATATAATAATAATTAAAATGTAGTGCGTCGTGTCTTTTTCTAAATTGATATCATAATAAGCTGCAAGTCAATTAATGGGGGATAAAATATCCTTATAGATCTTCAAAAGCAGTTCAAGTTTTCTTGATTTCGACGTTACAACTACTGAGATGAGACTATAACCACCAAACTATAAAAAAACAAGATTTAAACAAAATTGTGAATCATTTGTAAACCTAAAGTACTAAAATCAGGAAGTAAAATATTCCGTAGGCATCACCAGATTCTATCCGACCACTAAGTACTTAATCTTAAATTCGGCACGCATCTCCCCGATCGTAATACCATCGCGATAAATCAAACACCCAGTGCCTATAAAATCATTATAGCCATTCATCTGAAGCGCAAACTAGAATACCAAATTATTGGAAAATGAGACAAAATATAGAAAAGAATTTTGTAAGCGTTTTATTTAATGGTGTAATCCGATGGGAGTGTAGGTTGTAAGACTATAACTGTAGTGATAAAAATCGTAGCAATTACGAAGGACGGAAATTCTTTTTCCAGTTACTTTTGATGAAAATATTTTCTTTAGGAAACAATTCGTTATAGTTGTTGAGCTTTTGCATAATCAGAATCATTGCATTGAAAGGATGCAGGCTACTAGTATGTACTACCTATTGTAACTATTGTGTATATATGTGATCACCATATAAGTTTCGCGTCTAAAAAATATCATGAAATTAATATTACTTGTTCTAAAACGATGTCGTTGACTTTCGTAAACTACATTTTTCATCAGTATGCCAAAAAGCTCTCATTCTTTTCACTATTTACCAAAAAAACAATTTAATCACGGCTCGAAACCCAACTGGCTCAATAACTAATGAAAGCGGCCAAAATTCTTCGAACACCAACTTAACCCCTCAAGCAGCCAAAAGCCCTTAATTCTGAGAGAAAATCTTCCCATCTGAGACGCAAAGTCAATACTGATTAGGACAAAAAAAAGGTAACACGTTCAATGCGTCGGGTCATGTGAAGCGTAACAATTAAATAGGGGTCAAATTGACCCGTTTCTAGAGATTCGGTCTTGTGTACCGTGATTTGTTTGTTAGGGAGAGGTCGAGGGTGTAAGGGTTGATTTTGGATGTGCTGTTTCATGGAGAATTACAAAAGAATTTGTAATGATAGTATAATGTAGTGAGCGGTAGGCACTACTTTTATTCGACGTAAAACTAATATTAGAGAGAAAAATATTCCATTGCTCAACTGTACGTTTGGCGCAGTGGTTTAAGCGGTCACCTCGGCGCAACAACCGTAGCGCCGCGTGTGGTGGGTTCGAATCCCACCCGGGACAAATCTTTGTGTGATGAGCACGAGTACTTGTTCTGAGCCTGGATGTTAATGTATCTATATAAGTATGTATTTAGAAGTATATCAGTATGTTTATCAGTTATTTGGTTACCATAGTACAAGCTCTGCCTAGTTTGGAATCAAATGACCGTGTGTGAGTTGTCCAATGATATTCAATATTTTAGTTGTTTTATTTATAGTACAAGAATATTATACTTATGCTGTTACTGCCAACTTACCTATGCGCTCGTATTTAATGTAAAAAGTAGAGTAATGAAACTTATTGTTCTGCTCGTTTACAAAATGTCGATTTGGGCGCTGTCTCCACGGGCGAGAGAATCGCGGCGATATTATCGTCGTGCCACGTATTTCTATACACTCTCTATGGAACCGTCTCAACGCGGCGATAATATCGCCGCGATACGACGAGTGTCAACGAGCGTGCGAAACGTCAATACATCGTCGCTAGTCGGCCGCGACAAGCAGCGAGTCCGCGTCAGCGTCATTTGTTTTCAATGTTGCCTCTTGTTTCGACAAGCTTTTTAAACAAGGAAAACGCGGGCTCGCGACGATACGCGGCGGAATTATCGCTCGTTCGTGGAGATTGTCCGACGATACAAGGGCGGACTCGTCGCGATTCTCTCGCCCGTGGAGACAGCGCCTTGGAGAGCGAAAGTTGGCCTACAGGATTATCAGAAATTGAAAATTGACAGCAATTCTGACAACAGCGCATATTCTCGACGTATTCTCTTTACTTCTTGTTATGAAAATAGCTTTTACTTTAACTCTATATTTTATTCGGAAACAGTCCAGTCTAGTATGCCACTGCATATTTAATTATAATTTTGACATTATAGCAATGCACCGGTATTCTATTACAAGGAATGCGTTAATTGTGTAACCTACAAAACGACTTCTACATTCATAATAATATCCTAATATTACGCCGGTTTTAACCGAGGATTTAGGCAGAGGTGTATATAACACATCCACGTTTAGCCACTAACAATGTATGTCTGTAATAGGGGCGAACCTGTTTTCATTTACCGGGCACTATCAAACTCTCATTTTTAAAATCATAGTATTAAATTAGGTTACATTCATACAACCCACAAACTAACTTAGGAATCGTCCATAAGATTGCCAACTCATTAAGAGAGGTAATGTATCCAAATTCCTGGAGAGAGCGTGAAATAGTTCTAGCGGTTGCGGCGTGAGGCTTGCGGGGCTCGCATTGTGACGTCACGGCATCTACAGCGGTATGCACACCGGGATATCTGTGTAGTACTGGTTCTTGTTTTCGAAATGGGCTGTAGCTGGTTAGGAAATTATATAAATCCAAATAGAGGTATGCCTGAAACTCTTTTTAATGCTGATTTAAACAATATTATATAAAATGTGGTAAAGGTGTACGTTTTAAAAGAAAACTTTTAAAAATAGCAGTACTGGAAAAATAAATAACTGTCGAAAATAATCTATCTATTTATTTTACAACTCAGGTACCGAAAACGTTACGCTATGATTTGCGATATCATAATTACTACTTATTAGACTATCGATAGATGCAGATTCTTACGTGGTTTATTAATGTCATCTTCTTTAGCGATTAAATTGTCATAATACTTAAACTAAATCTCAGTAGCCGGATTCCCTTATAATATCGACTACCAACAACCAGCTAGCTATGGATTAATTTTACACATTATCTGTTCAGCGCCTGTACCGGACTCCGTAAGAACTATTTTGGCAGTACGTTTTAAATGTCAAACTCACGATGCTTGACAGTACCGATTGTAGAGAATTTCGCTACTGATATATTCAAATATCGTCAAAATCAGTATTCCAAAACGGTCCAATTTAGTCCTATTGTCCTTGTTGAGCCAATAAATCTCTATAATGAATGGGATTTCTATAATCTTAGGATCGTGACGTAATATATCACTTGGCGAGCAAATTGGCCAACTTAGTAAGATATTATTTAGTACGCAGGTTAATGTTCTACCTTAACTAACTGATTTTAGATAGATTTGATAAATTCAGAGCCTGTTTCATAGCTTATCAGGTTTTGATAGTTGTTTTCGAATATTAGTACTAGTAATATTCACTCTACCTGGCAGATAGTAACGTCAATGTTAAATTATAAACTTAAAGTTTATGTCAGGTTATATTCAAAATACAACTACGAGGAGAGACATATTTGCCAATTTAGTAATCCATACTAATATTATAAATGCGAAAGTAACTCTGTCTGTCTGTCTGTCTGTTACTCAATCAAGCCTAAACTACTGAACTAATTTGCATGAAATTTGGTATGGAGATATTTTGATACCCGAGAAAGGACATAGGCTACTTTTTACTCCGGGAAAATTACGCATTTCCATGGGAAAATTCAGGCGGCGGACGAAGTCGCGGGTAAAAGCTAGCACTTAATAAACTTAACTACACATTTCAATAAAATGCTTATCATCAAAATTTTACTATATTAATAACTTATTACACGTATCTATTTGAACAGACACCAGCTTTTATTCTACTGAACTAAATTAACGTCTATACCCAATGAAATACAGGCTAAATTCTATTACAACTTGAAGTATCACTTGCCTAGAGATCATTGAACTCTAATCACATTTGTTCTCATTCCGATACAACACAAACACTGTTCTTGTATTAGATCCATTGTTATTTCAGTAGCACTGAATAATTGTGAAATAAATATTTATTTAGTTTCTAGATATAAATTAAAGGTTGCTTGGAAGAGATTTATAGCTTGTAATTGGAATATTGGCATTTCAATAAATTGATACATTGGTTTGCAGAAACATACACAAAAATAGACAAATAGGCAAATATCCGCTCAGCCTAAGCGCATATACCGTCTGTTTGTCTATCCACAACAGACTAAAAGTGGTTTAAACATTTTTTATATGGTTTTCACCAATTCCCAAAGAATTTTGCAATTTCCAAAGAAGGTTTGAATGTTAAAACACTTTTTTTACTGCACGATTGGCACAGCGGTTACCGTGACTCTTCTGAACCTTGTTGTTTATTTATCTATATTAGTTTGTATTTAGAATTATATAACTATGTTTATCAATTGTCTGGTTACCATAATACAAACTCTGCTTTGTTTGAAATGAGACGACCTTGTGAGTTGCCTAATGATATTAAATTATATTTACCTGAGTAAAGCCGGGTCTGGCCACTTGTACCTAAAACATAAAAAAAGACAACATAACACATGATCATTATTATTACACCAAAACAATATTTCGACCGGAATTCCATCAAATTTCCTTCGTTCCGAACCATCTCTTTTCCCATTATTTCTATTAACACCATTTATATCTGGCACAAAGATTGTACGGCATATTTCATGGTGGTTTTAATATTACTATAACCGAAGAACCGCGTTAAATGGGTAATAGATAAAGTTTGAATGATTATTAATGGTAAATGGGTTTTGGTAGTGTTGGTATAGTATTACGTATGATTATAGGTATAGAGGTAGATTGATGTTTGGGTAGAAGTTCGAGACTTTTATTAGAACAGGTACCTACGTTCATGTAATCTTGAACAATATTATTATATGATAGAAGTATATTATGTATGTATAATACATTCATAGCTGAGCTGTTAAATTAATCAAATGTTAATTCATAAGTGTGATTTACTAATCACACTTATATATAAATACTATAACTTATGTATTAAATACAATACGAGAAGAGTCAGGGAACAGAAACTTGTGAAACCAAAGGTAACTAATTATTACGGCCAAAGAACAAATAAGTATATAATACCTTCAGTTTTTAATAATATAGATTTATTGAGAGAAGTTCCTAAAGTTAGTTATAATAGTCTTAAGAAGAAACTAAAAGATGTCCTTTTAGAGTAAAAATATATACATATATAAAATATTATTGTTATGGATGTAAGGTAAATTATCTGTTTGTTGATGCTTTGGATATTATATTTGTATTTAAGTTGAGTATACGTAGTTTTAGACTGTAATTTCAAATTGTTTTGTAATAGATGTAGCATATATGATAAGAGCGTATCTCGCCGTTAAACATATGTTTGGCGAGTTTAATATGTATTTAGTTTTAAGCTACTTTTAAATAAATAAAATTATATAAAAAAAAAAAATATTCCAAACAACTTCTGCAGCCTCGGGTAAAAGAAAATTTCTTGTCAGGATTTAACGATATTAGTAATTAATATTGTATAGAAATATTATAAAGCTGAAGAGTTTGTTTGTTTGATTGTTTGTTTGTTTGTTTGTTTGTTTGAACGCGCTAATCTCAGGAACTACTGGTCCGATTCGAAAAATTATTTCAGTGTTAGATAGCCCATCTATCGAGGAAGGCTTTAGGCTATATATCATCACGCTACGACCAATAGGAGCAGAGTACCAGTGAAAAATGTTACAAAAACGGGGAAAATTATGTCTCTCTTATGTGACGCAAGCGAAGTTGCGCGGGTCAGCTAGTATTGTATAGACCTAAAAAACTAAAAACAAAATGTTTACTTACTTGACTGTTCATTGTCTGCTTTAAACGTTATCCAAAGCAAATAAAACACAACTACATTTTACCTTTTCAAAATTGAAAAGCAGTAAATACTCCTTATCTACCCGCCGTAGTTTACAAAATTCAAGGACAGAAACAAATTTATGCTAAAATATTCGATACAGAAACACGTTTAGGCTAGCTTAAATCTTAAGCCTAAACTTAAAGACAATTACTGCTAACAGAATGCCTAGACAAAGTACTGGGCAAAAACAATTTTGACCTAGACTATATTAAAGACCAGTATAATTTGGCCTCTGAAATATAGATTTTAAAATCAAATTGTAGGTATTTTTCTTCAATGATAGAACAGTAGAAAGGTCTATATTGATTGGTTTAAGATGGGAAGAAGATTATTTTAGTTGTATGGTGAAAATGAAAAGCGGAAGCGGCTTGAGGGCAGTTATCATTTGGTTACAAATTGCCGAAAAATTATAATTGTTACGTTGGTTTATGGTCACTACAAATGAACTTAAGTAATATAATATAATTTGTGTTCTTTGCATTATACATTGTATTCTTTGTGGGAGTGAAACCCACAATATTTACTGCATAACTAATTATCGAACCCTGCATGACCACAAGTTTATAAAAAGTAATTATTTTGCGATGTAAATATATGACCTTATAACGAAAGAAATATAAGAAGCAAATATTAATAATCTTGTCATAAAATCGCTTGCTCTCATAATCTTGAGACTTTGTAGAAAATACTTCTAAACAAGTCAACTTTGTAAGACTTGGGCACTTGCGATTTTACTTTTAATTATTCTTCTATTATCTATTTTAACAGTTATGTAGAGGTATGTTATGTTTTATTTCTATATTACTTAAAATATACTTGATATGCCTGTATTTTTTTTTAACAATGTGTGATTGCAGTTTACTCGCTATCCGTTATGAAACTGAAATACGGTAATGGTAAAACTATTTTACTGTCCTTGAACCAGATGTAATTTGAATGATAGTAAGTTTCCCACAAAACAACATACAACGAGAATCACAACATACAGAAAAATGAAAAGATATCAATTTTAATGTCTTTTAACTTAAAAATATCTACTTTATGTTGCATGAAAACTTAGTGAATTCATTCAAACTGTAATATGTCACATTTGTTTCCCTGGTTACATCTCAATATCACTTCTATTTATATCCCAACCCTACCCCTCCAAAATCTGGACACAACACTGTCCACATTACAATCCAAAACAACTTTCTTTATTCGTCAACTTTTCATATTTCAATAGCTTTTGTTTCCTCTACAAACTTATCAACACCTTTACAGAACAATCAATACACCTTATTGTAAAGGAATAAGGTTGAAATTAGAATGTTTCCAGTGCATAGTGCGGTGGTTCTGATGACGTCATGCTTTATATGGCACCTGCGTGATAAATCTCAATAAGGGGTATGGAAATGTATTTTTTTTTCAATACAATGAAATGGCAGGATTTGTGATTTTTTTGCTATTATTTAGGAGTGTTTATAGGTACATCTATATACGCAATACTTTTTAAAGCTGTATTATTTTCCATTTTTTAAGAGTAATTCTTCCCCAATAGTTCTTTCACTGTTTTATAATTACACATATCTATATTTGTTTATTCGTTGATACATTACTTTCATGCAAGCACTCATCATGTATATTTTAATAAAATGTTTTACTATATTGATGAAAATACAGACCACGGGTATTGTAGAATATTACACAAGTTAATTGATAAAATTAAAGAAAATAAGAATAATCCTGGAACCGAACCCTCGACATTCACTAAACCTTATTGTGAAAATACTTGTACAATACTTTTTCTAATTTTATTTATTCTTTTATACGTTCCCAAAACCCAATTTGCTCACATACTAACTTAAAATAAGAAGTGATTTTCCTATCAAACTTAACTGCCCTAAAGGGATTGTTCTAGTGTTACTACTTTTATTATTTATTCTATGAGGTAGCCTATGATATTATCTTTTGTAATACGAAAAAAGCTGTTGTAGAATATTGAAAAAACTTATTGAAGTAAAGTTGCTAAATATATTGTAGAAAACAGAGTCATAAATTTATTTAAATTTTTGACTTTTATTTAAGAAGCCATGGCTAAAGAATCGGTTAGTCTATTCAAATATACGTATATGCTGTCTTAATAAGTAACACACTGGTAATTTTGATAAGGTAAAAAGCTTTATATCACCTGCAACCTAACGACTAGTCTGTATTATAATTAAAAAGAAGTGATACAAAATCTTAATATTAGTATTAATATCTTATAGCATCACAAAAGATATCATATTAAAGAATATAACACGAACTCAGCAAAAATACAACACATCATACATATCCCTTACGTGAACAATACGAAAAAATACCAACATGCCGAAAAACTTTTCACAAAAAAAACACTTAACAAAGTTGTCAAAAAAACTAAAGTTTTAGTGATGGTTATCTCTCGTTATCGCCATCTCTACAGGTTTAAACGACACTAACAGTACAAGGAAAAGTTACAGAGAAAAAAGTTTTAATAAATTGAAGTTTGCTAGGATTATTCTTGGCAGTTGTTTGAGGCTAAAAATGGAGTACGATACTTATATTTTTAGGTTTATTTTATTGGAGCTTTGTATTTTTGGACAGAGACTCTTTTATAGACATGAATTTGCTTTTACATTTGTAGAATGTTGCGGTTAATTACAAGGACGGTGACAGAACAAATACAATCACGACGTCTTAAGTTCGATTCGCATGTCGAGCAAATCGTCCTCTTTTCTAATTAAATTAAAATAGTTCTCAATTTTACCGGAGTTTGGTCACGTGCCTGGTATAAAACAAAAGGCTATAACATGGGACTTACATTGTAAATTTTGAAAAGATGATGTATTTCATACACTTTCAGTACGATAAAATAAGTATTTCCTAGAAAGTTATTAATGCACTCTCAATATAGCAACAAAAAGCAAATTCGTACCAAAGACATTCTTCCCTAATTCCATAAAAGTAAACAATCCGATTAACATCTAAAACCTAGTAGTGAAACAGAACCTACAATGAAACCTACTTTAAACTTTCATCAATAGAGTTCCCAATAAAATTAGGTGATGTAATATCTGTGAAAAAGTTACGAGTCCCGAGGGAAATCAATGTAACTGGTGCTGCCACTAAAACGGCTAGCAGTAAATATTTCATCGATAGTGACCGGGAACGCGTTAAACGTAAAGGTTTTTTCACACGACGCGTTTTTGAAACGCTTAAACACGCGTTTACTACGTTTTAGTGGCAGTCAAAAAATTCGAAATACGTAAATACACTGACTACGGCTCATGAAGCACTTTATAATATTAAAATTGAATTCAAACGACCATGCATTTTTACCTGAGATTTTCAAACGTTTTGGTGCAAGTTGCGCTTATTGTGAACGCAAACTGACCGATACCACATTGTATAGGTGCGTACGTTACGTTAGAAACTGACTTGTAACATTTGTTTTTAAAGAAATTTGTTTTAAAAATGTTTTGTTATCGTGTTACACATGTTGTATAACGTTATGTAACTGCTGTGTAGGAGCACCTTATAATAATAATAATGTCCTCCTAGCCGATATACGGCTACGGCGGTCAGTTTCATTGAAACTGGCCATCTGTGCAGGACTTTGTTTATAGTGTCCAAGTGTGTGCACAATACACAGGTACACTCTCTATTCCATCACTCTCATAGTTTGGTGGGACGGATAACCGACACGACCAGTGAGAGGTCAGGCGCAGGACCGACGGCTTTACGTGCTCTCCGAGGCACGGAGGTCTTCGACCTCAACTTCCTAACTCCGGGCAATCTTTAAGAAATTCTTAACAGAAAATACTTTTTGGCCCGATCCAGGATTCGAACCCGAGACCTCTCGCACCGCAGTCGCATATACTACCGACAGCGCCACAGAGGCAGTTAACCTTATGACTAACATATAAAACAACTCGAAGATATGTACATGTATTGAATATGTACGTATTATAAAACATTCATACATGGTTAAAAAATCAGTTATAATTCGAACGTTTGTAAAACGCGCATCTTATCTCGCTTCGCTTAGGCGTTTGTTTCACAACGCAACAGTCAGCTTCTCGGCCATTTACAGTGCCATAAACGCGCGTATAAATTACGACGTGTGAATGCCCCTTTATGTCTGTTTTGTATGCGTTCTATGTACGGGAGTAGGTCAATAAGAGAGAATAGGAATGTAGTATTGGATCAGCTGTTGCTAAGCGGTTTTGTTTTCTTAAGATCTCTACCTATTAGAGAAGCTCAGCTCATCTTATGACTAGGAATACTCCTTTGTGAATACTTAAAGATAAGCTTTAAAGTATTTGAAGTGATTCTGGCTATGGATTATGAGGGTTTGTACTATGAACTATTTTGAAAGAAATAATGTTTTCAACTTTGACGTGCAAAATGTTATGATCAAAGCAAGTTTGTAGTACATTTCTTTTTAAACGGTATTGTTAAGATTTTTCCTCGAAATAAAAACCAGTACAATACGAAGAATTTATTTGCCTTCCCCGTGAGATAAAGGCATGATATTTTGTATGTAAAGAAAAATTTTTGAGTTTTTCTTTTAATGTATGCAACCGATAAAAAAGCCTAACACAAAACTATACTTAACGATGTAACCGTCCCTTCTAGGCTTACAAGACTCACAAAATTACTACTAAAACTCACTAATGACGTACAAGAAACCCTCACACTACATTAAGCGACGTACCACACGTATACATCACTTGTCACTTTGCCTCGAGAATTAACAGCACTAAGTCGTGCGGTCGCCGTAACAAATACCTACATTATTCGAGAACAAGAAGGTGTGGACTAATCGATTGTGTTTATAGATATAATTGTAGAAGACTGGAATGACCAGTGATGTTAGACATCTCGATTTTAGGGAGCCTGGTTTTCCATAACGACATTTTCGATGTCTTCCCGTGATGGGACCCCTTATTCGGACTAGTAGAATAGACCGGAATTCTTTGCCCCGAGACAGAGACTGCTAAATGTTGTGTTATTTTCAGAAACTATGTATCTCCTAAACGGTCTTTGGACTAGGGGGTGGTAATTGCATACTACTACTGATCTCTGGTTTCATTCCCTGGTTTGGCAAAGTGGTGATTTTTATTAGTTTCAATAAATTGACAATAAATTCTATCCAGTTTCATTGCACTAACATTTTAAACGACAAACACGGATCTAGTTTACATTTATTGAAGCCTTCGAGTATAATTGGCGTGATATGATAAAAATACAGTAAAAACATATTCTTATCTCTTCAACTTTCCCATTACAAAAAGACTATCAGCCAGTCTATTCATACGTCAATATAAAATCTGGCAGTATTCAGTATTTCACAGCGTCTAAGTTTGTTGCACATAATGAGAAGTAAGTTTTCACCGAAGCGGCCGTCGCAAGCAGCGGCACAACGAGACCTATGGAATTTAATTTCGTTACTTTTGCGGTATTATTGTGATACCCTTGTTTGCTTTTAATGGCTTTTATTGCAACAAAGTTTTGGATAATGAGTTGGGATCTGTATTGCTGTTGTTTTGCCTGATGTGTAATAGGTTTTGTGAAATGGAATATATTTTAATGAGATGTACCTATTTTTGCAGGCCTTTCCATCAGCGCTCCGCACTTATCACAGGTTATCCGCTACTAATACAATGTTTTAGCAAACTTATATGAATTTTAGAAACAGAAATTATCAAATTGTCCACTCTATTCCTACAATGACTTTCGAAGAGGGTTTATATTTTGCTTAATGTTACGCTTATGTTATTTGCTCATGCTTGAACGTTCAAACAAGGCTTAAAAGATTTTAAGGAATGTACTTTTTTTCTCCATGAAACATCCAGAATTAAAACATTAAACAACTGCAATGAATGATGACTTAATATTAAAATGTAAATAATTAAATTCTTTTGCGCCATTTGTGCCTCAATCCTTGCTTCAGTAGTGCTTAATTAGAGCCCGCTCGACTTGGCTAGCAGTCTACGGCTCCACGTCCATATTGCAGTTTTACTGCGCCACCATAAATCTGCTTTTATTTCAAATTATTCAAACAGAAACTACTATGAGAGGACTATTAAGTGTCTACGTTCAATTCCTCTTTTTTATGCCTTGCAGACAAAATATTAAATTGTGTTTAAAGTTTCTTACGAGATTTTTATACCGTTTTTCCGTATTGATAGTTCTGTTCGCGGAAATTTTAGTTCCTTTAATATCTTATGGTATAGTAACCAGCGGTCCTGTATAACAAGATGTATAGATATGAATGAACCTAAAGAAGTTTGTAGAGATTGAAATAAGTTGCATTCTCTGGACTCTGCCTACCTCTAGAGGAGAAACGCGTGATTTTATTTATGTAACTTAATAACTTAATACCTAACAATTGGATTTGACCAAAAAGAAGAGGTTTTTAAGCTGACATTAACCTGCCACGCAAGCTGAAGACTCATAAATTAAAGTACCAAACCACTTTGAAGTTAACATTAACATTTTTTTGCTATTACTTAGACTTACGAATAAACTATCCAACTCTAATCCGAAAGTAGTGAACCCGGTCCTTATTATAACGAATTCTTGAAAATATTCTCAATTTATTCTTCACAACTAAGAGTATAGGACAACTTTGCATAGCAGAAGTGTCTTGTAGTTTTTGAAAGAAAGTACTTGAGAACAAGCGTCGTCCTAAACTTAGGAACACGTGAGAACTTTAAATTGACTTGGAAATTCACGTGAACAATGACTTTATTACGTGCAGGTGCAGCTTATAAAATACATACAAACATTATATACGTTCATATGTAAAATTACTTCTTCTTGATGGGTCAGGTAGAGACCAAAGAACGCCATTACGAACCGTGCAATTTATACTAAATAATAAACGCATATATTTTTTGGCTACAAGACTACTATTTACGCAAGCTTTTGAAGAGGAGTATTCCTCTTTAGTTCTTTTCTTAAGTGATAGAGATATCACTTTATATGTTACGTAAAGAGGCGAAAAGATTTCAAGCATATCTCAGTCTGCACCTTCAAATATAACGTGATATGTTAAACTCTGAACAACAGAATAAGCCAACCACACCATATAATAAACAATATTTCGTAACTTCCATTTCATAAGACACAAGCTATATTAATATGATTCAACCACTTTCAATAAAACTTCGCATCCTTATTTCTAATAGGCACATAATAACCGTTTCGAACCTCAAAAAGTATAATCCAAAACTCCATTTCAAGTCGATAGAAAAGTTCATTTTCTTCCCAAAACTTTTGTTCATAAGCATGGGCTGCCATCCATACTACTATTAAAAATTCGAAAGTCTGTCTGTTGAGCTTTTGTACGTAAATTACTTTACCGATTTTGATGAAAATTAAAACAAACATAATTGAAGACATAAGGCTAAATATAGGATACACACATACACTTTTTCCCATAGTGGTGAGCAAAGAGCGAGCGTCATTTAAAACAATCCTTACAAAATATATCAGACACTTGGTTTTTAAAAATCTGCCCTTATTGAAGCATAAATAGGGGATGAAAGTTTATACGCGAGCAAAGCCGTGGGGTCTGCTAATAATTAATATACCTTTATTTTCCTGACTGCAGCACCAGATGTTAGTTCTTGAGCCGTAAATCATGAGAAACGCGGAAAAAGTTTTATTTTCGTACATTTTCAATGCGTTTGAAATGTTTTTGGCGGTAAAACAAAACAGATGCTTTATGAGGGTAGAAACGTATTTTAGTGGGTGTTTTGTTGATAAGGATGTTTTTATTTTGAAGGTTTTGATGAGGTTTAAGACATATTTGTTTTTAAATACGGTTTTAAGGTTGTTAAAAGGTTTTTTGTGATTTTTCTTAGATGTTAAATTTTAGCTATTCTAATAAATAATAATATACGAGGAAGCGGTCCCACGCCTCTGGCTTGCCTTCATTGGCTGTCCAGAGTGGAGTCGCGAGAGCAGAGCTCCCACTCTGTTCGGAGGACGGATGCTGAGCGTAAGTGGCTAGTGGGCCAGTGATGCCGGACCCTCAGGGAGCAAGTGATCTGAGTTTAACGTCCAGCGAGGCCTCTCCGTCCTTCAGCCGCTCACGTCCCTGTTGCCCCCTAGTTGCTATTCGTGCGACTTGATTAGGGTGGCCCAGTTTGTGAGTTGGCAAGTCTCCGCCTGCCATTTTTACATGTTATTGACATTGTTTTCGGCAGGCGCCATAGTTCCCGTAAATTCTTATTTACCCAGTCCATAAGCACCTCATCCAATAGTCCAAGTAGTTTTTCTCTTTAGTTTTGCCATAGTCCCACACAGTCCGGTGACTGTCCTTGGGTGCATTTTATAGTGTAGACAGGGATAGTCACCGGATTGTGACACCTTACATACTGTTTGAATATTAAAGCTGTCTTAATGGGCCTCTACGTGTTGGCTTCGGCCCCACGCACGCCAAAAAGTCCGGGACTCCATAGTCCCGAGATAATGAACAGACATACAATAATAATAATAAATTTAACCCATTAATGTCCCACTGCCACTGCTGGGCAAGGGTCTCCTCCCGAAATGAGGGGGGGCTAGGCCTTGTGTCCACCACGCTGGCCAAGTACGGGTTGGGGACTTTGCATGCCCTCAATAAATTGAATTGAATTTCCTCAGGATGTTTTCATTCACCGTTGGAGCATGTGATAATTATTTCTTATACACACATAACTTCGAAAAGTCATTGGTGTGTTGCCTCGGGTTCGAACCTGCGACCACTTGCGTGGGAGATATCACCTTATACCACTCGGCTAATTGCTTATGTTGTTGGAGCAGTT
Source organism: Anticarsia gemmatalis (assembly GCF_050436995.1). Lineage (NCBI taxonomy): Eukaryota > Metazoa > Arthropoda > Insecta > Lepidoptera > Erebidae > Anticarsia > Anticarsia gemmatalis. The sequence goes on along the minus strand of NC_134757.1, from coordinate 11,127,532 downwards.
GGTCAGGTGCGACAATTCGCGATTCGATTTTCGGATAAGGCAATTTTAGTTTACTCGTATTAATTTAATTTTCGATTTCATGATCTAAGGTCTTCTTCAATCGTCACTCTTTTGAGATTAGCAAAAGTCATATCATTTCACTATAACAATTTGACTCTCATAATTACTAAAACATATCCTGATAGTTTCATAACCTATAATTTCGTGCATTATTGCTCCGAAACTCACTAAACGGTGTGATATCCATTAGCTACATTAATAGTGCGTAACATTATTATGTACAGTATGGATCGGTGCCAGAATGTACCCGTTATAGTTTAGTTATAGGTTCGGAAATTAAATTTGGATAATCGTGTTATTATTTTTCGGTCAACTACAAAATGATCTCGATGATTACCAGATAGATAAAATAACGCATTTTTTTCAGAGAGACCAAGCAACGCCACTTGGTACAATTCTCGTTTTTCTTCGATTCATTTACATCCATACTGCATGTCATACACAACGTTCCTATCCAGTGCTTTTTAAATATATTATGTTCATAAGTTTAATACCACTTTTTTGATATAGGTACCTATCCCTTGTTTGTATGTTTGTAAAAAAATAACAAGGGCACGAAAATACAAAGTTCACTAGACTATAATATAATCTAACCCCTTACAAGAAATAGTTCCCATAGCAACTGTCCGTATCATCCCAAGGTCGACGTAAAGCCTTGAAATTCTCATACATTCCCCATAAACGCCTTATAGCAAAACAATCTGCAAACAAATGTTCTATTAAATACCTATAGGAACATTTTCTGAAGCCGTCAACGGCCGACATGATTCGTCACTTTACGAAGTTAACCGAACATTCCCGAAGTTGGACATCGTTAGACTTTCCAAAGCAATTATGTGGTTCAATGACCAATGACGTGAACTGATATCGATATTATAACACCTTATTACAATGGTATAAAGTCGAAGTTTGTATAGCAAATTCGGAAAAATAAATATAAAAAGTTGTATTGGCAAAATGATTAATTAATTCCGGTTAAGTAGTTTGCTTGTGTCGGAAAATAAGTGGCGATTTGATTGAATGGACAATGAGATACTTTGTAAGTGTTATTATTTTCTTTTGACTTCTAACTGAATGGAATAATTTAAGGTTCAACAGAATAAATTTTTTTGTTAAAAGGACTCGAGAAAAGGATATTTAAATGAAGTCATATTACACTCCTACCAATGAAAAATCAGAATTTAGAAACAAATAACCAGACAGGAAAGCTTACCTATAATCAACTGACTAGATATGGCAGATTTTTTGTAACCCTCAGTTTCATCAGATAGCATACCATAAAAGATCTTCAGACGAGGTTGTAGCATTGAATACCTTTGCCTATGTAATAAAACGAAGAGAGGTGCTTTAAAAAAGGCACACTGTTTCTTTCATTACATAATATTATAGTTATCTATAAGTTATAATGGCTACTATTGTTATTATTGATATGCCTTTGCTTTGCCTTAAGAACTTTAAAAATAAATGTTATAAGCATTTAATTTTGTCTTTCAAGTTTCTGAGCCAAACCGTAATTTGCACAAATTTTTGCAGACTGATATTAAATAATTTATTTCTCAAATAATTATATTTTACTACTAAGCATCCTTATATTCAATGATTGACACCTCGAAATACTCCCGAAGGCTTCATGTAATACCAGATCAGACATCTTAGTACATTACTTTTACAAAAAATACATTATCAATATTCATTCGTCAGTAATAAAACATATTTAGATCATATTGAGACCTACTTTTTTCTATCAAGCGAATCTCAAATCTAGCTACTAGTCATAAGGTGTGTTTTTGAATGTAAAGTTTTCTTAAAAGAGTTTCAGTCTATCAATATTATAAGAAAAGTTGGGAAACTTTGAATACATAGATGTTGTGTATAATTTGCGTTGTACACAAGTTGCTCGACGTATTTCGCTACAAAAATATGTGTAAAACTTTTGAAGAAAGAGTTTTGATGTAGTGACCTTATTTTGTATGAAAGAGTGCCTGTTTGTTTTAGAACTTCTGAAAGCATGTTTTTTGACTTAATAATGATAAACCTAGTGTCAAAGCAGTCCACAATTAATATGATTTGATTCCATTCTTGACCGCTTTTTATCTGCAGAAGCCGCTCTGGCGCTCTGCTCGTAACTACAGCCACCGTAACCTGCGCTAAGTAAGTTCACATAATGGAAGAATTCTTTAAACCGTTTCATACAACATTGAAAAGAATACTCATATATACTAAAATCAAAAGAACTTTCGCTAATCTTAGTAAAAACTAAGCCCCAATTCAGTCCATTTTAGACCTAAAAAACGAAGCTACTTCCTTTCATACATTCTAGCTTAGAAAATGATTGCTAAAAAACTAAAATTTAGGCTCTAACGCTTATAGAAATGTGTTCTCGAAATATATCGAAAAAAAACGAGAAAATGTTCGCGGAAAGTGATCGAGAATGTTCGTAATCGATCGGACACGCTCGTGGCGATTAATGGCGGAAAATAGTAGCAGAGTGGCACTATGAATAGAATTGAGAGGTGCCAATCAACATATCGCGCTGCTGGGAATTTTGGTAGATGATTTTGACCCTTTTTGTTTTGTAGAAATATATTTTTTTATTATACTGCGTTTTTAATAATTTTGGAAGTAGAATAGTGCAAAACAATTAAAAATTAAAGATTTATTAATAGATAGATTTAAAGCAGCTTTGTGTGTTATTGCAATCTTATTAAAATAGGTCTCATTTTCTTGATTTTAATATTTAAACAAGTAGTTTATACTAAATTGCTCCCGATTCTTCAAATATATCTATGCAAAAAATATAAAAATCATTTCGATAGTATAATTGTTAAAGCCTAAAAAAATATTTTTGACGTTTGACGTTAGAATAACGCGAAAAAAATGTTGAGCGAAATTTGTTGATAGTCGAAATAGCTGGACTGTAGTCGCTTCTGCTATCCAACTAGTCTATAATTACCAGTGCGCTATGCAAGTGGCTAACAAGAGTGGCAATATGTCCACATTCGAGGTTCTATATACTAAACCATTTCACGCCCCTCGATCAAAAGCCGTGCATCGGCTATGGAGTAATTATAACCGGCTATTACGGGCTATTACTGGTTTGTACCGGACAAAGGCCGGCTTCAGTGCTCCGACATGTCATTGATGGCGTGGTTTAAAGAGTAAGATGTAGCGATTTTGGATTATCAGAGCTTATTAGTCGATTAAATGTTTTAACCCATATTGTGTTCGCTTGGAAAAGCTTTTCCGTTAATGTCATAAAATTAAAGCATAACTTTTTGACTGGTTAAAGATATTTTCTAAACTATTATTTTAGTATCGAAATTTATTGCCTTATATTATTAAGACGTAACATAAAATCTCACCAAACGGGTTACTTTATCTAAGTTTTCAAAGTTACTGAAAAAATATACGTAACTGAGCAACACAAATCTCTATAAAACCAGCGCATACAACACGCTGTCTGTGGTAGAAAATGTACAGATAAAATACAGTGTAAATTCAATACCGTTTCATAATGGAAACTTGAAAGACAAGTAATACCGTTAATATGATTCATGGCTGCAAGTATGGCGGCGGATACTAAACGAATGCTTTTTCTTGTAATTACCGGTTCTTTCAAACTGTTACGACGAACTTAAACTGTAGTTTCATTGCAAACGCTTGTCATTCGATGCTGTAGGACAAGTTATGAGCGAAGAGTTTAAAACTTTTATGTGTTTGTTGCTAGTTAATTTAATATTCAAAATTTTAAATGTATGCAGGTTGTTACCAATGGGTGTTTCAAGATTTAAATCTTAAAAAGTCCTTAAATGAACACAGTTAAACGTACTATTAACGTAGGAAATATGTTTTTCTATAAATACTTTGAAAACGATTTATAATTCACTGAAAAATCTAGCGGTAAGCATTTATGCAATAAACTTGCCTCTAGCAATACAGGAAATAAATTCTATGTAAGTACAAGCAATCTGGTGTTCTCTTTTTGTTAGAACATCTATCATTTTATCGAATGAAAAATAAATCATTGTTATTAAATCGCTTCAGCTTATAACGTGTACCACACCATAATTTGGTACCGTCCGCGATTGCGGAAACGCCAGCAATAGTCACGAATTGAGTTGGAAAATTGGAATTTTAAAATGGTGAGCTATAACTTATGATTTTTTTGTTCTTTTGTATTAATGTTTAACAGAATTTAAAATGAATTTCGAGCATGGAACCGTTGAAGCGTATTTCATGATTTTTGAGAAAAAATTTTGCTTGATGTATTATTGGAATGTTACAGAAAGATTTTTAGGGACTGGTAAGACTTTATGGAACTAGTTCCGTTGTTGACTCTTTTCAATTTTTAATAAATCTACTATACATAAAAATATAATGCTTATATGCATTTAGAGGCCTATTGAGTTTCGAAATGCCATCAATCCTCTGCAGACAATAATAAACTGACATTTATGAAACCAAGTTAAGACATACAAACACTCCAATAATCACTTAATGGCCACCCATCTATAGAAAACACTGACTCAAGACTCGCTTCCCATAAATTAATAATAACAATCGCAAATGTGCCTTTTTTCAGTCAATTGCATTTCCCTTTAATAAAACACTACAAACGAGAAAAGATGAAAAATTTCAATAAAAGCAATTCCTCTGAAAGTACTGATATAACCTCCGTAGTGCTTTCAATTACCCTCCGAGTCACTCTTAATTAATTTGTTCATTATAATATTATGAAATTTTCTTCATAACTTGCGTCGTCGGTATTTTTTCTCCATTATTCTTTTGATATTAATTCCCTTAGTTTTATGTGCTTTCGTTTGTAATAGATGTGGTATATTGTTATGTAATTATTCATTATAGTAAGAAACTGTAGAGAGTAAATAATAGGATTTTAAAACTTATACTGCATACATAGGTACGTCACGTTTATTTTGAAGTTACCTTTCGTTATTTCTCCCTTGCATTTACATTATGGTTGATTTAAATTCGGTGGTCGATCTTACTACAATACCGTCCAACTACAACTTAACAACCAAATATAAATTTTTGTGATGAGAACATATTATATTTTAATCAGATTTTCAAGTTTTTGCAGAAAGGAAATGCCTCAATTTTTACAGCGCACTGGCTTTAAATACATTAATTTTTAGGGATACATATGACACAGTAATATGAAATACATTAGATTTCTGTCAGTATCATAATCATATACAAGAATATAATTAACATAACATAATAGCAACAGAATAACAAAATTCACGCTAACGTAAAATAAACAGCGTACATTTTTCAACATCGAGACAAAGGTGAAATGTGACACCTATATTCTGATATCCATATACAAATTTGTATGTATGTATGTACGCATATACGACTCCATTAGGAACCCAATTTAATTACATCGCGAGACTTCATAAAGCTACAACGACCTTAAACAGTACTCATTTGCGAATCCTAAAAGTATTTACAATTAGGTTGTTAAAGGTAAAATTACACTCAAATATTAACCATATTTCAATGACATTAAAGTTTATTATAACTCTAGCGCGAATCGTAATACGATGTACTGGATGTCGCCTAAAAAATACCGGAATTTTACCGTAATTTACGTTCTGAAAAAACCGGTATCCGTTTGCGATATCGAAAAATCCCAGCTCTATCTGCGATCAGTTGGATTTATTTAAATATGGGTCACAATTTACATGAAAAGATACGGTTTTTGCTTTCAATGTAATGATCTATTGATGATGTTAATAGTTTTAGAATAAATTGAAATAGAGATTTTTACAATCTGATCAGAGCCTCTGATGGCCGTCGTAGGAACTATTTTGGCAGTATATTTTAAATGTCCAACTTTCGATACTCGACAGTACCGAATGTAGAGAATTGCGCTACTGATCGTCTTTCCGTTTCAAGAATATCATTTTGTTCATAAGTCGTTTAGCTCAGTCATTCCAAGCCATTTACAATAACCACGGTAACCACAGGAAAGAACGTTTATATGCCATTGAAGTGGAAAATACAGAAAGTTACCTTTAATTTAAAAGCTAAACTACTCGTCTTGTCCATAAATAACGAATACCAATATTGTAAAGAACAATGCATTTCAGAAATATATTCCAAGCACAAACTGTGGAATACTGGCATTGGTCGTAGCACACGTATTCGCTAAAGATGTCGTAATCATTACTGTATCAACATTTGCTTGTAGTGGACTAAGTGTTAGCCTTACGTATATCGAAGCATTTGCTTTGGCACGTGGATTTGACTAAACGGCAAGTATATAATACCTATATTGTCATGGCAAATTAAGAAGAATTGTTGAAATATCGACACTGACTTTTAAGTAGAACTCAATAACGTATACATAATTGAAGTTTAACGCAATCATTACGATCATAGTAATGGTTGTGTTTACGTCTAAGCATCATGAAGACAATGTGCCATAGCGATAGGTTGGCAAAGTGAGGCGCTATCAATTCGTTTACGCTTAGCTACGTGTGCTCCAATCCCTAAACTTCCGATATTACTAACGATACGTCATACTGAACATCAAAAGCCAGCTAACAATAAATTTTAGATCAAAAACTACTATCCGATATTCTGTAGTTGAAATGTAAAACGGATGGGAACACGTACGTTATTCATTTTCTCGATACCGTCTGTCAAAATGCGCAAATAAAGGAGAAATTTCACGCTTCAATGTTACTGTAGACAAGTTTTTGATAACGCCAAAGGGTTATGAAGGTAGCATTTGGATAATATTATTTTAATAAAACGAGTCAGTCGTATATTTCAGAAAACTTTTTGATATGAATATGTATAAATCATGGCCGTGATGGCCGTGTTTCAGCACTTTAGATGAGGAAAGAACTAGTATGACTGGTCAAAAGTTCAGGCTAAAAAGTTATACATGATATTGTTCATAATACTGGTAGACTGCCTGGAGTATAGGTGTAGCAAGCAGCCTGCGCCTAATATCTACCCAGACGGTCTTACATATTACCAGATTTGGAGATTGACGGTATAAACAGTTAACTTGCGTGTACTTGTATATAAGAAAACATTACGGTCTCAAGCCGTCTGACCTACCTATGCCGACGAGTTGCGGGAACATCATCACTGCAAAATGCCTACAAGCCTAAAGCATTCTTACTACCGCCCAAATAAGCCGTGTGCGGAAACTTATAGTCATCTTGTATATTTGAACACTAAAACAAAACCTTGTGCATTAAGCTTGTTTCAATGAAACTGATGACTGACAGTAATAAATCTATGACTTAACCTTAAACTTCTACCACGAAGATCAACATTACAACTTAACTACCGGTTACTATGCTCCTAGAACGATACTTAGCGGTACAAAATAATAAATGATGCGCATTAATACAACTCGCCGAGTATATCACTCAAACTGTTTAAATAAATCTGTGGTCAGCTACCAATTTGTGTTCCGATAGTGTTTGTATTTGATGCAGGACTGTAAAGGTGTGTTATTGTTGAAAGAATTCATTATGACTGTTTAAGATAACGTGAGAGTTGGAAGTCACCTTTACAATGAAAAATTTTATAAAGTTTTTATGAGTTTGTGAATGTGATGGGAAAACAGACGGTAATGTTCATGTTTTAAAAAAAAATGTGTTGAAAGATCCTGCTTAAGAATATATATACCACTACCACCATAAATTTCGTTATTATTATACCTATAAAGAATATAAATTACAACTATTAGCACATAACTACAGAAAAAAACCGTAAGAGAGAGTAAATACAATGGTTTGACTAAAAACAAAACCTAAAAATCACACCTCAGTGAATTAAAATATAAAAATACAAACTTATTTTTAGCTAACATAAAGTACAAAAAGTTTACGACCTTTTAATTTCGACACGTAATCATGAACACACACGATTTCCTCGACATTAAGATATGAATCAAAGTGTAAATCACACTCGTATTTGTATAACTAACTATTATAACGTCATTTAAACTCACGCTACCGTTTTCGTTCATTTCAAAAATATTTAATTATAGGTCTAAAGTATTTTTTCTGACTTTAAGGTTATTATGTGTGAACTATTTTTAATATTGTTCTAACAATTATAGTGGAAATATTTCTTAATAAATAAATGTTTGATATAATAATAGGAATAAGTTGTCTGTAGCTAAAGAGGTGACTATTGTGTATTCCCAAAAGACGACTTTAAAGTACAAAAATTGCGGTCTAATGGTGGCGGTTCGCTAGTGAGACGGAAGCAGGAGATCGAGACCGCGACCAGAGACTGCGGCTGAAAACTTTACTTACTAACTGTCTCCTGTCTCGGTCGCGCTTGCGAACTGTTTCCTATGCTTCTTCACCTAAAGTCAAGTAATGGTCGCAGTCTCCAGGAAAAGCGAGAAGCGTCTCCTTAAAGTGACAGACGAGGACAAAATTATGAATAGGTAAAAAAAGTCTTTTCGCATTACGGTATGTATGAACTTGTAATAAAATCTTTTCTCTACACAAAAAAGCTCGATATTGAGCTCACTGAAAGAAACCTAATGAACCGTGTACTCATTTATGATTCTTGAAGCCAAAGTGATTTTATTACAAGTTCATACATACTATAATGCGAAAAGACTTTTTCCCCGACCTAATATTTGCAATACTGTGTTTACAGCGCATGTTTGTAAAAGTGTATTTATACCGATCTGCCTGCCTGCCCCTGGTCACTAATCATTCATCCATAACGCTTTTACTACTAAACTGTTTAATTGATTTCCATAAAACTTAACGAGAGAAATAACGGAACCCTGAGGTTCAATGTAGGCTACTTTTTTCAAAAAGTAATAACCAAGAAACTTATACAGTTTTACAATATTGTACAACTAGTACATAAATAAAAAAAGCTATGTAGATATCTACGCACATCATTATACATTCACCTTACGAACAACACACACTAACACCAAACTAGTTACCGTACATTCAATTTGCAAATTCAAATTACACAATTAGAAATTAATATTGCGTTTTCAACGTTCACCATTGTTATACAACATTGTAAGTTTATAACAAATAGATGCAATCACCGACCGCTCGTTTGTGACGGTTGTGACGTCACAATTTGTGGTCATATGACGTGTGATTTTGTACTGATGAAACTAATTTAATTGTGTTTTGTTTTGAAAGCTTCTATGGCTGCTGGGCTCATGCTTCCACGGCATGGAAGAAATAATCTAGATTTTATCATCGACTACATGGCATCATGGGTATCGTTCCTAAGTGAACTTCAGACCCAACCGGTCTGAAGTCCGATGGCCAAATCTGAGTTAAAGACTTTAATTCCTTTCGAAAGTCGTTTCAAGATGTCTCAGGTATGCGAGAATTTCTCACGCTGTGTCTATACTCCGTACAATTAAATACTGATTCTAATGCAATGGCTACTGACTATTAGAGGCTGGTCTCCAATAGCTTTATACAAAGATAGGTAATAATGCTATAACTTAGAAAAGTCTGACAACTTGTATATTTATGTCACAATTAGAAAAAAACAAGATCATAATCAACGATTACACTAAGCTCTATAACTTCAGCAGCAAAACTATAAAAGAAATACCCTTAAACATCGTATTAATAAAATAAAACATACTCATTTAAAAACCGCCAACAGTTTATCACGTTACCTTTCAATTACAGCAGCAAAAAACACGCAATTTTCAGTCCATTAACAGCACAAACACCTAAATATGCCACTAATTTATTCAATAATAGTTAATTGGACATAAAATAAAGCATTACGGCATATTCACGTTTTAATAAATTTATCGGCGGCCAAATGGTTTCGTTCCCACCGGACTATGTGGAATTATATTGTGATTACTTTGTTTAATAAAAGTATTGTACAATGTATAAAGTTTAATGACAGTTGTGTAATGTTACATAATGTGATGCAATAGGGCAATTGTTTTTATTTTTTTCATCAAATCAAAATATCAAGTTATTTGGTCTCTGCTTACTTCTATGGGAAAAAGGCGTGATTCTATACAAGTTTTAGATAGATTCGAGGAAAACCTTTTAAGATTTTGCCAAAAAACGTATGGGTACAAGTTCAGTTGAACTTGTATCCTAACTGTTATTAATTTTGTAATTAAGTATCTTTGCTAATTTAGCATTTATTCAGTGATTTCTTTTTAATATAAAAAGTACATTTAAAAGTTCATTTCCTCCGTCAGTCAAGTGAACTTATAACAAAAGGGCATTTTTTCTTATTGATATTACTTCAGAATTGAAACGGGTTGTTCAATGTATCTTTATAGCCACGAACAGCCATCCCATATTAATGTACAAGATTCATACACTCACGGTCTCTCAGCAATTGATCGCTTAAATATAACTACAATTTATTTACTCTAGACCTAATTCAGTGACAGTTAAACCGAACCTTTATGTCCCTTAAACGTGACAGCTCAATATCCGAGCTCATATTTTAAACATGTACCAACATTAACGACGGTCATCTGAATAAAACCTTTTGGCTCAAAGAAATATATTTTATACGGGGAAGAACTGAATAATCGGTGTTTATAAAAATATGTAATGTCTGTCAGTCTGTTTCAAAACATTTTCTTATCATTGTTGAAGCATGCACACATGCAGGCATACATGCCTACAACTAGCCTGTGGCTCAGTGATTAAAAGGGGTTGCCACGTTATTACAGTTTCGGGACGGTGTGCATTCGATTCTCAAACGAAACGTTTGTGCAATCCAGAAATAGTTTTATTTATTGCATTTTGTGGATGTTGTTTGTACGATTGTAAAAACACCCTGCAATTTAAAAGCATTTTTAAATAAATAAATTTAATATTTTACTGCCTCACTGCTAGGCAAGGGTCTCCACCCAGAATATGGAAGGTGTTAAGGTCTTAAGTCTACCATACCGGCAAACTGCGGATTGGAAACTTACTAAAATTCTTACTATTCATCAATTTACTTTCAAAATACATACGTCTAAAGTCACGAGCAAAACATACTATTTAATATCAGAAAACCAAGTAATAATATAGATAAATTATTCATATCATTTCTTTCATAAATCGAGTTAACGCAAACAAAGGGGCGAGACTTTATTGGATTCCAAACCCGAATGCGATTGATAATCGCGGTGACAATCGATTCTTGCTCCATTCGATTCTTCCGGATATCGATTATTGAGGTTTCGAGTATCGAGTGGTTTGTGAATTGGTTTGTTAATTGTCGAGTATTAAGAGATGGATGTTTGAATTGTTGTTTAAAATGGAATTAATGTTTTTTGTATGAGTGAGTGATTTGCTTTATTACAGTTGAATTAAATCAGTATACATTTTTGAGGTTAATTGTGGTATGCGTAGTTACTAGTTAGTGTTTATGTTCATCTGCTAACTTGTTGTCTGTACATGGCCACTTCTAGTTTGCAACATTCGTTACAACATATATGACGTAACCGCCACATTCACCATTTACTCTTATTTTTTGTTTAAATTAAACCCCAGCACTTTTGAAATCATTATACATACTAAAATATCTTAACTAGCTTCTACCCGTGATTTCGATCGCATGGAACAATTTTCAGGAGTTTAAAAAAAAACGTTTCCTATGTCATTATCCTGCATACAGAAACTGGTTTTTACGTCAAAGAGTTTTACGCTACAACCATAGAATCACCCTCACAAACTTTCGCATTTTAATGTTAGTAGGATTCAAATAGCTTAACGTTTCTACCGGTGTGATTGTAAAACCAAAATGGTTGCAAATTATAAGTACAAATATATTTTAATAAAATTCAGCCTGCACAAAAACATATATTAAAATATTCGTGTTTGTTTTTTATTAACGTAAAATATGGATCGGTATCACATCCGTCATTTGAACAAAAAATCAACACGTTACCAAAAAGGCTTGGAAATTAATCAGTAGTCTCATACATTATGTATTGTAATTGATCAATTGTGTGTCTGGGTGGAAAATAAGTTAGGTTCCGTAGTACAAATACACGAAGGAAAAGAGAAAACTCCATTAGAAACAAAATATTTAAAGCTAGGATCAATACTACGTTACAACGTTGTGACACGTTGACGTTTTTACTTATTTCTTATATTCTACAAAATAATACACGTTTTTTAAAAATAGTACTACAAAGCAAAGTATATATTGCAAAGCAAAGTAAGAATCGTACCGCCTCTTACCTACCCTTATGGGAAGAAGGCGTGATTGTATGTATGCATGTATTTTATTTGTATTTTAGCCATTTTCTTAGTTTTGATAATGGGATAAAATGTGTTAAAATATTTTTTACAAAACTGTATAATCGTTCTTATTATCAAAGGAACTCTAAAACATACTCAACACCGTAACAAAAGCTATGTCAAATAATACATATGAATAATAACGAATAGGAACAGAGAGTGTTTGTTCAAAGGATAATAGTCATTATTTTTATAGCAATAAGGCTTAAGATATTATTGTTAAAACGTTTTCAGCGGCAGAATAGGCTGAATTATTAAATTATTCGAACCATCCGTTTGAAGGAGCGTTTAGACAGGAGATCGGAAGGTAGTAATTATTTAATTTTCTGATACAACTGTACCAAAATCTAAATTTGAATTCTTTATTTGTTAAACGTAGGTATTTATACAACTGTATGTTTTGGTACGATAAGAGTTTATCATGAATTTATGCAATCGATACCTTTTGCACGATTGCAACGATGTTTACAGAGAAGGTGTGTGTAATAGACTCTCTTAAAATTTTGTTCGTCGAAAAATCATGTGCAAAAAGCACAAGACAGCTTTAAGTGCGCCGGTACAAGTCTATGGCATTTTCGAAATTCATAAACATTAATAGTCACTGGTATTTTTTTTTAATTTAAAAGTAATTACTAAATTTTGTCGAGACTGTAAATCGAACTGTTTGTGACAATAACTTTGCAAACATATAGTAGTTTTAGAGGTATATTAGTTCTTTAGAAATTAAATAAGCCACATTTGTACCTATTAATTATTACCTTAAAAATCTCAAAGAAACTTGTTCCAGTAACTAACAAATGTTTTAGCTGCAATCACAACGCGCCTCAAGTACAACGTGTGTACATACATCAAATGACACCGTGCGGAATAATGAAAACGTCTTTTGTACTCATTTACCTTACGTACAAAGATCTTTGCACTTCTTCTTTATACTACCTTTTGGTAGACATTATTAGATTAAAGATTCTTGTTTGATTTTTTTTGTCATTACTATCCCACTGCTGGGTAACGGTCTCCTCCCAAACGAAGAAGGGGTAAGGACTTGGATCTACCACGCTAGACAAGTGCTGGTTGAGTACTACCTTGCCCAAAAAAATATAGATGAGTTTTTAGCTAATTAATACTCATCTTCTTTGTGAAAATTCTATAGAAGTTAAACAGACAATTTTTGTCTGATTTGCAACAAATCCATAATAATTGTGACGCCTATGCGTTACCAAGCCACCAACAAATATTTGCAGTAATTTTTCATTACTGCAGCGTATCCTCGTTACAATGAAACAATATATTTCGACAAGGTTCTATCTCACATTACAAAGATACAAGATGAACCCTTTCCGAATTCGCATTTTCAATGTTATTTGTACCGCAGTAATAGTGTGAATTATCCATGAATAAGTCCTTCTGGAATTTTGCCAGAGCATTAAAAACAATCATACCCTGTTTTTCCTTGGAAAATTCAATTTTACTATACGTTTTCCTCCGAAATATTTTGTATGGAGCGAAAAAATATGATTTTCTAAGAACAATATGTTGTTCTTAGGTTGTTTTCGCCTAGATTTAAGGTCGAAGGCGCGAGGCGCGTCGTTGTGTCGTTTAGCATTAACTCAGAACGTGATGTGAATAAATACACCGTACACATATGTTTTGTCTCACGAGGATATATAATTTACTCTGTTTTGTATGAAATATTAAGAAAATGATGAAAATATTATGTTGTTATATTTTTCTGCAAAAAAATTTATTACTCCAGCTTTTTTTCTCTTAGACTAGGAATAAATTGTTTATTTTTATTGAGTAGACTAGTAGGTTGTTAAATTACAACTCTGTCATGCGTTGGGCGCCATCGTTATTATACAAAAAAAAGAAAAAAACCCTCTGCCTACTTCGATTGTAAATATGCACGATATAGAAAGAGGATATGAAAGCGTAAAATATTGATTTCAATTAAATATTTTGTTGACCTGCTTCATAAGACAAAAGAATATTTACATAATACCACGCCTTGTTCCCACACAATTATATATAATTATATCGGTACAATTCATACAAACTCTATCCCTTATATTTGAAGATTAACAAAGACCTACATCAAACCAATTAATCAAATACAGCATTATCTTCTGAGAGTCTTTAAAAATTAACTTGAAACACCTTCAGTAAAGCAACAAAGACCCATATCCACATCAAATCATCTGAACAAAAACATTGTCTTTTGATCAACACAAGTCAAAACAAAATTCTTAAAATATTTACCACGTTTGCATATTAATAGAATATAAATACGGTTCGTATCAAGTGGATTAGCAGCACAATAAAATAAAAGCGACTAAGCACAAAGGGATTTAATGTTAATGAGGAACGTTTTGTGGTTAAACGATATACAGGGCTTTTGTTTAACTTTTTTGATAATAAATATTTTTTCTTAATACTGTATGCAGAATTATTAAGTTTTATATATCTCAGATTTTAAGTAGGTATAGTTACATATGTATTTTATGAAGGTATGCTTCAAGAGAATTAAATGACATGTTTCATTGATTTAATTTTGACCAATCATAGAAGCAAAAACATTAGTATTGTAAACCCTAAAATCAGGGCCCTTTTTTGCATTGCCTCTCAATATAGGCTTTAAATTCATCGCCATTCATTGGTTTCATTATTCACTCCAGGGTGTAAACCTTCTGTCTCAATCTTCTCATGTTAAATTATAAAAATAAAATATCCTTGATAACCATTTCCTAATTCATACTCCCCTAATGTACCCATAAACAGTCCTATAAATAGAATCCAAACAATCTCAGGATCAAAATCATAGTTTTCGTAACGGTATTTGAACAAAAGCGTTTTAAACGTATCTATAAGTTGGTCAGGGTCCATTCGGGTCCATTACAGAGGCCATCAAATGAAATGTAATCACCAATTGTTCCTTTGTCTTAATACCGCTGAGCCTGCTAAATGGACTGTGTTACTTTGTACATATATCTATAAATAGGTACGAATTTTGGCAGTTTCTTGGCAAAAAAGGTCCTTTTAGACACGATTAAGAGGTATTAAAAAGCGACGTAGATTAAAGAAGAATAAAATTCTATTATAATTCTATGATCGTGAACGTTATTTTTTTACTTACCATTTTGGCGTAGTTCACACTAACTGTGACTGCAAAATTATTCAAAATTAAGTATATAGAATATATTAAAGCCTTAAAAACGGTCCAAACGTTCCTACTACTATGAAGTCTATAGGTGCCTTTACACACCCGCTATTTCGCGCGTGAAACAACAACGGAGAGAGCGCGCGGAGGAGCATTTGCGTAAAGGTACCTAATGGGATTTATA
Source organism: Anticarsia gemmatalis (assembly GCF_050436995.1). NCBI lineage: Eukaryota > Metazoa > Arthropoda > Insecta > Lepidoptera > Erebidae > Anticarsia > Anticarsia gemmatalis. Next base: position 11,111,865 of record NC_134757.1, on the reverse strand, counting down.
GAGGTCGTAGTAACTTCTTCACGCAAAAACTACCAAATCTTGAATTAAAATGACACACAAACATAGATACCTTAGATAACTTATTAAATGCATTTAATCTTTTTACGCTGATAGCAGTAGCAAGCAAAAGCTAGCATACTATATACTCCTAACGTATCTTCAAAATCCAAACTAAATTTACAATGACACACAAAAAATAATCTCCCATTTTGATTACGTATCACGTATACAATAATTACTTACATATTATACAGGGTCCTTGAATAAATTACAAGCAATGTTTGGGGTTCTGTCAATGTAATAATGTAAATAAGGTCCTGTTTTGTGTATTTGTATTACGTAATGAAATATCTTACGGTGTGCGCTTTGTTGGCAAGGTGGTGTTTGTTCTCTTTCATTTGGAGTAGTTGATTTTAGAGGGTTTATAGAATTATAGGCGTAGCTGTTGTAGTTGCTGATACTAAAATAAAAATTTACATCTGATGGTCTCCTTTTAAAGTTTTGTCATTGAAACTGACTGGAAAATTGTATTTAATTGTTATATTTTCATGCCGAGGGTCAATACGTGCGTTTAAATATGTTTTTATCTAGTGTCAGTCTCGTTGCAAAATCCGTTGCAAGCTGGTTTAGATTTGACAGGTACCGTGAAAGCTGATATTATATTTCGCTGTGTACTATAAAAACGCACAATCAGCAACAAAACTATCCAAGAATATCTCCAAATAAAATTCAACTACGCAGCTTCAAGTAAAGCTTACTCAACCGATACTAACTCAATAACAAGAGGTCCAATCAACAAACCTCATGAAGCCTAAGACAATTTACCCAAAACAACGCCCCAAAATCCCAAAGTAATGCGTAGATACTAAAAATTTTCATCTTCTTAAATTCTCCGAGAAAATGGAAATTCTCCGTATGTCCGGTTACACCCGAGATTGGAAGGAATTTTTGGATAAAAGGAAATGAAGATTGGAAGGCCTTGCTGGTGCTGAATTTCTAGTCTATTTTGTTTAGACTTAAAATAGACTAGAGTTATGACTTTCAAAATACTAGCTTTTGCCCGCGACTTCGTCTGCGTGGTTTGTGACTTAGGACAGACCTTTCATACAAACTTTCATCCCCTATTTTTTCCCCTTGGGGACACAATTGATCAAAATTCTTGAGAAACCTAAGGCATAACATCTACCTGTATGCCAAATTTCAGCCCGATCTGTCTAGTGGTTTGGGCTCTGCGTTGATAGATCATTATGTCAAACAGACACCTTTGAGTTCTACATTTGGATTTCAATTATTTTCAAGTGACTTCCCAAAGGAGAAGGTTTACAATTCGGTTGGTATGTTTAGTAATAAAATAGGCACATTTCTGACTCAGACACTACTCACATATTAATCTCAAGAATCACATATTAATATTTGGTAGCATTTAAATGACATTTTTACGATGAAATTGGTGACATTCCTAATATGGAACAAATAATTTTGTAGTTTGTTTGCACTTAATGTCCATCGTTTCTGGAACAAGGCTAATTTTTTGTGCAAAAGTTGTCTTAAATATAAAAAGTATTACGGGTTATCTTCAAACCCTTCTCACCATAACCATTTTAAAAGAAACAAAAAGAGATCCTATTTCCAAAACGATTATTACTTTTTTTTGTCGATTAAAAACTTGACGGTACCTAATGAACGGCTTTTGATTTAGGAAGCAATCTACCGATACGCACCCTTTGTGAACAGATAATAAATCCTTAGGGTTCCTTAAGTGATTTTATAAAACTCCTATTAAAAGTTGGGGGTTATTTTTGGGTAATAAGTTAATTAGGGGTTGTGGTTGTTTTAAGTGTGAGATCTTGGGGTTGGTTCTCGGTTAAGTACTTAAAACTTTCTTTAAGAAGGTATTTTTGTTGGTCAATTACAATGAACACAATTTAGTATTTACCTTTTAAAGAACAATAATCTTTAAAAAAAGTTAAACATTACCCAACCCACAGGGCTTAGCTTACGCGTAATTTTAGTGAAATACAAAGTAATTCTAAAAAATTTGCTTATATGGCTAGACCCCTTGTGTAAAACCATCTCCGACCATTCATAAACACGGGTATGGCCACACAACCTTAGAAAACAAACAGCTAGAAAAACAGAAATTCTCATTCACAATCATCATCATCTCATTATTTTAATCCAGTCAAAATTCCCAAACAGATACAAAAAGAAAAGCAAGCACAAAAACCGCGCTATAATCACGTCGTTTAAATAAATTATGATAAGTACATCCCGAAGCAGCAGCAATTTAAAGTCTTAATCACACGATCGACTTTCCGTCACCGGCAGCGGAACCCGCAGATGTGATTCGTGGTTGACTATTATTTTTCATTTTATTCGTTCAAGTACCGGATATTAAAGCTGTGCGATTATTCGTTGCGATTTTTTTGTCTTACTGTCTTTGAAGGTTTCGTTAGGTGTGTGATGATTTTGTTACGTACATATGTATATGCATAAGTTCGTTGTTATGACTGCTCACTAGTTCGTTAGCTAATCATGCGCGTTAATTTGATTTATGTTTTTATTTTTTTTAAAGTAGCTGACGTTCTACGTCTTCAATTACCTCCAAGTTAAAAATTTGAAAAAGGCTGTTATGAGTGAGTCACGAAAACTTAGCAAACATACATATTTAGTTACTACATTTTGAAAAGTTGACTTCACTACATAGTATTAATAAATAAAAGTCGCTTCAGTCGTCTGTCTCTTGGTATTTATGTATTAAGATCTTTAAAACTACACAACGGATTTTGATGCTTTATTTTATTCGGCATCACGGATAGTTTCAAGATTTCTAATACGAAGTGATAAATACACACATCTTTTCGCGCTTACATTGGAAATTCTGACAGAACTTTAGAAAGATCTAAATTAATCATCCACCAGCGAGTTAGAATAGGTGGTTAAAAGTAAACTTTTATTTTGTCTAAGTTATACGCGCGGGTCCACTGGTGTTTTATATAAAAGTCAGTGCCTAGCTAAATCATTTTTGACGGCTTCTGTCATATTCGTCAAAAGGCCTTTGACGTGGCCTAACGACTGTAGTTTTAATTGACGACAAACGGCACCGAATTTCCATGCACTCTAAAACACTGAGACGCTCAACACATTCATGTTCCATACATAGAGTGGTCTCTCGTGCCACGTCAAAGTTTGTTTGGAAATTACTGAACGTTTACCGACAGCGAATGCGAGCTATAAGCTTACATCACGGTAGAACCTGCAAGGGTGGAGTAACCATCATACATATTACGCTCGTGTGAAATTATGACGATAGTACTTTGTAAGTATAATGGAAAGTAGGGTTATTTCTGAAGTAATAATGGCCTATTTTAGTTGATAGGAATAATATGGAAAAGATTGTCTTTAGTTTAAAAGATTTATAACTTTATTAAGTGAAACGTGCGGTGCCTTTTGCGCAAAAAACAATCACTATCACAGCCATATAGTTTCTAAATTGTCGTAAATTTCGAATTTTCAACTGTATCCATCCTGCATTTTAGGAAAATTGGTTGAGCAGTTTCGCAGCCAAGCATAACAGACATACAAACATTAATGTTCGGGAGTTAGGCACATTTTAAGTTTGCATTCACAACATTAATGTCTAACAATTATACGATGATATAAACACCACATAACGAGGTCCAAAATACAATTAGAAACTCACTCACACTCTTCAAATCTTCCAAATAAGATTCCTGAATAGAATTCGAAAAAATATGCACAAACTCAGTATCACCAAAACCAGATATAAATGTGCATTCCGGGAATTGAATCCGTAAACTTTGGCACAGAAGGTTGGCGGAGTGCCATTGTGTTATTTAGGTGGGGTTTTGAATAGGAATGACGCTATTCAAGTCCACGAAACGAACAGCGTATTCAGACGCGTCAATGCAAATATTATGTATGGAGTATGGCTTCATAACTTTACTTACTGTGTTATAAATAGACTGTACTTCTTATATTTACAATAATAAGCATTGTATACAATGCTAATATTTATTATATTCTTAAGACAACAGTCTACCTACACATTATGCTTTTACAAGCGTCTTATTGCACAATTTTCGTGAAAACGAAGCGAAGATGTTAATAATATTAGTTCTACACGCAAAAATTGTTTGTCTGTGTGTCTGTCACGTTTCACTACTAAACTGTAACACCACTGCAGTTGGTCATGAAGTGTATAACAGAGTCAAATATAGGCCAGTGAATTTCTTTAAACTGATCTAAAAGTACATATAATTCTAGGTAATAATGTATTTTTATGTACCCGAATTGAATTTGAGCTAAACTTTGTGATATTATAAAGCTTATAACAACATCACTTAATTTATTCATAAAAAAAACACTGTCAATCTTCCAAAAATGACGAAACCACCTGACACATTTCAAAACAAGTGCCATCAAGTCCATTACTCTAATCCCCTATTCAGCTCGGTACAAATTTAAATTGGACGACAATAATATAAAAGCGGACTTATCTCAAAGACTGACTTAAGTCAGAAAAAGACGCGAGCCCCGTCCACAAATAAAAGCATTCGGTTGGTATAGATAAAAAAAATCTGGTAAAAACACTTGTATGGAGAGAATTCTGGACTGTAGGACGGTTGGATAAGAAATGGAAAAGAAATATTTCAAAAAGTTTTCATCGTAATAATAAGCCCTCTATAGTCAGGAGCGAACAGTAACAAAATTGTATTATTAGCTATTGTCCGCGGTCTGACTCGGTGAAAAGATTTTCCTGAATAAAAGTCTTATTTATTAATCTAGGTCATTAACTAATGTGTAACGTTTGCTAATTTTTATCAAAGCCATATTAGTTTGAGTGTGAAAGTGCAACAAACTTTCATTTACAATATTAGTAGAATTTCAAACTTTTATACTCAACCCGTGGTGACAATATACCTCTACTTTGAAAACTTTTAAACTTTTCTAAACCGACTAAACGAGCATAATAATAATATCTATTTATACAACTGAATAGCAACTTAACAATGCAGTTGCAACAACACTGTAGGGGACGAGCCGATCGCAATATATCAGTCACAGGCACTGGGTAGACGTTCGTACACATAAATCAACTGTTGGTTGACATTAGTACACTATAGGCTTACATTGACAACTGTCTACATCTCTATCGATGTCGTCAAGTTAGGAAGGGCTTAAGTCGCTTTAAGTGAATTGGGAGTTGTGCCTTTTTAACTCTAACTACTAACTTTTTGGTGAAAGTTAGCTGCGGTCTCAGTGAGAAGAATGAAGGTGTTGGAATGTTGTAATGCTATTGTTGCTTTTTAAGTATTTTTTTGTTTTCGATTATTTTAGTCATCTTAAATCATGTCCTTATGTAATGGAGCAAACTTTGTTAATGACGTTAATGGTCTCACTGTGCCTCAAAAATATAGAAGAAAACAACAGCGTGATATATCTTGCGGTGTACAGTTTTTTTTACTGTACAGTTACAAATACATTTGTGTAATACATACATACTTAACATATTTTTTTAAAGTTATAAAAAAAAAACAAAAAAAAAACTTCTTATCCTCATCAAAAATTCCTAGTAAAGAACAATACCGGCCGGTTGCGATGGCCCATTGTCACGGACAAGCAAGATGGTGGAAGCTTTTTTATTTAGCCGCAAAACCCAAGAATAAGTAGTTCACTGTTATTGTTGTATTGAGCCCTGAGTGCGTAAGAAAATAGCTTGACTCAGATTGGAAAACTGGAAGCCGAAGGCTTTTGTGGAAAATATAATAAGTAAAAGTGAAGTCGGCTGCAGGAAATGACGATTGGGAATGAAAATGTATTAAATTTGTGTTGCACACATTGTGGGTAAGATTGCGTGTTACCTTATTTAGCTTTATTTCCAACTAGCTTCTGCTCACGATTTCTCCGTATATGGACACAATGCTTAGTATTAAAAGTAATTTTTGTGTTGATCAAGGTTAAATACGTATCTGTGTGTCAAAGTTCATTAAGATACATTTATTTTGTTAACAAAACATCCATACTTTTATCAACACTTTTACTTGTCCGATATATATTATGTTGAAATTATTCATTATTATATGCAGTATTTTATAATCACTAACATGTAGAAAACTCAAAACTCCTATGCTATTTTACAGTACCGCTTGTAAGCCATCTTCTATTATCCTCTCGGTCAGGCATCATCTACATACTTTTACTAAATAATCGCTTCAACCACTACCAATGCAATTTAACAGACTTCGCACGACTTTTAAAACTATGTGGCATTCAAATAAAATTTTAAACGCGTAGTCCTTAATAATATTATGAAAGTAAAAGTCTGTCTGCTTGTTACGCTTTTACAGCTTAAAACGCAGAACCGATTTTTACGAAACATGCAGATAGCTAAATATCTGAAGACGTACCTGCTCCTCAATTGTTATTTTTTCAAAAAATCAACATGAGCAGCCAAAATAGGGTATGAAACTGTGAATACGAGCAAAGTCGGGTGAGTCATCTAGTGTTTTAGTTATATTCAAATTGAGCTCTTACAGCGTGTCTAAAATATCAACTCAACGTTTTATTGCAGCAGAAGTTCAGTTAGGTATTTCAATACTTTCATATACTAAGTGTGGATCAAATAAAAAATGACCCATTTGAATGTCAATTTGTATGATCACGAATTTTATTGAAGCAATAAAATTGAGTAGAATATGAGTCACTTAGAAACAAGAATGGAAGATTATTAAATTATTTATGATACTAATAGAATGAAAAACTATTTTCCATTATAAATGTGAAAGGCCATACTTTTGTTAATGTAGGCTTTAGGAATAGTACGCACTAATAATACCAATGTTTCGGTCGGCTTTACATATAAACAAACCTGAAATACAAAATTATATTAATAAATTCAAGTAGGTTCCACATAGTATTTTTTTTACGCAGGTATGTACAATATTCAAGGCAATCATACAGCACGGCTTTGATAAGAAATTTTCTGTCATGAGAAGAAAAAAAACTAAAAGACATATTAAACGAACATATTGTAATAGATGAATAGTTCTTATAAAGGCAGCAAAGCCTCCACCTCGCATTTATGTAGCACACCTAACTCACCGCTATCAGAAAATAATATTGGCGTCTACGACGTAGCCTCGGGCCCAATCGCTACGGCGTAGCTACTCGTAGATCGTTTGGTATCGTTCCTTTGATTGAACAATCGATGCTGCGAAACTAAAATGTGTGGAAACCTTTGTAATGCAAAATATGTATTATAAGTAATATTAACTGGTTTCTTTGAAAACTGAAAGTCATGATGCTTTAAAGAAAAATAAAGATACAACTAAAATATAATTTAATACATAATTAAGCAGCGATAGCAACAGTTAACAGCAAAAATATACGACATAGTAGAAGGTGTTGAACCAAGGGTTGTAGACCAACCATTTAATTAAACCATTTGTATAAAATAAAACATTATCCGTATCAGATAGTAAGGAAAAACATCATGATATATGGGGATATTGTTCTAAAAGGTATCCTTCAATTATATTGAATGAAAATCACACATACACTTTTCCAAAGAACTAGACTTAAGGCCTCGGCCCTAATTCCTTTTAAAAGAAGACAAAGGAGAAGAGTTATATTTATTTCCGTTTTGATTTTAAGTTGTATATTATAATTTAATTAATTACATAGGTGCAACTGCAATCAAAATATAGTAATCACATAAGTACGTGCCAGTTTTAATCATGTTATAATATGTTTATTTAAATTTTAAATATTTAACACAAGTAATGAGGCAATGTAATGTGATTTTGTATAAATGAACGTATTACATTATTAATATTAACACTAATTAATGTTCTCTGTTTTAAATATTATATTTGTAATTATACTAGTGATTATTATTAAGTTATTATTCAACACAAACTCGTAATATTTTATTGTGGCACTTAACTCTTTAGTATAATAATATTGTCATATATATTGCATAGAAAAACTAACAATAAAACTCGGTTAAAGGTTTTGTCCACCATTTTGTATAAAATTAAATGTATATATAAGTATTAGTTTACCCTGTCAACGTGAAATGGCAAAACAGATTTGGATACAATGGATATTTTTAATAAATAGACATAACTATTCTTTCATTAGTTTATCAGCTTCTTTACTACATATATTATTATATTTAATCATTATGAAATGTCGTCTACTGGCTGTCGGTTCACGATAATCTTAATATCTACAGAACAAATTATCATGCAGTGTGCACCAAAAGAGCTAATCTAGGTTTTAATGTATAATTAAACATAAGTGAAGTCAAGGCGAACCGCTAGTGATAATAATATATAAAATAATCCAATCAACAGTACACAAAATGAATCAACTAACGAAGCGAACATTAATAAATAATACAGAAAACGAATCACGAAAACAAGGCACCCCTGTAACTAAAATTAAGTTTCGTAGCCGCTACGGCTCGTAGCAAGTGCTACGAAAGCGTAGCAATAGCCTAATTAGATTGGCGTCTATGAAACGCGGATCAGTGGAAGGCTAAGGCATATAGCTTACAGTCAATGTGACTTTATACTTTTTCTTTTACTTAAAAGTGGGTCAATGTGTTTGGCCTTTGATTTGAGTTATTGGTTTTAAAAAAAATGTCGTTAAATGAAAAACGTGTAGATTAATGAGAAAAGAAAAGGTAAGATACAAAAATACACAATTTTAAATAAGAAGGGGGATGGATAAAAGTTTAAGTTCTTATCAATTTGTGACGTTATTTAGCGGCATCCATACATTGACGAATATAAAAGGAATGCTTGATACTTGATGATAATAAAAGTCGATTTAAGTCGTTTCTATAAGAATGCAGTCACTGTTATTAATGCACTACTCATAATAAAAACAGAATAACAGTAAACGACCAAAGCAGAGCCCAAAAAAGAAATTCTACAAACAAAATATTTCTTACCGCATTAGTTCAGCTTCTACCAAAATTCCTAACGTCAATTATGTAATTGCTCATTACTTAATACAGATCACGGAATCAATCCTGGCCACTCAGTATATCTACAAAAGCCTCCACACTGAATATTTAAGGACTAATCCCTCAGCGATTGGTCTATTTTATCTTTGAGGAAAAGATTGGCTGCCTTATCTTTTGCGGAAAATGTTCGCGAAATCAAGATAACGGCTTATCAATCTTTGATTGGGATGGAAGAAAAATCTTTTATTTTTGTTCGGCAAAATGAAAAATATACTTTGAGTAAGTTTTTCTAGAAATATAAAAATGTTAAGTTTATACACAAAATCAAGCCCTTTTCAATAAAAGTGGTGGAGACCAGAGCAAATACAGAAAAAAAATATATTTTTTGGGATTTAAAAAGATTTCCCAAAAACTTACTGCTACTTATTGTTTTTTTTTTCTGTTTGAATGTCTCAGTACTGACAAATTTTATCATACAATTTTTAGAACATCTTAACTACAGAACTAGACCCTTTGTAACGTCAGCTAAAAATAAAAAGCCATATAATGATAACACACCATTCAAATGATCATAAAAGATCAACAAGTCAAATTGTCCGAGAGTCGTAAAATCCGTAAAAAAGCAACAACTCAGAGCGTTAATTTATTCCGCATATCAATTTGACATGTCCCGTTTATACAACACAAATTAAACGCATGGGGAGCTTACATTGTTCAGTCGGTATCTATAGCTATAGATAGAGCACGGTTTCCTAAGCTTTAGACTATCGTATCGACTTTGGGCTATAAATAATTGAAATTTTGAGGTAAAAAATCTTGCCAAATGCAGGGGAATTGAGTTTTGTTTCATGTACAAGCTAATATTCTATAGGACATATTATCGAAAGACCTTGTTAGAAGTATTGACCACCTAAAAAAGTATCCTGCACCAAACGTTACACAATGCGGCTTAAAATATATATTATGCTCGCATTGATTCTCATATAATTTCAATTTTCAACTATCGCGAAAGTGCTTTGATCGTAATTGTTTATCGTGAATGGTTCTGATTGATGAAAGATGTTTCAAAAACTACCATTACAAAAAAGTTTCAAATATTTTATAACACTCTCAATATTTCTCACCATTTTTTCGTATCAACGCGTTAAACACAAAACAATTTAAAAAGTTAAACACAAAAATTCACTAAAATTCTTCTCGAGACCGTCGTGCATTCGCCGAAATCCGCGGAAGTGAGACTAAATATTCTAATACTAGTTAGCTCCGGTCAAATTTGGTTACAGCACAAATTTGTCATGCAATCCCGTGCAGCTACCCCGGGATTTACATACAAATGAATACAATTATACATCTTTGCATAATAATGTTTGTTACACTGTATTCTGTACACCATTAATTTGATATTAGATGTAATGTATACTAGGATCTGCTTGGGATTTTGACCGCTCCAATAGATTTATAGAAGTTCAATATATTATATTTATGAAGGTTTTAAAACTGCACCAAATATCAAAAATTTAAACCTTGAACCTGAAAGTAATACATCGATATTTAGACTCTTCCATATTATTTTTGCATTTATTATATTATTATCTTGCACATGATTAACACCGAGTCCTGTGAAGATCACCACAGGTCGGTCTTGTGCCGGTATCTGGTTGGCTCAAACCGTTTTTCAGCTCTTGCTAATTACTTCTACGATGAATATCCTCAAAGATAGCAATAATAAGCACTGGTGGCCAGTTTTCGTAATTTTATAAACACTAGAAATTCATATGTGTACGTGCTCATAATTTCTTCCGCAACAAATGTAACAGTATACTAGGACGAATGCAAAACGATACTTTACGTCCATTAACGCAAACAATAGTGTTCACATATCCCATTTCTGAGTCCAATGTTCGTATCCATTCGCTAAACGTTCAAACATCCATCTCCTATCGGGCATCGGTTTTAATGATCGCTGTATGTTCTCTGTTAGTTATGTCTGACATTCCGTTTCTATTCCACATTCCACGCGTCTAAGAGTATAAATGGTGAATTTGTGATTGAGCAAATTATTTTGATACTCTTGATTGCATACTGTTTTTTTTTTTAATATATCAAGTAAGAAAAGGGATAAGTGACCATATTTATTCATCTAACAATAGAATTTTATTACATTTTATACAGTACAAAACTTATATAACTAAATATTTACATTAAATTATTAAAATTAAAACTATATATACACATTGACGAAAAAAAAAAACAAATATATATAAAAAAAAATTAAGAATATAAAAGAAAGGAAGCGCGCTACGCGTCGTAGTACTCCTCCACATCGCTGTCTATCGGGAACGTTCCCAGAATGCTGGCAGCATTGCCACGTTGTATGGCAATGCTTAACCTTTGTCCCAAGAAAATGCCAGCATTCTGGTCACGGGAACTGTCGACGAGGCGTTTGGCGATGTCTTTGTAAAGTAAGTGGGCGCTCGGGCCCCATGGTCCCAGCGTCTCGACCCCAAACGGCTCAAACACATACTCACCAACAAGACTTCTGTATTTGCGCCGCTTGAGGTCTTCGGCAGCCGCAGCAGCAGCTCCAGAAGCACCGGCCGTCCTTGGAAGATGAGACGGCGCAAGGGTGTCGACGCAAGTTGCATCCCACACCAAAGGCCGTCCCATCCTCCAAGGCATCAACGACATACCGTCCGGCCTCTTCCCGTCATCGCGCGCCAGCCCATTGGGTTCTAATATGGCTGGCATTCCAGCGGCAGCAAGAGACCGGCGAATGATGTCGTTGAGGTGTGCATGTCGGGGTATACGGCCAGAGCTCCTACTGCAGGAAAGACCATGGTGCCCAAGGCGGTCGACAGCTTCTCCACAGAGACAGCGATGCGGAGAAACGCAAGGAGCACCCAAACGGAGGCAAGTGGCGATGCGAAAGGTAGCATCATCCATCATCGAGCCCACGTTAAAAGATGGAAGTGCTTGAACCTTGAACCCAAAGGCCCGACTCCCACTCTCCCACAGCCAACAGGCGAGCACGCTCCGCAGGAGAGGATGACGTCTCTAAAAGATTTTGTCTTAATAAACTGCAGAGCGGCGCGTCCCATTGTCTCTGGGAGGACAGGTTTCGGGGCAACTCGGCATTTGGAACGATCATTCTCCATGAGTTCATGGCGTCGGTCTTGCACGACACTTCAGAGTCAACCAGTGTGGGGGTTAAAATTTTCCTGGTTAACTCTTCCGTGTTGTGAACCGAGGACAGGAACGCAGGTAAGCTGACATCGGAAATTTTGCGGACGCCGAGGCCACCCAAACGGATGGGTAAGGAGGCCTGAAGCCACACTCGGTCGTCCAAAGCCACATTTAGAATTTTGCTCAGTATATTATATTGCATACTGTTAAATGTAGTCGGGTGAAAAATTTGATTCCTAAGTTAGGTGGTGTCAATTCGTGGCGTCAAAAATAGGAAATGGTATTTAATACACTTAAGAAATAAGTTTAACATTATCATTTGAAGACTTTATAATTTGGCTATTGCCTCCTTATTATTTTGCCTCGCATTATCTTGTTGTAATTTCCAATGTCAGCGCAACTGTTACGATTCGAAAATGGTGTCAAATTATGGTTTTATTCCAATGTCTTATTATCAAGATGTTATGAACTCGTATAGATGTGAATATTAAAATTTATAACGTATCAGGAGGCATTATTTAATGAAAAGGAGGCCTGATTCTATATACGTATCATCTAAAATCTGTCACACGTAATCAATAAGTTGTTTATCTCATTTCAATACAACTATAAGTCGAGTAAAAGCTATAAATTACAATTAGTGGAAGTTCCAGCGAGGAACAATGTTGAAGCGCAGTTGATATAATTGCTAGCGTCGGTGCGTGCGGGGGAATTACATCCAGCGCTATTGCTTAGGGGACTCACGGAGCGTACAGATCACAAGCATTTGTTGTTTTTCTTTGCCACACTTTATATCGTTTGATAGAGACTTTAAATAACATATAGGAATAATTTTAAAATGTTCTAGTAACATTTTAAGTGGGATTTTTTGTTACTGGATAGCCTTTTTAGTTTAGTAGACTAAATGACTGGATCTTTTCAATCGTTGTTTTATAATGCAACAACCTTATAACTGTAGCTTTATTCTCTACTACTATCGACTAAAGACAACCGGCTAGTCATCGAGAAATTTTGTATGAAAATCTGATCAGCGCCTCTGACGGGCATCGTAGAAACTCTTCTGGCAGTATTGTGAAAGGCAGCATTTTAAATGTCAAACTTCATACTCGACATTAAATATTGTAATATTCAATAGAGCACAGATTTCTTTTTATTTTTTTACTTAATATTTCAGTTTACACTCTTCAGCTATTGTTATATACTACTGAAACAGGTCACTCCCATTCCTCACTTATAAAAATAAAAGCTCTTAACCAAAAACACATTAAAGCCACCCACCAAAAGCGAATTTTCATAAATTCTCAAATTCTAAGCAGCGATTGCATTGGCCAAGAACAATGGCAGCCAGAAGTTATTGGATGACCTCACATTGTCTCTTGCAAGTGATAGAGCGGTGGAAAATAAAATTTAAAAGCTGACCAAGACTTGGCGTGGTAAATAGTAGAATAAGCACTATTCATATCATTTCCCGTTTGTGATAAATGCTTGGATATTTTTATGCTGTGATATTATTCCATAGTTTATTAACTTTATTTTGTAGTAGTTAATTTTATTCCATGTAATTTTTTTATTTTAGTAAATGGGGCTATGAATGAACTCATTTTCTTTGTTTGGATAGTAATTTTTTTTTGCAAGCAATGCTAATGCTTAAAATAAAATCATATGCCGAAGAAGGACATGGGTGGTTGTGGGCATAATATGAGCAGAAATTTAAATGTGTTTTATTTTACTCTTTAACTTCAAAACGGCTGAACTTAAACAGACAAATCTGGTATATTAAGTCTAACGAAACATTACACTAATTTCAACAAATAAGAGTAATCTTATACTATCATTAGACAATAATCACGCAACATTACAATTTTATACTCACATACTATACATCATCACGACATAATGTTTCCCAACAAGTTTTCCATTCAATCGTCCATTTTTCCCAAACAGTGTGTCACGCAGTTTTCTATCCCTTGAAACAAAGGCGGGACATCGATACCGAACACAATAGTTACGATGAGAATGATTCCATGTAATTGTTTTCTTAGAACACAAGTTGCTTCGCTTGAAAAAATCTTTAGAAAACCTCGCAATTGTTTCCAAACAAAATGTTTTTGTTTTGATGTTTGTTGTCAAAGTTTACAATATATTTAGAGAGAGACGAATAGTAAAACGGTAACGGTAGTAAACGGAAGATATATTTAAAAATCTTGTTCTTTGGTCTCTACCTACCACTATAGGAAAAAGGTGTGTTTAATTATGTATTTATTATACTCGTATAGCGTCTAATGGCTTAGGCCTTAGATTTCTCCTGAAAAGTCGGGTGCTTGAACCAAAATTTTCGCCCTACAGACTCAAACTATTGAACTGAACTGTGAACTCACTCTAAGTACAAGTCACTGCTGGGCAATAGTCTCCTCTCGGTTGAAGAGGTAATTCTTTGAGTGGGAAATGGGCTTGAGTTCAATATCATGGTCAAAGACGAATAAATTTAAAAACAAAAACTAACAATCGTTAATTTTTCTGTTTATATCGTTGGTGATCCTGGCATTAAGTTAATAACACAGTAGTAAATAAGGAAAAACGCCTGTTTTCAAATGCAACAAAAGTCGCAATAATCTTTAAAATATTGACAGCCTAACCGTACACATCAAATTAAATTTAAAGAAAATGCACAACTACCCGCAATTTGAACGTCAATTTTGAACTAAAACAATCAATCTTGACGTCATTATTTTAACAGAGTGCTGGCTCAGCAAAACAAATAACTTGCCGATACTTGATGGATTCTTGTCACATGCTACTAAAGTTTCTCACACAAACCAGAATGATGGTGTCGCAATTTACGTAAAAAATGGCCTTAATGTCTCAGTGTGGGAACCAAATATAATCAATGCTAACTCTCTTATATGTCAAATAGATTCTAAGTTTGTCTTCTTAGCAATATACCGCTCACCATCGTACAATACCGATGGCTGTTTGGAGAGCTTTATGACCAGCTTAAATAACACCTTAGATAGTGTTTCTTCCTACCCTAACGTGGCACTTGTCGGAGATCTAAATATCGATATAAAACCGGGAAATAAGAGTCGACATAGCATGGAGTTCCTCATTTTGAACGCCTCTCATGGCCTGCTGCCAACCCATTTATTGCCCACAAGACTAGACAACTGTCTTGATCATGTCCTGCTCAAGTCCAAATTACCCTCGACCACTTTAATTCTGGAATCGCATATTACAGACCATAAGCCAGTTTTACTAACTATGACAAATGCAAATATACCACAAAAGCAAAACTATACATTATCCCGCCTTAATATAGATGCCATTAAAATTGAACTAGAAAAACAAAATTTTTCAGAAATTTACGAAATATATAACCCCAATGTAGCGTATACCAAGTTTATTTCTATAATATCAAATATTATAAGTAAATATACCATCAGACTCAAAATTCCTAGGAAAAATAAAATTATAAAACCCTGGATCACAACAGGCTTATTGAGATGCATTGAAAACAGGGACAAACTCCATATGAAATGTAATAAATCACCGGATAATCTTATTTTAAAGTTAACATATACACGTTACAGAAATTTTTGTAATGACTTACTCCGTAAACTCAAGTTAGCTTATGAGCAAAGTGAACTAGAAAAATCCAAAAACAATCCCAAAGCACTTTGGAAAACCATACAGGATATTACCAATACCCGTAAAGCACGTGCAAGTCCAAATGAATTATTAAAATCAAGTAACAATCCCATATCTTCCGTAAACCACATATGTATGTTCTTTCTTTGGTAATATTGGTAAAAAGTTGGCTTGTAATATCTTAAATGCCCATTCTTCATTGAAACCTTCTTTAGTTACTGACCAACACTCACAACCAATCATGCCTCCTCCAATCAATTCCTTCGTCCTTTTAGACATTGATCAATCCGAAGTCGAAACAGCTATTTTACAACAGCGCAACGATTGCGCGGTCGGCTGGGATGGCATATCGTCGGCGTTACTGAAAACTTGCCGACACATACTTGTACCACCTATCACCTACATCATCAACCGTTGCTTTCAATCCGGTACTTTTCCAGATGAACTTAAAAAAGCCATCGTCCACCCAATATATAAGAGTGGGAGCAGAACCAGTGTCAACAACTACAGACCCATCTCTATTTTACCATCGATCTCTAAAATATTTGAAAAGCTCCTGTACAAGCAACTAAAGGCCTTTTTAGACAAATACAAGCTAATAGCCGAGAACCAGTATGGCTTCAAGCCTGGGACCTCGACGGAAGATGCTGTACTGGATCTTACTCAGCTTGTAGCACGCAAACTTGATAGTGGGGTGAAGTGCTTGGGAGTTTTTCTAGATCTGTCAAAAGCGTTCGACACGGTTTCTGTTCCTAAACTTATATCAAAGTTGGAGTGTATTGGTGTGCGTGGCTTAGGCCTTGACATCTTTAAAGATTATCTTAGGAATCGTACGCAACAGGTCAAAATTGATGAACATCTTAGCGACGAATTTACAGTGGATTACGGCGTGCCTCAAGGAAGCATTTTGGGTCCCATACTTTTCCAAATCTACGTCGACGATCTGTGTAGAATGAATATTCCCAACTGCAAAATTTTCGCCTATGCTGACGATACTGCCATCATCGTATACGGGCAAACTTGGAATGAGATCAAAATTAAAACTGAGGCGGCACTAAGGAAAATTATGAAATGGTTTCACCAAAATCTCCTAACACTAAACGTAGACAAATCGTGTTATGTCCCTTTCACAATCCGACGGCACACTAAACCTTCACATGACTTTGTGGTAACTGCTCACTCCTGCCTCAGCCCGGTCTCGACATGTGCTTGCCCTACACTAGCAAGAAGTGAATGCGTTAAATATCTAGGAGTACTTATTGATGATGGGCTGAGATGGGACAAGCAGATTGATGCCATTACAACCAGAACCATGCGCCTAATCTACGTTTTTAAATCCCTCAGAGAATCGGCTGACACTCGTATACTAAAAATGGTTTACCTAGCTTTGTGTCAGTCGATTATAGGATACTGCATCACGGTTTGGGGTGGTGCAATTAAAACCAACTTCCTGAGAGTAGAGCGAGCTCAAAGAGCGGTACTCAAAGTTATGCTTAAGAAGCCTTACATATACCCCACCTCTCAGCTTTACGAGGAGAGCCAAGTGTTAACCGTTAGGAAGCTTTTCATCTTGCAATGTATTTTAAGAACTCACAAGGTCATGCCTCTCTCTAACCCAAATAAACGTAGAAACGTCCCGTCAGGAGTTAGTCACAAAACCAATTTTGCCGAACACCAATTTTACGTTGCAGGTACACACTTATATAAAAATCTACATAAGAAGCTAAACATATTGCATTCAAATAGATACGCGCTCAAACAAAAAATCACCCAGTGGCTATTATTACAGGACTACCCCACAACAGAAAATCTTCTAACACACATATCATGAGCACACATATACACACACTCGCATAGGCATACACACATACACGTACACACACACATACACACACACACACACACACATACACACACACACACATACACACACACACACATACACACACATACACACACAAACACACACAAACATATATTTCACTATTCCATTCCATTTTTATTTCATAGAGATGTAGCAAATTTATTTCATAAAATTAAAATGATGTAACTCACTCGATAAATCGACACTGTCATACCTGCTGAATATAAGTAGTTCAACTACAGCTGAACCCTATCCCTTAAGATACAGGCTGGACCTAGTTTAAGGGATAGAGTCTGAATTTTTTGTGTTAAAACAACTATAAACATATTTTTAAGTTTGTAACAGTGCTATGTAATTTTCATGTTTGTTAATCTGTTAAATGAAATAAATAAAAAAATAAATAAAAGGTCAGTATTTTCCGAGCAATCATAGTAATGTGACGGTTATTTGTTCAGATTACTGGTATGTCAACTTGAACTGGTGTTGTTATTATATCGATCACAATGACCGTGTGTGTGATCTTCAGTGTTCACACGCAAAGGTTTTGTAAATGTCGGGGTCGTAGGCTTATTATCCTGTGTATAAATAAATGCAAAACTTTGGGAGTGTATTCGTTTTTTTTTCACGTAGATACTTTTACGCTAAAACTACTTAATAAATCTAGACAACATTTTTGGTATATAGGCATTTTTTTGTTAAACTCATGCCTCAATCACGTAAAGCTGCGTAGGTCTGCTAGTTTATATAAAATAAATTACTTACTTTGTGTGTGTGCTTACACCAAAAACCTTAAATAACTAAACATATATACATTATATACAGCCTTTCTAAATAAGTAAGTTTATGTCAATCGCGAGTATAATTAGTGCTCATGTCAAAAAATCACTTTACACTGCCCAGAAATCAAATCTAAGACTGCTAATCTCTATCAGCGGGCGTTGATTTTCACTCCGATCACATATCACCAAAATGATTTCCAACTACCAAGTAAAATTAATTGAATTCACAATAATTGACGAGCCGTAAAAAATATATAATAAAATCAAAGCGTCAATTTTTCCGAACAGCTGCGGTTTCCCGCCACAATTTAAATAATTCTATTAGTTTAGAACACGTGTACGGTGTTCGTTTTATTCGGCCAGTAACGTTCGAAACTCAAACGGTCGTTGGCTTTTTGGTAGTGTGTAATAGGATTTCGCTGGCCGAAAATGAATTACGATGAAATAATTAAGACTTTTATTTTTTTAATGGTTTTTGAAAGGTTTAAACTATTAATTTAGAATGCCCACATTTTAGGAGAAACCAAAATGTGATATTTTATCATTGCTATATTAAAATTCTCATGTAAATTTAAGGCCTATGTTTAAATATAGAAATTCCACAAACTGTATGAATCTAATGCTGTAATTTGTAGAAAATATATTATTATAATTGAGAGTTTTATAAAATTACAGACTGAATCTCATAATATACAAACCTACATAAATAAATGTAGGTTTGTATATTATGAGATTCAGTACATAGCACATAGTCAGAAGTGTTTCAACTTTTAATACTTGTATGACTATAAAATGAAAATATAAATATTTATATCGACCGGAAAATAAAGCGACTTAATATTATAATTTGTTTCGATTTTTCTTATTATTTTTGCCCATAAAGATAGTGAAAAGAAGTGCCTTTAACGCAGGTAAAAATCGATTGTAGAACTCCATCATAATTTGATTATACAACAACAAAATACCAACTACAAAAAAAAGCAAAATTAAACTAAAAAAATCGACTAAAAATTCCCAACAATAATACGACACGAATATCAGTGAACGGTGGAAATTGAGCGGAGCTGCAATTTTCGTTCGTGCTGTCCTTTGATTTGACTAGTTATTGACGCAGTCTCGATCTTCTAACATCACGTTTGTATCAGATTTGTACGCTATAGGCAAAAATCTGTTTTAGAAGCTTGGTTGAGCGTGTGATAGGGGCTTTAAGTTGATGGTGTGGAAAGGGTTTTATTAATTACCGGAATATTCGATTATAAATTCGATTTTAAAATAACACTAATTAAAGTTAAATCATTTTAACTTTTTTTTCTTTGTTGCAATTGTTTTTTTATTATCGTTTTGTAAATACTGACCACTATGAAGATAAAAGTTCTTAAGATTTGTCTTCATATTATCTTGCTCATATTTAGCAGTAGTGGAACATGAAAGTCATGGGTTTTTACCGTGTACCTCTAACCCTGTAAAAAATAAATGTTGTTTGACCTAAAAATCTTACGATTTCAAATAATCACAATGTCAAACTTATGTTACAGAATAAACTGAACAAAAACACTATCCCCAACCCGAGAATCGTACCCGCCACAAAATTCAGCACCGCACTGGGTACAAACAGGCAATTTCCTCCGTTTATTGGAAATCACTTTATTATTTACGTGTCTGTCAGTGTTCAGTCAAACTACACGTACCCTTGGAGTGGGTCAATGTCACACTATTGTACTATATTAATACTTATTCATACATACATACATTATGCAGAGAGAGAGTTGACTGCCTCCGTGGCGCAGTGGTTTAGGTCACCACGCCAACACTACTGCGTCGGGAGGTCGTGGGTTCGATTCCCACACGGAGCAATTATTTGTGCGATCCACAAATAATTGTTTCCAGTCTCGTTGTACTTTGTGTCCGTTGTTTGTAGGTTTATAAAAGTCCCCGCGACACAAAAGCAATTCTTAGTGCGGGAGTTGTCTTATAAAAAAAAGAGGTATGTGAAATACACCCAGGTTTCGTGATTAACAATTCTTATTTAGTAGGAGGCGAGCCTCTCGCCATGTACATGACATGTGACCAGGCTCTGTGGGCATAAATAAAAAATCAAAAACAAAAATCATCTAAATATATGTATATAACTCAAAGGTAACTGACTGACATAGTGATCTATCAACGCACAGCACAGACCACTGAACGAATCGGGCTGAAATTTGGCATGCAGGTAGAAGTTATGACGTAGGCTAATGAAGGATTTTGATCAATTCTAATCGCAGAGGAATAAAATAGGGGATGAAAGTTTGAACGAATGTTCTGTCCTAAGTCACAAATCACGCGGACGAAAGCTAGTATTAATATAATAAACTCCTATTAAAGTCCTTCTGCTAGATACAGGTGTTGTTTACGTATTAACAAGAGGAGTTAGAGCCATTCTTAATTGCACCGCATATGCCTGTATGGACTTGCTAAAAATGTGTTAGAAATATGCTAATTATTACTATGTTAGCTTTTAAATAATAACTTAATTATAAGTAATCGAAGCTTACATTCAATAATAATAATTTATTATTAACATTCACAATACAAAACTAAAAACATCGATGCTTCACATCACTAAAACTATAAACAAGCCTAACTCTATCAATCCTTTCCATTCTATATAACTAGAAGCAGCTGTGCCGACCACACTCTGTTTACTCCACCACAACCTGTCCAAAACTGTCTGAACCATTTCACTGTCCTTCATTAACTGAAATATTATCGCACTGACATTACAAATCTTCTCTATTTTTTTGTAGATCTCTTTTTAATTGAAGTAACTAATTACAGTAGTGATGCAATGCTTTTTATCTTCATTGTGTATGTATATTGTATATATATTTTTTTATCTAGCCTGTTTCTGTGTCCCACTGCTGAGAAAAATCTCTCCCCTAGACTTCCATTCCCAAGACTTCTTTCATTGTGTATATAATTTCATAATAATGAAATTAAAGAAATGAATCGTCTATCGATAGCGTAATTCACGGAAAAAATCTAAAAAAAACAATCTCAGCAATATTTTCTTAACCCGGGAATCGAACTCGATATGTCAAGATAACAGTCACTAACACTGATTCTTAAATTCATATATCCAAGGCTGATTCATCCACTACGATGTAAATTATTATCTAATTTAATTTTCTACTCCGAATAAACAATATACAATTACCCTAATTTCAAAACACAACGCTTAAAAAAACAAACCAAAAATATTTGATTCATATAAATTACATCCAAAGTTACTTACTAACACAACATTATAAATTTTTATCAACAGCTCACAGGCATAAAAATCACGAATTTTAAAAATCATATTTGCCATAAACATAATTTAAAAACAAAACATTACCAGATGCATATCCAATTTCGAAAAAGAAAAACCTGCGAAGACTGGTCCAGTGAGGGATTCAACAGTTTTGCGCGCGCCTTCTCCCACCCTTCAGTTTACTTTCAGACATCACACTGCACGCACGTCCCTAACGCTCCTATCTCTCACCGATGTTGTAAATTCAAAAAATCGCGTCAAATATCAAATACGTAACGAGAAAATTTTCAGTTATTTTTTTTTGTGAGTGCCTGTGACATATAATGTGGTTGAACGATGTGGGGTAGTCATCGATGATGATAAAATGATTGAAGATAGGATTTGAACGTGCTACTGGCAGGTAATGTACCTTTTATTTATCAATTCTTATGTTAAACAGGAAAATTTGTGGGAAAAAATATTACGTATAATATTTTTCTTTCGAATTATTTTTGGATTATATTTAATGAATAAGCAATTAAGTGAATTTCTACTGTATTAAATAAAATGTATTAGTCGTAGAAGAACAAATTTTTTTTTGCTCACAAATTAAATAAAGTAGATTTGTAAATTAAATTGTATTATTTATAAAATTATCACATTAAACATAATGAAATAAAAAATATTAAAAAAAATCAAATGACACTACAAATAAAACCAAAAACCGAAACGTTAACAAAATAAATAACTTTTAACCGTTATTCGCAACGTTATACAATAACAATAAAAATAATTACGCGAACGAAACAGCAACGATTTAATTCGTTGAGAATTATGATCGTATTTACCGGCTTAAACCTTGCTTCTGGCGTATCGGAGGGGCCCAGTAACTTATGTGACACTTATAAGGGGAATATAACGGTGATAATGTATGTGTGCTTACGACACCACTCATTACACCGTCGCCTTTCGGCTAAAGAGGGTATTAATATTTTAGATATTAATATAACACGTGCGAAGCTGTTAATTGCTAATTTCTACGTCTAATTAGGTATTATGTTGATTAGGAGATATAGAGCGTGAAAGATTATAATATAATAATTATGAATTAAGATTATAATATCAATATACATCATTATAATTAAACGAAATTTTATAAAAAAATATATTATGATGTCACAAAAAAACTTTTAAATAGGTTGTTTAAAAATTATATCGTATCTATATAGAACATTTTAACTTTTAGAAACGATCATAAAAAATATTGAGATAAAAAATATGCTAGTGGTGGCCTCGTTTTTTTTTTAATTGGCTAAGGTCATCATTTATTCTGCCAAATGCAGTGACTTTGGTTGACACTAATTAAAGATCTTCACTAGAGTGCTTATATTAGTATTCGTGAATTGTGATTAATTTAGGTAGGTAGGTAGGTTAAAAATATTGAATCTTCAAAGTGTTGTATTTTTACGATATTGCTTTATTTTCGAAAACACATACATTACTGTTTGTTTAAATTATCTTCTTATCTTACGGTTACAAGATTATCAATAAATTATAGTCGCTAAATCTTTGCTACTTTTTTCTAAAATTTTTCGGCATTCTCCGGAGAGCATAAGATAATATCAACACTTTCCACCACGTCTAAAATCTATATTGATTTACAGCAGATAATAAAATAACTAAACCGATTATTCCTAAGTACGTAATGCGACTCTATCAAGGTCAAAACTATTATCTTAGATTCACAGTTAGAAAAATTATATCCCCAACAATCACTAATAGTGACGCTATTTTAGGAATACACTAATGGTAAAAAACAATAATAGAAAAAAAATACGCCAATATCTCCGTATCTCCGACCTTTAACATTTTACTCTCAAACCGTCTATACAAATAGTTTCTTAACAAACATCTTCTAAACTTCATTTTCACAGAACTGTGTATTTTTGCACGGCAGTCCCGAAACTGAGAATCTGAGGGCTCGAGCTAAGCGTTATTATAATTGAACTAGAGGCCACCTGCGACTACGTTCGCGTTGAAAGTTTTTCCCGGAGCAAAAAGTATCCTATGTGTTAATCCAGGGTAAAATCAAATCAAATTAAATAATTTATTCATAATTTAGGTCAAATGCTGACACTTATAATAGTCAATGAAACAGAAAGTGCATATAGGAACCGCCAGTTCGGAAGGTCAGCCCAATGAGAAGAGCTGGCAAGAAAGGTTTTTCAGATTACAACTATCTATGTACCAAATTTCATTGAAATCCGTACAGTAGTTTTTTCGTGAAATAGTTACAAAGATATCATAGAGTCATACATTCGCACGAACTTTCGGATTTATAATATAAGTAAGATATTATCTCTTGAAGACACGAGCTATTTGAACCAGTGTAGCGAAATTATCCACTTACATTATTAATACTGGAATTCGTCCCTTAAATTATCAAGGAATGCTAAGTATAGATTCTTAGCTGTTTATTTATATTATTATTTGTTATTAGGATTGAGAGTACTTGAGATTCTTGCCCTCTTCGCTCTGCCATTTCTGAAACGTTTGACTTTTGTGATATTTTCAATATTTGTAATATTTGACGTGAGAATATGGACTTTTATTTTTGATTGTGTTTCTAATTTCTTTATCATTTAGATCAGATAGAGAAAGAGAGAATGAGAGACAGAAGAATTTTATAAACTTATAGTTTGCGTTATAGTTTTTTGTACCAACTTTGTTCAGACACTAAATGACCTAAGTAGAAAGAAATTTATCACAAATATTGTTTTAAACAGTTTATAGATCCATCTCTTGAAGACACGAGCAATTTTAACCATTATCAACTTACATTACATTAATACTGGAATTAGTCCCTACAATTATTGAGGAATGCTAAGATTTATTAGATTTATTTATTTAAGTAAAGATAAGCTGTCTATTTATATTGTTATTTGGATTGAGAGTTCTTGAGATTCTTGCCCTTTTGCTCTACCTTTTTCACGGTTTCGGCAACATTTGACGTAAGAATATTGAGTTTTGTTTTTGATAGGGTATCGTAAGGATATATCTCCAATTCACCGATGACAAATTAAAAAGTTATAAGTGTGAATTCAGTATACTAAAATAATATTTATTTGGGCGTATTTTTTTTATTCTGGCGTTTTATTCTGAGATGATTTTGAAATCCCTTGTGATTTTGATATTGGAAACGTCTTTTAAGATAGGTAACGGTTAAACGGTTTTGAAATAATTATATTATCTTAAATGACAGTGTATGTTTTTTTCGAATATCTGAAATGTACCATTTTTGCAAAATACTTTGTTACTCACGCTGTTCAATACTTCAACATACCATGGATCAAAAATCTTAAGGTCAGTAACAATTCAGGGTCAACACAACTATTCACTATTACCAAAAAGGACCTCCAACAAATTACAATTACAGTTCAATTAGACCAACGCTAAAAGTCGTACAACGAAAATATTCTTAGAAAATCTTATAAAAGGTACAAGGAATTGTCGTAATTCGTATCCGAATGGCAACAAGAAATAACATACTCTTTCAGATAACCCCTGACCTTCACACAATTGTAAGGTCAAACATGGATAAAACACTTTGTTATATACCCTTTATGTAATGTACCTGTTAGATAAGAAGTGACATTACGAGAGTAATTGAAAAAACATAAGTTATTTCGTGTAACGCGGTAGTGGGCATCACACTAATGGTTTTTCGAAATAATTATGACGTATTAATGGTAACCCTTGTACGGTTGAGAGGTATTTTAAAAATAACTTAAAGGGATGCATAATATTGCATAACCCTCTAGTCAGCCAGCGTGATAAGACTTATGCTCTAACTTCTTCCCTTGTTCCGGGAGGAGACTATTGCCCAGTAGTGGGACAGATATAAAATATATGTGATCTACTTTTTATTATTTTTTGTACATTTTCTGTGTATATGTATTATGTATGTAGTAGAGTTTTAAGAATGTTGCTATTTATATAAAATATCTAACAATAACTAAGTAAATACCTACCGTTTAAATCAATACAAACATGAGTTCGTAAGCAGCAACAGACTGCAACATTGTAAGTTTCTAACCACGGATATCAATGGCTTCAAAGTCATTACAGTCTGAAAACATAATTACGTATGAGTAACAGTTGAGACTACAATGTTAGCTTGCCAAAGGGCTATAGTCCAAAACACTAGTAAAATCATAGTCAATAATTACTGGAAATTTATTTTGTTTGAATGTCTGCTTTTTGTAATTTAGTGCACCAGTTTTTGTGGCTATGAGTGTATTAAAATTAAAGATCACTGGCTTAAAAGACAATGTCTTACAAACTTGTGTGATTCAAACGGTTTTGGAATGATGCATTTTTAGTGGACACACTGGTAGTGGTTATTAGTACAGAGTATTCGATCTATTATCGATTACTGTATTTAAATATAAATTCACTGTTGAGAATATAAAACCTGAAACGATATATAAAGGTAAAATGTCAAATATTATCGAGTAACCAAAAAAACTTCTAAAAAGAATCTGACTTCCTAAATTGATCTCATTTTGTTTTATAAAAAGGTCACCTACTTTCTTAATGAATGTTAACTTTTCAGCCTTGAATGAAAACTACTTTTACAAGTATCTCGCGGTTCGTTTTCAGCTTATCATTATTTGGACACTTGGGCACTTTTTTCTTTTTAAATGTATAGAAAGATCAAGTTCTTCAAGGCCGTTTTTTGTAAACTTATAATTTGTGTACGATATTTTTAGTTTTAAAATTATAAAGGCTGATGGAACGTCCGCTTTGATGAAACGTTTTATTATTAAATCAGGTTTAATTTCAACTTGAGTCATAGTTCTGGCAATACCCAATGGCAAACTTAATCTGGTGATTTTGTAGACTCTTATCCGATTGCGTTTAAAAAAATAATAAGTGCAATGCGGCCATTTGGAAACGATACCGGTTGACGATGATGAAGAGAAATACTTCGATCCGGGACGAACTCCTCTTTGTATATATTGTCAATATTTCATTATTGTATTTTAATGTGGATTTTTAAAAACAAATTGTTTTTTTTCTTCCTAATCAATATGACCAAGTGGCCAAGCTATTCCTTTAAGCTCTTTGTCTAAGCATAATGCCCGCTGTTATAGGCTCGTTTTAGATGTTAACACGGTACATTCAATGACGATTGCTGTGGAATACCGACAGTCTATACCCCTGTAATTCCTAGACGCATTAAACAGTGTTTGTACTGTATGAAAACTCGATAAGGAAATGGTTGCGATTTTTGTCCTGTGAACAAAAGCTTAGTTCTTTTAATCCCACTTATATGAAAAGGGGAAAGATTGTGAGGATGGGTGTATGTCATTATTTCATGTTTGTTTTACTATTATAAGATTTCATAGAGTTAGTAACAGTTTTTAACCTTGATTTCTATATAGAACTGAATTAAGACACAGAATACCCCGGGAAATCTTTTGAAATGGATAAATTCGGTATATATAAGTGGAAACATTTTACGTACCTTCCAAAGCGCATATCAGATTTCAATATTTTGTACATGCTTTATACTAATAATATATATTGTGTATGATTTGTACACTCAACGTTTTAGACTACCTCAATTTTCAAAATCTAGAGACCCCTTCTCATTTATCAAAACGAATTCAGGTCAGTTTCCATCGTAACTTGATTACTAGAAATTCAAAGCCAGTCTGACCTAGGTAATTAAGCCACTAGGGACTTAAGCCCAGACAAGGCTGGAAGGCTAGACTGTGTGCTTTGGTTTACACACGGGATCTAATGTGGACGAGTGGAACGGAAGAGCGAGATTGGTATGTGTTGCCTGGCTTTAAGATGTGAAGCTCTGATGCCGAGAAAATAAAAAAATAAATTTGTTTTGGAAGAATAATTTAGAACTACGTGTTTATAATACATACTGTTTATTTTAGTATTTTCAGTCACAGTGGGAGGTTTTAGCTTAGCCAGTGTAGACTCAAGGACCCTCCCTTGTTTATGAGGAAACCTTTACCCAGCAGTGGAACAAACATGGGTTAAAAAAAATCCTTAATTTTTGTGCATTTATTGTTAAACTTAAACAACCGTCAGTCTATCACCAACCCTACCAAGTATAAAAGTGAAAAGATTCGTATTCCATCAACAAACTCTGTTTACTGTCCTCTAGTTAGCTCATTATTATCGTTGACTCTGTAATTTAGTCGGACAATAATTACCTTTCGACACCCTTGAAACTTGGATAAATTGGCCCCGCTTATTTAGTGAGCTGAACACATTTTGGGGACAGACTAAAAAGGTTTTATGTAAATTTAAATGGAATGAAGACAGGTTAGTTTGGATATATATTTACTCTGGATTCTGGAATTGGTTTGTTTGGTAGTCTATCTAATATCACTGATGTTTATAGCAACTATCTGATTCTATTCTCTTCTATTAATTTTAGTGTTCTCGATATGTCACTGTTTCATATGGAGTTATAAAATGTACTTATCATAATTTATTGGCTTTCCCAAAACAAACACGACCTGAAGAATCTTTATGAAGAAAAAAGATTTTATGTTATTAAAGCATTTTTACGGCTGTTTCCGTAAGTAAAATGGTGATTAACATCGGTCCGACTGCTTAAAAAACTATGTTTTTACTATTCGGCAACGCCAAGATCTTAACTCTAGATAAAATTCACTTTTGTGGGGCGAGAATTTTTAGTTCAAAGCATGAAATTTCTATCATAAAAAACTTAATGAAATTGATGACAAAATATAAGATGTATTGATAGGGGAGTGATATAAAGATTCTGTAATAACCCAATAGTTATCACTAGAAGATTGTCAACAACAACGTAAAGCACCACCAAACTCCTTCAACCAGTTTCTTAATAAACAATTAATTACCTCGTTCTCATTACGTCGTCCTTGGTGCTATTGATTATAATGAGATATGACCTTCGCAGTAAATAGCTAAAACAAACCATCACTATGTATTTACTTGTTAATAATTCAACGAGAACAAATTACTGTAATTGACGACAATTGGGACGTTCACCTGTCTGTTACTACATGAAGAAATGTGCTTTAGAGAACAAGCTATTCAGATACGTTGAATAATTTGATAAATACTCAGTTATAAAGTTAAAAACGTGGTCACCTCGCCACAATAACCGTAGCGCCGCGTGGGTGCATTCGAATCCCACCCGCAAATATTTGTGTGATGAGCACGAGTATCTGTTCAGTAGCTCGATTCTCTACTACTATTGACTACCGACAGCCGGCTTGCCATCAAGAAATCTTGTATAAAAATCTGATCAGCGCCTCTGACGGGCGCCGTAGGAACTATTTTGCCAGCACATTTTAGATGTCAGATCGCGCTACGATGTCAGACTTTGTAATGGTGTTATTGTTTTTCTGTAGAGTACTAATACTCAATTATTTCACTTAAATTGTTTATTTCATTGTATTCTCGACGTTTCATTTGATTGTGGGACAAGTCAGTATTGTAATGTAAGCTTGGCCTCCATATAAGATTTAATTCTGTATTGTAGCCAACCGTTTAGTATCGAGACATGGCATTGAACTGTTCCTTCTAAGTGGGCTTTAGTTAAAATCTATTAATTATTTATTTTATCGATTTAAATTTCAAGACCTATAGTATTTTGTTTCTATTGAGTCAGGATTTCTGTTCAGTTGGCTTATTTTCAACAGTCGAATTCTATGAAGTAGAATTTGAGCTGACACAATACTCTTATATTTCAAAGTAGCTCATGATCAAACGCTTGTTTTAAAAAGCGCAAATAAATCTTAAATCTCTCTTAGCATAGTACAAATCGCTAGAATTTTAAACCCCACTTAAAATTTTAATGTCATCTTTGTCGACCGTTAGATTGTAAAATAATGCCGTTTTGGTTTATGTGTTTTACGTGATTTTATAAAAGCTGCATTTTAAAACTTACTAAGATCATAAGATAACGATAAAAATAGTTATAAAGATAGACTCTAATAAAGTTCTTAATACTTTTTAAAATATTCTTATCTGTGCAAAGGTCGTGTCACTTTTGACATTGACATTTCTCTTTTCGTTCAAAAACCGAATTTCGACAATATGTTTTCAATAAGTACTTGGCTGGTTATATTTTAATATCAATATTTTGATAAAAAAGTAAGTTTATGAGTATAATAACTAGTTCGATATAATATTGAGAATGGGGTTAGTTTTTATAAAGTGGAACGGTTTAGGATTATTTCACAACTACTATAGCATAAATAATGTTATAGTAATTATAATGTAGTCAATTTTCTTAACACAGTTTACAGCGGTAATGTTAGCATCAGTAATGTTTCGGTTTCTAAATTGTTCTATTGTCACTTAAAGAGTCAATACTTCAACAAATATTTCTACAATCTTTATTATCTGAAATACTTTTAAAACTATAAAATAAAACCGTATTCAGTGTTTATCGTGACTTGAAATTTACTACTGTGCACTGCCAAGAGTATATTTTATTTGTGACCGATGACATAAACTGTCGCATGTCAAAATGCAGACTAGTTTTACAACCTGAAAAAGTAAGAGCTTAGGTGCTGAAAGAACAACAATCTTTTTCACCTACCACCCACTGCTTACCACCCACCTAATGCTTGTATATATAGATGACAAGTTAAAAGATGTATATAGTATGTATGTTTATGTTATCATCTTTTAACTTGTCATCTATATAATCTATAAGCATAACCTTTCTTGCAACTATGTTGGAATCGGCTTCTAGTCTCACCAGATGCAGCAACTGAATACCAGTATTTTACATAGAGCGGCTGCCTATCAGATTTCCACAACCTGGGTTGACTAGTTATCAGATTTTCAAACTTCTGTGTACTGTTAACGACTGTTGAAGAAATATGAAAATTACAGCCTGGACCCACATTTAACATGCCTTCCGAAACAATTCGTTATAATGGTCACCCATCCAAAGAACAACCTCGGCAATCGTCGCTTAACTTCAGAGATCGATCCGAGCGGCTGTTGTTAACTAAGCTACTAAAATCTAATGAAATATTTCATTTATGTACTTGACTTACTCAATATTTTGGTAGAATAACAAAACGTGGGGTGTAGTGGGGTGTAGCCAGCACCCCGAGGGAACCGTCTAGTCGACAAGCCCGCTGATTGTATTAAAATATACAATTAATATATGTTTCGACAATGTTTACTAAAATATACAAAATATGTTTACATTTTTACAGTGTTGTATTCGTTATTGTATCGATATTTTGTTACTAGTAAAATATTGTTGTAGTGTAATAATATTTTTCTACTATAAATTGTTTTTGGTTATCGTAATAACGTTAAAATGCGTTTGTAGCCAGAAAAATTACTATATTTTTCGTTTTCATCATGCTTTTCTGATTTTTTTTTCTAACGTTAAATTGGTTCAGCAATATAAATACGCTATTATTTTGAATAATATTACAGACAACTTTTGTGTGTTTATAGTTAACCACAAATTTGAACTCTTTGCCTTGGAAAGTAAATAGTATTCTACATAAAAATATTAAAAAAGCACATATTATTATCATAACCTCAAAAATCCAAGTCGCAATACAGCACCAAATATTTACGATACCATAACCTTTTTACTATAGTCCAACAACTTAGTAGAGAGCCTTGTACTCAAAGTTTACGGCTGCCGGTAGCCAACAAAATTCAAAATTGCGACCATCAGTGACATGCAGCCTTATACAGCTGGGTGGCCTGTTTGACACAGCTACTTTTTTTTCGAAATACCTTGAGCTATTTATTAAGGTACCTGAGTCAAATATGGCTAGTCGAAAAATATGGTCACACACCATTATTCCAAACACGAAATATTGTAACGCGACTATAAATTGGCGCTAGAATCACATGTATCCGAACGCCGTACCTGTCAACTTTTCTAGCGCCCTGCTAGTCCCTCAGAGCCAATTAAAATGAAACATGCGTGAGGTTTGGAGAAATGGTACGTGGCCATATTTTGCGGCTGGCCAAATTTGACCCAGGTACCTTATAATATAAAAATATCGGGCGTGCTTACGCTCACAGCTAAGTTGGCAAACTATAAAACTGAGCACATTTCGCGAAAAATATTCTCACGAAGACATTTCAACGATCCCTCAATAGTTTGAAAGTAAAAAATTTATGATTGTTATAAAATATTCATCGCGTCGCGGATCGCGTGTCTGTTTACGAACTCTCATGCATTCTGAAATGAAAATAAACGTGTGATGGTACTACGTTTTTAAGTTGGAGGTGAATAAACAGCAGCGCTTGAAAATTGTACTATGTCGCACTACTGTGAATCTTTCATGTAGTAGTAGTAAGTCTGCAGGTTTTTAATCAAAAGCGATTTATATACGACCGATTTTTCTGCCGACTACTGGGTCCCGGATCCTACCGCTAGCAAATAGGTTCCGGGTTTGATTCCCAAGGCGGAGAAAGTGTTATTGGTCTTTTTTAATTAACGTTACATTATTCTCAATAATAATCTTGTGGGTAGGAGAAAATTCTTAGATAGATGAATATAAATACTAAAAGCTAATTCAAAACAATTTCAGCAGTTACTCAGTGGCTACAGCTGACTTACGATTGTAAATAGGTTTAGTATCCCTTTTTTCACTTACGACATGAACAAAAATCGAATATAAAGTTATTGAGCTTTGTTAGAGAGGTTAATCGATTTGTTAATATGTAATATAATCAATATTGAATTTCAAAAAATCTGGTGCTGTGACTATTGTTACTTAAACACAATATGTTGACGGATAAACCTTAAAAAAATTAGCTCTACACACACATTTTGGATTATTATATGAGATAAAATTATGCAATTACTAGTTTTACTTGCAAGACATACAAAATAATCACTTATTTCCTTAAATTACTCACACCGCTTGTATTCAAATCGCCCATATTTCCTTCAACACATAATCCATTGTTCAAAAACTGCATTGTGCAGAGGTCAGCTGACCGGCCCCGGGCTTGCACCCTCCGTATATAAATATCTAAGGTTATATCTTACGGGGAGACTCAGTCAACTGGACACGACTTGACAACGAGTGACCGGCTAATGTGGACGACATTTTGTTTTGTTGAAGTGAATGGGTCAAGTTCGATTTAGGGAAGAAATACAGGGGCGTAGGTAGAATTGTATTAAAATACGCTTGTTTTTCTTACAGTTGGTGGCCCATGTATTAGAGAAGAAATTAGTAGACAGGCTAGCCTCGTTACTATACCCCGAGTTCTCATTGAGGATATTTCAATTAAAGTTGGTAAAGTTCAAAAGCAACTTACCCGACGGAATTTTGAAAAAATATGGAAAGTATCCCATCAAATGAGTTGCATAGAATTTACACATACGGGTAGAATCATAATTATTTTATCATAAGTCGAAATCTTTATAGTGGGTTTATTGTAAACTTATATAGCAGTAAATAAAGCCTTACTTCCCTTAGTCTAAAAGTAAATTCCTGCTTTACAGTGACAGCTATAATTCCGACATAAATAATTAAAAAAACCAACAACACAGACATGGTACAAAAATACCTGTTACAAGTACCATGAAAATACCAGTTCCAAAGCTGTTCCGGGAACCTTTAGAGTACCCTCAACTTTCAGTAGTTCTTTATTTTACTTTTTAGTTCGTTCCTAATACGTTCCAACGTTTAGAGAAGCGTGGACGGTGCAAAGTGCTCTATTTTCCTGATAGTTACTGGTATAGGAAGGTACTATGTATGTGGTACTTATATACAGCTTCAAGAAGGTTGTATTAATATCTATGATATTAATGTTGAAATATGACTGAAGTATTGGTGTTTTGATAGATTCTGTTCAACATATTATTATTTAGTGCTGTAGAAGACAACACGTCGCTGGCCAAAAGCAACTACTTTGTGGGTTCCAGAACATGTCGCTGTACTGAAAAAACAGAAGTGGATCCGGTTGATAGAAAGCAACAACACGGCAGGCCCAAAAAGAGATGGCGACAAGAGTTGACATCTCATACTTAAAATTTGTCATATCTTTGAAAAGAGATTAGAAGAAGAGAAGGAATGTAGCAGACCTACCTTCCCTCTTTCTAATGTCTGCAATGAGATAGAACAGTAATAAAATACTACCAGTTGTTCTAAAAAATAGTCTACAACATATATCAGATACGCTACTAAACAAAATGTTCCAAAATATAACAATCCTAAAACAAAAGGCTTATCCAATAGAAATTCAAAACCAACACGTAGTTGCCATACATCAAAATGTCCCAAACTACAATATCCTTAGCGCTGCGGGTGCAATCTCGTACGTTATGCCGTTATGCCACTACAAATACGTAAAATGCCATCTTGCGGCCTTTCACGTTCCTGCCACATGGCTCGCCTGTTTACTATATTTATTATAATAATAAGCACGGTAGTGATGCGACTGCTGAGCAAAAGTTAGAAAATTACTCTTAAGTTTCTTCTTTAAGTGAATTTTCATTCATTTACCAGAGGCGTCCGTAGCCAGTTGCGCTCACCGGTCGGTAAACGATCTGTGGGTTAAGCAAACTTTGGCACGGTCATTCCATAGATGGGTGACCGCATAGTGGAATTTGAACAGGGCGTCTCCGTGCTTTGAAGGGCACGTAAAAAGTCGGACCCGGTTGTTTTCAATTAAGATAACAGTCGTTAAGCCACGTGAAAGGTCTTCGGGCGGCTTGAACATCTCAGCTCAACACTAGGTTGACCACTAACCATACGATGAGAAGAGAAGATTCATTTACCAGAATAAAGATGTTGAGGTTCGTAGACTTCCGTGCTTCGGAGGCCGGTAAAACTATCTGTACTGCGTCTGACCTGTCGCCGGTCCTGTAGATCCCTAAAGTGATCTAAAGTGTTTCTGTATATTCAGGGTAGCAAAACGGGTGGTTAAAAACACTCTAGGAGGATACACAGTACCAACGAGTTGAATTAGATTTTTATCTTGGCTGGGAATTAGGCATCATTATTCAAGCTTTAGTAATACTCCAGTAAAAGTGCATCATCATTTCTTAAAAATAATGTAAATACCTTGCTAAATATATTAAGGTTTACAACAAACACGCTATCATTAAACAAACACGTTCGTTCTAAAATCTGAATTCAAGCGACGCTGTTCTTTCCAGTCAGCGCAAATATGTAAAATGACATCCAACAGCCTTTCACGTCCACACAAAATGTCCTCCGCGCGACGCCACTTAGAAACCAAATATATTTACACTCATAACTTTTCAACGGGAATTTTGTGTGAAATTGAGATTTAGAGGGCTTCAAGAGGATTTGCGAGGATGTTAGGAATTTTCTAGAAGGATTTACTAGGTTAAGTTTTAGATCGTGTGTGCATTTTTAAAGGGAATATCAAGTGTGTCTCTTGAATCCGTAATTTTTGAGTACCCGTTTGAAATTTTTGGTTGCTTATGTATTTTTAGAAGAAATTTTACGTTTAAGTATACTTTAACCCTCTATAAAGCCTTACTGTCAATATATATTAAACAGACACTTTCAGAATAACTTAAAACCAAAAATAAATTCCATTTTTTCACTTTATATTTCCACACAAAAGTATAGGTAATATCTAGAATCTAATTTTAGATACTGAAACTATTCACGTTTAATTTAGCAACACGAACATTGTTACAATTCCAAACACGTACCTGAAACTTATTTGATATAATCTATATCACTCACAGTCACACCCATATAACAAACACGTCGGAATTTCAACTATTAACAATTAACGTAAACAATAAACACGCTGTGTACTAGTTGTCACGTCGCGACTCAACGTCACGACAGAGACAAATGACGTGACGTGACGTGAACGCCGTGATGACGTGTTTTTGCGGTGACTTAATATTGCAAATACGGTAATGGATTGTGTGATGGTCTGTTTAACAACTGGGTGTACTTTCAAAAGGATGATTTAGTAGCGCCGGCCCACGACTTCGCTTGCGTTGAATTTTCCTTGATCTACAGACTATTTTCCGGGATATAAAATGTGGGATAGATAATGAGAACTGTTGATTAATGATGGTTATTTTCATAAATATGGCAACAGCTTTTAATATGGGGTAAATTGGTATCATGTTTAGTTTCTTATAGATAAGAAACCTTCATAGCTTATAGTGTTGATACGAACAAAATTAAAGGTTACCAAAACGGGTTAATGAATACTCTGTTTTTTGGTTTTGCTCAAAATCTAAAGAAATACACTTGTCTGTTAGTTTTACTTAAAACCTAAATGAAAACTCCTTGTCCGTCATTATGAATCATTCCGTCTATTAGTTAAAGCCGGATATAAAGTGTTCGGTAGTTTCTGAGTTTTGTCGCGGCCATACAGTTACATACGACAACAGGGCCTTATTGTCCAACACGTATTGATTTAAAAAATACACACCCGACTTTCAATACACAGTCTGACTAACAATAATTTTGTGCAACAACTTTTTCAACCGCAAAGTTAAAAACGTACACAGTAGTTTGTAACGAGCAGATTTTTATGTTAAACATGAAATAACAATACTATTCGTAACTTTGGCTACAACTATTGAATAAAGAACTAGTTCGGACCCGGGGTAGTGAAAGTTTTGCTGTTTGAATAAAAAATTACATGAAATTTTTCACGGAAACATAAAGTTTTTCATCTCCATTAGCAAAGTTGTATTTTAAGAGCTGTTACATATTTTAGAACTTGTTCGGTTTGTGACAATTTTTAAGAAAATTTTATGTGTTGTGACTAAGACGTAACTACTTCTCTTACTACAATACACCTACTTCTTTTATACCTGCATCACTGGTAGGTTGACGGATAGATTATGTTTTGGGCATTAATGAATGTGTGTAAGAAGTTTGTAAATACATAACTAATAAATATATTCCCGATAAACTTTAGCCTGTATGAGTGAATTCACGTCAATTCGAACCCGTGACTGTATTTAGTAGGTACACACTGAGTATTCCGAGAGTTCAATATGACAAAATTTTTACGTAGGTATCAAATAATTTATTTTCACCATTTTTTTTGTGACGTGTCCAGTAAAAAACTTAGTTTTGATGAAAAAAAATATTATAAATATCAAAAATCATCTAGTACTAAATACACTTTCAGCATTTAGCTTAGCGATAAACATTTATCTACCTTTAAACAGAAACAATAACCATTAAACGACAAATACGTAGCAGAAACAAACAATGCGCTTTATGTTCATTGACAACGATACTGCAATTACCGCAGTAGTACACAATATTCTATACGTAATTCTGATTCAAAAGCTATTATGTACAATTACTGGGCTACTAATAGTCATTTCTGATATCGATTAAACAATATTTTTGAATTAAAGGGGGCTTTAATATGACTTTTATGATTAAAGTGTTTAAGGGAAAAATGATAAATTTCATTTTCAGGAGAACGATATGGCCACTTTTTGTCACACAAATGATATATTATATAGATATAATATAATATTTTTTTATGAGTGCATATTTAATATAATACTCAGCGAATATTTGTGCTGTACTGCATGTGACTTCTTAACAAGGGGTCTTGTGTTCCTGTGTCAGGCAAAACTATATAAGCTTTTTCTTTTTTCATGTCCCTATGTATTTCGAATTATTTCAATAGAAGCTAGGAGTTTGTCATGTAGCTCGTACACTTTGGAGTGAAACAAGTCTGATGTTAAATAAAATTGAAATATATACACACTGCTACATAAACCTCTGAAAAAAGTACACATTCAACCGTAATTTTCAAAACAAATGTCCAATTTTGGACATTCTGATCGATTGCAAACGTAACTGTTCTGTCATAGATTACCGACGTGATTATTTATGAATAAACAGGGAAATTCCCTTATATCGATCCATCAAAATAACTCATAGAACGGAAACCTTTAGGGATCGATCATAGATAATGCTGATGTAGGCTTCAAATACATGATTGAGTCTTTTGTACAATGAAATAGTGCGAAATGCTCCGAGATTAGAGGCTGTTTTATCTATTACTGAGGAGTGATTTCCAACTACGATCGACTATCAAAAACCAGCTAGCTTTCGACAAATTTTGTATGAATATCTGATCAGCGCCTCTAGCGGGCGTTGTAGGAACTCTTTTTGTAGTTCAGTTTAAATTACAAACTCTGGATGGATAATCGATAGCGCAGACTGCAAAGAATTGCACTTCTGATCATAGAATGATTTATGTGTATAATATAGTCGACAATAACGAGTAACATCAATTTGACATTTAAAATGTAAAAACAAAGCGCTGATCCATTTTTCAAACAAGATTTCTAGATAGCTAGGCGGTTGTCTATAATTTTCAATCTCTCGCGTTCAATTTTTAAGGTATAATAGAATACGGGAATTAACGCGAACTGACAATTTACATTAAAATGCCTAACGTTTGTTCAAGTTGCTCTCGCCGTGGTCCAGTCAGTCTGCGACCACTGCGAGTGCAACCTGCGCCGAAACGTCAGGCATTTTAACGTAAAATGCGGTTGTCTATAGTCAATTTCAATAAAGAATCGAGCTACAGAACAATATAAATCTACAAATTAACTTTATATAACAATACTGTGCTGTACACCAGCCGCATACAACATACATTACTGACATCATTGTGGTTATAGTGTGAACAGCTTGATGCTTAATTTTCATTGAGTGCGGCGTAGAGACCACAATCAGTCATTTTGCAGTTGCAACGGTAGTAAAATGAATTGTTAATTTGATTTTTATTGCGTTATTTATATTAAGTTTTAAATTTAAAAATGTGTTGGACAATTCTGGTCATCTGATTCCAAACTAAACAGCGACGAAAAACAATTTGTTTACTTTTGCGTATTAAAAAAGACCATGTGCAGGACAATGGGCCATTTTTATAACAAAAATAAAAAAAAGGATAAAAAGCACGTAAAAATGTTTAAAAATAGAAAATAAATCTTTTGAGATTACTTAGTTGAGTTAGTGAGTTACTATTTCCGTGGTTTCTCTGAATATGCAATCCAAATTTACATAATATGAAGTGTTTAAGACTTTAAGTAAACTTAAAATTTACTGAACACACACAAACATTGCCGTCACCTTTCCATATCAAGCCAAAAAAGTTTTCAAAAACAATATTTTCGAACTAACTCAATTCACTTTGAAGCGAAAGAGCCTCAAAGTTTATAGCCTGTTTAAAAATGTACTAATTCGGGTCCCTGCATAAGTATAGCTTTAAACAAGCCCCTTAAGTGATATGTGCTTCTTCATATATTATGTATGTCGTTTTAAGCCTATGTCTAAAGTCTAGAACAGTTTCAGTTGATGCAAGGGCAGACGGGCATTTTCTATCGAACTATTTTAGGTTTTGCGACAAAAACGCGTTGTTTTAAAAGCTTTTTTTAGATTTTAGAATTACTTAACTTGTAAAAATAATCTTAAAATTTTTCGTGTGCTATTTTTGCTAAGGTTTTGCTGGATGGAAAATAGTTTTTTGACTTTTTGTGTATAAATCCAAGTTTAGTCTTCTTACAGTTCGTAATAAGGCGGGTCCGTACATGCAGGTTGGTTGGTTCTAAATGATTGGTCGTGAAACTCTTACTGCGGATTTCAAAGCAGTTTTCCGGCTTTCATTATCACAAGGCCAAACAGCATTATTTATTTAATAATGCAATAACTACTCTTAAGTATTATATTAATTAATTATTGTCCTAGTCGATGCCGGTGTCGACCAAAAATTTAAATAAGAGCACTTTCTCTTTTTAAGTCTGTTAATAAAAAAGGTCATTTTCTAAATCCAGGTCACATTGACGAAATAGTCATAATATATTTACCCTTAATGTTGACTGCAGTCCCTAGACTCTAGGAATTCAAAAGCTTTTAAAGTAAACCTAAGTAAGTCTAAACTCTCAACGTTACAAGACCTCTTAATGATTTCAAGTGGACCCTAAAGTCATTTTAAGTTACATTTAAAAGTAATGTTTTGACCAAACTGTTTTTTAGGACTGGTTTAATGGCTCTTAGTAATATGTGGTTTGAAGATTCAAACGTAACTTTTATATACCCATAAATTTTATAAATTTTCTTTACCCACGGTTGGTGTCTCTCTCTAAAGTCATGACTCCTCCCAAACGAGGGAAAGATTAAGACTACCACGCAGGCCTGCAGTTCTTCGCATGCCATTAAGAAATATGTTAAAGAACTTTAAAATTAATAATAATAGAGGAGTTATTTAAAAAACTAAAGCCAATTCATACTTGGTAAAAAAGAGAGAACAATATTGAGAGTATTGTATAATGTATCAAAGGGAATCTTTCAAAATCAATAAAAATATTTTACAAGATCTTTCACCTTTCCAGGAAACAAACATAAATTCGACTCAGAATCTTGTAACACTTATAAATAATGCAGTATTCCTATAATAGAACAATACTATACCTGTACTATAGGGTCGTAGCGAATGCACTACACAATACGCTCGCATACGAACGTGACCTGCATGTCAATAGCACGAAGTTAATGCGTGCGAGTGTACTATAGTAACTTGCTTTAGTTCCATGAGGTAGGAGTATAGAAGGAATACTATTGTGGATAGTAATGGGCAACATTTGGGAAAAGATTCTTTGAAAATCGTTAGTATAATAGTTATATTTTAGTGGTTGAGGAATATTGGCTGTGGTAAGTTTTAAATGGCTGATCGTTGTCAGTAGTTTTCAAGTAATTTGTACATAATCTTAAAATGAAGGGGTGTACGTTAATAAAACTATCATGATATAACAATCATATTTCTAGGAAAGGCTGTGTTAGTGTGATAATTGATTAGTTTAATTTCGATCAAATACATATATATCACTGCGGTTCAAACCGATTATCTATATAAAAAAACATAACATTCAGATATATAATTACATAATACAACATTAACCTTCGTTTTTTTTTATATTCCTTCCCTTTGAGTAAAAATAATTTTAGAACAAATACTAAAAAAATATACCAACACAGCAAGCAAAACAGACAGCCCTAAAAACAATTTGTAGTTACGCCAAAAAAATAAAATCAAATATAAAAAAAGCGAAAAAGGTTTCATATTTACCTTCATTTTATATTTACTGAAACTAAGTCTGATACTGTATGCCTACCCTTTTCATTTCTAGGTCCTAAAAAAGTCTAGAAAATATTTAGGCAACCTATACAGGCTAAGTGGGAGACGCTGTGTTTACGGATCACGTCTGAGATTCAGTTTATGAAGCGAGGGAAAAACGTAGGTAACGACTATGTACAGTTAACAAAAAACACGCTGAAAATGTTCAGGATTACATCATTACTGTGTGTTTAGTAAGAAAAGTTATTATCATCTCGCCTTTTTTTTACTTAAAAGAATATAATTTCACTAAATAGTCCAGGAGAGCGATTTTCTACGACCATCCACGGTCGACGACTCGACAATCGACTAGCTATAGTAAATGTTGTATGAAAACTTGATCAGCGCCCTTAACGGAAGCCATAGCTACAAATTGTTCAGTTGATGTTAAATGTCTAAAACTCTATACTTGTTATTACTAACTATAGCTACATGTGTCACTTTATTAACTACTCGTGTTCTCTCAAATCATGCAAAACACTAAATTCTTCCCTTCCGTTCCGTTTTTGTCTTCTGCAATGTTAATCAGGGCGAAACCTTCACTTGTGTGGAAACGTAGAAATTTTTAAATAAAGATCCCCAAGAGGAGCTATATTTAGAGTGTTTTTCTTTTATATTATTTAACATACACATTTAGATTTAATATTAAGTATTTCGATATAAAGGGTCTTGATAGTATTTCATTTCCTTGCTGACTGTACTTATGAGGTAACTAAGATGTTTGGGTTATGCTTTTCGTTTTGCCGAGCACGTTTGGTTGGAATTTTAAAATGAATTTACTTCTAGTCGATGAAAGGTACTAGTTAGGGAGGAAGTTTCTTTGTTAATTATTAGCAAAAGTTCTTAAGATGTAATGTTGCAGTATGCTGGTAGTTTTAGTTTGAAATGTCCGTTTTATTAATAACCTGTTTGTGCCTGCAGCTTTGCTCGGTTAATTTTTTCATTGCAAGAAGTTGCCCATATATATCGTCCTTTCTAATGGTATGAAAAAAAAAATATTTTGATACCAAATAAGGAAGACCAAACTAATAAACTTTCACATTTATAACATTAGTGTAGATTATTGATAATATAATACTCATTTTTTGTATAATTTTCAAAACTATAAAACTGTTTGCTTCTTAATAATCGTATGTATGTACAGTCCAATGAGAATGACGAAAATTTAATAAATTATGGCACGCACTTACATTTCTTATATTTTCTTTTATTAGAAAAGTTAGCCACTTCTCTAGATTTATGTTTTTATTGAATTATTTTTTCATTGAGAGCGAATAAAAAAGATTTTGTTTGAACGGCATGTGTGTTGCTACACTTCAGTCTGGGTTGATTTAGATATTTTTTTTTTCTATTCAAAAACTATAGTAAAATCCCCCAAAATAACTCTAAAATTACTAACCTGCAAGTCTAAAATCTATCTCAAAATGGCTCTAACAGCATGGTGTCGCATTTCAATGTAATCTCATATTCCTCCCATACATGACTGTACGTGGCTAGATTGAACTGATCTCATTACACACACGCGCTGTGGTCATTGTAAATCATACCGCTATTGTTTGTATTTCGTATTCGTGCATTCTGCGAACTGAAATGCAATTTCGTGGACAGTTTATTTCGCTTTTATTCTGTAAATTCTATCAGAGATGATAAACCTTTTTCAAATTGATAATCTATTAGTCTTCCCATTTAAACAAATCTCACATCCGTAGAAACCCTAGAAAAATTTATTAAAGGAAGAGGCAAAGACCTTTTCGATATAAATAAATATATAAAAATAAATAAAATAAATAAATAAATAAATATAACCGAGTTACTGGAATCAAAGTATCCTATATTACAAACAAAGTTAAATTTTTTATGATACTAATCTTTAACATAAATTTTCACTTCAAGAGCAAATCTCTTTCTTGGCGTAGGAGAGCAATAAGCTACTTTTCTGCTGACCTATTAATGAATGCTTAATTTTGATAAATACTTTTGGTAGCAATTATTGTTATTTTTCTACTAATAGCACATTATGTTTACAATCAAATACTTTAAAAAACTGAGCATAATATCAGTCCATTGCTTCTCTTCTTTCCAACTGCAAAAGGCAACTCTATCCAGCTTTAAACCAACCACAAAGGTTCAAAGAATGTGTATATTAGTTGCAGAACACATTAGTTTGAAAACGTATCGCCAGATGTCACTACTAGAACGTTGAACGTGAAGGAATTGCAAATAACTGTCTTACTGTAGTGCACCGACATTCTACGTTAGATGAAAGTATTTTGTAATGAAATGGCTTCGTATAACTATCAGCTAGCTACAGTATAGAAAGTATAACTTTTAAACTATTGAGTTGCACGACTGAAACTTTTGTAGTTGCATGTGAGTACCTAGTGCTGATCGCGAGGTTTTGGTTCAACTTCCGGGACGGGCAAAGTGCTTTTTTGTTTCTTATGCGTATTCAAATAACTAAATTAAGCAATAAAATTAGTTTCTTTGTGTTTTTAACTTTTAAACTTTCGCGGTGCATGTTTAATAGAGTACGGAAATTAAGGCGAACACGCATTCTACTTTGGAATGCCTAAAGTTTCAGTTTCAAGTATTTTTGCGTTGTTTTTTTGTTTGTATTCATAATGACCCTGAGTTTGGTCTTCACTTAACT
Organism: Anticarsia gemmatalis; assembly: GCF_050436995.1. NCBI lineage: Eukaryota > Metazoa > Arthropoda > Insecta > Lepidoptera > Erebidae > Anticarsia > Anticarsia gemmatalis. Next base: position 11,068,293 of record NC_134757.1, on the reverse strand, counting down.
ACACTACACATACTTTGGTCTTTTCAACCGGAGACACTAGGCCCTTTGGCCTAGTATCTCCGCAAATTTAAAGATTCATACACCTCTGTTTACCACCTTCGCATAAGACATGTAATGTTATAAATATTATTAAACGGATATCAAACACGATCATGCATTATTCACCTTGGTTGGTGTCACAGTTCCGCGCAACCTGGCATTTCATGGAACTGTATAAGGGCCGATTATGCATGCGTTAATACTCGATTATTACATGTTGTGTTGTTAACAGGAAGTACTTTTATGGCATAATTTTTTTAAATGTAATCTTCGTACAAATTGTATTGGTTCATTTTTTGAATTTTTATATAATTTCTATATACGGAAGCATTTCTTAATTTAACCGTACAAGGTAGAAAGAAGGAACATTTTGCAAAAAAGGAAACACACTAATAGGACTCCCAAAAACAATTTTATTAAATGTCAGCTTTAATCCAGTCTCTATTAATATTATACATTGCACAAACAGACACAACTTTCAATCACATAAAACAAAACTGTTCCGCAATTCTCTACAACAATCGACTACCGACAACCGGCTAGCTAACGAAAAAAAATTATGACATTCAATTCAGGACCTCTAGCGGGCATCGTAGATACTATTTTGGCAGTACATTTTAAACGTCAAACTGTCGACACTCGATCGTTACAATTGAAAAGAATCGTGCTACTGTACAGTACCTATAGAGAATTCAAATACTTGTCCCTTAAAAGTACTCTACTAAGCGTTTTACAATTCAAAATCAATTTGAAACTAAAATAAAACTCGAATGGAACACGTTGACATCGCGTGCTTCTTATAAGTGAAGGAAACGACTTGTGAGGTAATGTTCTGACATGTGTCACTACAAAGTGTTTACCTTGAATACTTGAGGCTTTCGCTATTATGCTGTATTTGTTATTGAATATTGAAGTGATTTTAAACTGCGGATTTTTTTTTATTTCAATGAATTATTTTCTTCCGCGCTGTTTTTATTGATTATGCCTTTTTAAAGCGATAATAATGAAATTCTAGTGGTCATAAATGTGATTCAACACTTTAAGGAAGAAAATTTAAATTCCAAGCCCATGGAATTTTTTTAACGTATGTTTTTATTTAAAAACATAAAAATATGTTTTCTTTCAGTGAACCAAAATAATATATGCTATTTTAAAGAAATTTCCTCACACATACACCTTTCAATCACCTCTACACTTTTAATATTGACTGCCTCCGTGGCGCAGTGGTTTAGGTCGCCACGCCGATACCACCGCAACGGGAGGTCGTGGGTTCGATTCCCACACGGGACAATTTTTTGTGCGATCCACAAATAATTGTTTCGGGTCTGGTTGTGCTTTGTGTCCGTTGTTTGTATGTTTGTAAAAGTCCCCGCAACACAAGAGTAATTCTTAGTGCGGGAGTTGTCTTTTTTTGAAAAAAAAACAAAGATAAAATAAAGGCAAAATATTACATGTGCAGTGGGTTCACATCCTGAAGCATAATATGTACGTGTGTTTTTGTTCTGAATTTGAATTATATATTATCGAAATAATATATTTGGAAATTTCTATGTCATATCAGTCGTTACCGATTACCCATAATACTTTGCATATTTAAGATTCAGTTCAGTGACAGTTGTTCAAATATAATTATGCCATCTATATCTATACATATGAACGGGGGGTGTGGTTATGTGACGTATACATAAGTCAAAAGTTGATCGTGTGCCAACCGTGTCCAGTGGCACTTGTAGCGTGATGTATAATGTCACGCCGCGGACTGACGGCTCAACGATCGACAATGTGGACCGTTATATCACACGATTTAAATTTATTTACAGAGACTTTAATACAATAATTTCTTGATATTTTTCATATATTTTGGGTAGTTTTTTGGTATGTAATTAGCAGATTTTGTCAGAATTCCACCTTTTTGTGATTGAGGTGCTTTTTTGTGGTTTAGTTCCTGCCAATCAGAGTTAATTTAATGTTAATCTACAAGAAGTGGAATTTAATCCGAAGGCACTCTCTACTCACTCTCTACTAATCAACTTTAGAGTGATATAGACGTCGCCAAACAACTTGAACATAATTTGCTGTATTAGAAATTAAACAGAATGTAGACCCAGTGCAGAGGACACTTGGTTGGCTGTTATACCAGTCGGGTAGTCGAAGCTGAAACGCCGTCGCCTTTGCGCAAAACTATCATATCTAAACTGACCTAAATATCGTTCACTAAGATGTAGCGAAATTGTTCAAGTTGTTTGGCGGCACCTATACAGAGATACGAATAAATATAGCATAAATAATCATTTCGGAGACATGGGAAAATCGGTGTTGTTTACGTTAACCATCTTACTTTTTTATTCCATTATTATCCCACTGCTTGGCAAGGCTCTTTTTCCGAATTCACGTCAGGTCTTGAGTGCACCACGCTCACCAAATGCAGATTTTGGACTTAACATGCCCTTAACAAATGCATTAAACAATTTTAAGACATGCAACGTTTTCCTTCACCATTCATCTTTACCACTACAATACTCAAATTACAAAAACAAAAAACACAAAACATTACACAAGAAACACTTTCACACGATGAACAAAACAAAGCAACAAAAACATTTGAACAAGAACACCTAACCCTAACATGCTCATCGAAGTACACGTATACGTAGATACGTTAACCGCTAATTAGGTGGGGAATTTCAGTTCTCTCGCGTAGATAAAATGAGCTGCCAACCGTTTTAGTGTTAAGTTTTAAGAGAAAAGCGGAATAGTGTTGCGGATTTGATTATTGTTCATGTAAAAAAAAAATGCACGATAGAATATCGTGAAAATTTGTCGTAATTCTACTAATTAAGTTCATATAAGAAGCAGAGAAGCTAGACACTGATATTAAAAGCAAAATACTAACTATTATTGAAAAAGTAAAGTAAGTGAATGTTTATTTTGATTAAGTTTTTTTTTAAACTTACATAACTTTTCCAGTGGTTTCTCCTTAAATTTTTAGAAATGTCTACTTTGAACACTAAGAGACAAATTACTTGCCCAGCAATATCTATACTAATATTATAAAGCTGAAGAGTTTGTTTGTTTGTTTGTTTGTTTGTTTGTTTGAACGCGCTAATCTCAGGAACTACTGGTCCGGTTTGAAAAATACTTTCAGTGTTAGATAGTCCAGTTATCGAGGAAGGTTATAGGCTATATATCATCACGCTACTACCAATAGGAACAGAGTACCAGTGAAAAATGTTACGGATACGGGGAAAATTTTGACCCATTCTCTCTTATGTGACGCAAGCGAAGTTGCGCGGGTCAGCTAGTCTATAATAAGTTTCCGAAGTGTGAATGCTGCCAAAATTATTACAAAACATATTCTTATGTTAAATCCCTTTCACGTACCTAAGTTCGATCACAACACCACCCATCGACCAAATATTCCGAACGATCACCATTATCACTACAATACCTAGCTAACTCGCTCATCGCTGCTCACTTGAACACCATGATAACATTAATCATATGGAACGAGCAATGTAATGTCCCTTTCACACTAATAATGAGCCCGTACACAGCTGTTCAACTTGTTCGATAACTATAGCATTATCACGATAGTTTTTAATAATGGTTTTGTTACGTTATTTAGACTTAAACGGTTATATTTTTAGGCCACCCTTAGTCAATGTTTTAAGTATGCAAGCTGTTTAAGATAGTATTTGAAAGCCTTAAATATTTAAATATTGAACGGAGACACAAGAATTACTAACACAAGCTAGTACAAAGCTGCAAACAAGAAACCAAATACATTTCAGCTAAAAAGCGCTTCGTAGAATTTCCCTGAATTATCATTTTTTTCTAATATGCTTTTCATCAACAAATATTTTTTTGTTGCGAGGTATTATATAATATATTTTGTAGCCAAGTATATTACTTACCAATTAATTCTTAATTACGAATCGTAATGTTACGTACGTAAGTAATACGAAAAAGTTTAACAAATGTTTAGAACGTACTTTGCAGTGGTCTTTTGTAATTTTTTGTGTTGAAAACACTACAAGACACACATTTATTTGTTGCTCATTTTGCATTGATACCCTAAGATTTTAATTCCAACATTATTAATATACTTCCCAAAAATCTAATCTTTGTACCAATAAATATCTGGTTCAATTTTCCCTAGTTCAAACACATAATGCCGTAGTAAATTCAGTGCTACGGTCCTTTCAGCTAACAAGCTTGGATCTATGCCTCAAACAATAGGCGAGAGGTGGCTTATTTACGTAAAATTGGTAAATTTAATTAAATCCCGCACCGTTGTACGCTATGGACAATTTCGCTTTATTCTTTATTGTATTATGTACTTCAATGTTTTAAGTGTATTGTTTAAGGTTCTATGAGGAAAGTAGAATATATAATGTACTTATATATACTATAGTTGTTTAATTTGACCGTTATTAATTTTTACCTTTACGGTACTCTTCCTGTACACATATACAACGTGCCGCTCCAATGGCTTATTTCTTTAAACGTATGGGTAGGTTTGGGGCTTAATAATCAAGGTTAAATAATTTAATAAATAAAAAGGATTTATTTTTTGTTGTTCTTGAATTCTCTACAAATTAAAATTTTTGTGCAATTTGATTTCTTAATTGGAGCTATAAGTGACTATTGATGGCAATGAAAAATGTTATGTTATATTTTTTTGTTTATTGTGTGTGTTATGTTTGTGCTATTTTAAACAAATTAATGTTATTATAAATATCGTTTAAATAACTACACAAGTCTTTGAAGAATTTCTAAACAACTGAAACGTTGTGGCGACAGCGTAATTTTAGTTTAATGACACAACTGTTCGAGCCATAATTTTAAGACTAAAATCAATTTAGATTTTACTGTTTTCAAATTTATAGTTTATTCAGTTTATTACTTAAGGCTTTTGGTTCATCATTTTAAGTTTAGTAACACTAATTGGTTAGTTCATTAGATTAGTATTGAATTTTAGTAACAATTTAGCAAAATATTTTATAGATTAAACTATGATTTTCATTGTTAATTGGAATTTTAGTTGTCAAAACCTCTTATCTTTGTTTAAATATTATTATAATTTTAAATTATTTACACTTCGTTAGATAGGTAATTTAAAATAAATTATTTTATTTACTGGAAGTATTCATGGCACTCGACATAATATGATACTTTATAAAACCTGCAATACACACGGTTATTTTCTATAAACATTCTTTATTGCTGTCTGACATTTTTTTTATGGAAATTTGAATAATCTGATCAACACCTCTAGCGGGCGTCGTAAGTACTGTATAGCAGTCAATTTTAAAAGTCAACGTCTCGTACCCGTAGTACCGACTGCATAGAGTCACACTACTATATTGCAATCTTCTACCACTATCGTCTTTCGACAAGTAACTATCGACGCCTCTAGCGGGTACCTCCGGAACTACTTTTGCAGTACATTTTAAAACGCAAGCTCTTTATACTCGACAGTACCGACTGAAATTCGCGTCACTGATCGTTTATTGGTAGGTACAACCAGCTATAAGCCTTCAACCAAACGACACAACGGCTACCAAACCAAGGCGATCTGAGACGCAATTAATACTATAAACTATATAGACTACTCACTAGCCTGCTTTCGACAAATTTTGTATAAAAATCGGATCAGCGCCTCTAGTGAGCGTCGTATGAACTATTTTTACAGTAAATTTTAGATGCGGTACTATTTTTTGCACTAAATTTTAAATATCAACCTCTCGATACTTGATAGTACCGACTGAAATTCACGTTACTGATCGTTTATTGGAAGGTACAACCAGCTATAAGCCTTCAACTAAACGACATAACGGCTACTAAATGAAGGCGACCTAAAGCGCGAACACTACTATCGACAAGCCGCTAACCATTGACAAATTTTATATGAATAAGAGAGCACTTTCTCAATATTCGATAGTACCGACTGTAGAGAATCCCGCTACTGATGTCCTCCTATTGGTAGGTACAACCGGCTATAAGCCTTCAACCAAACGACATAACGGCTACTAAATCATCCGACCTGTTAACTGCAGTCATAAAATCAGATATCGAAACTCATAACTTAATATCGTCTATTACGACAACACTTGACCGATTTATTTTACGACTGCCTTACCTTTGAAACGTGAAGGTTAAGGATCAAATATTTTGCTGAATTAGGTATAGATTTAAACCTTAAGATAACAATTTTGTCTATTTGAATAAAGTATTTAGTGAGTGTAAAAATTGTTGATATTTGATTTGACAGTATACAAAATTCTTTACATTTTTTTCCGTATTATTATTAACCAAAGTCATTAAAGTGTTCTTCAAATATGTATTATCTACCAGGTAGCCCTGTGTTTTATACAGGATCCTTGAGGATTCAGGACAGATGAATACATGTGAATACCAAGTTACGTTCTCTGTTCTACTTTTGTGAAAAAAATGCCGTGATTTTATGTAGGTGTTTAATCTCGTTGTCCTTAAATAACTTCATCAAATTCTTATCCTAGACTTTACTGCACTTAAGCCTACCCTTTATTTTAATAATGAGAGATTCATACCTTCAATAGAAGTCCAATATGAAACATTATTATATAACTACATCACCGACACGTCTATAGCAAATCAATTTTATTACGAAATCCCGAGTTCTATTACCAATTCCAAGTAATGTTCATTACAATTGTTTCCGTAGAAATACAGTTAAAGCCAGCTGCAGCAAATAGTTAGTGCAATAATATGTAATCGACTCAACTATTCCAGCAAAACGTTTCAATCCAAACTTTTACAAAGCAACAAAGCTAAAGCGGAGATATTAGAAGTTTAATCACAATTTAAACCGTACGTGCTATCGTGTGAGTGGCCTCGTCATAAAACGTTATGAGAGAACGCTTACTCTAGTGAGCAAAGTATGAACTATTTTTGCAGTACATTTGAAATGTCAAACTCATGATACTCAAATGAACGGACTGTAGGGAAACGCGCCACAAATCAATTATATAAAGTTTTAGAGTTCTATTACCGGCAATTTTGCTACCAAGTAATTTTCATTCTTGGAGTTTCCGTAAAAATACAGTCTTCTTTCTTCCATAACTTTTAAACTCTCGCGTTGCATGTTTAATGTATAATAGAATACGGGAATTAACACGAACACGCATTTTACCTTAAAATGCCTAACGTTTCGGCGCAGGTTGCACTTGCCGTGGTCGCAGGCAAACGTTTCAATCGAAACTTTTACAAAGCAACAAAGCTAAAGCGGAGATATTAGAAGTTTTATCACAATTTAAACTGTACGTGCTATCGTGTGAGTGGCCTCGTCATGAAACGCTATGAGAGAACGCTTTATACGTCTGTCGTTAAAATAGCAGCTAGTTTATTCTTTTCTAAGCTTATTTTATATGTGCTGTGTTATTCTATGACGGTACAAAGTGTTTGATACTTTTAATATGTTTGGTTTATTATGTGCTTTTATGCCTTTGTTTTCAGTGTTTAGATGGTTGGTTATTGTGTGTTTTGTTTGCTGAAAATGTTCTTAAATAGTATTCAAAGGGCAATGATCACGAACGGCTAAATGTTGTTGAACTTTGTCATGTCATGAATATTTTCAAATTCGGTCTAATAGTCACCATTTACGTAGAAAGTGAATGAATTGCAATTGACACGTCCATATACTTATTTGTAAGTACATGTTTTAACGTTCTAAAGTGATTTGTTTAAGAAATAAATGATCAATAATAATTTTTACCACTTAGAAACCCTGTAAAATGTACTAGTCAAAAGTATGCATAATTGAAAACCCCGTACTTACCATGCTATAGTATCTAATGCTATATTAACTTATTTTGAAAAGAGACACGTACCCACCAAACAGTAACCTATAAACGTTACATATAACCGACTCGAAACCAAAATCAGCCATCCACATGTTTTTATTCACTTCAAAAAAGTATCAAAACATCCTAATCCAGCTACAGATCACACAACACACTCACTTATATTCAAATAAATCAATCAAATGAGATATTCTCGTGTTTGTCAAACACATTACGTAACGTGATGCGGTATTCACTTTAACGTGACGTTGACGTGTCGTCATATAAACGAGCGGTTTATTGCATGCGTATTGTAAAATAGCTCGATAGTTGTCATTGTCGTTGGTTTATTATTATTTTGAATCCATTAATGTCCCACTGCTGAGCAAGGGTCTCCTCCCGTAATGAGAGAGGGGTCAGGCCTTGAGTCCACCATGCTGGCCAATTCCGGGTTAGAGACTTTGCATACCTTCAAGAACTGTTCTAAAGAACTCTCAGGCACGCAAGTTTGCATCACGATGTTTTCCTTCACCGTTGGAACAAGTAATAATTATTTCTAATACACACTTAACTTCGAAAAGTCATTGGTGTGTTGCCTCGGGTTCGAACCTGCAACCACTTGCGTCGGAGGTGCCAACTTAAACCACGCGGCTATCACTGCTTTGCTTGCTATTCAAATAAATCAATCAAATGAGATATTCTCGTGTTTGTCAAATACATTACGTAACGCGATGCGATATTCACTTTAACGAGACGTTGACGTGTCGTCATATAAACGAGCGGTTTATTGCATGTGTACTGGAAAATAGCTCGATAGTTGTCATGGGCGCTTATTTATTGGCGTTAAGTGGGGGTAGGTTCGATATTCCCAATTAAAGATTTTATTATTATTATGAGCCTATATCGTCATATTGCTGCGCAAAGGCCTCTCTCTCAGCAAAATTATTATTAAAGATATACTCTCAATTTAAATAGACTGCTCCTGTGGTCTGAGTTGTGACTTATGACCAATAGTCACTAGTATGCAACCGTTGATCGTTAGTATGGGGTTCGATTTTGAGGTGTGGTAGACTGCTATTGGTCTACATAATATTATAATGCAACGGGTCTTATACGCGATTAAAAATTTAAAGGTTAGGATACCTTATTTGCTGCCCGACGTTTCGATCATGAGCACGCCAAAGGATGTAATTCTTCGTTGTTGCCCCGAGGTGATATGGCAAAAAACTCGCCCATTGTTTCATAGGAGAAAAGCGTGTCACTTTGGCATCACTAACGTGAAAAGTGAATATTTATATCTCACTTCGGTATCACTGCTCGAAACAAACCAAAATAAAAACACCTACTTCAAATAAATTCGGGTACACAGCAGCTAAATGTCACATTATTCATACATTATTCTATTAAAAGTTCGCCCCAGAATACCTATCTGTAGTACAACTCGATGATAAGAAGATTTATAGTAACAAGCGGCCCTCGACCGGAAAGGTTTTTGCAATTCAAATTTTTTGTTTCGTACATTCAGTGGGTCCGGGACCTTGTTTTGAATTTTTATACTGTTTTATGAGCTTTGTGCGTAATAAGAAATACATTTCTTATTAGACCTTAGTAACTTAATAACTACAACATAAATTAACGTTTGGCGTAGTGGTTATAGTGGTCACCTCGCCGCATTAACCGTAGCGCTGCGTGTGGTGGGTTCGAATCCTACCCGGGACAAATATTTGTATGATGAGCACAATTATTAGTTCAGGGACTGGTGGTCGTGTGTGATTTATTTAGTATTTATTTAAAATAACAGAACATAGTTTGGATAATAATATTCTTTTTCATAGAAAACGTATAAGTTTTGCGCGAGATGTTATGTGTCCGGCAATAAACTTGTTTTCTTTGCCTTGACTTACTGGAGCGCAATGCTCTTTATTCAGTTCTACTAGCTAGCGAGCTTTCGATGCTAAAAACATACATACAAAAATAATATCTCACCTCTTTCCCATAGTGATAGGCGGGGACTAAAGAACATAGTTCCTGCGAACTCGGCACTATGCGGCGAAGGAGGCAACACCTTGGTGGTTTAGTGGGTAGGCCTAGCCCTTCTGGTTGGGAGAGCCCCACATACCTCTGCGCTCCCCGGGCGTAGAGGATGCAATTTCATGCATCAACCAAATAAAATAACGGACTTAAGAACACCACTAGATATGATCCTTACACACTTACGTTGCCTCATTCACATTCACACATCTTGTCATACAGGACCGCCGGTTACGAGTACTTCGCACCTGATTGTTTTTCAAGACAACGCAGATATGATCGGAGTATATCTTTTAAAAATAAAACTTACCCATTCCTGTTACAGTGCTGGGCAAGTCCTTTCCTGAAATTATAAATACTAAAATTTAGTGACTTGAACAAAATACACTTAAAATAGACGTTAACTATAATATATGTAAAGTTTTTCAAACACATTTTGTATTTTTTTATTTATTTTTAATAATACTATTTTCGAAAAAAAATATAATTAAAAATCTATACCACCATATAAAATATAGTAAAATAACCAGTTTCAATTTCAGCACCGTTATCGCGAGTGTTGTGGAATGACGTCATTATTATCAATAGCCTGCCCGTATCCCTACATCCTTTTTAGTTGAGATGGGTTGTGCAGATAACAGTGTAATGTAGTATCTCATTTTACCGTATACTATAGTCGTATAGCGAGATTATAACTGGTCTATAAATAAAATTGTGTATTGGTAGTATGTAAACTGCCTTTTAGAATCTTAATTTGTATTATGCGTGGCCCAGAAAAAGGAAAAAGTTTTCTTTGTGACTTATTTTCTTCATCAATTCTGGTTAAATATACTGAACATCATTTTATTTTATATTATTTAACCACCTTTAACAAAATAATATCGTTAATATAATTGGACAACGACCACATGGTCATTTGATCCCAGACTAAGCAAAACTTGCTCTATGTTTACCAAGAAATTGATAAACATACTTATATACTTCCTAATACATACATACATATAATAAAGATAAATTAACAACCAGGCAAAATTATTATTAAATTAGCAACTATTAGAACAGATACTCATGCTCTTCACTCAAATATTCACACATCTAATATCCTACATAGTTTAAATACACAAAATTCCATCGTCAATCCGTCAGTTATAGGCCTAGTACAGACAGGCTAAGATTACCTGCCAGTGACGTCACAGCTGCGTAATTAAACTAAGCGCTTGTAACGTCCGGCCAATAAAGCTGTGTGCACACTATCATATTATTACTGCAACTAGAATATGCTTGCGGGTGTTAGTATGTGTATCATAGGTTTAATGTGTTTCGATAGAATTATTTTGCTACCTTATTAAAGTAAAATTTAGTAAAGATTTTTAGTGTATTGTTATTTATATTAGTGTTTTTACAATCCATAAATAAATATTTACGGTCATCTCTAAGAATTTCAGGATATTTTTTTACGTTATACAGTGTTTAATTATCTATTTACTGTTTTACAATAGTATTATTTACAAGTCTCTGGAAATATGTTTAAACAGTGAGTATTTTAATCAATCAAAAAACTACAAATATATTTTTCGATTTTTGACGAAACTCTACTTCTACGTCAACAAAACAAAAGAAATATAGAAAAATAATATTCGATCTTTGATTTAACCAAAAACAGCCGTAAATGAAATATAACACAATTCACATTCCATCATAGGAAAGTGGGTCAACAATTCAAAAAACAAACCAACATAACCTAATTTTACTTTCAAAATACTACAATTAATGTAATATTTACGAGAATAATATAATCACATTAATTAATACAGCTTTGACAATTATCACAAAACGTTATTATATTGTTGAAATGTTCTAAATTTTATTGTTTGCCACACAATCATATACCTAAAATGACCGCAATGAATGTTACTAACAGGAAATGTTGATTAGCAAATGTTTTTGATAAAACAATTCAACCGCAATTTTGTTTTGTTGAGAACTGAAATGTTTCGGCAAACATTTCGTGATTGATATTGCGATTTAAAATTTTTTTAGTTAGTGAATTGTTTTGATGGGAAAAAGTGCTTTTTTAAAAAACATGTAATTTAATCGCTTTTATTCTTTTGCCAGAACAAAAGTGAAGAATGTTTCTGGTGGGAATCAAACCCACGTCAATCGGGCCCTAAAATTGGCGAGACTCTCACTGTTATTAAAATTGATTTAGTCTAAGGATTTAAAACTAATATTAATGTTGAATTGACCCAAATAAGTTATACTTTTATTTATAACAAAACACCAATAAATCTAAGGAACATTCACACTACAAGAACATACTTCTTATCTATATAGCATTCTATCTTTTTCCAACCAAATTGAAAGAGTGAGACAGCAAATAAAACAAAACAACGGAAGACAATCACAGATATTTACATACTGAATTCATTTTAGGTAATAAAGCTGTCACGATAACGACTCACAATGAAATATAATAGAAAAGGTACGACACGGTTTTGTGAGCGAGAGACGAAAGTACTTATGTGAAGAAAATATTGTGATGAAACCAGGCATGTTTTGTTATATAACAGATGGTATTTTTTATACAATAGGGAACATGCAAATACGATATTTATGAAAATTTTATGATTAAAATGTTAAAAAAATATAAAAGAAGGACTACTTCAACATTTTTATTTTAAATTATGTTGATTTTTAACAATAATTACGAATTAAAATTACGTAAAACGAAACGCATTTCAAAACACCAATCAGCGTTCAGTGACGTCACTCCTGCTATGTCAACTTTTGAGAGGTTAACTTTGCGTGTGAAATTGATTATTAGCAGTGAATATTATTTACGTTTTTAATAAAAATGGAAGTTGGGTTTATCAAAGCAGACTCCAGGAATTTACCAAAAGTTAGTGTCGACATGGTAGTAACTTTTTTTGTCGTGAGTCCAGAGTTTTCAAATGTAGAAATGAAGGGGACTAAATTACTACGGTATGCATGAATCATAGTTTTTAAACTTTGTTTGCATTTTATTCAGCGATTTCTAAACATAGCAGTTATATTTTAGCTCAACGAGAGAATCTTACGGCGATAACGCAATCGGTTCATTCTATTTTGGCATTCAAAAATATGAGGTACCACATCCTTTTTCAGATAAAGTTTCCCCCCAAGCATTTTAAACTTCATCCAATTTTCGACGTCGTTCTCCAACTGTCAAATTAAAAATATATTATTGAGAAGTTTTGTAAATACTTAGGTACAGTACCAGCAATAATAACAAGTATTCGCCAACTTACGTCAAAGTGGTCTCCACAGCAACGAATAATAGTCTTTGGAGAATAATAGTCATTCCTCTTTGCAGCTTGAAACCACTTTCTTCTCAGTTTTGGGTCAGAAGGTCCAGTCAAAAAATTTATTTGGAAACTTTGTTGAAGTAGTTGGACACATTGGCACAAAACATGAGTCAGCACGACTTTTTATCGGAATTTTATGGGTATTATTGTGATCACCTGATGTTGATGGATACTCCATTTTAAATTATTACAAAAAAATAAGTAGAAAGTCGAGAAAATTTGCAATTTATGATAACCGACGAAGGCAAGCACGACCAGTGACAGACAGGAGTGACGTCATCGTGAGTGTAGGTCTGTTTTGACGCGAAAATTTAAACGATCCGTTTAAAACCGCATTTTTTACGATAAATTAGATTGTTTTAATTTTTTAATATGGTTATGACCTATTTTACATAGAATTCTTTAAAATGAAATCAAAACTAAAAATATTGCATGTTCCCTATTAGTAAATTTTGCATTTATTTAAGTATATAACATTTTGGTTAAATCATTTAATTAAAATAAAATGATTAAGCATCAGCCATATTTTATGGTCAAGAATATTTGGCTCTAAGAGCGTAATTTGAGAGCATAAGATCAAATACCAAACACATTATCAACATTAAAAAATCTATACCCATAAAAGTTCACATAACAAAATTTTAATACAAGCTTTGCTATACGAATAAAGAGTATCTCTTCAAACTGGCAGGAAGGAATTAGGGTGGAAACTTCCCGTTCGACCGCCCGCGAGTATATACATACATACATACATACATATTTCCATACATTTATGTATTGTGCCTGTTGTGAATTATTTTTAAATATCTGTGGGTTAGTGGTTGTGATTTTTAACCCTTTGAGCTTTGAACTATAGGAATATGATGTTTGTCGCACTGTATACAGGTAAAACTTTTGGTTATGATATTTTAGAAGTATAGTACCTATAGTAGAACCATTATTTAAAATGGTTAAATAATGTTTAGCAATGATAACGGTGATAGATTAGAAGGTTGAGTGAGTGTTATTTATAATTTTACTAATTTTAAACTTTTTTTTTGTACCTGCAATGCAGTTTGCAGAATCCGGGGTTAATTCTCTATTTGGTTACGTGCTACAGCCGTTTTACAATCCCTTTGGTGTTTGAATCAACATTCACTTTATTTTTAAGCACTGCCATAAAGCACTAGAATTCGATTCAATAGAACCTTTTGCTTACTTGGAATCAAAAGTATATACAAAGATAATCATCAATCCTATCTTCAGACGTTTCATTCCAATTTACATAAGAAAAAAATTGCAACAAGGAGACAACGATCCTCCATCTTAAAAAAAAAAGCAAATACCCATCAGGAGTTCATTAACCCTGAAACACAGGACGAATATTTATCACCGTAGTGTCCTTGAACCTGATTACAAACAGAAGCGGGGAGGGAATCGATACATTTTGTTATTTATATGTAAATGTGCTCTTAAAAAAACCTCTCTCTTGAAAGGTGTGTTAGATACGCGTATTTAATTAAGCTATTTGTTTTGTTGTAGTGTTTTTGCTTTAGTATTATGTTTTTTTTTTGTTTATAAGTAGGTATTATTGTGGCTGATACCGGCCCGTATTAAAGGATTAGCTTGAATATCAAGGTGGAAAAGGATATGAAAAGTGGTTTTAAAGACAGCAGACGTTTCACATTCTTTTTATTATTAAATATATCCATAAAAATATTTAAATACTGTTACCAGGGGAGAAAAAAATATTTGAAAAATTCAACCAGCTAAATTAAACAAAATTAAAATGACATCAATTTAAAATTCTTATAAATTTTAACAATTATATCACAAAAATCTCCACTCCCACAAAAATATAATGACGTCACAACTCAAATCTCAGCTGCAACTTACATAGCCAAGTTTGTCTCAAATTAAATTTTAATCACTCCCATTACTGTCCATAACGATCTGTTTCAGTTCGCTATCATTATGTAAAAAGAGGCTGCAATATTTTTACTTTTAATTGCAACGAAGCCACTATATCATACTACCTCATACTGTATCATAGAAAAAATAAAAAACAACATGATGTATTTGCTACTGGCTTTAAGACTGTATATTTGAAATTGGAACTTTATAACTGGCAGTTTGTTTTATGATAAAGGAAAGTCTTTATTTAATTTCTTTGTTTTATTTTCTGGTATTACTGTTACTGGATATTCAAATGGTTAATAAAGAAAATTTAAAACAAGAATAATATAATGAGTGTAAGCAAAGGTGTATAAAATACACCCACGTTTCGCTTCTAACGATGTTAGTCCCATGTAATGGGGGGCAAGCCTAATGTAATTCACCGGGCACGCTACCAAATTCCGCGTTTCTATTGAGAAAATTCTAATATATAAGTTAAAAAAGATCAAATAGTATTGAACCCACGATCTCCTGATCTACTGTCACATACACTATCGACCGCACAGAGGCAGTCTATAACGAATTAGCCATCAAATTAAGGAAAAATAAATATGTATTTGTTTATTTTGCTCTAATTGCTTTTATTAGCTTTTATTCGTGATTAATTACTTTTTACTATAAAGGAAAATAAGGTTTCGATTGACCTTTAACTCGTGTATAATCTATACATTGTTTTTAAAAGGAAATTGATATGCTTAATATGGTCATCCATCCACAGAACCACCATGGCAGGCGTAGCTTTACCTCAGTGATACTTAGCCACGAGATTAAAATTGAGTGCCACATATATTATTATGACGTATATTCGTATAATTTTTTTCATTGCGTACAAATTATATTTCTACTCTCAACACGAGATCTCAACAGTCTAATTCCTAAACGCAAATTCCACCACACTAATGATAATTAAAAGCAGAGCAGACGCTTTTAATAAAAGAATCACGCATCGCATTAAGAACTAACATACTATAGCTGTTGAATACAAAACTCCGACCGTAGTCTAATGAGTGCAATAACGGTAGAGAATGTAAAAAAATGCAGAATTCTTCTTTTCTAGGTCACAGTGCGAGGGGAATAGATTCTGATCTTTTATCTTAAATGAATAACGGTTCGAAGAACGCTTTGTTCGATATTTCGAATGGACTGATTGGACATTTTTGTTTTAGTTTCGTGTTTCAAGGTGTTTGGAAGTTGGAGGTAGAAATTGTGTTACCAGAGTTTGAAGCTATCTGCCAGTTGTTTTTAAAATTGTGGTTAATGACAACCGGTTTTTATGGGTTTATTATTGTTTACGTTAATAAGTAAAATGTAGTAGTGATAATAAAGCATTCATTAACAAAGGGTGTTGCATCTTTTTCACCCAGATAATAATGCAAAGTTTTTTTTATTGTGAGTTATTAACAATTTATTATAGTTTTATAAATTACTAGATAAAAAGCAAATAAAAAGTAAAGACATAAAATCTTGCCTGAGTGTCAATTTAAGTTCGCTTATTCTTTAAGACACAAATTAGTGATAAAATTACAATACCACCTTTGTCATCATAACACAAGTACCTGAAAATAATCTCAAATCACAGACAACCAACAAAAATACCTCAGCAGAAAACAAACCATTTCACAATATTTCTTGAAGAGAAAATAAACAGTACGAAAATAACATAACAGATAATACTGGAACGTTGTACGGGAATATCAGCGTATAATAACAGCTACGGGTTGCATTCAAATACTGAAATTCAGCTGAAAATGCCTGAAGAACATCGTATTTTTCTGAGCGGGTGTATGTTGGGGTATGAGAACAGCGGAAATTGGACTATTGTTTTGTTTGGTATTAATAACGGTTGTGGGGAACAGATACATGCGGTTGCGTGGCGTGAGCGTGGCGTGTGCGTGACGTCTGCGTAACGAGTGCGTGACATAAGTGTAAAGTTATTTTGTGTATCAAAGAGCGGCTTTCAAGTAACTAAGCGGGGTGCTTTTGTAAATAATAAATGACGATAGGTTTAAGTAACATTTTGAATAAATAAAAGTTTTTTCAAAAGTTTCGAAGCTTAACAATATGTGACCGTGATAATACCATATTCAAATGCTTTTAAAAGTTGTGCCTCATTCATCACCGTTGCTTCCGCTTGTCATTATTCTATTTCGAAAGACTTAAGAACATTATAAACAGCTGTCCATCTAATTAACTCTGCTACCAAAATATTATTTTTAATATCACTCATTTTAAGTAACTTCTATTTTTCTTTCCTTTCACAAGCCGCGGCGTGCAACTGACAACTACTTCAAAAAAGACCTTTGTCTCTCAAATTATTATGTTGAGAACAAAACCCTTCTTTAGATTGAGCCCGGTTCAATTGTAATATTTAGGTCAAAGGGAAAGCAATGCAAATATAAAAGTTGAAGATTTTTGAAGGTTTGTGGTGCCGGATATTGAATTATAGCTGTCCAATTTGTTCTTTTGTTAAGCATAAATTGCAGTGTCTTGTTTGGTTATCAATCGGAAGTTTATTTGACGTCCAGTTACACTTGACCAACATGTTATTTGCTCATTTATTCATAGTATCTCTCCTGTCATTCCCGATGTTATAGGCAAAGGTGTAAAAAATACGTCCACGTCTCGCCGTTGAGAATGTTAGTCCTGTGCAAGTAGGAGGTGAGCCTATTGCCATTTGCCGGGCGCGTTACCAAACTGAGGACTACTATTAAGAAGTATTCTAATATATACTTTATCCGAACCGAGGTCAATACTAGGCTACACTACAGACCGTGCTACAGAGTCAGTTGAGGCAATGTCATCTCACTATAACTATTTCTCTCACTCTCTCTCTCTGTCTATTTTGGCCATTTACAGTGGTGGCTAGCGTTCCTTACTCTCTTTCTTTTCCTTGCCCTATTTTCAAAGTCGTCTTATTCGAACCTCACATGCCTTCACTTCTAATCTCAAAAAAGCAATCACGAAAGATTCTAAATAAATATTTACGTCCCAAATCGCTGTTCTAATAGCCCTAGGCTATGAGTTTGAAGATAGCTGTAACAAAAGTCGACGTATCTATCCGCGAGACACCGAACAAACGTACTCGAGCACGTATTCAATGCAAATGTCATGGACACTTTGTTTATTACCTGCCTTTATTTGCAGTATTGGTTGTTTAAAGTATTGATTGAAAAATCTGGTGTGAATTGAATTCAGCTAAGACTGTGAATAGGTTGGAAAAATGTAAATCTATGGTGGAATTATCGTTATTTGCTAGCAACTCTAATATATAATAGGATACGTAAGCCTGTGACCGCAGCGCGTGCAACCTGCGCCAAAACATTAGGCATTTCAAGATAAAATGCGTGTTGGCGTTATCTCCCGTATCCTATTATATACTAATCATACACAACAAAAGTTATCACATGCAACTCTGTTGAAGATTTTTATTCAAAACTTTGATAGAAGATTACAGCTTTGTCATGCCAAATTTCCCTATTTGGATATTTTTCAAATAGACAGCGAGAGATCGAAAGATTATGAGCTATCTCCAATTTTGAAATACAAACACATATTTTTTCAAGAAATACAAAGCGAAAGATCGTATTAATATCGTCAGATTTGATTAAGTATTTCACTAATAAATCAGAAATAATCTTAACAATATAAACGCCAAAAAATGTATTAATGTAGAGTAAGTCAAACATCTTATAGCACGGTGAAAAAACTTTCAATCAAAGTTATGTAACGGTATATCAATTTCAATGGACTGAAAATCCGAAAATATTCGTTTGAATAGCATCTAGCCATATTCACCTATATTTGACAGGTTCTTTTCGATGACTAGGCAACGGGAACAAAGCAACCTACTATTTCAAGAAATAAAACAAAACACATCTACACATTCTTTTGTTAGCTATTGCGTCACCAAACATTTTCAGACGTGCAGTCACATAAATCTGTCCATAAAAATAGCCATTCCCCTTATCAATATAGACTAGTGTCGTTCAAGATAAGTGGACAGCACAGATAAGTGGAACTGCAGTGAGTCAGCGACACACACTTGGCGTTGCGCCACTGCAATATTTGTTACACTGTGTCATTTCCTTTTGAACAGATAAACAGACGATTGGCGTTTTAAATCTTGATCTTTTTCGTCATAGAATGCGATCTTTTTGGATAAGACAGCAGTTTTAAATTATTGATCTAAAGGCATTTTAAATCCACTCACGCTCAGTCTGGTAAATTTAGCAGTGTCTTGTAACAAAAAGTAAAAAATATGGTTATTTTCTTTACTAAGTTGCTACTGAGAATTTCGAAGCATTAGAATGCCATTTTTTACAATTACTTGCAATACAAGTATGTATACAACTCTGCATAGAAGTTTAAGGACAGCAAAAGCTTCTGCCGGGAAATCCTAACCTGAATTTCACGAGTTGTTTTTTCCCTCCTATCGAAATTCAAATCCTCTCTCGTATCTTACAGTTAACACTGCTACTTCGAACACCGACGCCGTGCATACAAACATACAAATATTAACATTTTACAAAAATATACACGAAAACAAAACCTACCTACATTTAATTTCGAGCAACGAAAATACAAAAACGTAAGATGCCAGTGATTACAGTAAGGAAACACTTCGAATTTTGATTCCACACAAGGTTCCTTATTCCCAAGGTTTTTCATTAGTATTCCTGCGCCGTGCCCGACCCGGTCAATGAGGGTTTTTAAACAAATTTAATATAGTAGGAAGGGGTAGTTTTGTAGCATATTTTTTCTTTATACATACCGTGTACGGAAAATCCATAAGGACTTTACTTGGCTAGGAGTTTCGATAGATTGAACTAACCATTGCTACGGTAACCAAACTATTATACTCGATATTTTAAATATTCTTACGTTAGGTAATACATAAGTATTACCTAACGTCAGAATATTTCATGTGTGTCCACTATTGTCAAGCGGACACACATGACGCGTGCATTTAAGAACCTGTTCATTCTAACAAGTGTCGAACGCTCGTTTACAACTACAAACATTTTATTGCCATGCTACGGGATTTATTGAAGTAAAGTTTTCCGCAGAATTCCATCTTCGATCATAAATAAAACATGTTTAAATCTCCGTAATATCTCACCAACATATCGTGATTCCTGTATTATAAATTAAGGTTGATAAATTTTTGGCTTCGCACAAGGGGCATCTTTTTGCTTACGAACTACTACTGCCAAAAATATCTTCTCTAATCCCCTAAAAATCCAATCATAGTGTTTCAAAGGGCTGAAATCCAGGTGTCACGTTGAAAAGCCATCAGAATCCCGCAACATGAAGACAGAGAGACATTGTACAATACATTTCCAATTACTGCCTCTAAAAACTGACCCGCTATTTCTCTTCCAGTTAGGCTTTAACACAGATATTGAGTAGACTAGATACCGTAAGATTTTTGATCAGTTTTATTCGGTATCATCATTTAAGTATAAAATAATTGCCAATACCTTAAAATGTTGTAAATAAAGTTATCTGATGAGGGAAACACAGTTATAATTACTATGAAATTGTAATAAGTTCAAACAACACGTAACCCCAGTCCTACTTAATCAAAGAAAAGTAAATGTGCAGATCACAAAATTTTCGACTGGAACTATAAAAGAAAATATAAAGCGATCAATGGCATCAATGCGCTTACGGAATGGACCGAAGACTAATTGTTTTAATAGCATCGGCAATCCATACTTCTGTAATAAAATTGTGTTTGTGTGTTTGTCTGTCTCTCACGTCAAATACGATTAGACTGGGTTATAGATTAGTCATGGCTAAATTATGCTTTCTCAACATTAAAAATCTAGCCCAGATTTTCTCAGCCTGTTTCAGTGAGACACTAAAACAGGCTGAGAAAAAAATATATATCCTTTATTTCTAAGGCTTGCTGTATCTAGCGTACAATATCTGTGTTCGTGACGTACTATCGAATAGTCGTCTATAGATAGGCGTTCGTTTGTGTACGTTGTACAGTATCGTGTGTCGCCAGAATGCAATATGGTACGGGCTGAGGTTAAGTCATCTTTGATGGCGATGTCAAATTAATATCCATACGAAGTCCAGTTTTTCTAGTTTAGTTTAAACTATAATGGTTTCTGCTTGTAATTTGTGTGCGTGAAACGATTTCCCGGGGTAGAAAGTATTATTTGTATTGAATCCAGGTTACAAATTACTGCTACTATCCCTATGGGAAAAGGAGTTATTTTATATAATAATATGTATGTATGTATTTATGTATCCAGGTTATAAGGTATCTGTGTTTATTTGCATAAGTGGATCTTGCGTGAGAATCACAGACGCTGTCGCATATTGTTAATAGGATATTAACTTATGCTTTTTGGACGCTGAAATAAAAAAAATACGTTTCTAAAACTAAATTTTTCAAAAGAACACAATTGTTATATTCGAAGGTCTGACAATACTCCCAAGGATTATTTTGATTAAATATTGATCAATAGAATAACAAAAATAGTCCCATTTCTAAATCCTAACATGTGGTAAATCACGTGTTTCTATTTTAAATACCTTTCCAATAATCTAAAAATAAAGTCCACAAGGGAACCCAGTGGTCAGAGCTAGTACAAAAATATCGTAAATTCATCTGAAAAGTGTTCAAGTAATTGATGAATCGGGCCGTGAGTGATTGCTCAAATATAGGATTTGTGTTTACAAATGTATTGTGGTTATTTATTTATTTAACGAGCGAAAAATATTGGTTTGCTGCCTAAATGCGAGTGGTTTTTGATTTTTAGAGAATAACAGTTTAGAACAAAGTGATGACTGGTATTGGAACAGACTAGACAGTAAAGTAAATAAAATTTTGGGTACGTTATTTTCTCACTGATGCTTTAAGCATAATTAGATTTAACCCTGTTCGTTAAAAAAGTGTGAAGACAAAGTCGTCTTTGATTTTTACTAGAATATAATCTATCATCTGAACAAATTTTACCTGAATTGGTATTCGGTTTGATCACCTACTTTTGAGAACGTAACAAACAGAGTTATTGCTTTTGTAATAGTATTAGCAGACCCGGGCGGCTCCGCTCACTCACAAAGTTTCGATTTCAGCCACAAAGGGGTTGAATTTGAAAAATAGTAGCCTATGTTTGACCACTGGTCTTATTCTATCATCATGTTACATTTTAAAACCATGTATTAAAATTAAAATCAATATATCTGTTCCATCAATTTCACCAGACAGTAGCTCGATTCTCTACTACTATCGACTACAGACAACCGGCTAGCTATAGAGAAATCTGACACGAAAATCTGTGTAGACTCTACCGGGCTGCGTAAGAACTATTTTAGCAGTACATTTTAAATGTCAAACGCTCGATAATCGATGGTACCGACTATATTAGACTATATTATAGAATCGCGCTACAGGATTTAAATCCACAATAATCGTTGAAATCTTGACCCATAGACCATTTCAATCTTGTAACATTGTACCAAATAACCGTTATCAAATTATTTATATAAACTTGTTATCAAACACAAGTGGCTCCATCTGTCGGTCATGAAAACAACGCAATCTCAAACTTTATGGCGGCCGTTAAAAACTCATCCTAAACAATATATTTAGCATAACCCACTTTGTTTTAAGACGTACAGTTTAATGTTGCTTTCATGAGATATTGAGCACTTTTTAAATTGGTCGTATTACTTCTTAACTTTATTATACTTGAGACTTATTGACTAACTCTTGAAGTTGTTTAACTTTGACTTATTTATATAAGCATATATCGGATTATTCATAGCAGTTACGATCTGAAATGTGAGATAATTTTATTTGAAAATAAAAATATTGTTGGACAATTCACACACGGTCATTTGATTCCAAATAACTGATAAACATACTTATATATTTGTAAATACACACTTATATAGGCACATTAGCAACAAGGCTCAGAACAGATACTCGCGCTCATCACACAAAAATAATGCAATCAATTAAAGCAGTTTTATTCAATTTGATGATAGGCTTTCTCCTCATTAGACCACTTCCTATGACCTTTGGCCCGTCACATCATTTGCCGCAGCCGTCGCTAGTTTTATAACGTCAGTGATATAGGAATTTCATAAAACTGATTTCATTTGACTAAGTGGTGAACTCAAACTCCTTGGTTATTTGGGAGGAGACTATTGTCCTGCAGTGGGACAGTAATGGGTTAAATAAAGAAAGATTAAAATATGGATTGCTTTCTATCTATCTTGACCTCGAATATTATTGAGAAATCTTAAACTACTGCATATTTTAAAAGTATTTTAATTCAAATGATTGTGTGAGCAACTATTACAAAAAAATCTAGTTGCATTTTGTAAAACATTACACTTTACATTTCCCTAGATACGTCACCTTATACCGATAGAGACCTTTTACAGTCAAATTAGGTGAAAGAAGAACATTGTTTGAAATGATTACTATTAAAACAGGTCACGTTACAACGATATTATCTGAACAAAAGCTGCAGTAATCCTCACGACGTCAACAGATGAAGTTTCCTCTTAAATCTGCCGATCATCTTGCTCATCATAATAAATTACTTCTACCCTCTTGCATACCAGCTTCCATCGATTATGAGTTTAAACAATGCTCTACGTAGCTGACATGGTTTTGTTTTATAGTATGTAATGTAACGTCTTTGATAATGTATGAAAAGTCGTTGCCTGGTCTTTATTTTTCAATGGTTAGTGGGAAACTAAATTGTTATCAGTTTTATTTTTGGCGTACTAAGGGCATATAACAATGTCAACCACTGTCGACTATCGATAACCGATAATTAAAATCTATCGAGAAATTCTGTGTGAAAAACTGGCCAACGCCAGTAGCATATTTCGTTACTATCTTTAATTCGGTGAATTTCACATATAAAATATTATTGGCAACTGAATAGCGAGATTGTAGAAAATCGGGCTATGAAATAGGCGTAAGGGCTGTTATTTTTAACTATTAATTAATGTTCCAATCTTACTTCAGTTAAAGTTGAATATTTCATTTAATAAACGTAATTTCTGCATGTAGAGTAATAACGAAATGGTGCTAAAACAATTACCCTACAAATAATTTTCAATAGAATAACAGTACAATGTAACTAATGATATACAAAGTAGCATGAGACAGTCATTACTATTCGCACAATAACTTCTTTTCTACACAAAACTTCGTAAAAACAACTCTACCAGTTTCTACATTTATATAGAAGTATATTTGTATAGAACTGAAGTACACAACAGACGTAATAAAAGTCCTAGGCATAACGCGAGTAACGTCGATATTTTGATACGACGTCTCGTGATATAACGAGTGTACGGAATAGAATGTTGAAATGTTCTGAATGACTTCGAGAAAGAGTACAGCTGCTATTTCTTGTATTATATTAGAAAGGCGTGAGTTTACCTGTCTTGGCGTTTTCACAATTTCAGGGTTAAAACTGATTTCGGTGAAGATTTAATTAGAATAAATGTTAAAGGCCCAGAATCAAATAAAGGTAGTGTTTTTTGAAAAAAAAAACAGGCCCGAAGCTGATGTATAAAAGTTTTCAACGCATGTGAATGGTCACCTACTTACTGCCTGGATTTAAAATTGTCAAAAATGCACCAATATCATAGTGTTAAATTATACGCCTGTCTACCGAAAAGATAGTACAAGGAAAAGTCCAGGAATAAGAGAAAAAATCTCAAGATCCTGATACATATTTTTTTAACATTATTTTTGTCTGCTAAGACTTCTTTGTGAAAAAAAATTTTGTACAATCCACTTGCTTGAAGTTATTTCTTGACCCGTTATTAATATAAGCACAAATAATCCACAAAATAGTATCTATTGTATCTCAAACTCATTTTAAATATTATATATATTAACAATTCACGCAAAATAATAGTTTTATTTTGAACTACGAATAGGTTCAGTCGGTCTCTAGAGGAGGCTGTCCGCTACGTTTACGACTGTGTCTGTCACGCAAACATGTTATTGACAGAGGGAAAATAACTCAAGTATTATACCTATGTCTAGTAGTATTTGGTACGTTGGATTTTAGTATTTAATATGAAAAATTTATTAAATATCACTTGATGTAGTGGATTTGCTGTATCAATGTAAATTTTTTATTTTTTTGTAATATGGTACGATGAAAAATCGGAGCCAACTTATGCTCGATTTTTCTACGTAGTGGACATTCTGCATCACGGTAAAAAAATTAATGTTTTGTAAGAAGGTGTGTTGCAAAAACGGTAGCAACTTATGTTCAATTTACTACTTTAGCTCAGTTCAAAAAATAGAGAAAGAGAGTTATCATATTAAGAAGGTCAGTAAGAATGATTTTGATACTATTATATTTGCTTTGATTCAAATTTTAAGTTGATCATTCTCTAAGTCTAGACCTTATTTTCGGAATGTAGATAGAATGTGGTTTGTAATCTTCAATTCAATTAGTATTCACATACATATAGAAAACATTTCAGCAAAATAATGAAGGTTCTTGTCAAACAGAGAAAAATATGAAACTAGAATTTTAGCCAAAACAGGCAATATTCTGCTACATTCAAGCTTACTACAACACAATGTACTTAATCTATCATTAATAATATTAATAAACACCAACATTGTGTACAACGGAACACAAATTTGTATAATTAATTTATCGATATCCTGTAATGCTCTGATTACAAGGTCTCGCGGGGCAAGCGTAATATTTTAAAATATCGCATTGAAAACACTTCGGTGCCAATGGGAATTAACTGCTAAAGATGCCTTATACACTTCATAAAACATTTATAAAATGCGCTTATTTTTGTACTTAATTAAGAATAAATCTGTAAGTAGTATAATACTTGCTTGTTACTCTTTTGGAATAATCTGTTTTCTCGGAGTAAACTACCCTAAGTGTCAATCCAGGATATACGCTATTTGTGTGCTGTGCTGTATTAAAATCTGTTAAATATTTTTAACGTGATTCAGAAAAAAACATCGATACTTTCGGATTTATAACATTAATACAAGACCAAACCTGGAGCATATCGATAATATCTGCAGCTTCTCTCAGGAAAAAATGGTTCCTAAGTTTTTCAGTGACTACCTGAACTATTGAAATGACGGTCACTGACCTTCGTACATAGTAGAGCGTGCGTGTGAAGATATTAAGCTTAGAAAATTAAATGACAACCAGACACCTATACAATAATATGATGAAGACTGAATCAAAGTGACCGTGAGGTTTGTTGCTTTTAATAAATTTCCCTGGCACCGAAATGCCTATCCAGTGGACGTAGTAGAAATTAATATAGAGCAAGAATTATTATGGTCCGTATGCTCCCATTCCGACGCAATGGACGCACAGTTTTAGCAAGTTTACCTACACGAAACAAAAAATACCATTTTTTTTTCCTTTTAAAACGTTCATACCACTTAAATTAATAATATTATATATCACGTTTAATTTGCGGCGTTTAATGCGATCCGTATACGAATTAAATTTTAATTGAATGGCTATTGAGCTTGGGATATTCGTCGAATGAGCATTTCACCAATAATGATTGTTTGTACAAATAAATGTTATTGCAGTGCTATTTAAGTGCAATGAGTGGAAACTGACACTCGTATTTATTGGGCCTTTTTATCTTTATTAATTAATTTATACTTTTTTATCGGATGGTTAGTGGTCCACCTAGTGTCAAAGTTGTTCAAGCCGCCCGAAAGACCCTTGAAATGGCTTTTCGACTTTATCTTACTTACACAGCAACCGGTACAAACTTTTTGCGAGCTTTCAAAGCACGGAGACGCTTATCTCGAATACCACTGCGGTCACCCATCTATAGAATGACCGCTCCAAGGTTGTTTAACCCACAGCTCGTTTTATGACCGGTGAGGGCAATTATACTAATATTATGATCACCATTACTATTTCTGATGAAAATGTGGAAGCAAGGATTTTTCTGAAGGTTTTTATCGAAGGCTTTTCCTTTCGAAAACTCTATTTTAATGCCTAATTTTGTCCTTCTAATGCGCAAAGGTGTCAGCTCGTAACAAACTAGCTTAAACATTATCAAACGTCTATAGATCTTAGAGTCCCTAGTTCTACCACTTGCCCCTAGATCATTATAATGAAAACCTATCGACAAGTTTTTCATATAGAATCTATCTTCTCTTTCAAATATAGCTCACATAGTAAACATTACCAAGAAAAATAAACATCTAATATCTTAAATCCTTTTTACTACAAATATACCTACGAACTTGTCTACCAGTTCATAATATAACACTAAACATATATTTCTTTCATATCAAAAGAAATAGCACATCTCTTACTATTTATTGAAAGCCTACTAAGTGGTACATGAAATCATTCAGTCTTTTATCGCAACATAACGACGACAGAGGTCGTAAACCTTTTGATAGCAAGATATATAGTTGACAACATCTGTATAATATTTTATTGCTAGTTTTATTGTTGTGATGACATCTTCAATGTATAATAATATTACTAGACGTTTCTAATGGTTTTATTCTATATTTTTACTCACATATTTTTAGTATATACTCTTAATATAATTTACGATATTTTTTAGTAAAAAAGGAAAATTACGACCGCGGTAGCGTAGAGGTAAAAGTGGTCGCCACGCTACAACTAGTGTATCGAGAGGTCTTTGATTCGATTTTCTCGCGAAATATCTTGTTTTATGAACCACAGTCAGTTTTTTCAGATCTGGTTGTCGTCTCTGTCGGTTGTTAAATGTCAGTAAAAGTCCCCGCGACACAAAAGAAATTCTTAGTATGGTAGTTACTGTAGCTCTAGGGTAGGCGTTACTAGAAATATAATATTAGGTATTACATAAGCTTAAACCTACATTTTCGTAGCTCGTAGGAACCAAAATATATCCTAAAAGCAAAGTCTTTTACAATCTAAATGACAAAGAGCTAAAACTAACATAACAAATGAAAGCGCACGACAAAAAGCAAAACAACAATTAATTTGCTTGAAAAGACACAGACGTCCTTCGTAGCACATCATCCAGTCACCGCGTAGGCGATATAAAATCCGCTACGGGCAAGTAGCAACCGTAGCCGAGCGTAGCCGTAGCCATCTGCTACGACGTAGACACGGTGTAGGCGAAATAAGTAGACTTGAATCGTTATTTTCATTGTTTTAGTTACATTAAAGTAATACTAATTTATATCTGTGGTTCTGTTTATTTTTACTTAAGTGGCTCTGCAGTAGTAAATCGGAATACTGTGTACTGATCTCGGAAAGGAATCCCGGGTCCAAGAATACACTTCAGATTAGAGACAAAAGACGTAAATTAACCACGTCAAAATTACTAAACCGAATGTTATGAAATTTGGCAAAGAGACAGATTATACTGCGAGAAAGGACCTAGGCCGCTATTTAAAAAATAAACGACTGCCGCAGTTATTTGCTTTTATAATTTAAAATAATAACAAAATGAATGAAGAGGCAATTAAATAGTAATTTGAATCAATCAGTAAGCTTTTCGTGTTAAATTGCAGGTGTTACATGATTCATAAAATAAAGCAACCAATTTTAAACAATGGAATTTTGTAATTTCACTGCAATTTCGATACACAGAGCCTGATTTTCTCAGTAAGAATAAATTAATGAAAGGAATTATAGAGGCTTTCAGAATTATATGAAAATACTGAGTAAACGGTATTTGCTTTTTTTTAAACAAGATACAAATATTTTAAGGAATTTCTAACTAGTTAAATTTTTAAAGATCGTACCAAGTGGCGTTCTCTGGTCTCCACCTACCCCTATGGAACATTTTACAGTATAGAAGCAGTCGACTCTAATACCATTAACTAGCCACCCATCATTATAAAACCCGCTCCAAAGATTGCTTAACCTACTGATCGTTTAATTCTAGCCATCGAATATGAACGTCTGTAGGAATCAAAACTACTCAAACTTGAAATTTCCGCTCTCATGGCTCAACGCACAGATTTTTTACCAACCAGTAAATGCATTTGAAAAGGACTGGTCAGATCTTGCCGCCGAAAGAGGGATTTGGAAGTGAAGGACCTTTGCCCAGCAGTGGGACACTCAAACAAGCTAAGAAAAAAATAGTGCAACTACTTATCTTTCACCGATTAGTATACGATCAGCGTCTATAATCCATTGGAGCACGCTATACTCGGTCTCGTGACGTCACATCACAAAGGTTCAGCCGAAGCCACTCAGCGTCACATGCGACGTAACGGTACTAAGTAAAAGTCGGCACCGGATTGGACGCCAAAAGGCGCCGTTGAGCCGCCCGGAGTGAACCGGATTACAAAGAGGTTTAAGTTTCATTTACACTAATAGCGACGCTATGTTTAGAAGACGTTGCTATTTTTCTGTTTTTTTTTATAGAGCCTCACTCAATGTCTTACAGCTGGGCCTATATGTATATGATTTTCTATTGAGCTTAAAGACCCTGTGGTGGTAATTTTTATCCAGACAAACTTCTGAAAACGAGTCCACTCATTAGCCAGTCCTGTTAACACATTTCCATCCAGCAATTCTTTACACGAAATGAATACATTGTAATTTAAACAATATCAACATATACGCAAGATATGCCTGGATGGGTTTGACAGGATAGTCTTACAAAAAATATAAAGAAGCCATAACTCCTCATTGGGAAGAATTTGGCAATGTATGATGGTGAAACAACAAAAACGAATAAACACGTAACATCGTGCCAGCTGCCAAATATAGCTTCTATTTAAGTGTATCTCCATCCTTAAGCTTTTGTACTTTGTTTTTGCTTTTAATGTCCGCTATTGATATCGTTGGATTACAGTTTTATGCAATTTACGAGCGAGTTAATCTTCTCTACTGTGCGGTTTATTTAAGTTTTGTTGAAGAATAAAGCTTAAATAAAGATAACATAGAATAGTGGAACGTTTTTGGTATAATATTTAACTTGCTTCTTAAAATGTAAGTCAGGGACACACCTGCCGTATTCTCGGCACCAAACGTTCAACACGCTCAATGCGTTTTTTAAGTTACTTAAGACAAGCTAGAGTTACGTCAGTGACGTCGAACGATTTGGCAGGGATGTCGCTACACTTACTCGATATTAAATATAACGCTAGTTTACACAGTAAAAAAGATAAGTATTAATTATGTTCCATGCTTTCGTTCTTTAATAGCTTGCAAGTTTGATTAATTAATCATTGGTAAACCCTAACCTTCAAATCACAGACTGCACCAAAAAACACACGGTACCTAATGAAACACAAGAACTCACACAGTATTTCGCGCTACCATTAATTTAACATAACATTACAATATCACTTTTTACTACCAACAATCGTACTACTTAACACTACATAACAAATCAAAGCATCGTTTCTCTAAACCTACTTCTAAATATCTTTTCTCAAATAGACACAAAATCCTTGGCAATGCAAGTATAAATCACGGCTAAAGGAAATGCACGCGAGAGATAGTTCGTTGAAGAAGGCTTTACGTCTGATAAGCAGCGAATGACTTGCGATCGACGTATGCGGGCGGAATACATTCACTATACGAAGTTTTATGTATGAATAGTTGGTTTTATTAAATAAACGTCTTTTGAGTATAGTAGTTATAAGTGATAACATAAAGTATCGTGATCTTGAAATTCTCATCGCGTTTAATAATTAGTAAGTAATCATAACTTTTAAACTCTCGTTGCATGTTTAATGTATAATAGAATACGGGAATTAACGCGAACACGTATTTTACCTTAAAACCTTAAATTAGTAAGTACCTAAGTTTAGCAATTAAGTGTAATAGTAGTTGTTTTTTGACCATTTTTGACTTTAAAAAATATTGGTGCCAGTTTCATCCCTTGTGAATAAGTATTGGCTAGCTTATCAGAAGAAATATTAATGGTTTTTTCTTCGATACTTTGACAATTTTTCATAGGCTGCAGCAGTGATGGAAGAGTAACTTACACATTTATTTAGTTATTTAAGTATGTCATGTTAGTCAGAAAGAGAGCATTCTCGCCGTAAAACTTATAACTTTGGCGAGTATAAACGAGTTAATAGATTAAGGTAAATTGTAAAAGTACAATAAATAAAATAAAATAAATAAATTTGCATTCACACAAGTGGTTAAGAATTTAAACCGAGGCAACACATCAAAGACTTAAATAATGTGTGTATTAGAAATAGTTGGCGATGCGAAGAGAAAATGTCAGAGGGAGTTAAATTATTACATGCTTGAAGTGGTCACCACGCCGGTATCGCTAGGAGATCACAAATTTGGTTCCAACGCTGGAAAACCGTTTTCCTTATTTAGTTCTAAAGAACAAAAAGTGGTGTATTATCCACTGTTTGTAAAAAGCTCTGCAAAAGTAATGTAAGGGGTTTGAGTAATAAGAAAATATTCCACCTAGCACACAATTAATTACCCCTTCAAGGCTCTATAAAAATAGAAAATTGCATTAAAAGAAGAAATAAATTGAGCAATTGCCTATCTAAGTTTGAAGGCAAGTGCTAACTAGTTCCAATTAGTCGTAGAAAAGTTTTAATAACAGCACTTTTATACAAATATAGCATTTAGTGAGGGGAAAGAATAACTGCATAAAAGTTATAGTTGAAACTTATAACGGTGTCGTTTTGAGCCGTTATTTAGCTTTTTATTCGCAATAAAAGCAGTGAAAAGCTTAAATGTTTTAAGAAAAGATGTGACTGTTAAAAATAAGAAGAAATATTATTGTTTTAGTACTTGACGTGTTTTGCTATCTTAGGTTATGGATAAAGTTGGGTTTAATAAACATTAAATGCTAAAAAATATTGTAACTAACTTCTGGCTGGAAGATGTTGGATGTTATCTTTCGTAGTCAATAAGAATCTTCTTAATTTGTACTCTTGTTCCACTACTATCAGGTCATTACAAACGTGCTATCTACGTCATGACATTTTATCAGACTCTCTTGCTCGCGCTTACACTGACAATGTGTAAGTGAGAGCAGAATAGTGCTATCTATGATTATTTTAATTTTGCCATAGTTTGTTTATAATAGTCTTAGTATGAGCCATCCGGCTATATTAGATTAGAGGAGAAAGTAGAAGAAAAACAGTCATGACGCGTTGAAAATGAAATGGAAAGTCAAATCTGACAGAGACAGTTACCAAAATTAATAAAATCATAATTGGCAATGACATTAATTATCCAACCTATATCAAATTTGATTAAAATGGGTAGTCCGGCAATATCAGTGCCATTTAATATCAACGCCGGACCGTGTTTTTGATGAAAACGCTTTTTGCTAATTATTTTTGGACGGCCTAAATGAAGATTTATTTTTAAATAATAATTACTTTTTTAACTATGTTCTGTTTCCGGTCATTATAATAATAAAATACTTTTTATAAAATAAACGTAGCAGTGGTAGCCGAGTGGTTTAGGTTGGCATCTCCCACGCAAGTGGTCGACGGTTCGAACCTGTGATAAAATTAGCGAAATTGGTAGCCCAACGGTTGAAATATCAGATGGATGTAAAAGGCATAGGGTTTGGCAATCCACAAAAAAACGTATCATAAATATTTGCCTCTGTATATAGCTAACTAATAATTAAATAAATACGACCTTGAAACCTGTAATCATACAATCTTTTGATATGAGCTAGTGAGAACAGCGGTATTTTAATATAAACCCACTTGAATACAATAATAGAACTTCGTAGAGCCTTAGAAATTTAATATAACAAAAAAGGTCACCTTTTCATTACTCGTTATATCAAAACACGACAATAAAACGTAATCACAAAAACGTTTAATAAACAAAAGCAGCCGCAACTGTTATTAAAGCAGTTATTTGTTAACAATAACGGTTTTATAACGTTATAACTGTTATCAATGTGGGTTTGATGGTAAAAGTTATCTTCGCCCTTTTGACATCTTAGGGTCGGTTTTGTCAAGTCGTAAAGTAATTCTAAAGATATTGCTGTCCTTTTCTTTAATTGAGAGAAAGAGAGAGAGAGATATGACAATGTTGCTACTTTCTGTTATCGAATGATTATATAGTAAAACTCAAGTTTTAAACCTCCAACGCGCGTATATAATATCAATAAAGCTATTTTCTACAGTCACTACTAAGGAGTATTGAGGATTTGACATTTAAAATGTACTGATGAATTAGTTTGCACTTCACCGACCATTAAATTTTCACAGAAAAATTCTCGATAGCTAGTTGGTTATCGATAGTCAATTGTAGTAGAGAATCGCGCTACTATTCTCTGTTTTATTATACACTGATTTTCATGACGTAACATTGACACATAGATGTTGTCCTTAAACTTCTGTCACATCACAAACGGCGCTTTACAATTTATAAACTGTAAACAAAAAAACGTTTAGGAAAGCGCCTAAGGACACCATTAAAATGTAAACTATGTCTACCAACGAATTAACTAAGCTAATAAAACAACTCTATTTATCTCTACATAGAGTCAAACAAACATCGTATACACAGAAAAGACATTATGTAATTATCTGTTATCGCGCCTGGGAGAGCTCGTAAAGCCTTCGGCCTGATGTATCGTGATGCCTCTACCCTCTTGAGGGCGATAGAGCCCTTACTTTGAGCCAAAGAAAGTGGGACGTCAAAGAATTGTGCGTTATAATTGACATCGATGTAGAGATACTATCGTTATGTGATTCTCTGACGCTTTTCTTGAACTCTGCATTATGTAGAGATGTGTAATTATGTAGAGTGGTCTACTTGAATCGTTAGTGGCGCAGAAGTGATGATAGTCACGTAATCACGACGGCACTGGATGACGTGGATTCGATTCTGATTTATCTCATTTAACATAAGATCAATGTCTAATGATATAAAAGACAAAAAATTAGCCTTTGGGAATAGCATAATAATTATAACAGTTGAAAAAACTAACAATATGATTACAGTCTTATGAAACCTTGTCTTGACTTCAAAGTTTAGTAACATTAAAATTCAGGATATAAATCTATTCAAAAGCTAGGCCTGTAAATTTTTTTACAATATTTTTTGCGTAGTGTAGGCAAATAAAATTGACCTTTGCTTTTTACATAGAGTTGTATATTTGTAGAGTTTTTGTATGTTTGTTTGTATTTCAAGCTGTTGCCTATTTTCGATTTTCGTATTTGCATTTGTGAATATTTATGTTACGTTAAGCCAATGGCAAGTTTTAACTGAATACGTTTTTAATATTTTGTGAATTTATTTCAATATATTAATACTAAAGTGTTGCGATATGTGACCGATATTTTGTTTCAATAATATTGTTTTAATATTTTTTGTTGTAATTTGCATTATAAGTTTTTTATATTCAACATCGAAACCAGCACATATTATTTTATATATTTGTGATTTTTCGGTACATACTAATTTCCGTAGTTTTGGATAAACGCGAAAAAAATTAAAACAATAACGAGATTTTTTACACGCTGGTCTATCAAATAGCAAAGGAAAAGGAATAAACATTGAATGTACATATTGTATTAAAAAAATTGTTTCTTCCACATACGCTAGGGGCGCTGATCAGCTCAAAGAAACTACAGCGACTGGTCTTGAAATAGTTACTCTGGTCGTCGTTTCTGCTTTTCTCGCCATATTACAGACACGAATTAATTCACTATCATTTAAAACATTGGTTTCACCTAGTTTTTCGGTGTTTGTCATCGTGAAAGATTACATACACGTAAATTCTACATTTCTTTACATTTTAGTAAAAACGTGGCTCAAAATGTACAAAAAATAGACATTGAAAAATAACATGCAACAATGAAAAATAACACAACCTAGCGCGATTTTATACACCCCACACGATCCAATAACGAACGATTGACAGCAAAAATTCTCGACAACAAAAATAGTTTCTTCGGAATACGCTAGGGGCGCTGATTAATTCGTACATACTCAATATATAGTATATAAATAGTAGATCTGGTCGTCGTTTAAGCTGTTCTCTCGGCACATTACAGACACGAATTAATTCACTATCATTTAAAACATTGGATTCATCTGTCTTACGAGCTGACAGCTTAATTGAAGCACTTTTAAATGAACACCTTCTGAATGTGGCTCATTGAAATATTCGCGGTTTAGTGCTATTTAAGTGCTGATTTAATTGAGAATGATTAGTTGGGTATTTTGCTGTTGAAATACGATAGCAATTTATATCCTTTTTAGTTTTCAATATTTTTTGTTATCGTACAGCTTCCTTGTTTATTTCTATGATTATATTGGTTGTATAATTTTTTAGTTACGAAAGGTGTTTTTGATTCGCGAGATTGCCGTTTGATAATTATAAGAATTCGCCTTTCACACGAAGGTTTAAACCCAAGGTAAAAAAGGTCGATTTTCGTATTAGTGATAATTACCTTTTCTCTAATGGTGAATGAAAAGATCATAATGAAATCTCGGTTCCTTGAAAGTTCTTTTAAAATGTTGTTAACGGAATGCAAAGAACTTTACCCGCAAAATTATGATTATATAACTACCAGACTATAACTATCAAAACCCATTTCCGTAAACTTAATAGCCCTGCTATAAATCCTAAGGCCCTTATCGAAGCAATTCCTGACCTCCTAAGGGTTATATTGAAACACTATCGTAAAAATAATGTCCCCGTCGTTCAAAATGATAAATTGCCGATAGAAAATAAAAATATCAATTTTCCAAAATGGCCGTCTTATATGTTCGTGACGTCATAACAAATATGGCGGATTTTGATACGTATTTGAACTGTTATTGAAGTAAATTGATCTATACATCCATTACACTGTTCTTTACTTAGTTACGAAGAAAATTCTATATAAACAGATTATAATTTATATTTTTATAACATTAGCCTTATACAAAATGTAAGTATAACATATCTCAGTTGTTCAATGAATTCGGCTAAAATAGAAAACGGGGTTGATTTACGAAAAATAAACCTAGTCTGTGTAATATCACAATTTTTAACTATATAACAGCACAGTTTCATCTGAACCTGTTTAGTAGTATTGCCGTTGCGTAAAAGAGTCGCAAAAGTTTATCCATCTCATTATCTTTCGCATTTATAAAATCAGTACACAGCAGGATTACACAATAGGCGAGTGCCTTAGCACTTTTATTTGCTGTAGAAATAAGTTACTCAATTATTATGTCAAATTTTAAAAGAAAGAATTCAGTCATGATATTTTAATAAGTTAGGTCTCCCACATCGTTTAGGAAAACGTTTCAGCACCTAACTTGTCAAGTAAACGACAGTGTTTCTGTCGCTAATAGCACTTCACTACGCAAATTTACCGACATGAGCGAAAGTACACTGTATTGAGAGGTTCGTATACCTTCACCTGGAAAATATGGGACGTTATAAGTTTTAACAAAGACTTTAGTTGTTGATAGTGCGTTTGAAGAGTAATAGTTTGATAGTTGTTACATTAAACTTTGGTTCAGTATTCACACGAAGCAATTGTTATTAAAATATATCGTGATGGAATTTTTTAGGTTTCTAGACTTTTGGTTCCAAAATAAATGATTTTAGACTCTTACGACTTGTACACATAATATTATAAAACACCCGTATAATTATTGTTCACCCGACGTTTTTGGTTTGGTTTTCAAATTGCTCCTCTATAAAATAACCCAAAAAATCCTTATCAAAGCAAAGATTATCATTTTGATATGACCTGCATATTTTCCTTCAAGTTAGAACCAATCTTGTAGTTATCAAATAACTTTATATTGAAAAACAAAACCGTAGCATATTCTATTTCAACTAAGAGCCAATCTTATTTTTATCAACAAATATCTATGTATATTCGACAAAAAACTTATTATTTCATATTATGTTGTGTACTTGTATTCTTTATAATATATAGGTCAAAATCAAAGTCTTAATTATTCATTAAACAATAGATTCCAACGATAGAATAGTCCTCTTCTGCTCTCCTATAGAATATATTCTCCACAATTTTCATTATAAAGCATCGTTATACTAAACTATATGTCAACACGGTCGGGTAATGGCTCTCGACTCAAGGGCCGTGTTCAGACGTGTTTAGACGTCGTTCAACAATTAATGAGCCGAGCGGATGCTCTTGCAAAAATGCTTACGAGAATCTACCAAGATATTCTTTTATGTAGGTAGTTTGTTTTGTGTAGTTTAGTTTAAAGTTTACTATATATTTTCTAGTTGGTTCTGTCGCGCTTGTTGTACAAACTGTTGTTTGAATTTTTATGGAAATCTATTTAGCCACGCATGTACGCCTTTATACCATAGACGTGGGCAAAGACACACAAAAAAAGAACACCAATTGCTAAGATCTTTACGAACTATTTTGCTTAATTCACATCTGTATCATGTCCTATAAACTGCAATGGAACCAAAAAACAAACAAACACACTTTCATATTTATCATATCATACCTACTTAGGAGTGTGAGGCATCTAGATTATAAAAATCTGTGTTCTAAACCAAATGGCTTAAAAAATTTTAATAAGGGTAGATATTTTGGGGCAATTTTCGAATCAAATAGATAGATAGCTAACGAAAGACAAAAGGTTTTGGCTGCATATCAAGGCTGGCTTTGGCTCAATTCTATTTTAGGAGTATTGTTTTAGACTTTCTCTATCCGGAAATGTTCATTAGCTGTTGGACGTCACGTGCCACATGGAAGAGACATAATTAAAAACAGCTGCAAAAATGTTTTGATTTTTAAGCTATCCTTAACCATACATTCTTTAATACTCCAGAGTATTCTATTCTATACATAATCATAAATTCTCGATTAACCTCAACCGATTTGCCAGCACTCCTAGACCGAAGTCAAGTCCCAAAATACCTGTTTAACGGATCCCATCGTATTGTGGCTTATTCGCCAGCGATATCCAGAATTGTGGGAACCATTTACAACACGTTCAATGAAATATTATCGAGTGTGTTGAGAATAGGTATTGTTCTATTTGACTTGGGCTTCAATGAATCTAGAATTTAGGTGCCGCTTAGAATTTGGGATAATATGTGAGAAATTTAGGTACGGTTTTCAACCAATTTTGTAATCCATATTTGCTTGAGCTGTTTTCAATATAAGATCTTGAACATTGGAGATATAAGGAGTCGCTTTTGCCCTGTCAGGATGATGCAAACCAGTATCCTATATTATAGTTACTATAAAATGATGAATCATGTAAGCGGCGTTCTCTTCTCTGGTCTCTGTCTACCCTTATGAGAAACAAGCGGGATTTTATGTATCTATGTAAAAAACAGTCTGTATGTTTGACTTTCCGTTTACCTGTCTCGCGAAACAGCTGTACCAATTGAGATATGTGTAAGCAGGATGATAGATTTTTCTTTTATAAACCCATTTCTGTGCCACTACTAGGCAAGGTTTTACGGTTTCAAAGGACGGACTTACGTGGAAGGGGTCAACTTATGCCATACCCTAAATACGAACATTTTTTGACTGAACTCATAAGTAATACACACCATTTTAACACAACATCAATCAAAAAATAAATACAAACATAATCAAATTCTCTTTCAATATTACAAGTAGATGTATATTTTTTGTATTTCCCAAAGGTTTGTGAGGGTAGCGATTTGCCGACACCACTGGGACGAACCAATCAATATAAACTCGTTCCCAGGCGGTAGATCTGTATACAAGATATTTAGTCAATACATTATGAAAAATGTGTATACTTTTTTTCAACCGTTTTAACAATATAAAATATATTGGTGTTTGTAATATTTGAATATTATTCTATGAAATATCTCTACTTGTGTTATGTTATTTACTGTACAGGATACCTGTTACACTGTTTTTTAAGTAGTTGACTATGATTCCCGAATCAGGTAATATGTAAAGCATTTTTTTCGTTTAAAATATTCAACAATAAAGTTTCCAACTTTTTTGAGCGTACATAGAAATTATTTGAAACCTCACAACACGTCTTAAAATTGTCTTGATGTGAATCAAAGTTAAAACCAAAAGATCCTAAAATGTTAATATTACAACATGTTTTTCAGGATTTATATTATTACGATAATTTATCGATAAGAAAATATCAGTTGAAACCAATGTTTTATTTTCACCCGTCACAAAACCTTTACCAAATAAATAATATGCTACCGTATTCCTATTTCATTGTTTTCACATTAAAGTATTTTAGTTTAACCTCAAATCCCAGATTCGGTAGTAATGACTAACCCGTTACTCAAATAACAAAGACCCTAAAACAATTATAAACAGAAAAGCAAAACTAAAACCTAAGCCTCATTATTTTAGCTTACTGTTGGAGTTCATTGACCTTTTATATAATCAAACAACTACGGTTTCACGACCTCTAAATAAATTACATTTAAAACAAATTTCATCCGTGGAAATAAATTTTCACCGGTACAAAGTATAACCTAGGTTGTAACCTATCTTTTTACCAGAGTTCATGAATATCCGTTCGATAGTTTCGGCATGATTGCAAACTTAAGTATTTATAATTTTATTTATAGTTATTACTTATGTTATTTGGAAATTAATATTTCCATAAATTTTTACCTTAGTTTAATATTACGGTCCCAAATTAACACCTATATTATTATTATTAGGCACCTTGAGTCGTTTCTACTGCTATTTAACGGTCTATTTAACCGTTAAACATAATAAAATATGTACAAGCTTTCCGCTATACAAACGAATACTAAAATGTACATAAGGAAAACTACGAAAAAGTCTAAAATAAATAATTCCCAGAATTTTCTCCTATATTCAAATGTTAGCTAAACTTTTGAATTATCAAAATATTTGCTCACAGAATGTAAATAGGCTTGTAACAATAGATTTTAATGTTAATAATGAAAAGTAGGCGTACGAATTTATTTGTTGTCCTACACCCACTAGTCATATAAATATGTGTTGGCAAGTGAGATAAGGGCTAAATACAAAAAAAAGTGAAATGTAATAGGGCTATAGAATTATATTAAGTTTGCGGCCGTACTGAACAATAACTAAGTATTATGCTTGCTTCTATAGATGGGTGACCGCATAGTGGTATTTGAGCTGGGCGTCTTCGTGCTTCGGAGGGCACGTAAAAAGTCGGTCCCGGTTGTTGCTACTAAGATAACAGTCGTTAAGCCACGTCAAAAGCCTTCGGGCGGCTTGAACAACTTTGACACTAGGTTGACCACTAAGCATACGACAAACAAACAAACAAACGATTACTGGTTAACTTTTATCTGTTAGCTAAATTAGTATAATATTGACGGCTATTTTACACGTTTGCAGTATAACTCTATGCAATTTTCAAATTATAGCCTTGGAAATAAAATTTTCTC
Source organism: Anticarsia gemmatalis (assembly GCF_050436995.1). Classification (NCBI taxonomy): domain Eukaryota; kingdom Metazoa; phylum Arthropoda; class Insecta; order Lepidoptera; family Erebidae; genus Anticarsia; species Anticarsia gemmatalis. The sequence continues at coordinate 11,027,795 of NC_134757.1, read as the reverse complement.
AAAGAAATAAAATACAATGATGCGATTTTTCACAGAAGTTATTCCCTAAAAAATGGCGTCAATTTATACATTAAACTTCTTAAACAAGTAACGACATTCACTTGCAAATGCTACTCTCCATTGTTCTTGACAAAACCATATTTTTATATTTAAAAATGGCTACAAAATATCAGCAGTGCTACAAAACCGCTTGCCAATCGAACCTCTTCAACTATTATGGCTTCTACTTCACAAATAACAATACGTTTCAATAACATTGTTCAACTAAACGGTTTTTATTTAACTACAATATTCCGAGTACACTTGATTTGTTCAAAGTGAGCGAACAATAAAATAGTTTTTCTGTTTTGTGGTTAAATGTTTCATGAAGATGCGGTAGTTTTTCTGCATATAGATTTGCAGATTTGGCTTTAAATGCTAATAAATGAAATTGTATCTCCTGACTATAGTTACACCCTTGGGATCGAATGTGGTCCTTAAATGAGGAATATGCCTATCGAGGCACAGATTTTGAATTCTTTCCAGAACTTATTAAAAATCTTTCAGACACATTTTATGTAGGAGGGAGATTAATTGATACTTCTTTATAGGCTGTAAAACAGGCCTTATATCTACTTAATAGCATTCGTCTATGGTCCGTTGACGTAACGTTGTCTAAAATTTTCAATTTTATTTCCAAAATTATATTTTTGCAATATTTTGGATTTAATAAGCAGTAAATACATAATAATATACAATTGTCTTTGTTATGGAAGAGGGCGACGTCAGTGATGACGATAACAAGAATAAAAAGGGCGACAAGAGAGCCCGGGATAGTGGAGACAGCAGCGAGGATGGCTATATCACGGTTTGTAGGAGAAAGCAGAAGAAGCTGTTCAGAAGTTTTTCAGCTGAAAATAATATAAATTCATCTGAAACATTCGTGGATGCTGAGGAGAGTATGCGAGTTGGAGGCGAGTATGAAGTATCCTTGTCATCGGTACAAATTTTACCAAAGCAGATGGCTTTGGCTCGACTTATTCGTGATCAAGGTATTATGAACATCATTAAAATTAAATATAAAAGCCCATATAAAGTATTTGTCCGATTCAGTAATAAAATTCAAGCAGAAAAGCTCGCCAACTGTGAAAAATTAGTTGAAAAGAAAATACGAGCTCAGTTTATTGATGAAATTAATTTGTCTTATGGTATCATTAGAGGAGTTGATCTGGATATTGATGAGAAGGAATTACTAGAAAATATTTTGGCGTCATGTGACATTCTGTCTGTAAAAAGATTGAAGAGATTGAACAGAGATCATGTATGGGTTGACAGCGAAACTTTGAGGTTATCTTTCAAGAGTATACATCCTCCCGTGTATATTTACGCATACGGGTGTAAATTTACCGTCGAGAAATATGTATTTCCAGTTACACAGTGCTCCGCGTGTTGGAAGTTTGGGCATATAAAGAAATATTGCTCGTCCAGTAAAATAGTTTGCCCCAAATGTGGCTTGGATCACGTTAACTGTGATATTGCTGTGTTTAAGTGTCCTAATTGTAAGGGATCGCACATGGCTCTAGACAAATGTTGCCCTCGATTTGTGCAAGAGAAGAAGATTCGTTTTATTATGAGTGACCAGAGCGTCACTTATAAAAAAGCTTTCGAAATGTATTTGAAAAATAAAGGTGAGAAGTCAGTACCTCAGAGGATAGTTAAAAAGAAACCTATTGACTTGAGCAACGTTCTGCCAAGTGGAAATAGGACATACAGCAGTGTTGTTCAAGCAAATGTTGTGGTGCATAGTTCTTCAGATGGCCAGCAAGACATGAATTCTTCTTCCCCGATATTACCACATAAATACAGCGTCAAACGAAAAGAAAAGAGCACAAGGACAAAAAGCAGTCAGAGTGAAAATGTGGATTCGTTTGAGTCCATTCCCAGCTTTGTACAATCTGAACAATTTGAGAAAATGACTGGAAAACAACCTAGTAGTACTAAACAGAAAAAATTTGACTTACTGAATTTAATTTGGAATTTAAAGAATATTTTTATATCAGAAAAAACTGTAGACGAAAAGATTCAGTTGGCATTTAGAGTTATTTGTGACGAATGTAAATATTTTCTTAGGAGTATGTTTAACAGTGGAGATGTCGTTGGACAGTTGTTTAATCTTTTTAATGGATAAGTTAGATATTTTACAGTAAAACTCTCAAAGTTTGAGGCCTAAATTAGTTGATTTTGAAACATTATTGTTTAGAGGCAAAAGTTTTATAATAATTTAAATTTGAATTGTTTAGACATAGGAATGTTTAGTATTTTTTTAGTTTATCCAGCCAGTGAGGTGAAATGTGTTTATAAATTTATATTTTGTAGTTTTAAGAAAATAACTGTGTCGATTTTTTGTTTTTGTTGTGATGGGGCTGACATAAGCTCATAGAGTTAAAAGCCCTCAATAAATAAAGATTATAAAAAAAAAAAAAAAAAAATCTACATAATAGCAATATTTTAAAATACGAGTGTGAGCCACAAATAACCAAGTATGTTTCTTCTTACAGGAGGACGGGCGACAGCTAACATGAACGCGTCACGGTTACCGCACGAGTTCAATGACACCAGCCGTAAGTATTTGTGTTGTTTGCATGCTAATTACAATAATAATAGTTAATTAGAAGTACCCAATGCCCGTTTCTAGACGCGGCAAACATGTTGAAGTGGCCAGACTTGAAGTCCAATTGGAGGGACTTCAAATTTCCGGCTTCATTGATAAGATAGATTTGCGCAAGGACAAATGCAATAAAATATAGCATTTGTCCTTGCGCAAACGTTTGTGACAGACAGTAGCTGTGGTCGCATACTGATCTGGCTAAGGCTAAATCAAGATAAATATAATCACATTATTTATATCGTCGTATCATATAAATAACAGTTAGCAGACCATAAAAAAATATTATTTTTCCACTAAAGCTAAGAAACTTTATATGTATCACAATCTACTTCGAAAATTAAAAGCATAAAGGTAAATAAAAACTTTTCAAGTAAAAAACAATAAAAAGTAAAAACTTCAAGAACTCAATATTTATTGTCCAATTCGTTTCGGTTATCTGCAAGTCATTTAACTTTTAATGCAATTGTGAAATTGTTTTAACTTTTGCACCTGCATACACCGTTTCACGAACGTTAATATTAAAGTATTAAATATTCAAACTTTAACCAGGTACATTGTGATTTTCGTAGCATCGTGAAGAAAAAAATACCTTCATTGACATAACATTGAGTATATCTTAATGAATTAGACAAAAAATATCCATTAACTTTCATATCGTGGCTTTTTATTTTCTTATTGTTTCTCCCTATTCAGAGTATTTCGTAGCACCCACATGTCACTTCGTAGCTTATTCCGTAGCTCTAACATGTCGCTTTGTAGCACATTCCGTAGCACTATCATATCACTTTGTAGCACGTTTTCACTTCAAACAATTTCCAGTTTGAACAAGTTAAACCATAATTTTACCAATTACTAAAGCTGTTATTAAAAACGACACAAATTAAGTTTTAATATTTCAAATTTATCGATGGATATGAAATTTCATGCATCCAGTGCCTCATTACTTAAAAATATAATAAAAGGCGTCTCACGTTCACCGTTATAATGAAAACCAACAGAATTAAATTCTTCGAGCCTCCCCTCTTATCTCTATATGAATTTTACCTTAATTAAAACTCTGCAGTACGACGGTGCATATTTCGAGAAGTTTCGCTGTTTGGTTAAAACTATATATCGCGAAATTCACGCTTCATGGGACTTCGTACATTCTTTGTATTAGATTGTTAATGAAATTAATATGAGAGTCTGTTGTTTCGATTAAAGATGTACTAAGAAATAATACAAATTTCTTCAATAAACTTCTTGAAGCGTATGCTCTTCTCTTTGTAGTCAGCAAAATGGTGATCACCATTTCAAACCAAGTAATAACCAGTTCATAGAGTGGTATTCTATCATTTATATACATATTAATTGCAATTTTCTTGATTTCTTCAAAGTTACAAAAGAAACATGTAGAACCCAAAATACAAGTCATTACCTATCTTCAAATATCATCACATTCAACAAACACATGAAATCTTCCCAAAATCACTAAGGCACGACCAATAAATATCTTAAACCCCAAGCTATATGAAAATTCAAGACCAATATCTTCCAATATCACAATGCAGACTAAATTTCCCTCAGCAAGTACGTACACACCTTTGATCACTTTACCACAGCTAACACGATTCGTAAGTCGTGTCTCCGAGCACATTGTGTGAGTCAAAGACACGCGGGTAATAAATCTAATCTCGCCTTTAACGCTACATGTACACCTTACCTGCTAAATTGGCACTGAGGTGTTTTGAAACATGGAGCTAAGAATAGGTGATTTTGTTGAGGGGTCAAAGTAAGAGAAAACCTAAAGCTAACATAGTCTATTTTAGGGTCCTGATGATATTAGGTATCACTGTAGGAAAAGTGCTTCTTTTTTAGGCACTAATAATATTGGCAAGAACCTTAGGAAAAGTACTACTATAACTTTTTTAGTGCATCTTCGTTCGTGTGCTTACATTGACCATTTTAAGCCTTCAAAACGTTACTTTTTATAATGCAGATTTAGAAAATAAATATTAATGTGTGCATGGATTATTTTTAAACTAATATTATACGGGTCCTTTTCTGGGATTAATCACCAAAAATAGACTGAGCAAATTTATCTATTGTTTAATAACTAAAAGACTTGTGATTTTACAAATTTAACAGTAAAGAAAATATAATAAAAGAAATAAATACCCATACGGGGAAATTATGCAGGCTTTAAGCAACCTAGGCCAAAAATACTGCCATCATATTGACTCATATTTTACTACACTATTAAGGAGTAAATAAATGTGTTCAACAGAAACAAATTTATATGTTTTCTGAATTTCTATATTGTAGAGGTGGAGTAACGATATTGTAGTGTGTTTTTGACATCGTGCGGTCGCTTTATAAAACTGCGGTCTGTTACGTTGCCGTACAATAATATTGTAACATTAAATTAACAGGTACTTGTATCAAGAAACCATTTAAAATGTTGCTTGTAAAAGCTTATCAGAGAAGATCTGAATACAACAAAAAATATTGTGTCAAAAAATACCAAGTACTGTTCGAAAAAGCAAACAAATAATGAAGTCAATCTTCTTTAGGGCCCAACGAGTATACAAACTAAACAATAATATTTAAAAGTCTTTTATCAAAATATCAAACAAACCTTAAAAGTCTGCTACCAACAGAGACCTTTCATAACTCCGCGAAAGCCGACCAAAAAAATATTTTCGTTTCCCTCAAAAATCCTTGACCCATTCATTACAATCGAAACGAGATAGGGAACTTCTGAAAGTTTTTAATTCAACAAATTCTTTTATGAATCATTTACAACGAAGGCCAGGACTCCAACTTTTAATTTTTACATTTCCTTTGATTTTTTTTCACTTCGTATATTTGAAATTCCGTTGTTTTTTCACTGATCCGTTGAAAGAAAAACATTTCTTGCTTTACTGGGTGTTTGTCTTTTGTGAAAAGTCGTAAAACTCGTTAATTTTACGCTTAAATGTAAAGAAGTTAGTTCTTATTTATGTTAAAGGGTTCTTAAGTCCATAAATGATTGCTTGAGAAAGTCGTAGTAGTATTTTAAATGTATATTTCAGAGGCGAAGTCGTCCGTCTCGCGAAGATGGCATTTTCGATTAAAAGCGATCGACTTCCTGCAATTAAAGATGTTGATGTTTTTGAACGGGATCGACAGTGACGCTAATAAAATTAATTCCGAGAGAAAATTTCAATATTAAATATTCAACTCTCTTTTATTACTTGTATGGTTAAATAACATCGTGCTTGTTATAACCGGAGGTGAGAGTAAAGGTGTATAATTTTATTTTTTTATTCAAACTGTTCGCAGTATCAAACTACGGGAAGTTGTTAAGAAAATTTAAATATAAAATAGAAAAGACTTATAGCATTGGGAATCAGCAGGCTTATACACAAGTTCCGAGTCCAAAAAGCAAAAACACGAGTTTGTTTACATAAAATCTTGTTCTGTTCTTTATAGCAGTATGTTATAGTAATGTATGTTTCTAAAGATCGTCTAAGGAGGTATATATGTGGTAGTTTAGCGTAATCATGAGTTATAGCGCCCTTTATCTGGCATTAAGAAAGGTCTATCTCACAAAATTGGTAGAGCCTTGGGCGCGAAAATTTCCCAAAAAAACCTCTACCGAAAATAATATTTTCTCAATTTTTGAGATATATTTTACGTTATCAAGCATCGTAAAGATTTTAGTTGCTGATAATAGTCAATGAACTTAAAATATTGGTGAAATTTGTAGTCCTAATAATCTATTGAAGTATAAAGCCCCTTTAAAATAAACCAGTATATTCTTAAACTTTTGTAGAATTATATTGTCTACTTACCCTCTCATAACTGACACTAATTTTTATAAAAATATGCTTGTGTATGTACATAATATTATGTAAAACTCACTAGTATGATACTTTTGTTTTTTACAACTAAATATATAGATAAAATTAAAAATATAATAATATATTATGTTTGTACTTTCCTGCTACTTACTTATTTCTAAAGAAATGTCGTGGCATGTCCGTGTTGGCCTTAATAAATCCTATCTATTACCAAACATCACTCAAAATGCGTTCAGTAGGTTTAAAGTTTAACACGAAGATACAGACATATACGGCGATGGAACTTTCTTTTATAATATATAGTGATAACATCATTAACATACATTTAAAACTCCCACTATGATCCCTACCCTTCAGTTGGAACCAAACAAGATCGGCCACACAAAAGTACACAAAAACGTTACACTGTATTCCGCTTAATTTCCCCTCTCGCGATTGTATCAACACAATTTAAAATTCATTCATTATTCCCGTATTTGTCCATTCACGTACGTTCCTTCATAACGTTTATCGAGGTATTCCCATGCGAATGTAATTGGTGTTTCTAATTGAAAATATAATTAAACGTGTATCGGAATTGTGTGTTGGGATGCGATTTCTGCTGATTGTCGTATTCTTTTTGTGTCTGTTTTGGGGTAATCGTTTTTAATTCTTTGGAAGCTTGCATTTTCATTTAGCATCCTAGTATTTTACTTTATGAAAAGTCAAAATTTTAAATTGTTAGTGTCTCTCTAAAGTTATGGAAAAATACGTGATATTGTGGTTGTAAGTTTCCTAGTCGGTTTTGTTATTTGGTACTGAAGAACGCAATAATTGCACTAATTTATGCCTAAAATGGCTCACACTTGAGGTACCAAAACGTATAATAAGAATTAACACATTTCGATATACAGTTGATAAAATTAAGCACGCATTTTGCAGCTAAATATGCATACTTACTTGCTACAAAGCAGCTTTCTAGCTACATCCACACATGCTAAGTACATAAACAATTTGTTCCTCATTCATAATTAATTTTCTTTCTTTTCCTACTGTAATTAGTATGCGTGACTTAGTTGTGACGCATCTTGCATTTTAATGCAGCTCGTTAATATGCAAGCCGCGTTGTTAATAAAGGGTCGCATAGATTATAGTTTTAAGAGAATAGGTATTGCTATGTGGTATTAGGTTTTTAAATAGAAATAGTATGTTCTCGGTATTTTGAGTAAGTACTGTACCGTGATTTTCTACCACTATTGACTACTGACAACCAGCTAGCTATCAAGGGGGCATCTCAGTTGACACTAATTTGAAAGCCACTATGCTGTACATTGCTTTCTCCCTTAGATAATAGTGGATAGCACGTTATGTCAATGCAGCAATGTACTGAATAGTGATTATCAATTTGACGTAAACTAGCTGTTCACTGAGACAAGTGATAAGCCCGCTGATCAGCACCTCAAGCGGGCGTCGCAAAATCTAATAAGGCAGTACATTTTAAAAGTCAAACTCTCGATACTCGATGGTTCCAATTGTAGACAATCGGCAGCAGACCACGAGGTCTCAAGGGTGACTATTGAGTCGGCATTGTTGCTGTGAAATTATCCATGTCTTTTGGAATAATTACATTAGTCAGGAGATTAGTGATGTCTAACATTTCAAGGGGCAAAATGTGTTAGTATTTAATAACCAGTGCTCAGACCTTAGGCTATAAAAAGCTTGATGTTATGTGAAATAAAATGTATAGACTTCATTCATTTTCATGTCATCAATAAATGATAAAATTTAAGAATAAAGGTTAATTGAACTTATACTTAAAGTATAAACCTTATAATGAAAAAAGGCACTTGTTTCTACATGCATGCATATCACAATCATTAATCTTTGTCCGACACACTTGGTTTTGTTTTATACAAGGTATTATTCATTTTACTACTACCATTAATCTGATAATATGGACTTTGAGAATAAAATACTTTTACACTATGGCAATACAAGGTGTTCCACACGGCTCCGTCTCCATAGAAAGTTTCATTTCCTATTTCAACAAAGTATCCTGAATATTTCTTCCTGAGTCTTCGATAGATAAAGTCCATACTAAAGTTCATCAAATCCTGTAAGTGTTTTAGTTAGAAAGCATAATAGACAGTGACGCCTACTGTCGCATTTATATTATCAGTATAGATTTCATTTTTTGTAGAATTAAGAAAATGAGCATTGTATTTACTATACAAATCTGAGATCACTTGATTTTTTTGAATTTTTAAATAATGTATTTGCAGCAAACACCAAAATTAACGAAAAACGCCGTTTCCTTTAATCGCTTTCTCCTAAAATTTTGATCGCTGGGTGTTTTTTCCTGAAATACTAGCGCGATTCTCCACCGCTATCGACTATCTAGAGCCATCGAGATTTTTGTATCAGAATGTGATCAGGGACTGTAGATGACAGCCGGACACCGTAGGAACGTTTTTTAGAGTACATTTTAAATGTCAAACTCTCGATACTCGATAGTACTGACTGTATGGACTCCTCTATATAAAGTTATCTGTGTAACATTGTATAACTGAACATAAACCAGCTTAATACTGATTCACCAACAGAATAATATCTATATATCTATACCTTTATACTTACCAATGAGCCGTATAAATTAAGATGAAGAATTAATTTCATGTACCTTTCGTTCACAGGCGATGTTAACTTGAGAAAGTAATTAATAATTAATTTTCTTGCGACATACAAAATTAACGGGAGTTACAATTTTCAGTTTCAAATATAATGTTCGAGTTTTTCGGACGATGTAATTAGTTTGATAGTAGTTATTAATTATCTTGTTTGTTAATTAAGATGTAAATTTAGTATCTGTTTTGGACAAAAACTGGGAGGTAGTATATTAATTTAAGCTAGACGAAATGTTTATCGCTAGTTAATTATACTTGTGGAATCATTTTGTCCTTGTCTGCACTATCCTGTGTTTTGTGTGGAATGTGTTTGGTGTTACAAGTTCGGTTTGCTGGCATAATAATACCAAAATAAACCTATACAAAAAAATCAATTACTTACAGTTTGCTCATGCTTCAATTCCTAATATAACAAAGTTTTGATTTAGACTCAACATTTACAAAATAATAATGTTGTAAATGATATTTAAACTGTTTTATATATCTCTGACCATAGCCATGAATATAATAAATATGAGTTAATATTTTTACATGGATACGCGTTTTATATCTCACCATAGCTACATAGTACATAGATACATACATGAAATCACGCCATTTTTTAATATCGATAGATCGGGTCAACAGAGACCAGAGAACGCCACTTAGTAAGATCCTTACAAACTTCGCTAGCTTCATTTACATCCATAAATCTTGTCATATTGTATTTTAATAACACAAAAAAATAGCAAAAACATACTAACTCAGGTATACAACAGTCTTAAAGATAGTAAATTCCTTCAAGACATATTTTTGCTCTACATAACAATTGCGAAAACCAGTAATCGTTTAACAAAACAAAGCAGTAGGTCGGTAGTCAGAAGTCAGATCACTCTGACATACATTTAACAGTGACAATACTTTAAACAAGTGTGCCCTCGTCTTACAAATCACTTACTTAAGTCTGGATTGCGATGTGACGATGAAAGGGTTTACCTAGTTAAGGAAACGGTGTCACTGTGAGCGATTTAAAAAGACAAAAAAATACATATGAAAATTAACTCACCCCCTATATATAACATGGGACTAACATTGTTAATGGCGTAACGCGAATGTATTTTATACACGACTGTTTATACTTTCGGATATAATAACCGTGATATTATCTTTTATATATTTCTGACAATTTAAACAGCAAAACTTGAGTGTATTTTATACACTTCTGACTATACTTTCGAGCATAAATAAAACCTAATAACAAAAATATTCATAAAAAAAATATTTAAATGTACTTAACCAGGTCTATCATAACCTGAAAAACAATAAAAAATATAACACAGTTTCTTTGGTTCTACAAAATAGTAGCCAAAACCAGTAATTGTTTAACAAAACAAAGCAGTAGGTCGGTAGTCAGAAGTCAGATCACTCTGACATACATTTAACAGTGACAATACTTTAAACAAAGTGTGCCCTCGTCTTACAAATCACTTACTTAAGTCTGCATTGCGATGTGACGATGAAAGGGTTTACCTAGTTAAGGAAACGGTCTTACTGTGAGCGGTTTAAAAAGACAAAAAAATACATATGGAAATTAACTCACCCCCTATATATTACATGGGACTAACATTGTTAATGGCGTAACGCGAATGTATTTTATACACGTCTTCTCACTTTCGGATATAATAACCGTGATATTATCTATTATATGTATATTGCTGACAATTTAAACAGTAAAACTCGAGTGTATTTTATACACTACTGACTTTCCAGCATAAAATAAAAGCAAATAACACAAATATTCATAAAAAAAAAATTTACTTAAAAACGGAACGGTGTTACTGTGAGCGATTTAAATATGGCAATAAGTTACATACATGACTTAAAGCCCGTCGTATAATTATATAACAAATGACATATAATATTATAATGAAACGAGTCTCAAATGCGATTGAAAATTAAAAGTTTGGAAACCCGTTACGTTATAATATTATGTGTAAAAGTTGCGAGAGCTGAAAGTTAATTACAAATGACATTATTTTGGAAACCATTATTTTGTTACAGGTATACATTATTTTATATTAATTACTAATCTCATCGGAAATTACTAGCCATAGACGGACTGCGTAAAGCTTTACTCTCACTACAATAACCACAGTATCTCCATATCATACCATATCTCAGTCATATTATCATCAGTAGTCAAATAATACACTATGTGACTACCATACTCAAAATAGTAGATTTTGAGTATGGAATATCATTTTTTACAAGTTTCGCACTAAAATTATTAACTCAATTTAACTTTACTTTTGATAGAATATTTTCAATTAGTTTACCAACGCATCAAATATCGGTATTTCAAGTGCAACCCTCTTTGTTATCGATCCTCTCACCCGTTGTTAAATGGAAACTCGATAAATTTATAGAACTAATATCGTTTAGTTGAAGCAAAGTATGCTCGACGAATAACTGGTTAGAGTATTGTTTGCGATCCAGCTTTTGCATTATTATTTAGAGTTTTAGTATTAGTTTTGGTGTACATTTTTACACCCTAAACTTTAAACTTTAATTCACTAAGCCAGCTATTGCTAATTTAGGTAACAAACTATTATAATTGAAGTACATAGTACATACGTACATACATAATATAACGCCCTTTCTTTTTTTAAATTGTAGTAACAGTCTATCAATCGATTTGTTTGTCGAAATCCAATATGGAAACCCGCTTTAAATACATAGTTTTTCGTATTGTAGACTACTACTTTTATACATACATCAAATTAAACAAAAAAAATATCGTTTACAAGCGTAAATTAAGATTACTTAATCGTAAGACTACTTTAACTCTCTTACACCTGAAATAATATTTCCCTCAAATCTCACATTAAAATATTTAAAATTTACAACAAAAATATAAAACCGCTAATCGCTTTCACTGGCACCAATACCTAACGGATAAGCTGAGGCGTTTACAGCACATGATATGGGTTCTTCTTTGAAATGGGACTGTATTGTGAATGAGGCTTAAAAAGGGACTCGCACGCTCACTCAACAGATACCCAATGATATTCTACAGCCATTTTAAATATACTTCGGATTATTCTCTAACAAAACTATTAGAATAACTTTACACGTGGATTTTGGGTTACGTTGAAAAGATTTATTGCGTCATCTACACTAATATTATAAAGCTGAAGAGTTTGTTTGTTTGTTTGAACGCGCTAATCTCGGGAACTACTGGTCCGATTTGAAAAATTCTTTCAGTGTTAGATAGCCCATTTATCGAGGAAGGCTAAAGGCTATATATCATCACGCTACGGAAAATTTTGACCCATTATCTCTTATGTGACGCAAGCGAAGTTGCGCGGGTCAGCTAGTTCGTGATATAGTCCACTTAGTAAAGACGTGTAGGTAAGTCGTGGCTGGATTAGGTATAAAAATTTTTAGATTAAGACCGTCAATAGTTTACAAGCTTATGCAGCTGACGAAAGGCGGGTTTGATACAGTTTTTATGAAAACATTTGAAGTTCGTGAGTTAGAGGGTCCTATGTAACAAAAATACATACAGTTGTTGCAACGGATGTTTCAGGATTGTATGTACTGAAATTTTGTCACTTGGAAATCTGCAACAGTTCTTCTTAGTCAAGATATATTATTATAAATCAACAGTTTTTGGCAGTCGCAGTCAAAATGTTAAAATTTTAAGTGATACTCAACTTTTTATGCACATTACATCTTTGGTCGTAATGTGTATTCAAACTTTCAGCACTGGACCAATTCTGGTGCAGTTTTAATAATTTAAAAGGCTGAATTCTTGCAAACTGCGGCACTTCATTCCGAAATTCCCGTAAGAAAGGTAATTATCGTTTAAAAGCGTACAAAGTCGGCGGGCAAAGTTAGTAATAAGTCCGTTATGTTAAGAAATGCTTTTAACACTGAGTACCGAAGTTTTACCGTTTTACTGTATCAACTAAAATATTATTTGAATTTGTATTTACTTTGTTAGTTTTATGCAGTTAAAGTTGATAACATCGTAGCAGTTCTTTTCACTATTGTTGAAGGCCCTAATTTTGCTGAACGTGTAACAAATATTGAACGACTTGATTAGAATACTCCACTGTACCCTATCCTCCTTGGATTCCAATTAAATCTTTTTGTTTTTGCTTCAACGATTACAACATATTTCTGTTTATTACAAAGAACAAAATGATCATCTTCTTTTAAAAATGCCACACGAGATTTAAAGTTAAAAGTATTCCGACGCAATCATTTCGATAAAACCTTTTTGAGAAGTTTACTCATTATTTGTCTACTAGTCTCAACTAGTAGACAAATAATGAGTATCAATTGATAAACTCGTCTTTACTCCACAAAAAAGAGTAGACATCAATATAAAAATATTGAAATAAGCACATTGTACTAAACTATGCTTATGCAAACAACTTGAACTACACAGTTAGTAAACTAACTAAAAATGCACGAATAACATACTTTCATACTGCCTCCAGTACTATTATTAAACTTGTATTTTTAAATATTCCAAGCTACACGGATGCTCAGTAATTTTATACAGGCAAAAAATATAGCGAAATTCATGTAGGAATATTCCAGAAATTCTCTGAAATGAGGAAGTGAGTATAATGCACGAATTTTCTTGCAGCAATTTGGTTAGTAGCTGCACATATTATGTGAGAACCAACATTTTATGATATGAATGTAGAATATGCTAATATGACATCATTATTATGTAAAATTTTAGGAATTTTCTGTCATCTCCTTCAGAAAATTGCTGATACTTTATTATAGTATGGCCCTGGTATTCAGGTTTTGACATTTTTAAAGCACTTGTTATTTTTTTTCCAATATTTACTAGAAGGGCTGCAGAGCGATTTTTTATATTTGATACTAACGAGTTTCGAGATTTAAAATGCATTGAACAATTAGTTCTTACCGCTGATCAAGTTCTCATACAACATTTTTACATAGCTTCTATCGACAACCAACTTGTCGATGGTAGTAGAAAATCGCGCTACTGATCAATTTTTCATACAATTTTTGTCGATAGCTACTCAATACTAAGCTCGGTACTGGTAAAAAATTTACTGTAAGAACTAAACCAATTTCTTGGAGAGATTTTCATTTCGATATCATCCCGGAATATAAACGTCAGATAAATAGTAATAGATTCACTATTACATTTGACCTGAACATTACAAGAATCTAATACAATCTCAGTCTATCTTCAAGGCAATATTGTCATGATGTTATAAGCCGGTTCAAATAAAAATCCCGATATTATCAGTACACATAAACCTCGTGATACATCGCCATTGAATATTACACGAACACTTTAAGGCCGTTGCGGAATATTAGAGGTAATTCTACCAAATTGAGGTGGTGACATTATATCATTTTTTCCCTCGTAAATTGGCCCATCAATACTTGATATGGAATTTTGATGACGTTTACCGAAATTAGAGTCTTATTACACGGCTCGTAAAGTTCATTTTGGCATACGGTAACACTGTTATTGTAAGGTGATGTATGTAATTTGGGTACAATGAGTTCCTTTTTGTGTTTTTTTTTCTTGCTGTATTCAATTGTATGGAGAGTCATGGGTGTAATTATTTAAATTGTGGTTATAGATATTTTTACGATAATTGTTTTCAGACTTATGTGATTGTTGATGATATTTATATTTGGCAGAAGTATGAACTCATTCGTCCCTCATAAAGAAGTGTATTTGGACTGGCTTCTTTAAATGACTGATGATTTTAAAGCAAAAGCTTTAATTTATGTTATTTTGTATCTAATTGTATATCTATCAACGGCTAAGTTTGCTGTCAGTCCCAAATAATATTTTTTTAGGTAAGATTTAAATATATTTTCCCGGATAATGGCACAACGACAATAATAGTATACGCATATAGACAGATTCTTAAAGCTTCAAAGGCGGCACAACGGTAAATACTGCAATATAAATTACATGGATTGAAAGACTCACAGAACAACAAAATATTTAACACTTACAAACAAACATCGTCTAATCGTATACTTATTCAAATCTCGACAGTATATTTTAAATTTTAAACAGTCAACTTTGAACAAGCTCCTATCACGGCAGAATCCATGTGAACTCAAAGACACTTAACATCTAAAAGCCAACTCGAGTTCAGTGTAGCCAATTTAAAATTTCGCACAAGTTGGCCTACAAAGTTGCCGAACCACTATTTTCTTACAAGATGTTCGAAAACCTCAGCGTATTTTCATAATACTTATATTTAAGTTTTGCATTTTAAGCTGCGTTTACACTAAGAAGCAGTTTATATTTTATTCATCGATGTAAAGTTTAATATTATCAAGACTTAAACGTTTTACCATATTTCACTACCTAAGAAGTGAATTACGTTGTCTTTGCGTTATAATTATAGTTTGAATTCAACCTATTGCCCTTGCTATTTACCAGGCTCTGAGCTTTTGGGTATCCGATGAGAATGAGACTTATAGTATATATCAGAAAATCAAAAAAAAACTCGTTTTAAGAATTGAGCCCATTTGCACTATTATACCTTAGTTGACACAATCAGTGTTTATCATTAGTCTATTTTCATATATTCATCATCATCATCATTGGCCTGTATACCTCAATCGCAGATGATTCATGTGGCGTCAGGTAGTAATAGTGCAATTCATATATTACAGAATTCGAAAAGTAAGATGTAGTAGTACTATGTTCGAATGATTGTTTTTTATGAATGACCGTATACTTGATTCGAATATTATAAATATCGTATCTAAACTCTCTCTTATACACAATACCGCGGTTGAGGCAGTAGTGTGCAATCGTGCCCACTTTCTGAAATCTAGATAAAGTTCATTTGAAAATTTAATTTGCGGAAGTTTCCGCTCGTCGCGCGAAATTGTTAAAAAGCTTTAATAACTGGGTATGTCGAATGCATTTCGTAGTTTCGAATGAAGACGTAAGTTGGATTCGAGCATATTTCTTAGCCTTGTAATATTAAGTTGTTTATGACAAACTTTACTTGTTCTGCGAGAAAAGTGACTCATAAATGTTGTTGTTTTATTTCTAACGCACTTTTTATATGTAATTTTCAGGATACTTTCTATCGTTATATTTTGATATTGTCTTTATTTCGACTGTTAAATATCAAAAGTTTGGAAAAAAGACATCCTAGGAGTACAGCGAGTCACTAATCAACCCTCCATACAAATACCTTAATTGATAACATATTTTCTCACAAAAAATCTTGCAATCGATTCAAATTAAAGGATAACAATTTTCTTTTCAGTTATATTATCCATTATTACTTCTTCAGTATTAACCCTGCTTTCTCTTCCAGATGACGTCACATACCCAACATCATCAGAATGGTTCGACGGCGGCAACTGTTCGTGGGTGGACGCGGTGTCGTGGGGCTGCAACACCACCATCAACGGCACCGCCGCGAACACCACCAGTTCTGACGTCACGTCGCTCGTCCTCATGACTGTCACGTCTGTGGTGCTCGCGCTTATTATATTAGCTACTATTGTAGGTAAGTTATCTTCTACAAAATATTTACTATCCTTGTGAAAGACAACGAAAACTGGTAATTGAGTTACTTTTGGGTCATCATTAAGGCCTAAATTTCACAGTTGTATTCACGGACAGCCTGACTTTGCATATATTAGTGACCATATATGACAATGGTAGCTTTCCGAGCTTCTCCATTAAATGATATGTCAAAACATCGACTTAACGATTATAGGAATCCAAGAAATACCATATAAATAATAATAATATAACCATGCAGTAAAATTTCGAAATGTAGTGTTAAAAAAGTTACCTTTTTAAACATATACTGTCTATTGACAACGATCAAGGTATTATTTTTCGTGACCTCCAAAGCTCTTGAAACCCCTCAGTAAATACTCCTAATCAGTCAGCCTTTAAAAATGTAAATTTAAAGGATCCGTAAGGAATCCAATCAGGAGTTAATTAGTTTGACAAAGACCTTAATCATTGAACCGACTCTTAAATTCTGATCAAGAATTGTTAATGAGGAAACTAATCAGGGAACTTCCAATACCTGAAAGATTAACATTGACTTTTCAAAGATAAGGTTACCGATATAACCAGGAAATGGTTTATTAATTTCTAATACCTTTTAAGAAAAGACGCTCTGAGTTGTCGTGCTCGCTGGTCAAAAAGTACACTTTGACTGAGACAGACGTTTTATATTGATTAGTCTCAATTGTTGTCGTTTAAAAACGGTTAAACCCCGAAACAGGCTTTAGACGGCTTATATAACTTTAATATTTAGCTGACCAGTTAAAATAAGCACAAGAAAATCGAAAACTAATACCATCCAATCTCATAAACTATCAATAAATATGAACTAGAATCATATCTGAAACATTGACCGAAAACGAAGAAAAAATAAGGCTAACGATCAGGCGTCTCGCAAGGTTCAATTCTCGGACCAATCCAGACATCTTACATATTGGCATCACAAAAAATATAACATCAGCTTGTTTTTTATGAGAAATATTGGCGAGGTTAGGTCACCGATCCATCAAAGCAAAGCTTGTAGGACCAGATGATCCTTACACGTGTATGGAGGACATTGACCTGTAATGTTCAAGAGAAACTGAGAACAAACGGAGCGCAGGTGCCTGATGAGCATAAGTTTTAGCGTTGAGACGCAAGTTGCATGTCTCATTTCTAATATGATATGAGAGTTAACGCATTCAAACCGTTTTGCTTGATTAAAAGTCTTCGCAGTTGTAGTAATTAAATTCTAAAATTAGAATTTTCTGCTCCACTGTTTCGTATTTCACTACTTTTATCTTTTACATGAAAACAATTTTATACAGTCAACCGCTTTTTGACTTAACCTACATACAAAAAACTTGTCATCTCGCATCTTCTACATTATTCAATAAAATCCACAAAAATTGCTTCCAACGATTTCTAAAAAACAAATGTCGGATTATACATTTCGAGTAATATCTTCTTACATTATTCTTGAGATTTACAACTTATCCACGTTTCGTGAATACTACTTATCATACAAATATAAAGGGTCTTAAAGAATAAAATATATGAAACAAATGGGTTCTATATTCGCAAATTTCTCTTTAACACTTCGAAAAAATCTATATAGGAAAAAGCACTTTATAGGAAAAGCTATAGAGATCAAATTCGCGTGTGTTGTGAGTGTAAATGTCTGTTGTAATAAAGCCCTTTTGTACCACTTTTTCTAATCAAACTGATATGAAAGCCGACTGGCATATGAACTGGCTGTCAGCCAAATTGAAGGTACTAACAACGTATGAAGTTTGCTGTTTTAAGGAAATATATCCACTGTTATAGAAAAGCTATATAAAAGAGGTACTATAGTATGTTTCTGCTAAGTAAAGATTTTTGCCTTAGTATGAACAAAAATAAACCTTATTTTGGTTTAAAAATTCTAAAATTAGATTTCCTAGTCGGTAAAAATTGGTTAAATTTAGTTTTTACCGAAAGTATCTACTACGGTTTAATACCGAAATTTTACTACGGGTTTAGTTCTTAATGAAACTATTAATTCCTTAACAAAATACACTATAAAACTCTTCATACAGTCCTAGTGAATATCTTTACACAAGATTTTTAAACAAAACCCTGCACACTGCAGGCACTACAGCCTGCTTCTCTGATAATTTTCTTCTAAAAAAGCAACACTATCTCAAAGCAAATTTTAAAAATACCGACCTGCCACCAATCACCTGCAGAATAAAGAATGAAAAACATCCCTTTTGTTATAAGACACGCCGACGTAACTTGAAGCCCTTAATATTTATAGCTTAGAAAATCTAGTAGCTTTAAGGCCTTGTACAGAAGAAGGTGAATTCGTCTTGAAGTTTCGGAAGGTGTGCCTAGAAGCAGTCGTTAGTTACTGTCTTTCAAAAAAGTTGCAGTTTTGGTTCTACCGCATCAAAGGTTGAGTTGTCCCGTTTGTAAGAGGCAGTTAATAAAAAGTTTACCAAACGAACTATTATTGTGACAAAGTGACGAGTATATACTGTTTCTTTTGATCGCCTGCATCACGTTTGCAGTAGCCCGATTCTCTACTACTATCGACTGCCGACAACCGACCTGTCATCGAGAAATTTTGTATGAAAATCTGATCAGCGCCTCTAACGGATGTCGTAGGAAATATTTTGGCAGTGCATTCTAAATGTCAAAATTTCGATAGCTAGCCGGTTGTCGGTAGTCGATAGTAGTAGAGAATCGAGGTACAGTTTAGCGTTAAAAGAATTGTAATTTCGTCTTTTCTGTACAAGGTCTTAAACGTTATCCTATTTATTTTTTCATACATAAAACCTTTCTCTAACAAGACGCTTAGTGGACAAGCGATAAAAAATTTCGCCTCAAAATGTATGAAGCCTTTGAAACCCTACTTCAATCGCCAATCATTATAAGCTCCGGTGAACAAGTCTAACCCTTTGCGAGATAAAATATAATCGAAGAAAAATATCTTAGGGTGAGATATACCAAATAAGACGAACATTGTTGACTGCCTATGTATTATTTTGGTAGTATATGAAACCGCTGATCACGGGGCAATATTTAACCATCGACGCGTCCTATTAGATTGGACCAATAATGATAATTTTTAAAAACTGGGCAAGTGCGAGTTGGACTCGTGCATGAAGGGTTCCGTACCACCGTACCAAAAATTTCCGCTTTCTAGCTATCACGGTTTATAAGATACAGCCTAGAGACAGACAGACAGATAGCGGAGGTTTAGTAATAGGGTCCCGTTTTACCGTTTGGGTACGGAACAGATCGATCGAATCAGATGCAGCGTTAAACTACACATAAGTATTACCTATATTATTATATACCTTAGTATTACCCATTACTAAGGTGCAAACTAACCCGTTTATCCATCGTCATATCGTGAACTAGATATGATTCCCCGAACCCTTCAGTTAGAGCTAATATTACTGACTATATCACATTTACGGATGAGGATCATGAAGGTTACAGATTAATCTGTACGTTTACTGGAAACGGATTGTCATGATGTCTATAATGGGACTTTATCTGAAAACAAGCTTTTGCACGCGATTTTGTCCACATGGTTTGTAGCTTAGGACAGAATTTTCATACAAAAGTTTCATACCCTATTTTATCCCTTTTGGGGAGGAGTAGATCAAAATCCTTTGTTTTGATTTCATTGTAAAATTGATTTTGATGGACAGTAAAGATCGCAAAAATTGAATGCAAAAATCTAAGATTAAGAAGTGGACCAAAAAGATGGCTCTTAATGGTCCAATTTTTAACGCCATCCCAAGCGAGTACTGTGTAATAAATAAACAAAATAAAAACTTATGCATAAGTTGAGTATTAAGTGACAGTGCACAGCATTCGATGACAAACAGCTAAATACTTATTAATATTTTTGAGATCACTCGCAAATCAAACAAAAAAAATCTAATAAATAAATCTTATAGCATTGTGCGTGTATCACCAACCTTACATGTTTTGGAGTCCGTCACTGACAGTACAAACACCAAACATAAAACTTTATTACCAATCTGTATCTATTTGTGAACAATATACCCGACTTTTCTCAACTTTCTTGTTACATTACTAACTGTATTATGTACAAAGATTTTTTGGACTATTTATTGATATGAAAAAATCTAGACTCAAGGCTTAACTGATCTTAACTTAGAAGGCATCTCTTGCCCAAAAGTATTTTTTCCCCATTGGGTCTCCTCTCAAATTGAGGGAGAGGTTGCGTCTTACCTGACCTTGTACGCCCGTGAAAAGTAAAAATAAAAGTTATTATTAGGAAGTGCTTTATTGTTTAAGTCCTAGAAAAAGGTTAATTGTAACTCACCAGCTAGATTATTATGATAATCACACAAAGACATTTCTTTTATATTTTTTTACAATAAACTTTACGTCATTAAATAACACTTTAAGTGAACAATATACTCAAATCCAAAATCTATTATTTTCTATTCCAATACACGATAACTTACATAATAAATCACAAAGAAAAAAAACCAAACAAACGAACGATAAAAATTCATAGCCAGCGGCCATTTTTCACGATAATTATAACAGTAAATTAATTAAGCGTCTATGAAAAATTATTTTGTATTGTATTCAACGCTTGTTCTAGTGGAAAGCAATTATAATAAAATTAAAATAATAAGTAACTGACTAAGCTTTATGAAAAATAGCTTCTTTGACAAACTGTCCAGTCGTTGGTTTAGAAATAATTAAAGACTTTTAAATAATAATTTACTAGCGAACTCGGGAGACGTAATTCTACCTGATTGTAGCATTATATTTTTTAAGAGTGTTTTTATTTTCTGTTCATCATCTAACAACCTTATATAACAGGTTATTGAGAATACGTTTTCAAAGACCTTCTGCTCATTACAGTACAGTAGGTACAGTTGGTAGAGAAGCATGAAAGTCTGACAACTAGTCTTACCGAGGAGTATCATGATACCCATGTAACTGGGTTGTAGAGTTCCGATAGGCAATCGCTCTATATAAAAAACTGTTACCCAGCTGCAGTAGCCGGTGAGATTGGAAGCCGACTCCAACTTAGTTGGAAGAAAGGCTAGGCTGATGTTCTACACAGTCTTATTTTAGTTTTTGTAGGTATACTGGAAGAACTTGCATAAGGTTTCATTCACGGGTTTTTCAATTTGTTGCAAACATGTCGTCTTTATTTTGTAATAAATACGGGTGATTTGACTCTTTACTTTACCTCCTACTCTTTTTACGGGGAATATGTGACACATATTGATCCTAAGTTCGATTTTACGTCTTAAAATAAATCCGGGAGTATGAAGTAGCAATTTTAAAAGTGCCACTAAAATCCCGTCTTTCAAAAGTTTAGTTACGTGGTCAGTTTGCCAACGCCAGCGTAATAACTATGAAGTTGACGATCGAGAGTTTGTGAGGTTCATAAGTTTTTCGAAGTATTCATAGGTACTTAATGCAGGCTTTTTCGAATTTACGTATATTATTTAATCGCTTTTTAGGCAAGCGTGCTTCATGTCATTTCGTTACGTCGCTTTATATCAAGTGAGTTGCGGTCAAAAACGAACTTATTTTTTGTGAATAAAAAAAAAATCTAATAATAAAAGTCGACTCTATCACATTTATATAATTCACAAATATTTCTTCACCGTCTGGTAGTTAGTTCATTCTGTCCGTTATTTGTATGTTTGTAAAAAGTCCGGTTACGCAAGACGAGTAAGAATTTGTGCGAGACCCCTTTTTGTACATAAAATTACGCCTTTTCTCCAAGGGGATAGGCAGAGACCAAAGACCTTTATGTATAAAAAAGCCACAAAAGAAATAAATATACGTAATAAAGACAGTATAAGCAAAGCATCTCCCGTACACAAACTAATATCTAACAAACATACACAAAGTACTACTAGACTAGTAGATAAAACTATTTGCGATTCACACAAATCGCAGTGCCGCGTCTAAATTGAAAACGAAATTTCAATTAAAGTCTCCAATAACTCTAGATGTCAAATAAAGACAGCTCACTAACAGCGTAAAAAACCGGTCAAGTGCGAGCTGGAATCGCACACTTAAGGTTCCGTACCATTATGCTTTCAATAAAAACGACTTGAACGACTTAAATATCACGTTTGTTGTATGGGAGCCCCCTTAAATGTCTATTTTATTCTGTTTTTTTAGTATATTTTTGTAATACTGGCAACATAAATAATTTATTTGAGACAATTTTAACTGTCTACCTATAACGCTTCATGAGATAGAGCCTGGTGACAGAAAGTCACAATGCTAGGATCGGATCGATCTCGTTTTTACCCTTTGTCCAAGGAACCTTAAAAAGTAAGCACGAAACCATTAGAACTACGTCACTAGATATCGAAAAATCTAATCTACCTGCCCTCAAATCAGAGCGAGACTTCATTCAAACTACAATCGAAGTAGATCGAAACAGTGTTCGTATAATCCGAACGAGTTAAGTGCGAAATCCGTTCGAGTAGGTCAAGTTGCTCCCCGACATACATCGTTAGATGGTCGGGTTATATTAACAGCGGTTGAAGTTAACGTTTTCATTAGTTGCATGAGATGTTCTAATCGCTTTCCAAAGTGTAACGTATACCGAAATAGTTGCAGTTTATTAGAATATGCACTAATAAGTTTTCTAATTGAAATGTATTTTGGACTATTTGGTAGAGTAATTGAAATCGTAGGTAGACTATTTTCTAGAAACATTGCCACAATTTCCGAAATGCAGACAGGCAAGATTATCAAATTCTTTTAACAATGAGTGTCTTTTTTTAATATTTTCGAGTATATTTTTCATATGAAAACCTTCAACATAGAGCCTATACCTACGTATTTGCTAATTAGACTTCTCTTGAAATTAAATCAACGATAGACTTGTTTTATAACAATGAATGCACAACAAAAGCTTTAGGGCTTTGGGGCTTAACTTAACGATTTTAAACTCGCGACTTGTACACACATAATAGTGTAATGCAACGGGTCTTAAACGTGACTAACATCGATGAATTGCGTCGATCGCGGTCACGGGCTGACTGGGCGGTAAACAAATAAGGGAAAAAAAATTAAGTGTTTAAGACCCGTTGCATTATAATACTACATATTAAGACAATTCTTCACTTTAAAAATACGTTCGCTATAAATTATCTTTGAACGTAGTACGTCATAGTACGTCTCTACCATACAAACAGACATACAAAAAGGAATGTCGTTCCCATTTCAGAGATTCCTAAGTAATTCAACTCGTTGAAAACTGAACAATCTTACATTTCAGCTTTTAGCACGAACGAAGATTAAAAATTTAGCTTTGGCTGAGCGAAACAATCAGAGAGACGAGGTCGATGCAGTAAAAATGATCATAATACCCTCTAAAAGGTTTAGTGGGGCATATTAATGGGCCCCTAAAGTGTTGTACGGTTATTTAGGTAGGATTATGTGCCCCCAATATGGCTATAAATCGATTAGTTTATGAAATAGTGTTGTGAATTATGAATATTATGTTTCAGGTTTAGTTTAATGAATTAGGGATAGTTGAAATTTATTTTAACCTTGGCATTTAGTTTGGTGTACATATTTTATGTTTTGAAGGCCTGAGGGATGTAATATAATTCAACGATAATAAAATTATGTGTACGAGAATTTTCAGTGTTTCTGAAATATCATTTAAACCAAGGTTATGTATGAATACGTATTCTCTGCTACATGTCCGGCATAGCCGAAGAACTAAAAGTAGACAATTTCGTTCATTTTCAAAATATCGCTTTGACAAATGAGCCCAGTATTAAAAAATGTTTACTAGTTTATCCAAAATTCAGTAATAAACATCCTATTGTCTACTAAAAATAGTCTTGAAGTGTGGTGTATACATAATAATCATTATAACTACATACTGTAAAAATAAATCCCAACGCCGCGTTTTTATGTATGCTGGCGATAAACTCAAAATCTATTGAACGAATTTCCATGTGGATTTCACCAATAGCTAGAATTATTCTCAAGAAAAGTTTCAGTGTGTAATTTATTAAAGTTGACACAGTATAACTGGACGAAGGCTGGCTTAACCACTAGAGTACTAAATAAATCGCTAACACTATCACCGTACCTTCTATGCATACGGTTGTAGAAATCTCTTCGTATCTGAGAGTGAACAGAACGAAGTATTGAGACTACGACTGCCGAGTGAAGCTACCTTTACGATACTTCGATACAAATGTATTGAACATTCGTTCTTTATATAGAAGATAGACTCTATGGGCTTGTAATGGCTTTTCTATGTGAATCTGACTTAAGTAATATACTTAATATTATTGTTAAGGTTAATGGTAAAAAGTGGGTGTATTTTATGTATATATCTCTGCCTACACTATCTGGTACAACAGGCTTGACATAGTGTATGTATGCAGTAAGAAACTAAAAACTTTAGTTATATCAATAACTAAAGTGATCTTTAATTATTTAAAGCATCAGCTCATATGCCTCTGTGGTGAACGGTAGCGATGATAACTCAGATTTCTCGTCGATCAAAGTGCTATCTAATTTATATTACAATGTTCAATACAAATAGCCCTGGAGTTTTGTTAAGTACTTGGTACATAACGATAAGCTCGGGCCCTATTACATGGGCTTTGGAACATGCGGAACAAAACCCTCTACTTACTCCTTCAGGGATGTAACAGACGTGATGTAAAAAAAAAAGTTTCTCAAAAATGTCTGTTATTTGAAAACTCCATTCAAAATAAATTAATTTACCCTGAACTTTGCCCTATCATCCTATCAAGTTCTTTGTTATAT
This sequence comes from Anticarsia gemmatalis, assembly GCF_050436995.1. Classification (NCBI taxonomy): domain Eukaryota; kingdom Metazoa; phylum Arthropoda; class Insecta; order Lepidoptera; family Erebidae; genus Anticarsia; species Anticarsia gemmatalis. The sequence goes on along the minus strand of NC_134757.1, from coordinate 11,002,319 downwards.
AAACTGCATTATACACATATTGCCCCATAGAAATCAGACCATTTCTCATCTACATCGTACAATGTATTGTGTCATGTCGTTTGTATGGGACGGCGGCACTATGTCACATACGGGTCAACAATGTACATCAATACGATTCAATACGACTCGACAGTTGGAGATACCGTATCGTTTTCCGTAGTATTTTACCGACTTCAAAAAAGGAGTTTCGTCAATTTAACTGTTTTTGTTTATTTTGCCTTTAAACTTACTTCATAAAACTAGTTCGCTCAAAATCCGCTAGTAGCGCTACTGGAGTATTTATCAGTAAATACTACGTAATTCATTCAATAAGGTCTTTAAAAATAGTAAAGATTCGCTTGTTAATTTCCATGTAAAATTATTGATAGCTAACTTTCTAATGTAGTCTAGTTTAGAATATTGACAGAAGTTACACGGAGCTTTTTGGCACTATAAAGTTTCAATAACCTATTGAGATTTTTCGCTTGGAGAAGTATCAGTATCAAGGCCCTCCGCGTATTTCGAAGTAATTATAAATGTGAAACTATCGATACCAAGGCAGAGCCTGGGAATCCGTGACGCTGTTTAATTGAAAATTTGTCTTTTTCATTTTCTTAAATTACAACTGCAGTCATTTAGTATCTATAAATCTTTCAGCATTCAACATTAGAATATATGAGACCTTAAAACCTAAAATTATATTCTCTAACAAATTCATGTGACTGCACACAGTACGTAATAGAATTATCTTATATTAAAGTTGAAGTTTGTAAAGTTGTGAGCGTCGCTTCAGACGGACTATTGTCGTCAATGATTTATTGCTTTTAGTGAATTTGATTTAGACCGAGCCTTTAGAAAGACGTGGTTGATAGCGGAGCGATTAGAATATCTTTATAGTAATATCATAAAATAAATTGAGTTGAATTGATATTTTATTTCTATAATTATAAACACAATTAAATTTAACATTGGAGATTCATAATAAAAAATGAGTTTTTTTGTTTCTGTGTTTCTTATATCTCTTGTAATCAATTTCAACGAAGGTGATGTAGAGGATGAGTCTTGAATAAATAACAAACCGGCAGATTAGATATAGTATTCGGGTCACCAATGGATTTTCAAAAAATGTGGAGGCTCGTTTCTTAATGATGCAATCTATCATGTTGCTAAATTACATCTAACTCTCTTCAGCTATTCAAACATAAAAACGTAACAGACAGACAAAGTTACCGTCACCTTTATAATGTCAGAAATTAGGGATCGTATAAAGTTCACTGACCTCTCCAACGCTATTAGTTCCACATTCTAATCTACAAACTTCATAGGAAATTACGCAAGGCAGAGTTAGACGCTGTACGGACTAAAGGAGCCTGTCCACTACACTATTGCGTACTATGACAGCTTACGTATCAATTAAAATTGATTTATTTAACTTATTTTATACTTATCTATTTTCCGACTAAAACAAAGTGCTATCAAGTTTTTCTAAGTTTAGTCCGGAGTTTTATAACGTGCCAATCATGTCAGTGTTATCAACAAACTCGCTTCATATTACATGGAACTAACATTGTATATGGTAAATCATGGTTTAGTTTGGGTATAATTCAACTTGGCTATATTACTTAGACGCACAGCGAATGTTATGTGCGGTGAAAATTAAAAAAATTACTATACCTTATTTAGAACCCGATATTTACCGACTAACGTATTGGTCCCGGGAGACTTGATTAAAATTGTCGCACTGAAGACCCAGTGTTTATATTAATAAGCGTGATGTGGCATTGCATACGATCTAGTCACTATAACAGTCCAGGGGGGCTATCACGTATCTCAGTTGACAAGTATTTGAAAGTCACTAAGCTGTACATTGTTTTCTCCCGTAGATTATAATGATTGACACGTTACGTCAAAGCAGCATGATATTAAATAGTGGCCAACAATTTGACGTAAACTAGTTGTCAACTGAGATACGTTATACGCCCGCATGTCTAGTTTGTTTCCATACCTAGTACCTACGTTCAGAGTACAGTTATGGTGTTCAAAGGTGTGAACAGTCTCCTCAAGCCGGCCTACCTTCAGACAATAGTCGATAAGCCGCTGGAGCTCTTTGAGCGACCTGCGATAAGCCACGTGTGCTTCCTCTTAACTGCGGCTTGCTGGTTCAATACTTTATTGTTATGGTGTGTACCGAAGTGAGACTGCAATGGACTGGAAAATTTTAAAGGAATATAGAAACTGGTAGGAATATGGATATTGGTATATTGTTAGCTGGAAATACTGACTTCTTAGGCCTATGTAGTTTATGAAACTTTAAACAAAAAACTAGATTGTTTAAAAAAACTAGACAAAGTTAATGATATTAATGTCGTTGTTATAAGAATAATGTGAACCAAAAGAACCTTAAAAATTATTTTTTCACTGTTTGCTATTCTTGAAAACTACCGTTCCTTATTGATCTTTCTTATCTAATATGATTTCAATAGGTCTCTACCCATTTGCTGTATTTGCATTTTTAGCTCATAACTGTTTAATTTGGTAAGTAGCTTTTTGATTACTCGCGCCAAACTTCATGAGTCAGCTGATTATGTCACAAGAAAATTAAAGTAACAAGTTTTTAATAAATTCTCTTGCTTTAAAATCGCCATCTGTTTAACAAAATCCTACCCTTATTTGATTTATTGTTCTCCCGCTTCGTTTCAAGTGATATCTGACAATGAATTGCTAAGTTTTCGGACATACAACTTAGGATATATTGTTCTAGATAATATTGTACAAAGTGGGTTACCTACTATATTGTTGTTTCACGACTGTTCGGTGACGAAGTTATTTGGAGTAGACGGAATTGATGGTGTGTTTGTGATATGTTTGGTTAACTTATTTGAGGTTAAAATTTGGTTTATTGTGAAGAATATTAAAGAGATTTTTGATACTAAATACTGAAAAAAATGGCGGATTTTCCCCGATAGACACTCATGCTGAGGAAACAATATTATTTACAATATTGTGGCTAAGATAATTTAAAGTTCTTAAAATATTTAAACGTCAGCTTGATCACGGACTGTTATGGGTCAAAAAATAATCTTACATACATAAGGTTTGAGCGCGGCAATTTTTTTTTGCTGTTAAAGGTGCCTTATGTACTAGTACTAAACAATACCACGAGGAAATGCAATTGTATTAGTTGTATTTGCAGCTTTATACTGACTAGCACTTGTCACATAGGCTATATTACAAACGCAAAAGAATCTACTTTCATATATGCTTCGTAACTCCCGTGCCTTCATACAACGGTTCACACCGCGAACTACGGAACTCAGCCAGCGATACAAACTTCGTTTTGTTGTGTTCGTAAATGCATTGAAGCGACGAAATAGACGCGATGCTGCGAACGCAACGCGTGATAAAAACTACTACCTTGCATGAGTGCAGAAGAACGTTTTCTACTAAGTACTATCGACAACCAGCTATGTATAAGTTTATGTCTAAAAGATTTAGATTAGATACTAATTTTTCCAGTACATTGAGAACATCAAATGCTCGCTTCTCGATACTTGTGTGTGTCCTACGTGGCTGGTGGCGACAAGAAGCTGTAAACACTTTGACATAGTATATTTGACAGGCGTGGCGTCACATTCAAATCAAGTTTTGAGTGTCCGTTTTCCATCGTAGGGCAAGGGCTAAAGAGGCATGGAACCCTCTCCGGACAGTCGGTGCTTGTAAAGCCTTCGCTTCCATAAAGTGATAATGAAAAAGATTTTAATATGTAATTTATAAAAATATATCAAATCAAGACTACTTAAGTTACAGCAAAATGATAATTATATTTGTATGAACCTTCTGAAATCTCAACCCTATTTGGCCGCATTCATTAATTGAAGAATTTTAGATTTTCCTTCCACAATCATGTCTTATATATGTCAAAAGCTATATAACCATGTTGTTTGTCTGTCCACAGGTAACGTGTTCGTAATAGCCGCTATCATAATCGAGAGGAACCTTCAGAACGTGGCCAACTACCTGGTCGCGTCGCTCGCGGTCGCTGACCTCATGGTCGCTTGTCTTGTCATGCCTTTAGGTGCTGTTTATGAGGTAACACTAACAATATCAATAATAATATATTTTATTTGATTTGTATTTCTTTCATTGTTAGAAACGTAAGTTCTAATATATATTAAAACGTACATACGAACGAAAGTTCCGCGCGGTACAAGATCGGAGTAAACAGCTAGTATTGTCTACATCACCGCATACAGAACGTATACAGAAACCACGCGGTTTCTCGCGGTTCAAGAACTAGCGCGCGGATGGGAGCACGACGCGCGATATTGCGAAGTGATGTAAACGATACTAGCTGTTTACTTCGATCCTGTACCGCTCGGACGAAAGTTCCACGCGGCTCCGCGCGATCATATGAACTTAGCCTCAATGTTGGTATACCTATAAAGTCGTAATATCAGATATTCAAAACACTACCACAAACTGCATTTGGCGATCTTTGGCGATATAAATCTACAATTTTAAGTTAAATAAGATATTTTTAGGTGCCTAATTTACCATCTACAATCTTCAGTAAACTTGTATGCACATTCCAAACTTAGAATATCATTTAAGTACGTAGAAAATTTTCTTGAAATTACTCGCACTCTCAAAACTAGTAGGCCTTTTAACTTTTTCATTAATACACCCACAATAAAGCCCCTCTCTAGATTCATAAATCACAGCAAAAATACCAAGATACTAAATTAATTTTCAACAAATGTGATCACTCTACCTTTCACTAAATTGTCTACTTAGCATTTCAAGTCATAAATATTTTAAAACCATAGTAAAAAGACTTGTATGCAAAAAAACGCTTCATAAATTGAAAAGTGCTGAATGTATCAATGGATATTTTAAAAGAAACTGCTGATTCTTCTAATCAGACTGACCGCAGGTGAATAGATGATAAATAGATTTATAGAGGGACCTTTTTATTTGAGAAATTGTTTGATACAAAGAAAGATTCCATTAGACTATGAGAAAAAAGTGCCCTAAAGTGTTGATAGATTCGAAACACCTACTGCTGACACATACAAATAAATTTTCATTTAGATTCGAACCCACAATTCAATTTGTTGTTAAAAACTGCTAACCTGGAATCTGCAAACTGTTGTAAAGTAAAAAAATCTAAATAAAATAAGACAGCGCCCCTAGTGGACTCTAGGAGAACTAATTTCGTTACATATATTATTATTAAACATCAAACTTTTGCTTCTCGATAGTACCTTACGAGGGGGAGCGAATATCGCTACTGCAAACCAAAACGCGTTACTTCGGAAATATGCCTTATGACAAAAATATGTTTTTCCTTTCTTTCCATATTACCAACAACGTCCTTAATCCAACAAATGAATACAATTCCACATAATATAAATCAACGATAAACGTTCAAAGGAAATTAACATTCAGAACACATACGCGTTATTTTTCCCATTCCTGTTTTACACTGGAGCCCACATAATATTAGATTTATGACAACTTCCCGAATTTCTGCAAATCTACAGTACCTCGTTCGATATACATACGAATGTGTACTTTAAGGTTGTATAAATAAAGTGTATTTTCGCACAAAAGCCATGGCTTAAAAGACACACAATCAATAGGATCCGTAAATGGATTGGAGCTTACATATAAGTGTGGATACGCACCATTTTTTTACGACGAAGCCCAACTCTGTATAAAATGGTTCGACTATAGATACTCAAAATGTAAATATTGTCATATCTTTTACTGGCAATCCCTTTCACTTTCTCGAAAAAGGTTTTGTGGTAAAAATCTGTATTTTTTTTTCTTAAAACTATTTGGAGTTCTTAGTTCTAAGTTCTTTGGATAGTGTTTGTTAATGCCACAGAAATAATATATATTCCAAATTTAGTGGTAAGTGCGGGTTACATAAATTACGAATAGTATTGCTAACTTCACAGTATTCTTTTTTCAGTACGATTTTTTTAAAGGACTTTGTCAGTTTTTATATTTTTTTCTGATACGTTTAGAATCAAAAATAATATACTTATTAATATGTCGTGGAGTTTAAAATCATGCGAAGAACACACGATGAGACCTAAAGAAACAACTGAAACAAATCCTAGGAAAGTGGTTGTCACAGCGGCACCTAAACCAAATTTGACGAAACATTTTTTGTATAATTACAACAAAAAGAAAACATTACACGTTGGTACCTAACACAACAAAGTTGAACAACATTTAATCCCACGAATTAACAATGCACTCATCAAACAATTTTCGCACAAACATTTGAGCAAATGTTTGTCCAAGTTACTAGTTGTATGTAATTTGCTAAGTTGATGTTGTTTTACCCTGTGTGCATACCTGAGAACCCTTTGGGTACATTGGGTTTTGGGTTTTACCTGGGGTAAATTATGTATGTTAAGGAAATGCTGATATGCATTTATGATGTGTTGTAAATTGTAGGTGTTTAAGTTTTGGGGACGGGGAATATTAGTGATGTTATTTATGAAGGTCTGTTGAACGTTGGTACTTATTGTATAGTGATTACGGTAGCCAACGTGCCCTATCGGAAAATGGTTAAGCGGGTTTCGAATGAAACACATACCTATTTAAATCTAAAAATAGTGAAAATGTAGTTGATGTCGATGTTAAGTTTTTTTTTGCGAATGACTTAATGCCTCTCTGTACTTGGCTAATATAGAATTATGTGGGACTCTCCTGCCACAAAGCATAATGACTTAGTACCTGCCGATTAATTTAAGATTTTTGATAAATTCTCTGCAGTCAGAAATGATAAAATCAATCTTAAAGATAACTTTTTATCTGATGAATGAAAAATCAACCATTTAGTTTTTCAAAAAGACATTGTAACTACAACTCTTATAACAAACAATCGATCTGCTAACGACTACCATTAGATTTAACAAACCAAAGAATTTCTTCCATACAAATTCATCTATTCTTTAAAGAAATATTCTTACAATAGTCTACGCTAAACCATTCCTTCAGAATATAAATCCACCATCCAATTCATTAAAGATCCCGACCCGCATTTTTTACGTAAAAAACTTTTCTCTTCAAACCGAGACTAAAACTTAAATATTAAAATAGTAATTTCGTGAAGAATACGACGAAACTAATCAACTTGTTTGAATATTTCAAGTTGAAGGCTATTTGTTCTTGAATTAAAAGACCCTTATGATATATGCTAAGAGCCTTTTAGAATTTTGATTCTAGTTCAACTGTGCGGCCTTCCATAAGTGGAATTTGGTGTAGGAACTAAATTAAACTAATAAAAAAGGAGGTGCTTATTTTGCTTTTTGCCTATAGTTTGTTACGTCATAATAACTTATTATTAGGTTAAAACATTTTGATGATTCTTTTCATGATAGATAATAATGCAAAGCATTGTCCACATGATAACAAATTACGGCCATAATATGTTGAGGTTCTAAATTGTGTGACCAATTACTGATAAACATCGTATCCGCTGAGGCAAAAAAATTATATCGAATTACAAAGTCACTTAAAACTAAGACAAATAAATAATGAATAGACATTTTTCTACTACTACTGTTATTGGTTACTGAATATTATTTCTAACCTATCTATCTTTTCTCACGGGTTATTTAAGGACTACTGCTACTTTGTTATAGAATATTATTTTTAATCTGTCTATCTTTCCTCGTTATTAAGGACTACTGCTACGTTGTTACCGAATATTATTTCTAACTTATCTATCTTTCCTGACAGGTTAGTCAAGGCTGGATCCTGGGTCCCGAACTATGTGACATGTGGACGTCGAGCGACGTGCTCTGCAGTTCCGCCTCTATCCTACATCTTGTTGCTATTGCTACTGACAGGTAAAATAACAAAGCTTTCATACATTTCATAGAGGCAATAGACTGGCGTAGAATGTTATACAACAATCCAAAGAGATTATTTGTAATATACTCCAACATTTATCAATACGATTTTGGTTAACAGTAAAGCTTTAGTTTAGAGTGATTACATAGGTAGTGGAACTACTTTAAATGTACTAACGGTCTCTGTCTCAAAAAATTTTTTGACGTTATTTCGCAAAGTAAAAACTGAGAAATCTAGTTATAAAATGACACGACACAATACCTATATATTTTATTGTAGTAGACTCGGTCGGAAACACACGCATGCACAATAATAGTAAGAGCATAAAATTCAAGTAAATCAAAGTAGTATATGTTTAGTATGGACAGTTATTCTAGCATTTCCTACATACATGTATTTACGTTACATATATTTATTTAAGTGTCCTGTTTCATAATAAAATAAAATTGCATAATTCCCGAACCGAGGAATTCTATTCCACAATTTGACGTCATTTATGTCGAAGTGACGTAAACATCGGAATTTTACTCAGTTTGTTGAAAATTTGTCGAGAAATCCGTAGAATGATAATAGCCTTAACAATTTAATGACCTCAATAAATCAGATGAGGGAGAATTGGACGATTTGGCTTAACGACCGACGGACAAAAATATACGGAACTTTTTCAATCTCTTTATAGATTCCATTACAATTTATTCAAATTGGCATAGTTTATCATATCTAAAATAGAGTTTTTATTGAAATTTGTATAATTGATCGAAATAGAACTACTAAATGGATTTACTTATGAAAAATAAAGGTCTACTTATTTAAATTTTACGTTTATTTTTCGTATTATATCGAAATCTAACCAATTTTTGCTAAGTAAATCAAAGAAGTCATTTTTTCGCAAACTTTACTTTAAATCCCCTACAAAATCACTTTATTTTAATGCATATATGTATGTATAGCAGTATGGTCAAGGAATACGCAAATCTCGTTATTTCACTGAATATCGTGTTCCGTGGAATAGCAAGCAGTGCCATGCATATGTAAATAACTTCTCACTACCCACGATTGATCGTCTTGCCAACTACTTCAAAGGATTTCCTTGTCCACTAACTGAAAATATATTGTACGTGCAGACAGAAATCTGTGCCGAAAACGTAGCTTTTCCAATATTCTTAAAATAAGGACAAACTTCAAGGAAAAAACTTAAACTGATGTCACTCCCCCGCTATGTTTAGGTATAGACTTCTAATATTTCGAAGCTAAAAGTTCCGTCCCGTCAAATACTTAAATTACTTTTTTGATGAGCCAACTTTCGGAAAATTCACACCAGACTTAAGAAATTTCCAAGAACCGATCAATTACTGAGCACGCTTGAATAGACTGATGTCCTTACTGAAACTTGTCTGTGTTCCAGATACTGGGCTGTGACTGATGTGGACTACATCCACATAAGAAACGAGAGGCGTATCTTCACGATGATCGTGCTGGTGTGGGGCGCCGCACTCGTCGTATCCCTCGCCCCGCAGCTGGGCTGGAAGGACCCTGACTACCTCGCCAGAATCACCCAGCAACAAAAGTGCCTCGTCAGCCAAGACCTCGCGTATCAGATCTTCGCAACAATGTCTACGTTCTACGTGCCACTAGCGGTTATTCTTATCCTATACTGGAAGATCTTCCAGACTGCCAGGAGACGTATCCGAAGAAGGAGGGAACCTCCTCCACCGCGTCCTACTTCAGCTGACGGTGCCCCTCCCTCAGGCAGACCTGTACAGTCAGCGAGAGACAGGAGATTTGTAAAGAAACGGTTCCTGAACCTTAAAAAATGCAACCAGCGGACTCGCGCCGAGACGCTGGCTGCTGCGTTGTTATTGACCGAGGGACAAAGTACCTCGACTGTTGATACGTTGGACGAGGAGCCAAGGACTACTGCGTTCACGATCAACGAGAAAGCCCCACCCTCGGTGTCACCAGAAAAGTCTTCCTCGACTGTCACTAACGGCTCGAAGACCGAGCGAGCCATCGTCCCCGCTCCTACTCATAGAGAAAAGAAAGAATCCCTAGAAGCTAAGAGGGAGAGGAAAGCGGCGAAGACCCTCGCCATTATCACAGGAGCGTTCGTGTTCTGCTGGCTTCCATTCTTCATAATGGCGTTGGTAATGCCCATTTGCCAAACGTGTGTTATCAGTGATTACTTAGCGAGTTTCTTCTTGTGGCTAGGATACTTCAACTCGACCCTAAACCCTGTTATATATACGATCTTCAGCCCCGACTTCCGCCAGGCGTTCGCGCGCATTCTCTTCGGCACACATCGGCGGGGCCGGAATAAAAAATTCTAACGAAAATGTCATTACTATGTATATAATTGAGGGCGTGAGCGCCTATGGACTATGTTACTCAACCTATATGTATGATATTTCGCTTTCTGTATGTTATACATACTAAGTAGATAGTGTAAATACGTTTATTCGGTGATATATTGTAAATAATATAAAGGTATATGATAGATGATGTTGACAAATTGTTTTTTTTACGCGTTATAGTCTATGCAGCCGCGACGGGGCCGCTCGTGAGTCCTGGCGCCCCCGCCGCCCGCTCTTGTGTTGTTTCAAGTGACATTACGAAATAAATATTTAAATTATATCAGATTCACTGTTTTATTCAAACCTTCTACACGAGTCTGTTTATTCGGGGAAAAGCCGTTCATGAGATATCGGGGGCAATTAGAAAATCCTCTAAATCTATTTTTGTTTGGTTTCTTTATTCCTCCGTCAATATTGGGGAAGCTTTTATCTGTATATTTAAGGTAATCTCGGGAACTACTTAGAGTATTTTAGAAACCAATTTATTTTGGGTCGGATCTTCTTTAATGCAACCCAATTTATTGGTTGGTTTACTAGAAGTCAATAAATTCTTGGCTGAATACATACTCGGGAGAGCTTCAACATTTATTCCGGCCTTCATTACAAATTCCATTATACTCTCAACCCTATTCAAGACTAGCTAAAAACTCGTTCACTAATTCAAACAACTGACGCACAATCAAATAAAATAGAAAGTAGACGGCAAATTGACAGATATAAACTACTAAAAGGTTCAGAATCAGTCTTCAACATCCTTTTAAGTGAAAGACACATCGTGGCTCCCGAACAATTAATCGTAACAAAATTACACAAATATTGTAACATTGCAAGAAAATATTAAATACGTCCTATTTTGATCCTTTAGATTACATTACACCACTGATTCCCATTTTTGTTGACAACTTTTTTCGACGCAAAAGAAATCGATTTTATGTTGTGGGGACTCCTAGACTTGAAACAGTATATTAATTAATATTATCTTCACAGCAGTACTCATACCAGGAATTGAACCTCCGACCCACCCACACACAACGAACACCTTAACTACTCCACTACAAACGTTCAATATTCTCTGATACAAAGGTTAATCGATCAGGAAACTCTTGGCAATATGGCGCTATATTCTATACTATAAAACTATAAGTCGTAGTGTGAAAGTAAAACAAAAGTAGGCTTCTAACCGCTGAAGCCGTACGTTCTATACATTTTTTCCTCAAACACTGACAGCCTTGAAAAATGGTTGGGAGCGGATATGGTGGATAAGCGATAGCGATTTAATTTGTTATTTTATAGAAGATGTATAAAAAAATATGACATAAAAATTTCAGTAGGTATATTTGCCGCCGTATCATAAGACTAAAAGCATGATTTTTTTAAAAAGACTTTTAGGAATGAAAATGCTTGTAAATTAAACAAAAAATAGTATGTTTGTATAACTACCACTTATTCTAAAATAAAAGCTTATATTACCGGTATTAGTCAGTGTAAAGCAATTTAAAAAAAAACCATGTGAATGATGTACTCCCTTCATTATAATGCCTTTACTAAATCTTAAACAAGTCGACGTTCCTACTAAACATTTCGACTAAAACTTTAGTTAGTAATTACTGGCATCGTCAATGAAAACTCGTTTTGAGTAATTAATAGATTACACAAGTTAATTTACAAGCAGAAGCAAGAATTCTGTGAAACCTTGCGAGCAAGAGTTAAAAGCAACTAAATAATTATTCCTTTTGATCGAGTTGATTCCTTGAAGCAATGCTCCCGTTGCGCTCTGCGTTCACAAAATGTCCAAAGTTCCTGCTAATAGAAAGTTATGCTGTTATTATTTACTTTTGCAGGAAGTCATTCAAAGGCAAAAGTTAGTAGTAAAGAAACAAATAGAAATTAAGTACTGAAATCTAGGTTCTTTTGCTGTCATCGTCTGATTCCAGTTATTTCAAGACCAGATTTATGCTTGAGAGTTCTATCGCACATACTATACTCAATCATATTTACCTGCAGAGTATTTTTGTACTTCTGTAACTTAAGTTTTTACTGGAGCAATACCTCACTTTTTAAGCACACGAATGAAAAATAGTGTAGTTATGTAATTTAAACTCAATACGCGATAAGGTTCATGTTAAATTGAAACTGCAAGAACACAAGCAAGACTCTGAGCTAAATTAGCACTATTAACTTCAAATCAAACATCTCAAAATATATCATAACTTTTAAACTCTCGCGTTGCATTTTTAATCTATAATAGAATAAGGGAATTAACGCGAACACGCATTTTACCTTAAAATGCCGACCGTTTCGGCGCAGGTTGCAGTCGCCGTGGTCGCAGGCTGACTAGTACACACTGGTACACACACACACAAAATAATATCCCTAAATAATTTTACCCCTTCAATAATCGCTCCCGCTTATCAACACACCCTCTCCCGACCGACCCCATCTGTTGTCACTCGACGTTCGAGAAGGGGGGGGAAAATAAATTGTTGAAAGAACCCCCCTCCCATCGCAACTGATTTCTCCACTAGTTGATAAGAAATAGCCTTTTAACGTAAAAGGTAAACGATAGTGTTGCCAATCACTTTTTCTCATATTTATTTCCATGGGAGGATGAAAGGTTGACGCGTACGGGTTTTACCTCGAATGACAGCTTGAGTTTTATTAAAAGTTACGTATTTGTGGTAAAAATGTTGGCGAACTATGTTGTTATAGTATATGTATGTAACGGTTTATTTACTACATATACCACACTACAAGGTAAAGGTAAGTGTATGCAAGTTGTCTTTTGGATTTGTAAAGGCTGAGGTCTTATGTGGTATCAAATATGTTTTCTTACTTTATTTTAGACCTTTTTGGATTTGTAAAAACAGAAATTTTTCAAAATATAAAAATTGAATTTGTTCCTTTTATCCTTTTTTGCACACATACACACAAGAGACACAGTCATGCCAAGACACACTTCTATTTTGGTCAGATCTTTAGCATGCGTAATTGCTTTCCCTCTTCTTACTCATGTGTTACATAGTATTCATTCCTGTAGAAATATTGTCTGGTGAAGTTAAGTAACGCAACAAATACATAGTTAAAAGGTTGCCCTTTCTTTATAGGATGGGAGACCTTTGTAGGAGGCAATAACATATTATTTAGTGGCAAAACGAAGGATCTGTATGTCTTGTATAGGTCTCCCATTTACAGTTAAGCAGGCAAGTAGTGAAAATAAATTTAAAACCCTGTTCTTTACTTTCTAAGGTACCTACTTCCCCCTTCCCTTTCAAATCGGTATTAAGACAATAGCCATACAATCAAACTAATCCATTACAGTCAATGCTAGCACAGAATTAATCCAAACGCGTTAATTGCTACAACCAATAATCCATTACATCAAGTGCACATGTTTGTTCCCTGATCTTTGACATATTAACTTACTAATTGAAAGACATCCGTAGATTGAGTTCTAGCCTAAAATAGCAAGTCTGAACTGAACAGAGGCGCGATTCTCGATTATCGAGAGTTTACCATTCAAAATGTACTGCAACAATAGTTCCTATGGCATCCACTAGAGACGCTGAACAGATTTTCATACAAAATTTCTCGATAGCAAGTCAGTTGTATATAATGGTAGAGAATTGCGATACAGAGCGCTTTCGTAACACTACTGACAGTTGAGTAGATAAAGTTTACTTAAGAAGATCTCATCAATGCCCCTGGCGTATTAATCAAGAACATTTTTTTTAATGCTCGCTACTTGTAGTACCGATTATAGGATATTTCTACAGATGTATAAGTTACTACTCGTAATTATCTTGAAAGAGTGCCTATAAATAAATCTATTGTAATTCCGGAGGTTAGGTTAGATTCCCGATTTGGAGATTAAGTTCATGCCACTCTATATGCTTAGTATTAGCTGCTTATTTAGTTTCAGGAAATATATACATTACAAGCTATACTACTCGTAGTAAAATAACTTCGTCAAACCGTCCCACAATCTATCAAACGTCCACGCATGGCAACCAAAAATCTACGCATGGTAGAACTTACATAACACAGTCCTACACAAAATTTTCGTCCTCATAACAAATATAACCTGACCTCATAGACTAAAGGTGGATGACCTGTGACGAAAGGAAAACAAACTTCCTCGTTATTTCGGCAATACACATAATAATAATGAAAGGTATTACGATGATGGATGGTCGACACGCGTGAATATAGGCTTCTCTCTGTAAGGTTGAACTCGGTTCGAGATGAGATGAACGAACTGCTACAGAACAAGCTCTACTTAAAAGAGTCAAAAAGTATAAAATTCGTCATTCGTAATTTAGAACAAAATTATACTATACTAGCTTTTCCGCCGTTTTCCCTTGGGAATGCGTCATTTTCCCGGGGTAAAAGTAGCCTATGTCCTTTCTCGGATATCAAAGTATCTCCATACCAAATTTCATGCAAATTGGTTCAGTAGTGTAGGCGTGATTGAATAACAGACAGACAGACAGACAGTCAGAGTTACTTTCGCATTTATAATATTAGTATGGAAGTATGGATTAGTTAGTACTGGATTCTCGACTCGCACAAGGTGTTATTGGTCTTTTCTTAAATTTATATTGCAATAAGTGTATTTCAATAACCCATAGTTTGGTAGCGTGCCCGGTAAATTGCAATACACCTTTGCGTAACCATGGGCTATAACAGGCGTGATATTATGAATGTAAGTTCAATACTCTTAGCAACATGATTATGAAACAATCGCAAAAGTTAGTCCTATGTAATAGGGGGCGAGTCTATTGCTACTTACCGGGCACGTTACCAAACTTTGGGCTACGATTGAAAAATGTTCTGATATAAATTTAGTCTGCCTCCGCGGCGCAGTGGTTTAGGTCGCCACGCCGATACCACTGCGTCGGGAGGTCGTGAGTTCGAATCCCACTCGGAGTAATTATTTGTGCGATCCACTAATAATTGTTTCGGGTCTGATTGTGTTTTGTTTCCGTTGTTTGTATGTTTGTAAAAGTCCCCGCGACGCAAGAGCAATTCTGAGTAAGGGAGTCGTCATTTAAAAAATATATATATTTGATAAGATTAACAGTACTTTGTTCAACCCGAGAGTCGTCTCGAAATATAAATAAAAATAATATAAATAATAGCAGCATCATGATAGCATTCTTTACCGACCGCGCTATAGAGGCAGTCTAAAAAATATAGCACGTTTTATCATAAAATTGGCTGCTGTGTTAACCTATTTCTCAATGCACTTAAATCTATTTTCATGGTACAACTGCCATCATAACTCTTCAGTAAGCTAAACTTAATGTTGCGAGAAGCTCAAATATTTCAACAATTTAAGGAAATATAGCAATATCTTGATACAAAATGTGCACGATGCTAAGAGTTATGTACCCATGTATTCTAAATTGTACATGAATTATTAAATAAAATTGTGCTTAGCTAGTTATGACTTAATTTCACAGCATACAACCATTGCATAGAACTATATTTTAAAAATTACGGAAATCCTTTTGAATATTATTCTTATGTGTAAGGTCATAAGAACAAGCGTGTTTATATTTTACTGATATGCTTAATTTTATAGGAATAAGCGACACTGGCTTTTTTATACTGTAACATCTTGCCTATTATTAACGATGGAAGGTAATCCTATAGAGAACGAATCTATTTCTCAATACAGGAATTAACGTAACTTCAAGCAAATGAGAACATTCTAACTGAATCACAAAATAGAAATAAAATTATCCTACACGATGCCTACACCGGAATTCATCCCTGAGCATTACGATCTGTTATAGCCAACATAACCACAGGGGTAGTGAAGAATTAACATATTTATTTCTTCAAATGTAAAGTAACACCCATTTTAAACAGACAATTCCCACTACACTTAAAAACTACAACACCTACATCTTATTATTCTATCCTTTCACATGCATCTGTAACGTAATAAAAGCTATACTGATTTTCGTGGCGTTCTTGGCACCGTGCATCAGATTCTTTGTACCCTCGCATCGTGGAGTCTCAAGTAGAAATTTGGCCGGCGGCCAGTATTCAGTT
Organism: Anticarsia gemmatalis; assembly: GCF_050436995.1. NCBI lineage: Eukaryota > Metazoa > Arthropoda > Insecta > Lepidoptera > Erebidae > Anticarsia > Anticarsia gemmatalis. Next base: position 10,986,033 of record NC_134757.1, on the reverse strand, counting down.
AGTTACCGTTTAACTTCCACTATCTTCAAGCGATTGAAAGGTCAACCTGCCCTCAAAGATATCGGTCAATCGGATGTTGTTTATTGAGTTTGTAGGCAGTATCTTTGTTGGAGACTGGTTTTGGCTTCCGTGGAATAGTTAGGATAGTCAGAATCTTAGGTCAAACGGAAATTCTTCTATTAGGTAAAAATTACGATTTTTTTTGGTAGTTGTGGCTGTCTCACTGCTGGGCAAGATCTGCGCCCGATCGAGGAAGTGGTTCAAGTCCCGCAGGACAATTGCGGGTTTGGGATATTGCATGCCCTGAAAAAATATGTTAGATAACTTTTATACATTAACAAACTTACCATTAATAACTGAACAATATTCATTTGGACTATTATTCAGTTCGACTCGAAAGCGAAATTTGACACTGGATTCATCCAGATGCACGTGTTGGTAAGCATTCAGAAATTGATAAGCAAACTACCTGACTCTGCCAATGGCTACTCTGACACATTTGACTTTTTTCACATGTGTTTGTTGCTAATATTAGGTTGGGGAAAAAGTCTTTTCGCATTATAGTATGTATGAACATGAAGGACTTATGTATTAGGCATAAGTCCTTAAGTAATTAAATAAATGCCAAAAACTTAAGCCTTTAAGTTTCGTAATCAACAAAGTAAAAATAACTAAAAAAAACTCTCACACTTTTCTTCACATCATTTTCACCTACAAAAACACCTTCCTTCCTACGTGATAACAAAAACTAATTTGACTTAACCCTGCACCGGTGTGATGTTCATATTCTTATCTAAAACAGGCGTGAGTACTACTGAGTATCTCATAAGTATCACAATCAAGGAGTAACGACTTCTGTCAGTGTTAAGGGTAACACATACGGAAGACGGGAGCGTTTCTATGCAGGTTTGTGTGTGTGAATATCATATCAGCTGGAAATAATGCTAAAACCGCACGTTTGCTGCAATGGCAGACCACTATTGTCACTCTAACGGCACTTGCTTTCATTCAATTACAGTGCCTTCTAAATAATTTTGTGAGCTAAAATATAGTTGCTACTTAAGGCAAGGATTGTAAAAAATACATGAGTGCTGGTGATGGAAAAGTAAAAAAAAAACTTTATTTCGCCCTGTCACCCGCACTTCTTGCCTACGCCTTGTACTTATTATTCGCCTATTGCGCAGAGGATACAAAACGTTGAATGGCGCCGCAATACTTCCGCGCCCGCCACGCAACCGCGCTGTTTGTATCTGGTACTTAAGGGCTGCTGTCATCGTTAGATCGGTGTGACGAAAGGGCGCGACGCTCGGAACATTATTTTTTGTCATACGTGGCCCTAAAAATCCCTCACCGTCGTTTGGGTGTTAATGCGTAAGGGTAGTCACCGACTTATTAGAATTTCGTCGATTAAATTTTAGTATATATATATATATTCGCTTAGCCTTTGTTCCAAACTATGTTGGAGTCGGCTTCCAGTCTCACCGGATGCAGCTGGATACCAGTGTTTTACATGGAGCGACTGCCTATCTGACCTCCACAACCCAATTACTTGGGTATTAACACGATACCCTTCGGTAAGACTGGTTGTCAGACTTTCAAGCTTCTGACTACTGTTAACGACTGTCAAAGATCTTCGAAAATGACAGCCGGGACCCACAATTTAACGTGCCTTCCGAAACACGGAGGAACTCGATATGTATAAGATGGTCACCCATCCACGGAACAACCTCGGCAAGCGTAGCTTAACCTCAGAGATCGATCCGTGCGGCTGTTGTAAACTAAGCCACGAGCTCCTCCGTCGATTAAATTTTAGTATGGTATTTAAAAACTCTTCAATGTAGAAGAGATTACTTTAACCCTACCAAAATATTATGATTTAGACATTTTTACGTAAGAAAATTTAAAAAAGCCAAAAAAAGTCCTATCCTATATAAAAATGCGAATGTTTGTGAGTATGTATGGATGTTTGTTACTCTTTCACGCAAATACTACTGAATCTATTAAGAAGAAATTTGGTATGTAGGTAGCTTATGACCCAGAATAACACATAGGCGGTTTTTTACTCTGCAGTTCCCGAGGAATCAGGATTTACACGGGAAGTCGCGGGCGGCCTCTAGTATAAAATACACAAAAAGAAGTCAATGACTCGTGCTCGTGCATACAAGAAAAGTCTTACAGCCATTTTGTAAGTGGTTTTAGATTTATGTATAAAATGTTCATATACTATGACTATGAAACGTTTTTAACGGTCAATAAACTTTAATAGCAGATTAAGGATACTTGAATGCAGTCGCTCTATCAAGTGACCGCTTAGTGGTATTTAAATTAGACATTAAACTATGTTATATAGCCAATCAAGAGTTTGCAGACGATCTGGGACTTAAATAAGGTGAACGAACTGTCCACACTAAAAAATTTAAAACGGATGGGCATTTTCCCACTATTATTAAGAAAAAAATCTGCGCTCTAAGTGTATATTGAATTAACATTCTTGGTTAAAATAATTGTACAAAAGAAGATAGCTTTGAAGAAGCACTTGTCACAGTTTATGTTATATTTATTACTTTTCATATAAAATAAACCCAAGTATTATCCCTATCTACAATGTACTTTTATTAAGCCAATAACTAAATACTATAATTGGACAAAAATAAATATTATCAAACATTCTACTTTGGAAAAATTTTGTACCAAAATTCACTCCCCACAATGTTCGCGTAACAAAAAGCGAGGCTCGGTGAGATCAGTCCGCAGGTTTACTTTCAGCCGTAATATATTTCCTCCAATGTTGACGCGGAATGTTTTTTATGCGTCTAATTACGGCCGGGGCCGTTTTTTAAACTGGTTATTAGTGTATTTTTGGACGCGTCGTATTTTTTATGCAGTGTGCTTCAAATTTCGCTGGGTTTTCATAATTTTTTATGCTTATTTCGTGCTTTATAATTAGGGATTCATGTTTCAGAGGACTATTCAGAAAAATGTGACATCGCTGTAAGCTTTACAAAATATGTGTGTCATTCGTTTTAGCAATTATGAGTAACAGCAGTGAAATAGGAAGTCAGTGTATATTTTTCTATATTATCTAGAAAATACAAGACCCTTAGCAAAAATAGAACTGTAAGGTTAACATTATAAATACATTGCTGCTAAAAAATAATATCAGATAACTGAGAAACACAATATGCGTGCTGGTCGAATTGCGGTCGTCAACGTAAACAAAACGTAATCGTGTACGTAGTATACACGATTAAGTTTTATATATTGTGTTTCTCAGTTGTCCACATATTATTTTTAGCAGCAATGTACTCAGTAGAGGCAAATTTAAGCACATTGGTTGTCAACTGAGGCATTCAATAGGTTGGTAGCGTATGATACTGGAAATCATGATTGTTACTCATATATCTTACCACTTAGAGCATAGAAATAACCCCACTTTCTTTTATTTTCTTTTCTAAAACAATCTATAATGAGGGTCTAAAAGTCCTTAAACAAAAGCGGAACTAGTAAAAATATATTTGTTTTATAATGATCTTTTTAGAGCCGACGTAAAAAGTTGGAGATGAAAACTTTTTGTTTTTCTTTGGTTCGAAGAGTTTAGTTATGTGAGAAGTTTTTAAGATACAAAGTATATAGAGTTTTATTTTGTAAGGTTTTTGCAATAGAAAGGTAATCCCAACGGATTTAAACGAACATGATGGGGTAAGAATTGGACAGCCTAGTTTTGAGAAAGTATATACTGTGTAGAAAGGTTGAAGGCTGAAGTATATACGCCACAATTTTCCATTTACAATTTTAGTTCCATATATTAAACAAACCAACCTATCGCCATATACAGTATGTTTCAATAGTAGCCCAGGGCTACTATTGAAAAAAAATCTTACATAGAAGGTACACTATAGAAGGCTCTACACATTGCCGGACCCGGAAAGAACCTGAGACCTTGTAATCCTGCTGATTACATACACTGTCATCCAGATCATAGAGGCAATTATTTACAATATAAGTAGAAATTGATGTAAAGAATGAACTGACGTGACGAAATTTGTAGAACTTTTCACGCTGCATTCATATAATTATGAAACTAGATGATATTCTTCAAATTACTGTGACAGTATACCAAAATAACAAAGGAAAAGTATTCTCCCTAATCTATGAACTAATCTCAATAACACAAAGTGGCCACATTCCGACCGCGGCGTAATTAATCATATTATAACTATTTGTGTTATAATCTCATAGCGCGGTGTTTATCGTAACTTCGATACGTTTGATTGCTTAGTTTAACAGTAAATAAACTGCTCGTTAACTAGTTCCAATAAGTGGTTGGATTATATTTCTCTATTTATATATGTATATACATATATATTAACTTAGCCTTTGTTCCAAACTATGTCGGAGTCGGCTTCCAGTCTCAACGGATGCAGCTGAATACCAATGTTTTACATGAAGCGTAATCCTATCTGACCTCCACAACCCAGTTACTTGGACTTACACGATAAGACTGGTTGTCAGACATTCAAGCTTTTTTTTTTTTTTTTTAAATCATTTATTCAAGTTTAACAATAAAATTAAAGTTTTCACAAAAAATCGCCAAACTGCATAACAGTTTGTTGGCGACAATGGCGCTCTATTTCAATTCTTACATCATTATATATATAATTATACAATTCTTTACAATTATTATATAACTAATTATAGCTTTTAACTTACTTATGTTATGTATTTATATCCATAATTCTAAAAGTAATTTTTCTTTCAGTCTTTTTTTAAATGTTATTATACTTGTATCTTTGGACGTATTTCTTATATAATGACTTATAATGACTTACTTTCTTATATAATGACTACTGTTAACGACTGTCAAAGATCTTCGAAAATGACAGCCGGGACCCACAATTTAACGTGCCTGCCGAAACACGGAGGAACTCGATGTGTATAAGATGGTCACCCATCCACGGAACAACCTCGGCAAGCGTAGCTTAACCTTAGAGATCGATCCATGCGGCTGTTGTAAACTACGCCACGAGCTCCTCTCTATTTACAATTGTGTAAAGATATTAAAAGCAGAAATCGTTGAGAAGAGACTTATATATCAAGAAATAATTTATGCGTCAGATAACAGGGGTAGTGAGTGTCACTGGTGTGTTTTTAAGGTCCCAGAGCTCTTCCATCCAAACATCAAAGAAGGTTACCGGGGTGGTTTTTTAGTGGCAGCACCACATAACCTGGATCTCCCCCCCAGGAAATTCGGGTATCCGAAAGGATTTTTCCCCTCGAGAAAAAAAAAAAAAGAAAAAAAAACAAGGGGTACTGAGTGTAACTTCTACAAAGAGGTTTGAATCACTTATTGTGGCAAAAGATTCGTAGGTTTTTTTTCTAAGAAATAATTAGTATACCTGTAGTATTTATAGAATAGAAGTTACGGAGAGTGCCGGTTCTAGGAGAGCACGATAAATTTATTAATCCTGCGTATATTCTCTTATCGACTGAATAAACCAATTGACTGAATAAAAATTTTCTGATTAAACATAATGATGTCAACTAACATTAACTTAAAATTATAGAAAATTTACTCTTGAAATATTGTTACGACTATATCTTTTTCGTTTGTTAGCGATACACCATTAGTGTTTTAAAACAGAAAACATTTCTGAAGCAAGTTGAGTCACTCAGAAAATTGCTCGTTATATCACAAAAGACATACAAAAAACCAGTTTACAAAGGAAACTTATTATAAAATACTATAATGTCAAAAATGTTCACGCAATTACGACAAGCTGGCGTTTGATTTTCAATATAAAGGAGGTTTATTGATATGATACTAAAAATAAACATGTTATAGTGCGATTTTTTACCGGCTTTGTTTTATAGTTAAATAGATATTTTATAGTTTGGTTTTAATTATCGACAAATATTATACAGCGCCCCTCAAACCAAAAACAAGTAATTAACTTTTTATTTTGGCGATTATACTGCTGGGCTGAGTCCTCCAACTTTGTTTTTCTCACTTGACAGTGCTCTTCTTTTATCTATTACAGTCCCAAGAGTTTCCTCCAAAACGAAGCAGATAGCCAGTCCACAACGCTGGCCAAGTGCGGGTTGACGACTTTGCAAGCCCTCAATATCTGTCGTTGCAATAAGGTTCACTTAGAAAAGGTAGATTTGCTACTTGCTACTGAACTTAATACCAGCAAGTATTGTAATAAGTATTCTGTGCGTAGACTGCATTTCAATAAATACTACAAGTAAACGATTAACATGATTCAACAGTATCAAACCAATTTTGGTCACGCAAGGTTTCATCACGATCTTAGAGCAAGTGATGAATATTTCTAACACACATATAATATCAAAAAGTTGGTGTTTTGCCTGATTCGATCCGTAGATTATTTGCTTGCAAGGTGCCAACTTTTACCACTTGGCTACCACCACTTTGAACAGTCCTTTTCATATGTAAAATAAAATATTTATAAACTTTACTTTGGTACAATACAATTGAACCTTACATCAGACCGGTAAAAAAGCTTGTTCCTTTAATTTTTCCTTTCAAACAAGTATCAGTGGCTCAAAGACATTCACTCCAGCGTACAAAGTATTCCATATTGCCTTAATTGCCTGCGCACAGCTAACGATACGCTCTTTGATACAAGGACAGAATATATGCAAAAATATAGGTATTTTTTACCCATTATGATTGTTCTTTATGAGGCTAAAGATTTTTGTTTACAGTGTTACTTTTGTTGCTCAATATAATGAACATACAAGCAGTATTTTGGTTAAAATAAGACGCGGCTTGTTCTTCGTTCTTCAACTACCTTATTGTCAATTTTACTAAAGACGGTTAAGCGGTTGAGACATTTAAGCGTTAGATACAGACGAACAGACTCTAATATACTTCACATCTGCGTCAACATCATAAGAGTCCCCGCTCGTATCTTTGCGCAACAAAATTTTCCATCTTAAACACAATCCTTAGAAACAACAGAGCCTTTTTGTTTGCTACTTATTTTCCGCGTGAATTATCAAAGTGTTTATAAAAAGCTTTGTTTAGTTGCGATCACTTGTACGGGCCCCTCACCTCAAAGTTTAGCCTCTCATTGTTCTTTGAGTGTTTTAAACAATTGTTCTTACTTCAATATCTGGTGTAAGGTGTATGTGCTTATTGCAGTCTTTTTCATGATTATTAATCACTTTTTTTTATGTATTTAAATTTTTGGTTAGTATTAATTTAACGGAAAAGTTGTTTAAGCCGCTGGGTGTGTCTTAAACGAATAACAAGAACATCTGAGCCATGACTAAAAAGTCCTAGAGAGTACTCTCACATTTTAATATACAGATACGTTTGTTTCTGTGTTAGTTTAAAATGGCTCTCACTTTAAAATGGCTGAACTGGTTAATATTTTTGGGAGGGTGATAGATTTTATACCAAAGAAGGACATGAGCTAGTATTTTCAGTAAAAGAAGACCGTGCAGTTGGTCGGTGAACTGCAAAGCTAGAAAGGGTCTGCTTAGTAACATAATCCAAAAATTTTAACTTATTTACACATGAAGAAGGTATTTAATTTTGTCTTTCATTTAACTTCTACCACTTCAATAATAAAGTAACACTATATCTTGAGAAAACAAATACAATTACGAAGCACGTAATATTCGTTCGTTTGTAACATCAAACCATTTTCTTAACAGCCGACAATTGGCGGTTTTACCTCATTACACGAAATATATTTAACGTTTCAACTTTTGTGGTTTTTCACCGACTTTGCTTTGTAGCCTTTGTGCTGCGGTCTTGTTTGAAATTATTTGTTTTCGGAAATTCGACTCGCTGTTTCCCGAGGTAGATATTAGCGTTCGGTTTTCCGACTTTTAATATTATTTTAGGGGATTATTTTTTGGTTGTTTTGTTTTTAGTATAAGAATAATATTGTTGTTTTGTGTCTATATTTGTGGTTATCAAAGTTCTTAACAAAAGTCTTATTATATCTAAGTGAAGCATTAATAACCAAATTGAAAACTTCAAGATTGTTTTATTTTTATCTATGTAGCAATGTGTTAGACTGTGACTATGTGCTTGCTAGCACTTCTGATTAAATTATACCTACCACGTTATGTTACCAAAACTGAACTCAAATGGCAATCATGAATTTGACCTATATAATTACTCGCTAAAATAATTTTAATGACATTAAATTACTTTAACAGTAGCTATCATTACAGTACAGTGGCAGTTCACTTGATATTCCTAATGATGTCCAATAAAAAAAATGCAGTTTAATAATAATCTGTCAGACATTTAAATCTCTCGCCCTTTCTGGAACAGTTTATAGCATGAATAACAATAACAGTAGCCAGTTGATATTGAATTAATAGTTAATTTGCATGATAATTCAACGGTATTGAGACAAAGCTGGGCTAATTGCAGCCAAACGTATTGACCTTTTAGTAAGCATTAAGGGCCTTACAAAATGTACCAAGGAGTTGAGAACGCAATAAGATTTTAAGGTTTACGATATCTTATATGCTGCCCAACGTTTCGATCGAATGACATCGACCAATAAAGATTTTGTATTAGTTAACTTTTGTTATAGAGCTTCAAAATAAGGTATTGTTATACGAATATGTATTAATTTTAAAATTAACTATTAAAAACTGTGATGCACAAGTGCACAAGGTTTTTATTTGTACGCCAAAACGTTCCCATAGGCATTAAATCATCTCTCTTATTTAAGTAATTAAGAGCGAATATACAACATAGCTGACCCGCGCAACTTCGCTTGCGTCACATAAGAGAATCATAATTTTCCCCGTTTTTGTAACATTTTTCACTGGTACTCTGCTCCTTTTGGTCGTAGCGTGATGTTATATAGCCTTCCTCGATAAATGGACTATCTTAGGCTGAAAGAATTTTTCCAATCGGACCAGTAGTTCCCGAGATTACCGCGTTCAAACAAACAAACAAACAAACTCTTCAGCTTTATAATATTAAGTATAGATACACAAAACCAATAGCCTTTTCGAACCTAAAACACAATAAAACAAATCGTCCTACAATTCAGTAAAAACCCGTTTTGGCATGCGTTAACAAAATATGTGTCGTAAGTGCCCAATAAAAGGTATTACATAGGTAGGTATCTTAGGCAGGTAGAAACAAAGGTTGCTAGGCATTTTCTGCTACATTTAGGTGACAAAGAGAGGCTGAAAAATTCAATATATTAACGCTTGAAGGCAAATTTTATTCGCACCAATGGATACAGGGTATCGCTTATTTTTATAAAGAGACTCAGTAATTTTTAACCAATTATCCCAGTGCTAGGCAAATTAAGTCTCCTTCCAAATTGAAGGAGGGGTTAAGCCTTGACACACCACGCTGGCGAAAAGCGATTGAGGGCAGTTCAGGTATTTGAGGCTGATTAGTAAGATACTAAAGGAAATTACTTAATTCATTTTCACCAACTAAGATTTTGAAATAAAAATAATGGGCAAACTCGATTCTGCAAATTTCTTTTCCAGTCTTTATAAATACAATAGTGAAGTCTTTTAAAAGGTCAACTGCGTAGTAGTTGTAACCGGCGGACATAAAGGAGTCTGTTAAGCTGTATGGATGCGAATGAGATAAGTTTGTAGAGATCGTACCAAGTGGTTTTTATTAGACTGTGTCTAAACCGACGGGAAAAGGGCCTGATTTTATGTATGCGTGTATAAATACAAACAGTACATTTGCAAAATCAGTTTGGCCACAATCCGACTGTGGCATATATGTACCTTCATGCAAAATAAAGTTTGCTCAGGTACAATTGGCCGGACAATGCACGGTGCGACATCTAGCAGAAGATCTTCCTGGCTTCTTTCAAAAAGCACACCATTAGTAAAGCTAGTATTTTAAGAGCTAAAATAGTTATGCCAACTATTTCTCCTCCTGTCCCACTTTATCCCATTCAACATATTCAAAAGAACAGCCACATCCACGCACCTTTTCTTCCATCATCTTAAAACAAACACTACTGGTTCATCGTGCAGTCAATTAGCTTGTTCCTGCCCCTTACGTTTTGCACTTTATTCTTTGATCTTTAAGGTACAATTTCGCTTGCAGTTTGGAAGTCCCAAAGCGGTTTGTCAGTTTCTTATTAGACATTCCGTTTTGCTTTGAGCCTCAGATCGTCGCGCGTTGTCTAACGAGCTGGTATCAATAAGTTCTTGAGCTAGGCTCAAGCGTTTTGAAGGAAAATTTTCAAGATGTTGCATGGAAGGATGTTTTTGAATGTTTAATCAACCATTTTTAAGGGTTCTACCCCGAAGTTGCTTTAAAAACTGAGTATATTAACATTGCTACGTACATTTTATAAATTTAATGCTTTAGATAGTTTGTCTGGGTGAATGCTTCGTTTTCACAGTTATGCCGCTAAACAAAATTTGATATGGTTTCGACATAGTTGAAGTTCCCTTAGCCAGGATTCGACACAGACTACTTTTTTTTTATAAATAGCCCCTATGCGTCTTAAATTTGGGAATGCAACTCTGTAATTCTTAAGCTTAACTATACCTTATCGAATCCCTCATTTTTTTTCCTTTAAGTAAAATATAATCACGTTGACAATAACACAATCTAAAAATAGCTGTAACATTAAAACGTAGAGGATATACTCGTACACAACACATTAGCCTTTATTAATTCGTCAACATTAATTATGTGAGCCCTTCTCATTTGCTACCCCGTGACTTGATACCTGCCGCGTGTATATTGTCAAGCTTGTACCAAGTACTTGGGTGAAACACGTGACTGTAACGTACTTACACGAAAGATTCTAAGTATAATAATACTTAGAATCAAACAACACAAGCACGACAACTGAATTGACTCTTTGAGGGCAAATTTGGCTACCCAAACATAGGATACGAATGTTTTTAAAATAGCTTTATGAAATTATGAGAGACTAAAAATAACTTTTTTATTACCTACAGCCTGCCAGCGCGACGGCAAAACATTTTTTGATTTTTCGGGAAAAGATTAAAAAATAATTAATTGTTTAATGTTACAAATCTGCACTCTAAAAATTTCAGTAGGAATTGTCTTGAAATACATAAAAAAATGCAGTTTTCACAACTTACACCAGTTGTTAAATGTCCGGGAATAATATGGCGAAAAAATTACGACTTAGGTCTTTTTTAGGATTTCCACTGACAACTGTAAGCCATCAATTTTAAGCAAAAGAAATCCACTTGCCCAAAATCTCTTAAGTTCCAGTGATACATTCATATTTGTATTATAAACGGTGACTGGCTAGACATCGCAGTGTTGTAGATGTGTATGAGACAAGTTCATAGTGTCGCACGTTACTTCATTACGGAGATAAAATGACATCAGACGGTTAAGGTGAGGAGGGATTATTAGCGGAATGAAACTAAAGAGAGTCGTCTCTAAATTATACATATATTGGAGCTATTTTTTACCAAGATTGACTATCGTCAGCCGAGTCGTAATAGCTTTGTTTGAGAATAGCGTATTCTGAAGAACTATTAAGTGATTTTTTTAACTATATACTGACTGTTTCTGTGAAGAGGTCAGTAATGTATACGAATTCTGATGAGGTCCCGGGTTTAATTCTCGGGTCGGTTTTTTCAGATTGGGTTCCCATATATTGCAAATGAGCTTGCACCTTTTTACACAGGACTAAATTGTGGTGAAGTAAGATGAAAAGGACATAATATAGTACGTGATCTTTTGTCCAAAAATTTCCTAGTATGAGTGATTCTGCTATACAAAAAGACAAGTCATATTTCTTCACGATCCATTTCTCGCATCCACTGCGCCCACACCCAGCATCTCCTGGCTTTTTCAACAAACAAACAAGAGCAAGGAAGTATGAGAATAAATGTTAGTACAGTGATAACGTAGGGTAGCAAAGCTGTTTAATATCCCGCTCGGATGACTCCGAGCACTTTGTTACGCTTACTTGGATATACTTTTAAACTCTTATACCTATTATATTTACATCTAGAATGGATTGGTAGACAGACACGTTTAAAATTTATACAAAAATCACCCTTTTTTTAACCTCTGACGAAAAAGAGAGGTGTTGAGAGAGATTGACGCCTAAGTGTGTAACACATAATCACACCTTTTTTTAAACTTCTGACGAAAAAGGGGTGCTATGCGTTTGATGCCCATGAAAGTCTGTCTGCTTATATGTATGTCTGTTTGTCTTTGGCACCGTAGAACGTAGATGGATTATCCGATTTGATTTAGAAAGTTAAGGGCAGAGGTTTAATAACGCTACTAGCTATTCTATTTTCAATTACGCTTTCATATTTGTATTACGCTATTGCTATTCCTACAAAGTTCAGGTCTCGCCGTGGCCACAGACTGACTGGAGTGTAACCTGCGCCGAAACGTTAGGCTTTCCAAGGTAAAATGCGTGTTCATGTTAATTCTCGTATTCTATTAGGTATATAATAAACATGCAACGCGAAAGTTTTAAAGTTAAGAATCATATTTTTTGAAGTCATTTTAAATAACAAACGAACGTAACTCAATTGTACCGAGTGCAAGAAATAACGCTACTGTTTTCAGGACTCTAAATAACTTCATATTATAAACTACTGTTAATATCCTGTTTTATTGTAGTTCTACATAAACTTTATTACTTTATGACTACAAGAAACGTGCACGGTACAGTAATGTAAGTTTCCAACAATAAATAGTCAGTAGTAATATTTTAGTACAAGCTAAATTACTTTGTGTGAGTGAATGTAGCAGCAAATTGCTGCAAGAAAAGCATAAAATAAAAATAAATATAGTGAAAGGAATATACTAGTCGTTGTTCCCGTCACTCGCAGTCCTTTCCTTTGTAACATACTATTTACATTGTTAGTCCACTCCCTGTTACAAGAGTAAAAGGGGTAAACCTGCTTTCATATATTACACCAGTTACAATATTTAAGTCCTAGCTACTATTAACAATATTCTAAGGTAAATTAGAAAAGTTAAAACAGCACTTTGCTTGAGCCAAGAATCAAACCTAAGACCATGTTATCAACAATCATAAGAGTTCACTTCTATATTTCTTGTTTTTATACCTTACATTCTTCACAGCGTCTTGCTGCTATATTCAGACACCTAAAGTTATGTGACGCGTATTCACAGGTCATTTGTTAAGTGAGAAGTTTGTATATAATTTATTTGTTCTTCTAACTTCAGGTGAGATTGTACAACTTTCTCAGAAGTTAATTCATGCATTTGTTATGTGTGAGAAGTAAATGTAACCAATATTGTGAATTAATGAGTCAGTCTGTTTGTAACTGTTTTACGACTCAAGATAAAGTTACTTGAAGAATCTTGTATGTATGTTTAAAGTTTGTATTACAAGTTTCACGCTTGCTTAGCTTCTTAATTATTTTGGTCTATTAACGGGTAATATTGAAATTCTATGGCAATCTTCGAAAAACAAAAAGGCTCCGTGATTTTTATTGTTACAGTTAATTACTAATTTTAAGGAATCGATGACAATTAACATAATATAGACCTTTAACTCCCTCTGTGGTCTAGGTGCTAAATTATAAAACACCTACGGCAATGGGAAGATGTTCAATGGATACTATCTACTAGCGACCGTTTGACATTTAAAATGACCTAAGGAACTAAGTTCTAGTGACAGACGCTTGAGGCGCTGCTAAGATTTTCATACAAAATTTGTCCATAGCTAGCTGGTTGTCGAAAGTACCTACTGTTGAGAATAGCACTACAGTAGCCCAATGCACCAGCTATCAAAAAGTTTCGCATGAACATCTGATCAGCGCCTCTAGCGGACGTCGTAGAAACTATTTTGCAGTACATTTTAAATGTCAAACTCGATCGGTTCTAATTGTAGAGAATCGGGCTACAGGTGTGATGTATATTAGTGTATCACAATCTTAGTTATAGTGATCAACACAAGGTGTTATTAATGAAGCGTGCGACATGCAGCTATCGCTAATTGCCTGAGGCGCGCCACTGACTTGCGGTAGAGTAATTAATATCAAACGTAACTGTGTTTGTCGGAGTAATCCTTGTCACACCTTTTAGGTAGTTTTAGTACTAGTTCCTTAATGGTATTTGTTGGTCGCCATACAAACCTTTTTGGCATGTAATTACTGATTTTCGTAGTTAAATATTTTTATATAAAATTCGAATCTAGTGTCGACCGCTTTCTTGTGACAAAAAGCCTCAAATATTGTTAGGAGAGTTTTTGATTTGATTGTTCTAAAATTTTTATGTAGCAAAGAGCCTATGACACAGTATGTAAAAGCGCCCATATCCAGTTGCGCTCACCGGTCGGTAAACGATTTGTGGGTTAAGCAACCATTGGCGCGGTCATTCCATAGATGGGTGACCGCATAGTGGTATTTGAACTGGGCGTCTCCGTGCTTCGGAGGGCACGTTAAAAGTCGGTCCCGGTTGTTGTCTACTAAGATAACAGTCGTTAAGCCACGTCAAAGGGCTCTCGGGCGGCTTGAACAACTTTGACACAAGGTTGACCACTAACCATACGATAAACAAACAAACAGTATGTAAAACTAGTTTATAATGCAAGACCGAATTATAACGAGAAATTAAATTGACTAACGTGTGAGGAAAAATACTCTTATTTACTAAAAAATAATAAAAAGAAGAACAACACGACTTCCAGAGCTTCGATTAAACGAATCTAATAATATTTATTGAAGTAAATTTTACTATTTACCGTTGTGTCCTTTGTTCATGCAAACTAATACATAATGAACATATCTACATATTCAGCTAAGGGTTCCGGAAGCCGATATCTAGAGATAATGAAGGCGAAAGATTAGTGAGGGACAGAGCGATCGAGGTCGTGACCCCGAGCATCATTACATACTCATTGTAGATAACGGATTACATAGGATTTATGAACAATTAGGGCCTGCGCAAACGAGGGACAATCCTCGACGTACTTTTTTTGCCCTTTACAGTATATCTCTTACTACTGTATTGCATAACGCAGAAGAGGTATTAAAATTATTATATTTATATGTATTTGCTTTGAGCCGACAAAAGTCAATCGTCTTAGGCAGTTGAATAAAAATTACTTGGGTTTTTAAGCGCGTCTTTTGTCTCTGCATAAGATGCTAAGTAGTGCTCTCAGGCGCGTCAGTAGTGTCTCACAGAGGTTTCGGGCTAAAAGTAGTTGAGGTTGCATCTTGTGCATAAACACGTAAAGTCGTCGGCCCTGCGCCTGACCTCTCACTGGTCTTGTTGGAAACAGCCCCAGTAGACTATGAGAGTAATGTAATAGAGAATGTACTTGTGTTTTGTGCACACACTAAGATACTATGAACAAACTCTTGCATAAACTGATCTCAATGACAACAGCTAACATATAGTGTTCATGAGCTGAGCCACATAGGTCATTATAGTGAAATATAAATCAACCCTTTCTCATATACCAGTCAGCAAAAAGTTACAATCTCATACATATTAATAAATTCAGCTGAACTTTATTATACGAGTACATCGGAAACGTATTTGAACATAATATGTTCCGTACTGTAATACTATACAACCACGTAGTACGGTTTTGCCTAACTGAAATTTAGCCAACTTTATTGTAGTTTTCAGCAGTTTTAAACAAGCTCTCCAACTAAATCTGGTTTAAATGTACAATTTCCGCGACATTTGATCTGTGAATGCGATTACGAATTTCGCATATTTATCGTATCGCCGCATCAGATCGGGCGCATTGAAAAACTATGGGGGAGGCCTTTATTCAGCAGCGGACGTCTCATGGCTGAGATGATGATGATGATGATGAAGATGATAATCGTATGGTTTTTATATATTAGGTCGGGGAAAAAGTCTTTTTGCATTATAGTACCTATGCATGAACTTGTAATAAAATCTCTTTGGCTTCAAGAATCATAAATGAGTACGTAGTTATGCAAAAAGACTTTTTCCCCGACCTAATATTTAGATGGGTTTATCATAGTGTTATATTGCAATAGATGGCCGGAGTGGTGCAGCGGTTAGGCTGGTTGCCACACTACTACCCACGACCCTTAACACAGTGAGCGTTAGGAAATCGTGAGCTCAATTCCCACGCGGGCCAAATATTTATGCTACAAATGGTCATTTCTTAGATTATAGTTCCGACTTCTAATTGTATATTTCGTCGGACAAATTTTGTCCGGCAGTTGTGAAAGGACTATGGGCAAAAATGTATGGGCTCCGTCCCCACCTACCAACAAACATGGAACTGATACCAACGTGTTCATAAAGTGCCCCCTATTTAATTAAAATCCTTTGTTTTTGATAAATCAGTGGGAATATATATTTAAAAAAAAAACAATTTGTACTTAATTATTATTTAACGTATATTTTTATTTTACATTTGTAAGTTATTTTAACATTACTGTTATATTACAGTACTAACTCATATGTATAATAATGTCCTCCTAGCCGATATACGGCTACGGCGGTCAGTTTCATTGAAACTGGCCATCTGTGCCGGACTTTGTTTATAGTGTCCAAGTGTGTGCACAATACACAGGTACACTCTCTATTCCATCACTCTCATAGTTTGGTGGGACGGATAACCGACACGACCAGTGAGAGGTCAGGCGCAGGACCGACGGCTTTACGTGCTCTCCGAGGCACGGAGGTCTTCGACCTCAACTTCCTAACTCCGGGCAATCTCTAGGAAATTCTTAACAGAAAATCTCAGAAAAGACTGTTTGGCCCGACCCAGGATTCGAACCCGAGACCTCTCGCACCGCAGTCGCATATACTACCGACCGCGCCACAGAGGCACTCATATGTATACTTATATCATTTCCATTATATGGTTAATACATGTTATTGATTTCATATTTCAATAATTATTTTTACTCGTCAATTATAATGCTGTCTAACAGATGTGCTGGCAGATTAAAATCTGATCAGATCTAAAATCGTGGGTTGGAGAGCGGGGGGAGGGGGTTATTTTGTACCCAGCTATCTTTATGTGCATGCGGCGTCCGCCGCTGTGCACTAATTAATAAATAAATGAGCATGTATTTTGGAATTAGTCGTCAATAATACGTTAACGAGATATTTGTTTAAACCGAAGATACTATGAGAACCCCATGCATTTGGGCAATGTCGCCATAGTATAAAAATATCGTCTTGCCAAGATATATCAATTGAGCTACATTTCATTTTTGTTGATGGGTGGGGACGATTCCGCCCATAGTCCTTTGAGATTAAGTAAACAAGGGCCAAGTAAATAAAGAACGTTCTTGAAAAAAACGATTTGGTTTCGCTATCTTACTCTTCCAATAGCAATGTATTTTTAGAAGGTAAATTAAAAACATATTTTAGTCCAAAACTTTATCAGCCAGTAAATATCCTAAACACACAAACATACACAACAATTTAGTAGAAGTGAAACAATATCGGAGTCCCGGCTCCACTTGTTATAGCGTCGTAAAGTTAGAAAGCTATAAAATTAATAGTTTTAATACAGAGTTGCTAACGACATATATTATATGTGCCGGGCGAGATTTCGCTAATGTGGGTGAGCTTTTGTTCTGTGAGGTTTAGCAAACTGTATACATTTTGAACATATTTTCAACCAAAAATTATTCTACCTGATGTCATGGCTTTTGCGTATCTTAGTTGTCAACTATTTGAAAGCCTCTTTGCTGTACATTGTTTTCTCTTTTAGATAATAGAAATTAACACGTTATGTCAAAGCAGCAATGTACTGACTATCAATTAACTGAGATATGTAGTAAGCATACAGACTGATGATTATTTTTTATGCTTGATTTGTTGTATGCCTCAGTTAAAATAAAAGAAAAATACTTGACATAATATTCAAAAGTTGATTTAAACAAGAAAAACATTGGGTTGAGATTGAATGTACCTATAGGTACTAATTATTAGGTATTAATTTTATTTATATTCCGATTTCTTTTCAAGGCAAATAAATTTGAAATTATTTAGCAAACTAAGACGTGTTATTATTGAGCAACACACAATGAATCGACCAACTTCTACAAAAATATTTATTGAAATTAAATAGTGTGTGTTTAATACAATTGACTCTACAAGTCTAGTACCTCTCATGATTTGAATGCAAATATGAGAGCGTTGAAGCACGAACTCAAAGTAATGCACAAAGTAATTGTGAGCTTAGAACAGCCTGCTGAAATGATTAAAAGTTCACTGGAAACATACGACAAAAACTTCTGTGCGGTGGAAAAAAGAGTCAGCTTCAAAAACTGGTATATTCGTTACGTAATAATGAGCGATTTCTCGTTCAGAGGCACATAATTACAATACAGATTTATGAATGCAGTAATTATTACGCGGTTATGTTTCAGCAAGTACACAAACTTTAACGTCATATGCCTTAAAATAATACTTACTCGAATGCCTACTTTAAAAAACAACTATACTTATTTCGGCAAGCGTAGCCTACGGTGGAACAACAAATAAAGAACCTGTGAATATGGGTCAATAAACAACTCATAGAAAATTTGAGATTTTTTTAAGACAGACAGAAGTCTATTTTAAAATAATCTCAAATGTAATAATCTCATTTTTTCCTAACACGAGTTTTCTTCAGCGGCTACCTGCGTGCCCGTCTCAAATTTCTTCTCGTACATTACATCTAAGCTCAAAGCCTGTAACTTACAACAATAGAGTTAATTGATGTCGCCACAGCTCAGTTGCAACATATTAAAAATTCTACCCACGTTTTCGGGACTTATTTAAATTTACCCTCATCGTGACATCTGGGCATCAAATCTTGAGTCGATAGTTTTAGAAATATATGGTGAAGTTTGTATTTGTTGATAGTGATGATTAAATTAGCATGTCTAGATAGTTTGTGATAAAATAATTAAATGAAAGACTTTATTGATTTGGGTACTTTGATTGATCTTACGGTCAAAGGGAGTGACGAATAACTTTCAAGTTTTAATAAGTTGAATGACTTATGTTCATATTATCTATTTAAGCTCGTTACTTAAAAATCATAGTACAAATGTGTGAGTAAATCTATGTCCGTTTATTTAGATTTAATACACACATATCTTATGTTCTAAATAAGCTTTATAAACCACTAGCTGACCCGCACAACTTCGCTTGCGTCACATAAGAGAGAATAGGTCTTAATTTTCCCCGTTTTTGTAACATTTTTTAATGGCACTCTGCTCCTTTTGGTCGCAGCGTGATGTTATATATCCAAGAGTAACATAATTTCTCTAATTCGTACCGGTAGTTCCTGAAATTAGCGCGTACAACCAAACAAACAAACTCAACAATTTTATAATATCAATACTTATAGTATAAATACATAAGTAAAATAAAACACCGTTCATATATAGTACATACATAGCTATATAATACACGGTACAGTGATTATGATAACCATAATCACCGCGGATTGATGACGTGGCAGGTTATTAACGCACAGGGTGTTCACTCGCGCTTCTTTACCAACAAGCGTGTGATACAGGGTGATTAATATTAATGTAGGACAGTTTTGTTCGTTTTATTATGGGATGTGATTTTGTAAGTAATTTTAAGTGTTCTCTTATTCCTTAGTTATTTGCATTATATCCTTATTGCTCTAATATTCAAAATATTTACGTCTTCATCTTGCGATCGGACAGTGAAATATTATTTGATTTATTCTTATAGTTTTACCACTAGGAAAAGCGGAGCAAATTACACTCTTTCAAGTCATATTTTACCTCTCTCAGTCTGAAAAACCCAATGTCATCTAAGATGGCCCTTAAATAAAACTAGCTAAAGAAACCTCGCCAGCCGCAAACTCGTATACAAGGCTCTCAACTAAGTCGTTGGACTATAGTTACTAACCATTTTGAATCAAAACATCGTGTACAACTAACCATAAAAGTACTTTACATCGTAAAGAACAAGTTCCAAGTCTCAAAGGTACAAGAAATAAGATGGAAACGTTCAGACACTTTCAAATACTCTCCCTTACTCCCAAACCACAATTCAATTTGAAAAATTCTGCAATACCAAACTGGCTTTAATCTATCTATTATATTGTAAATACGAGTTCTGCCTGTTATGTTGTGACGGCCAAATTAATCTATCGATTTCAAAAAAAAAATTGCGACTGATACAACTATTGAACCAATTTAAATGATTTTGTCTACTCATAGACTTTTGCTTATAAGGATAGGCCGATACAAGCTAGTTTTAGAAAAAACGTGCATATAAAAACTAGCTAACTCCATATTTTTTCACAATGCATCTCAAAGGTCTGCAGTTTAAACGTAATTTATGACAAAATGATTTCTTGAAGAAGTTTTTTAGTAAGTGTAGTCGCAAGCCGAAACTATCATTTTAATTTTTGAAAATTTGTGATTAAGTTTTCAGGGCGATCACTATGCTTCATCGATTTGGGTAACATTTCGCTGAAGTATAGTTCAGAATTTGAGGAAGGATAATGGGTAGGTACACTTCCTTCAAAAATATAATTTCTCATAAGCAAAGTCGTATTAAAATGTTAGTAAAGCTATAAATGTAGGGGACATTTACAAATATTTTCATATAGTAGGATCTCCCAGTTGGTTTCAGTCCGCGAGTAACCATTGTTAACTAAATTGATTCTCCGATGAATACGTATCTGGATCTCGGTCTTTTAGCACTCCAGATTAATGGTTTAACTATTGGTTTTCTGCTGTAGTAAGTTGAGTTTGGATATATTGTTTTAGATCTTACGTATTGTGTGGATAAATGCTGAGATAGTGAAAATGTGTGAATGTAGGGACTTGCTGCTTTATAACGTTTTTGGCACATTTTATATCGAACTGTAAAGCTTATTTTTTTATTTTATTTGATCGTATTGTTTTAGTATTGTATTTTTTTTATGTTTACACGGTTGTTTCTAATTTATAAATCAAAACCCTAGGAGTATAAGATCTGAAAATAATAGAAATTTATGTTCTTACAAATACGCCTTCTAGGAATGAAAATTACAGTTTGAGCGTAAAATCTACTAAACCCACCATTAAATTAAACAAATATTTAAACAAGGTACAAAAGTTTTATTATACTTCTATTTACTTAAATCATTTTACACTTTACATCTCACGAACACTAAACATTTAAATTAAAAACTGCATACATAATTATTACTGTTTCATACGACGTACTTCAAAACGCATAGAAAACAAAACAATTTCAACCCATAAATCTCCTGCCATCTTACACTATATAACTTCCTTAATTATATACTTAGTTATATACCATATAATATACAAAGAGCCAGTATTAGTGGTGTAGTGAAGCGAGCACCTGCTACTCGTAATTAATTGCAACTCATCGGAAGGGTCAATGACACCGCTGGGAATACAGCCTTTATTCTAATTATAGATGTATTTGAGTGATAATTGGAAAATATATAAGAAAAACTGATTAGATTGATAGTAGTCATGTGATGTCGGTATGTGTTGCGGACTGATTTTTTAATTAGAAATATGTTTTGAAAATCCTTTGGACAATAACACAATTATCCGCCGTATAATTTTAGTATCACCAATAGAAACTAAGCCTTTTTTTTTTCGTGGGGAAATGCGTTACGCATACCCTGCGCCCTGGGTGGAGCGCAGGGTTATGTGGGACTCTCCCGCCAGAAGGGCGGGCATACACCACTAAAACCCCACGAGTGCCTGCCTGATCCGCGTATGTGACGTGCGACGGGATAACTGCTTGCGCTTAGAACCGCAAGTCGCACGCCACGCGGTTGCCCCTTCCACGGGGGCCCTTTCTAGACCGACTGGCTCGATGGCCGGACACTACGGCCATCGACCTTCTTTGGAGTCTCTCCTCCAAGTTGACAGCAGACGCCCAGTCCACTGTCAGAGACCCAATTTAGGGTGGGCGGCGGTCATGCGCCGCTCTCCTCCGTCTGACGCGGCGTTGACGCTTCGGGTGTGCATTCGGGTCTAGCTCCCGGACCCTCTCCGCATCCTCCTTTTGCGCCATTACGATTTCGCTGAAGCATCGCATCGCGCTCCAGGCCTCGTCGCTACCGAGCATGGAGCGAATTACGGCCGGTAGCGACAAATCGAGCCCTATTGCGGTGATCAGCGCTCCGCGCTCTGTCGCCCAAGCCGGGCACTCGGCCAATGTGTGGGCGGCCGTATCTTCGATATGCCCACAGTGGTGGCATGCTGGGGAAGGCTCTCTCCTTGCGACTACAAATAGGTATCGGCCGAAGCAGCCGTGATAGAAACTAAGCCTAGTACAGTAAATACAAAATAGTGCCTCAGAACTTCTTCTTCTTATACAATAAGATAGATTACTACTAATGCCTCATTTTATCTTAACCTACATTATGTATAATATTTGCAAGGTGTAAGCATTGTCGTATAAAAGTGTAGACTTATGTAATAGGTATAACTATTTTAACTGAAATATTTTTTCACTGTATTTTCCTACAATTCACAGAAACATATACCAGTCTACCGTCATAAACAAAAATACAATTTTTCACTTCAATCTTTCAATAGCTAACACCAAAAAATCCACCATTTTGGTGCCTAAAATTCGCCTAGAAACATTACCCATTTTTGGCTCTAACATCGGGTAGATTAGTGGCCAGCTGTCCATTCAAGGGATTATCCCCAATCACCTAGGACAACAGGCCTATAGCTTTTTATCTAGACCTAACACACATCTAAGCTTTACATTATTTATATAAGACCTTTAGTGTTTTAGGTTTTAAACGAAGGTCGTTATGGCTGGAATAATTTTAAGGCTCCCTTTTTGTTAAATTTGAAATCAGTAGTGCGATTCTCTACCGCCTGTGTTACGGGTAGATATCGAGAATTTTTGCATGCAAATCTGATTAGCGCCTCCAGCGGGCGCTGTATGAACTATTTTGGTAGGACTTTTTAAAATACCGGGACATAAAAGGAAGACATTCATTATTATCAGTTAATTATTTCGCTATCGTAAACCATTCAATAATGCATAAAACCTTATATTTCCAGTGTTAAAATCTAATTTGAAACCCAGACAAAACAGCATTTTACACAGTACAACGCCATTCTGTGCAGGACAAGGATTTTAATAAGAGTGCGCTTCTAATAGCGAGGACAATATCTATGCACGAATGAAATAGCTCGCTCGGATTATGACGGCTTAAGCCCACATTACGGGCTTATGGCTTGATTGTGAGACGGTAGTTTTGTGTGCTAATCGCGACTGTCTGAGGTGAGGTGTTTAGATGGAAAGGAAAGAGTTTTTTATGCAGTTTCAGTAACAAATACCTATTATCATGTCTGTTGAAACGAAAGGGTGTAAGAAATACGCCCACGTTTCGCCAGAAACAATGTTAGTCCCATGTACTAAGGGGCAAGTTTATTGCCATATATTAAACTTGACACATGCAATTAAAAATAATCTTAAATAAATATTCCAGTCTTTATTTGCCCGACCCGAGAAACCAAACAGAGACCTCGTTATCAGCTGTTGTATACATCTAAGCAGATTAATAAATACAAAATGACACATATAGCCTTTCTAAATTCTAGAACATGTTAGCCTTTCCAATGATCCAACTATGTAGTATTGTAGATGGGAACGAATGTGACAATGTTCTCTACTTTTTAACGTACAAACTAAGCAATGCATTTTTATGGAATTTGGAACACAGACAGTGTACATCCTAGATTTTATATCTTTACCATATAGACGGAGTCGTGGGTAAAAGTGAGTAATATAATAAACGAACAAGTATGTCATCTAAACAACGACGGCTCATACAAAATCGATTTACACTCGTATGCAACTCATTTGTGAAATAGGGTTGATCAGTTCAATATAGTTTGATTACAATTAAATTATTCCAATTAGATATGCGCTCTTGCATTTACTTTAAACTTTTGTTCCGCTTCAATTATAACTTGAAGCAATATATTTAACCTCTAAAATAATGAAATTTCTAATACATTTTCTCTTCAAACCGATAAACAGAGGGATACTATAGATAAATAGGTATACATTTCATACTTAAATTTTCTATAAACGGAAACATTGTACCATACATACTAAGTAAACATATTTTGAAAGGGTAAATAATATAAAATTCTATGATTTTTTTTCAACTGAACCCATACTCATTCACACTTCTAAACAAAAGAATTATCCCTGTCATGATGTTTGTAACAATATCCTATCGCAATATTACAAACCAACCGTTTATTTACATTCATCCACATAAAACAAATACACTACAATAATCCAGTACATAACTTATCTAGTATTTTCCGAACACAGTTTAGTTCTTACAAACTTGTCCCGAGGGTGTAAAGAATAAACTAAATGTAAACCTATTATAATGTTCTCTTGTAAACATGACTTGTTTAGTGAAACTTTGACGTGTCTGTTCGTGTATTACTTGTTGACGAATAGCTTACGTTTTGACATAATATAGTTTAATATGTGTTGAATTATTGTATTGGATTGGGTGGTTATAGAATTTTGTATATTAATATTGTTAAATACCGTAAATATGAGAAGTGAATTGTACAAAAGTATTCAATATATAAATGTTTGATTCTCCGATTCCTAAAGTTCTTTTTACAAATATTTGTTAGTTTGTAAGAATGATTATCATCGTGGTGTTAAATCATCGTTACATCCTTAATTTCTATAATTTTAAGCAGGACTTGTCCGTATCATCATAAACAGTTGCTTATGCTTTATAGCAACAATCCTTCATTTTTATAAATAAAGGCTTCAAATTCCGAAATTCTATTAACCCTCTTTTCCCGCCCAGCTGTGATATGAACTCACAATGAAACTCCGCAACAATTTCACCACAGTTACATTGCAAGCTGAAAGTTTCAGCTATAAATATTCATTTGTGATAATATCAAATACGTTAGCAACGCTATTAGTTTTATTTTATGCGTCGTTTGTTACTTATATAGCCTTTTATGATAAAGAATAGAGTGACAATTTTGTTGATAAAATTATTAGTTATATTATCTTCAGGTTATAGATATATGAATAACTAGCTGACTCGCACAACTTCACTTGCGTCACTGAAGAGAGTGTGTCAAAATTTTCCCCGTTTTTGTAACATTTTTTGCTGCTACTCTGCTTCTATTAGTCGTAGCGTGATGATATATAGCCTATAGCCTTCCTCGACAAATGGACTATCTAACACTGAAAGAATTTTTCAAATCGGACCAGTAGTTCCTGTGATTAGCGCGTTCAAACAAACAAACAAACTCTTCAGCTTTATAATATTAGTATAGATAAGCTTTCATTCTTACTAATATTATTAATGCCTAGTGTATGCGTTAGTTTGACCTCATGTTACGTCAAAACGGCAGAACCGGTTTGGGTGGAAATTGGCGGTGTGATAATTTTATTCCACGGAAAACGACATTTTTGGGTGCTTAAACACTACACGTAAGAAATTGAATAAAATATTTACTGCTGTAAATTTTAGTCGAACGTTATTATATTCCAGAAAGGACACACTAACACACATAACATATATACAAAGATTAAAATAAAAAACAAAATAATCTTTAGTATTATAGGCACACAGCTATATCCAATAAAGAAAATAATTTTAATAAACTAGCGACCTATCTCTACAAACAATTTATCAACTTAATTCCTTTAATATGAAAGACAAATTTCAAAGACGCTTTATGCGTAAAGCCATCTATTAAGATATCATAAAACATCAAGAATTCAATTCAAAACATCAGTCAGATTTAAAAGCATTAAAATGTTAAAATGGTAACATTTTAAAACGAAACGCTTATGAAACGTTTCTGAACGCAATAAAAGACGAATGCCCGCCATTGACTGAAAGAATTCTAATTTCAAATATTTGTTTAATTATTTTGCGCCTGACTTCGAATTATGCCTTGAATTTGAATTGAGGATTCATAAATTTGTTTTTTAACTTAATTTTGTATGAAGACAGGGTGTATTGAAAAAGATTCATTGAATCTATTTTTATAAAGAATGCTTCAATTATATTTTAATGGGACGTTTGCGTATTGTATATATGCACCTGCTGATCACAACGTTTTGGGTTTGATTGCCAAGTCGAGCAAAATGATTTTCGTTTATACGTGTATATTGAATCGTTTTTATTAGTAACTCGGAGTTCATCAAAATTATGAGCATAATGCCTAGTATCATTAATATTATTTGCGAAAACTGAATATGTTAGGTATACTCTGCTTACCTTCAGATAAAATAGATTAAAATATGGTCAACAACAATTTATTTACTACGTACTTGAAAAAGGATTCCTAAATAACGACGTTTAATAAAACCCAAAAAGCAATCAAATCAAAAAACTTAAAAGTTGGTACCAATGTATACGAATCCACAAAAAAAAGTTCATATAAAATATTGTCATATTGGCAACCCTGTTACCTTTCGCCGGGTGGAGTCATCGAGAGCAATCGCGTGGTCAGATTAAACTGAATCGATTAAAATCACATGAGCACTTTGTGCGATTACCGATGAATCGATGCATCGTTCGGGTGGCTTGCGATGAGGTGACGCGGTCGCGTTAACGATTGTTATTCATTTGGGAAATTTTTGTTCAATAAAAAGTTTTATAAAATATGGCTGTGTAGTATATTGAGTGACTCTATTAATAATTAAATTGTAATTTTAGAAAAATGTGTAAAATCAACATACAAGTTACTTATATTGAATCCTGAAATAACTATCTGTAATCATCCTAGCTTATGTAATATAAGCAGTAATAAGCACCATGTCATTCCTCAAATCTATCTACATTTTTTTTGCCGATTTGATTTTGCCGTTTAGTAGTAAATTATTACTTGCCAAACAGGATTGCTTTTGCTTTTGTAGTGCATATCGGATAGTGCCGGATAATTAATAGTAAAATATAGCGATATAGTTATCTTAAAATCCAAAGTATTATATTCCTTATTAATATGTAAGTTTTGTCACAATGCAATAATTTTAAATATTTGTTACCAATTTCATGTAATACTCCAGTCAAATGTGAAGGAAAATTTCACAGAAACCTTATCGGTACACTATGAATATTGTGATGTTCGCCTGAAATTTTCATCATCAATATCTTTGATGGAGGAAAGAATATGGAACAATGTTTGACCATACACTGTTTCTCATTCCGGGAACGTTCCCGTTATGTTTACCATGTGTATGGGTAAATTGGGGAATTTTTGAAAGGCTTCCTTATCAATGATTTATTAGAATTCTGCTTAAATGTTGTAGACAATCGTTAGGTATATTATTACAAAGCGATGCCGTTTTTAGAAATTCGAAATTGTTTTGCGTGCTTTTTTTATTAAATACGTTTTGCCATTATACATAATAACAAAGGGTTATTCACCAACTCGACACGTGTAATATGACCGTGTGTCCAGTTGACGGAAACATAAAAGTGACTTCGTTTAAGTTTCGTCATGTGGACACGTGTAAAAATCATAGCGTGTCCACATGACGAAATAATTAGTAGTACTAATTTTGAATTTCACCAACTGGACACACCTGTGCCCAGTCTCGTGAGTCGAGTTGGTGTGAGCCAAACGCAAGAACAAAATACATTTTTGACAGACTCTACATAATCTTTGTCTGTCAAAATTTCTCCTCGAAACTGACGTTGAAAATTCAGTGCTAAAATAAATTAAAATAATAATTTTTGATAACTAAAGAGCCATGAACTCTTAAGAAACGAGTTGAATGAACTCTTTGACGTCTTGTAGTTGGAATCCCTCTATAATTAAGTACTTATTTAATTAATAGTGAATTTACGCATGAATAAACTAAAGATAACTAATAAACATAGTCCTTACAAATTCCAGATAAGTAATTATTTTGTCTCTTCAAAATAAAGTGATAAGAACTGATTTAGTATGAAAATTTCTTGATAAATATTTTCTCAATATGCGTTTAGTAAAATTTTACTAATTACTTGATCATTTTAGTCAAACGTTCTAGTGTCTTCAAATAATTTAATTACATGTTTTTACCCGTAACTTTGTCTGAGTGGAAAAATTTCTTAGGCTAAAAGGATTCTATTCCATCAACTAGCGTTATAAACTACTTTAAGCTAGCATTTTTTTTTTATAAAAATTGTTTTGTAAGTCTTTCGCATTCATTAAACTCCTATTATCGAATCGATAATTTCTCAATCGATTGAAATCCGATTCAATTGTTTTCTACTCGGCTGATCATAGAGATCGAATATAGACTTCGTTTTAAATATTAAATGTCTATGCACCGTTGAACTTGGCGCCTAAAATAGAGTTGTAGAGTGCATTGTGATCGAACTATGTTTGAATTTGAACTTCGAACGATCAAGGTCGGTTGATCTATTTGAATATTGCAACGGATTTCGAAACTTTATTCGTTTCGTATACATTTTGGATGATTTGTTAATGTTTTGTGAAGTGTGAAGTTACCTGTTAATTGTTATTGACTTGAATAATGACGGCCGAAAAGACCGAACTTGGAATAAGTTTTTGAAAAAGAAAGAATAAATAAAATGAAATAGAAAAAGAAACATCAAGCTTGAAAACTTGGCGAGTAAAATTATGTAAAAAATAGTATAAAATAGTTGATACAAAATGACGTGGTTTTTCAGATTGATACCCGATTTCAGAGAAGCAAGTTTCATTTGATTATTTTCTAACCTCAAATTGGCTTTTACGAAGACCAGATAAAATAATGTTGATTAAGAAATCTTACTGTAAACAAAAATCTTTCTCTAATAGAGCAACATCTTGCCAAAACTGTTGCTTCGAAATATTCCACTTAAACTAATTTTAAAGAGTACCCCTAACAAAGTTATTTTCGTTCCCATCTATTAACTTCTCAGTGGTTTCCGAACTTTTGATTTATGTTCCGTCGAGTAACGGATGTGACGTAGTTTTGGCTTCGAAACCTAAAACTGCGTCACTTCCTTTATGATTTTATTTTTAGAACACGATACTGGTTTTATTGAAGTTTTATGTTGCCAACGTTTTTGGGCAAAGATAACTTATTGTTCGGCCAGGATTTAAAAGGTATTGTTTTGTTATTGAGAAAGTTTTGGGGAAAATTCCGTTTTGTATTCTGATAAAATATTAAGATAAAAAGTAACTGGAGGCTTTTGTTTCTTCAAAATTTGTAGTATGGATATTCTAGACGACATTACTTATAGTAGTCGATTTACCCTCTTATTCATAAAAGTATATGAAGTTATGAAAGGCTTATAAAGAGTTTTGTTTCTTTCACTCCTTAGCGAAATGAAAAAGACAAAACATATCATAGTAGTTCTTTAACTAAATTAGCTTCATAGTGAACTGATACGTCTTATACTGAAAATTAATTTCATTTTCTATAAAAGCTCCAATGTTCAAAAGAAGCGACGTATTCTTGTTCTTGCTATCTTTTAAAATAAATACGTGTTGAGATTATCTCAAAATTATCAGCAAGAGTACAACAGCGTGTATATTGCATTCTCGTTTATTGCAATTCTAATAAAATGCGAACTCTTCGCGACAAAAGCCAGCAATATTTCTCTAGTAATCTCGTCCAAGATCATAGCTACTCCCGACGGTACTTTAAAAACAAAACAATGATCCAACTCATGATAAGTGAAAACAAAAACTGCAACAAAAACACTCCTCAATTCCGAGAGATTAAACTGGGAGAAAAAAGTAGCAATTATTTTGTCTTTCATTAAAAACAAGAGAAGCGGGCAATCAGAAAAGTTGTCAACTTGCAAATAATTGTACCTCAACTGACAAACATAAAAAAACAATGACCAAACTAACACGTATACTCTATGGACCAAAAAATAAAGTCCATTTTACTTCGGCATCCGATTTTCAAATTACAGAATTATCTTTGCATGAATGTCACTCATTATTTCTCTGTGACATTTGTGTGACAAATCCCGTAGCAATTTCAGAAAATAGCATGCATTTACTTATTCACGCGAATTATTGTTATTTTAATACTTAATTGCTAGAAATAAAATGTCGCAGGGTTGATTCACTTTTAATTCTCAGTTTACGATTAAGGTCAGAACGCAAACAGCCAAAGTAATAGTGGCCAGTAATTGGAGTTCTTTTTTTAAATATAGTGCAATGAGAATAACGTTTTTAAATAGGTTAAGCTCTTACAGCATGCAACTTTTTAATTTATTTTAATGGCAATTGTGAAATAAATATGTAAAATAATTGCACTTTTACATACTAGTAAAATTGTAATTGTAGATTTGAAATTAAATAAACATTTTGTTTGCAACTTACTATTACTGCGAAATAACCTGTAACAAAAAATATGTAATTAGAAAGACACCCGTATCAGCCAATTTTCTTTCTCCAGTGCTACCACAAACATCCACTACTTGTTAGATTGGCTATCAAATTCGGAAAATATACTTTACCTCTAAAAATATAATATTCTACTAGGTATTTATTTAAAGTGCAATGAAGAATAATAAAAATATGAGGAAATCTAGAATTTCATCCTTTCGCATTCGTCAGTATTTTAAGGCTCTATTCATCATTTATCGTACATTCCGTGATTTAAATTAATGTCAAAGTTATAAAATCATGGCACAACGACAAAAATCGGGATCCGATTTCTACATTTGATTAACCCACAGATCGTTTACCGTATGAAAAAAATGCGATCATAAAAAAATCAACAAAAAAACTTGGTTTATCTCAGCTAGTTAACACCGGTCACTATAGTACAAGAAACTTGTCGATTACACAAAAAGTCCCTTGAAGAGGGTCTACGGAAGAGGTTTTTCCTTCAACGACCCCCCGAGGAGTTGAGTCGGCATCACAATCTGCTACTGTTGCATTACAACACTATTATCTATAAATAACTTCGGGCTGTCTTGTAATTAATGGTGTTTTGATAGCCGATTAACGAAAATGTTTAAGATTTTTGTTATGACGATAATGCGAAAATATGATGGCTGATTTGCATTCTAGTTATTATCTCATATGGGAATTACGCTATCTAGGATCACGGAAAGAGTAACCTGTGCCGAAGCGTTAGACAATGCAAGGTTCAATGTATGTTCTTCTTAATTCCTGTATTTCATTTAGAATTATAGGCGTAGCTATAATTTCAAATAAAACTTACTGGAACGGTATTAGACCTTCTACGTCATTGGGTAGCGAAGCACACACGTCACACAGTCTTCGAGAGAATGCCAAGTCTATTCCGATACTCGCACCAGTTTTTCTTTTAGTGTTGTCACATAATTCTAAGATTTTACATATAAATGTATAACCCATTAATACCCGGTGCACGCGCACTAAACAGCAATCCCTTGAACTACAAATTATCCGCCTACCCACACGAATTCGTCAGGCCGTACGTTTGATTCGGCCAATTTGTTGACAAGACGAATCGCCTGTTTCTACAAACCTGCTAGCTATTTGTAACTACAATGTTAACACTTGTATTGCTACTATTTTGGGTGCTAGCGTATTTTATTTTGTGAGGAAATAGAATTAAACAAAGTAGAGCAAACGGCGGGATATATTTTTCTTGCTTTTAAGACTTCTTAATCTATAGAAGCAATTCGAAGTTGAAAAATTATTACTGTGTGTATAGTTAATGGTTAGAGTGACTAATTGGGAAGATATTGTAGCACTTGTAACTCTACACTATTGTAGCAATTAATAAATAAGTTACCAATCAATTGTCCGCTTTAGCATGAATCGGAAGGGAACAGTTGGGGAAATTTGTAGAATGAGTAAATGCTAGATGCAATGCTTAAAATATACCAAAAAGATAAGTTTATGTGTTTACCCAAATATAGTCAAATCCTTAACGTAAAAGAAGCAAACACCCCCCATATTATTACTATTTTGAAAGCAAAGAAAAATGGAGTATTTTCTAATAAAATCAAAATCTCTGCCACTAGTGTGTAACACAGTACATGTATGAGTGAGGTTAGGTGTGTAGTGTATGTTAATCCGTGGCTATCACGGCGCTGTCGAACAACACCGCCGCGTGTACCGTCTATATGTAGATCAGAACATACCGACACACACCTCACTGTTACTACACCTAACTACACGGACTAACGTGTCCAATATAATTAAACTGAATTAATTGATTGCTTTAGTACGTTGATTTGAAATGCATTAAAGCATGCGTAGTATAAAATTGGAAAAAAATTATAGATTTAGATCTTATATCATTAAAATACCAAAAATAATCACTTGAAAATCGTATTAGAGATTGAGTATTCATATTTAAACCCAAACACAAACTAACGTAAAAGAACCAAAAGCCTCTAGATTATTACTAATTTGAAAGCAGGAATAAATTGAGTTTTTTCTAATAAAATAAAAATGTCTGCCAGTACATGTATGAGTGAGGTTAGGTGTGTAGTGTATGTTAATCCGTGGCTATCACGGCGCTGTCGAACAACACCGCCGCGTGTTCCGTCTATATGTAGATCAGAACATGCCGACACACACCTCACTGTTACTACACCTAACTACACGGACTAACGTGTCCAATATAATTAAACTGAATTAATTGATTGCTTTAGTGCGTTGATTTTAATTGCATTAAAATCAGGGCATTTGGTAAAAGATTTAAAACTTATTCCAAGTCAAAGTCAGTTAAAAATTCTATTTGAGTATTTTATTGTTTAAGTATTCATACATAAACCTAAAAACATTGTTTGCATACACAAAGCGTATAGTCAAATTAAATCATGGGTTTAATCACAAACTTTTTCATTTATAATGACGTATCAACTATAACTACATCATCAAAAAATACTACAAAATGTTGAAATTGTGATCAACACAGATATTTTGCTTTGATTTTTGAACTAAAATACCAGTAATAACATGTATAATGCGGTAAAAAATTGGGAATGTGCGTGCGTTTCTTGAAAATGTTTTGCAATGGAAGGATTTTGAACAAGGTAAAAGATTCCGAACAAGGAGGCATCGCTGAAGTAATTCGTGAAATATCTCGTCTCATGATTTTGCTATGTTATTTTGTACTTCGGGTGTATCTACGTTAAATACATAAAAAACAAAGGCAACTACAATTTCAATGACAACGAATTTTTCTTTCTTTGGTCAGATAACTTTATTTGAAGAATGATCATGTCGTTTTCGATATATAATTTGAATTAGTGTACTTAAAAGCCCTTGAACAACAAAGCAAACAAAACTGAAACAGAACTATTGGAAATCTCCCAAAAGCATAAAATCTCGATGTATCTTTAAAACAATTTCGTTACAATACCGATATCGGAAGTAATTTATACATTAAATACAGAGTAAAATATTAAAAATGTCAGTATTAATAAAGATAAAGTCAAATAACGATACGAAAAACAATTACTGACACCTCACAGAGCTCGATAGCGTTTATGAAAGCAATTATATTGTTCACATTCGACATCAACTTGTATGCACAATTACAAATTGAATTTTGAAGACTCCGTTGTTTGTTTTTTTTATTATAAGTATGACTTTTTGTTGTTTTTGGTGGCCATTGTTTGAAATTGTATTTCGTGTTCTCTATTTCTTTAGTTTTATTTCTTTTTGTATGATTATATGTATTTTGGAATTCGGAAATCTTCTTTTCTATTTTATAGCTTTCTGTTCTTGAATTTTGAACTCTCTAAGGATTTTTGTTATAAATTACGATAATAGTAAAGTTAAAAGTACATCTGTAATGCAAACACAAGTCTTGGCTGTGATTATATTATTGGTGTACTGCCCTAAGTTGGAGCATCAGTTCAGCGATAATTGGTATCCAGGCAAACAACAGTTCTTTAATGCTTAATACGAACATTCATTCATTCATAGTATACGTTAACCTAATGTCAAACTTGTTCCAGCCGTCTTAAGGCATTTGACATGGATTAACGACTGCTATCTTAAGTGACAGAAACCGGGACTATCATCACGTGTACTGTTATACCACCCGTCTACAAAATGACCGCGCTATGGTCCCTTAATCCATTGATAACCACCAGCTAACTTAACTCACTCTAAAAGCTTAACTCATAGAACTAAATCCAATAATCTAATAGTCACGTTCTATTTCCTCGTAGAAACCACTAAAATCAACTGAAATAGTGTTACCAGAATGAAAAATAACCTCTATTTTCCCGCCAAGCAACATAAGTGTATTTTTTATGGACGGTAACACTGTTAACCCTTTTCTACGCTGATAGAAATAAAGGTTCGTACATAAAGTTCGTAAGACAAGAATTTGAACGCTAAAAGAAATGTCATGCTAAAATATTTTAGGTCAGTACTTAGATGTCTAGAGTTTATTTCTCTGTAATGTTCGTTTTTTATTTCTTTGGACGATATATTTGAAAATTCATATTTATATAAATGTTATGATACAAAAGTCTGAAATAAGTAGTGATCGTAAATGTACTCCCATTTGCCCGTTTTTATTTTATGAACGTCTATAGTTCAGGACTTTTAACAATAGATTAGAAGGTTTTTTCTGCCTTTTCAGATGTTTACCAAAACCAATATCATTAATGAAAAACTCGTAATTCAATTTACACAACTTTTACAAGGCTGTAGCATAAAATATGTGAATGAGCAGAATCTCTTACTTTTTCAGTTCTACTAATTACTTTTTCTCATTAAACTGAAGCAAGAAAACTACAAAAGTTGAACAATAATTCTTGTTAAACAGTGTAAAATCGCCTTAACCACTAATCCCTCTAGCCAGTACATAGAAGGCGCTTAAAAAAGAACCAAACGTGACCGAGTGATTGTACTGCGAATTATGTTATTTTCTTTATTTTTTGTTTCACAGTGGAGGTGTAAATAACAAGTTTGGAGCCACACTGTTTGTGGATTACGAACTTGTGTACCTCTGTTTATTTGTACGGCTATTTTTATTCGGGGTTTAAAAAGAGGTTTTACTATGGAAACTTTTTTAGGAGCTCGTGATTTAGGTTGTGGATTTGTGTTTTTTTTTTCTTTTGACAGAATGGTCTATGTTGTTGTAGTATTATTTTTTGACTATGTTTATGGCTTTTTCGTAAGTTTTCTATTATTTTGTAGCTACGATATAATGTTGAGAAGAGTTGCTAATTATTTACTATTTAGTAACTAATATGAACAAACATGACACATTACAGATTTACACGTAGTTTGAAGATCATTCTTTAGACAAAGTTGAGGCGTATTACAAACAAGAATAATAGGGTCATGTCGTGATTTCTTGCTTTACCGAAACGAAGTTATATTCAAAATACTATGACGATTTAAATAAAGGATAGTTTTAATTCAGATAAAATTAAATGTGAGACGCTACCTAGTGTAACTACATAATGTATAGTGACCCAACCTGTTTGATCGTTCGATACCCAATTTGGAGGACTCGTTAAAAGTTGATTCCAGCTGTTTTCAATCCATATTACTGTCGTTTAACCATGTTGAAGGCTTCAAGCATCAACAACTTTGACATTATACGTAAACAGCTAGGTATATAACTGCACGTTTGGCGCAGTGGTTTAAGCGGTCACCTCGCCGCAACAACCGTAGCGCCGCGTGTGGTGGGTTCGAATCCCACCCGGGACAAATCTTTGTGTGATGAGCACGAGTATTTGTTCTGAGCCTGGATGTTAATGTATCTATATAAGTATATATTTAGAAGTATATAAGTATGTTTAGTTACCATAGTACAAGCTCTGCTTAGTTTGGAATCAAATGACCGTGTGTGAGTTGTCCCATAATATTTAATATTAACCATTCTCTCAAATCATGAAAACTATAAATAAAATGGAAAAAAACCTTCTAAAAATAAACGACAAACTTCACGGACTTATTGTTAAGCTCGTTGAGAACAATCAAAACCGGGACAAAGCGTTGTACAGAGCCTTTGTACTAAAATCAAAGGTTAACGCTTTTTACGCTTTTTTATTCATAAATAACGTAATGGAAAACGGTATGGATATCATAATTTTTTGTATAAATAGATTTGCATAAAGTTTTTGAGATAAAATTATAAGTAAATTACATTTTTGTTCTCAAATGAAAATGAGCATAGCATTAAGTTTATAAAGAATGATTTGACGCAAAAAATATTACAAGACTTTGGTCGCAAATGTTATATTCGCAATTATGTGTTCGCAATGTGGTACTAGATTATTTTTACAGTGTACATTAATTGTATGTAAGGGAACCTGTTGTACCTAGGCCGGTTTTTTAGAAATATATTTTTTATTGTGATTTGACGTGCAGCACACAAATGATATTTGCATATTTTGAAATGTCAATTATTTGGGTACTCACCAAAAAAATATCAGAAGTGTATATTTAAAACTTACATAATATTTTTAAATTTAAAAAAAAAATGGGAAATGTGGCCAAGGTACAACATACCCTATGTACCTAGGCCAGTAGTACGTTGTACCTAGGCCACATTGAAATTTGGGGGTAATTTAAGCTAATTATCAAGTTTTGTTAACTAAAATCATTTTATTTGATTTATTACAGTACACAGTATTATTACAGTATACAGTATTTAACAAAACATTTAAAAAATTCTCAAATGATCATAATTTAGAAATGATCAAAATTAAAATAATATTCATAGCTTTTTTTATGATTTTCAAACAAAATATTTAAACAAAAACAACTAACTTTGGCCACCGTTCCGTTACATCACATCGCTGCGCCTGCCAAACTCCATATGTGTATTTTGATGTTAAAAAAAATGAATATTGCTTCCCAAATAAAAAAAAAAGTTTTCTAAAATCTCACAAAAGACACATGTGGAACTTGGCAGGCGCAGCGACGATATCACATAATATAATATAGCAAATCAATATACCTATATAGCATAGCAAAGGAAAACAAAATATTGAAACAACTAGCTGACCCGCGCAACTTCCCTTGCGTCACATAAGAAAGAATGGGTCATAATTTTCCCCGTTTTTGTAACATTTTTTACTGTTACTCTGTTCCTATTGGTCATAGCGTGATGATATATAGCCTATAGCCTTCCTCGATAAATGGGCTATCTAAAACTGAAAGAATTTTTCAAATCGGACCAGTAGTTCCTTAGATTAGCGCGTTCAAACAAACAAACAAACAAACTCTTCAGCTTTATAATATTAGTATAGATTATCTTTACCTATATATAAATTATTATTTCTCTCTTAAATTTTAATCAGTCATTTGGACTAGTTATTATAAAAACACTATCAATAATGTAGATATATTATTCAGCCTTAAGCATTTAGTAGAAATCTCAGTACTTCTGTATCTCTGGAACATAATAAATTTCTCTGTTCTTGTTAACTTTTTGCGGGGTTTTAATCTCCTCTTTTTCAGGCCATTTCCAGTTTTTAAGTGATTATTGCATCGATTTCTGAAATAATAAAGATATTTAATTAGTAATATTATTACGTAAATGTGAAATAATTTAATAAAACAGTCTCCTGGCCAAAGTATAACATCCAGGTTGTACCTTGGCCACTGGCCAAGGTACAGCTGATCGACAGTGACCGAGGTACAACACTACTCCAACTTCACATAAACGGTGATTTTATATAGTTTAGAATTTAAGTATCTCGTAAGTGTTTTATTGTGTTGAGACTTGTAAAATCAAAGAACCGATAGCATATAACAGTTTAGTGACTATTAGAAAACTTTTAAAACTATTAGACTTCAAAATATAATAGAAATACTTA
This sequence comes from Anticarsia gemmatalis, assembly GCF_050436995.1. Lineage (NCBI taxonomy): Eukaryota > Metazoa > Arthropoda > Insecta > Lepidoptera > Erebidae > Anticarsia > Anticarsia gemmatalis. Next base: position 10,948,318 of record NC_134757.1, on the reverse strand, counting down.
CTTTTTCACACAAAAAAGTTTCAGCGTCGATAACACCAAACACCGGCTTAATGGCGGTATGCGACTAACTTTACATTGAATAGTCTGTAGTGACGTATCGAATACCGTAAACAGTAGAATTTAGTATCGCGCGAATATTTGAAAACGAGCCCAGTGGCCTAGGTACACATAGTGCCAAGGTACAACAGGTTCCCCTATATTTAGTATATGAAGATTAATCTAACGCAAAAAGAATCATTTTTTTTGGAAACAATTAGAACTATCATCTTATCTAGAAATAACATGAATGAAAAGGCTGTCTGTTAAGGTGTTGTGTTGTATTTTGAGAAAAATCTTATATTTATTAAAAAAAAATATCAAAAGCACTTACTACACTACATAATATACACTACATATAAATCAGTATTAACATACAATGTTAACATATGTAAATCTAACACACGTAAGACTCAACACACCTTTGACTTGGAAACTTACTAAACACTTAATACAAAGTTGAGAGCCGCAATTACCGATGATTCGACAGAAATTAACACCAAATTAGTTCCTAATTCCCCCTGTTGCCACGCTTCGAGGCAGCTTAAGTTTTACGTAATAGGGATGCTGACAGGGGAGGAGAAAATTTAAAGATATTCTAATTAGTCTGTCAGTAAGATAAAGAAAAAAATAAAACAGATTCTTTCTAATATTTTTTTTGTATTTAATACGAGTTAAGTATTGTTCTTAACACCAAGCTGTCCCTGAGGAAAGGGTTTCCTCACGAATAAACAAATAAAATATGCCTTAGCTAAAAACAACTAAAAAATAAAAAGTTAACTACAATTTATAATGTAATTTACTTGATTTACGCCGTAACGTCATTTGACTATTTAACTTAATGTATCGCAGTAATATTTTGAACCATAGTATACGAAAATATGCATTTCCACAATTATTTATCATCTAACAGTCGGACTGAGTTTAAAACTTCATTCAAAAACAAACAAACAAGTTACGCACGAAAAACCTTACTCATTTCCCCATATTTGGGTAAAAAACGCTCATATTCCATGTCTTTATTATATGAGATATGCCCTTTTAGAAATTGCATATTCAATTATACACAAAGTATCTTATTATACTAAGTGCTTCACGCGATCTTTATCTAGAAAGCTTTCTATTGAAACATTGCGTGTTTGAGAAAGTCTGGTCTCGTGAAAGCAAGTGAATACTAGAATTTGGGTGGCCAATTTTATCGAAATTCATTCTCAAATAGAGGCAATGTTTTAATTCTATGTTGTGTAACAGAATGTGTGGTGAAACTATTTCTTAAGTAATCTGAGAAATCTAGAACATTGAAATAAATTTAAAGTCGTTATAAACGTCTAATTTCAGTCATTAAAGACCTTGACTGCGTATTGAAAAATCTTTGAAAAGTAACTCAACAGCACATAATTAAATGGGAAATTAGTCACACACATATTTACAAACTATATTACAATTAGTTGTTCCGGAACCACATAGGAATGTTCATAAGCAGTCTTCAAGCCTTCAATAAAAGAATGTAAGACTAACATTCTTTTATTGAAGGCTTGAAGACTTTCCACCAAAAGAAAATCTTCGTTGACAGTTTCAACAGCGTTATCACAACATCTAATATATAAAATTCTCGCGTCACAGTTTTCGTTGCCATACTTCTCCGAAACGGCTTGACCGATTCTCATAAAATTTTGTGAGCATATCGACTAGGTCTGAAAATCGGCCAACACCTAAGCGACACATTTTTTTTTATATGGCAAAACAACGTTTGCCGTGTCAGCTAGTAACCAATAAAATAATAAAGAGGTTTCATGACTGGTATCATATTCTCTCTCGCACAAACAAATGACATAATATGTGTAGTTCTATACGACTATTTTACAAGCGGAGAGCCGGCAGCCGACGTAATGATATGTAATATAGTTTTATGTCATCCAGCGATTTAGACAACAATGGACTTTTACTACTTTATAAAATAAAATAGTGACTGCTATTTTACAGGTTTCCTAAAGATAAGTCTTAGATAGGTTGTCGTAAAGATTTAATCAAGTCCATTCGTCCCTTATCTGTTATCGTTATATCCTTTCTGAAACCTCTTCCGAACTGACGGTAAATTCTCTAACAGAATAAGTCATAATAATATATGTATAATGTATATATACATAAATACAAGTGTAATATAAATCATAAGTGTTCATTTGACCTTAGTTACATAATATAATTTAAGCTCATAGTATAATCATTACTGTCAAATTTCTGTTCTTGAGTTCAAGCGCGGAAAATGAATTGAAAATCAATATTCTACGTAAAAGTTTTGTCTGTTTAATGCAGCTTAGTATTAATACTTTGTATAATAGTTAAGGTTTTTTATGACTATCTGACTATGTATTAAGTAAAACAGTTAAGCTAAATATAGTTATCTCCTATCTAAGTGCATATCCTCTGAGCTGGTCACAAATCGCATCATAGTTCTTAGGTCTAGCAATTCAGGTCTAAATTTGACCACTATCAATCTCAAAAAATTAAAAATATATACATATAACCACACCTAATTCTCTTAGGACTAGGCAGAGACCAAAGAACGCCACTTAGTTCGACCCAAACTAACTTCCCTTGCTTCATTCACATCCATACATGTCATAAAAATACCTAGTATTTTATTTATAAACAAAGACGATATGTTACCAAACAACACGTGTGCTATGAACATGATTGATACAATATATGCGTGGTAGTTTTGTCAATAGCGTACAACTGGGGCTTGAGGACGCTCGGACGATCATGTGATATAGTGGGATTCTTTCTGTTTATGTTATTACGTGATTTTGTTTTGTTTACAAACTTTGGGTCAAACTGAGTGCTATAAAATAATGAGGTACCGGGATTTCTAGATTAATTGATATAGTTTTTGTGAGGCCACTTTAACCCTTTCGCGGGCGATAGGTAATAATTGCACCTCCAATTTTTGTTTTAACTACAGAAAGCATTATGAAATAACCTTAGCAAATTGATATTTATCACCTAGTTTACCTTGCAAAATATTTGCTAATGCTTGCGAAAGGTTTAAGAATAACTCTATAAGTCACTCCGACCCCTTGATAAAAATGATACGTTACTAGTTGTTCCGAGCGGTTCCGCTCTATTTTAGTCGCTTAGAAACGGAATCTTGAAATAAAATTAAATACTTTGTAGTTATCCGATCCATACACTATCGCCTCGGTCAAGTCTCAACATTACTCAATAACACAGAGCTTTCACAAATTATGTTAAACCACACACACACACACATATGTAGTTAGGTTGTAAGTAAACAAGTTAAGTCGCTCATAACCAGCCGCGGTAATACACAAACAATCGGCTAACTTCATACAAATATTGCGTTATCGTATATTAATAGATAAACACGGATATAGAAAACATTTCCTTGTACTGATATTTTATTATAACACAAGAAAAAGGATCATGCTTAAAAAACTTTGATTTATAGTCTAGAAAAGTATGTATGTTGTGTGAATAAAATAGTTATGGTGCCTACATCTTTGGTACTCCAATCTTAGAGTAAATTCTGAAGCATAAAAACGATAAAAAATCAGTTGCTGCTTTCACTTACTGACAAAAGTACGGCAATTATAATTAAAAATAAATCAGATAAACTAAAACCCACTCGTGAGAGATGACGGCAATGTTTGTACCCACTTGGAATCGAACCTACTACTACTACGATAATATAATTAGTCGGTGCAACTATCCCTGAACTATGGAACCTGACGCCACATCAAAATCAACAAAAGTACACACACACATATCTTCTACTCTATCTACCACATCTTTAACCAGTGATCAAGTTATCCACGACTTCCCAAACAGCTCAAACAAGACAACTTACCAAAAAACGAGCGTATCTACAAAATTAACATGACAAATCTATTAAGAACTGCTATTAAACTCAGTCAGAGGAACTATTACCTGCGTATCTGTTTCAATGGGAGTTCCAACGATGTATGTTCGTGTAATATATTCTAATGTCTTCAAGGAAAGCTGTATGGGATTTTGGTTGGAGTTTCCTTGAAGAGTATTATGGAGCAGAGTAGAATGGTTTTTGAGATTGGATAAGTAAATGTTGGTATTGAATGAAAAGTAGGCTCATGAATTTATGAGTTTTAAATACAAAAACTGACTATTTAATTATTTAGAACACTTGAAACTTACTTACCCGAATAATTAAAACATTTTTGTGCGCGCTTACTGAAGTATATAGAGTAATTTTAAGTGTTTTCTAAAAGTCTATGGAAGTACCATTTTTTTTTTTTTCACAGTACAAATGCGATTTCGACTTCGATAGCGCGATTCAGGACTTGTGACGTCAGTCACACTGCGCGTGGTGGTTGGTTGCGCGCTGGTCCCGGTAGATGTCGCTGTATGTAGCGAGCCGCTACATATATCTCGGTGATATTTTTTACGCAGTGGTGGCGGTAAACAGAAGGTAGTAACTTATATTGGTATACCACAAAAATATAAGTTTATAAAAATTATACATAAAATTTCTTATGTTTGAAAACCGCAAGTAAAATACAGGCATTGAAAAACATACAGTTTTATAACAACTTCAGCGACCAAAATAAATTCTCATACACATCGTAGCTCGTAAGCGCTACGAGAAAGAATGTGCTACGTACGTAGTGGTCTACGGCTCGTAGAGGCTATTAACTGCAGTGTGGGCTTACAATAAGCATTAGAAAGACACAAATTATAGCGAGACTCACAAAACGCCCACTGCTTGGCACAGAAGGTAACTGCAATCACTTATTTGAGCTTGTTTTATATGTCTAAAATGCTGTTTTACGAGTTATTTGCCAACGCAGTATTCTTGAAATTTCATTCAAAAGTATTTACTTATTTATTTATTTATATTTTATTTGTAGTATATATATTATATTATACATACTGTTATACTAGTAAAGTATGTAAAGTATGAGTAGTTACTTTTATTTGTAAGTCTGATGGTTTTTTTCTTATATTTAGTGCGAATTTAAGTCAGCCAAATTATGCAATATGTAGAAACATTACGATAGGTGTTGATCGTAAATAAAATTTATAATATCATGCTACAATTAAGTTTAACTTACTTTTTGGATAAGTGTGATATAACGATGGTAATGACAGATAACAATTTATTAAATAAGTTCGCCAATGTTTTTACTAAGCTGCAATTTTTTTTTTAAATACTAGTCTCGGACTAACTATTGATCTTGTGTCGCAGGGACTTTAACAAATATAATAACAACGGACACAAAGTACAACTAGACCCGTAACAACAATTTGTGGACCGCAAAAATATTTGTTATGTGTGAAAATCATCGAACCCTCGACTTCTAGATGCACTGGTAGTGGCGTGACGGACCTTAGCCACTGCGCTACGGAGGCCGCCTAAATCTATATCTATATCATATAGTAGAATAACTAAACAACACAATTATGGACCATAATTAACATAAACATACTTTATTTCACCAACATAGATACAAACCCAACTTCATCTTACATTATTATCATTAAATACGATGATTCCGTGTATCTTAGTAATAATAACAAACAATTTTGGGTAAATTACTTGTTATCACGATCAAGGTATTGTAATTGTTATGGGGTATACGGGGTACACTATAGAATGGGTATTATGTATAGGTATATGTAATAAGGTATAAACATATATTGTGTGATGTGAATGTAGCATTGTTTTTATCTGAAGATATTTTTGTATCTAAATATATTCGAATGATATGATATAACTTTCTTAACTATTGAAGATATTTTCAATATTTATTCTGCTTTGAATGGAAACCAGCTCATCCGGTGTTCTGCTTCTTTCATGGTACCAGCTATCGATATTGAATACTTGTTTTTAAACGCATATAATATGTTCCTTTGTACGTCTTTTAACAGTAACATAAACAATTTATTTTATGGTTTTTGTACAGTAGAGCTGATAGGAAAACTATGCATTGGCTTTTTTACAGCTCGTTCTTATAAACCTAACATGTAAACAAGAGAAAGATATAATCAACTAAATTACTAGACTATATAACTAAAACAACCGCTTAATAAGTATCTTACCCTATTGGTTATGAAAAAAGAATCAATCAATTCTTTTGATCGATAAATCGATATATTTCTATTTCCATCTCAAAAGAAATCAATATTTTTGCCAATATCATTAATTGACATCTCTACAACTAAATAATGACTTATCAACGATTACAAACCACCGATACTAAATAACAACAGTATAATATCACGGTTAACCTACTGTTTACTTATCTGTAACCAACACATCCATTAACGTGATTGCCTATGTTATTCGCAGCCATTTCAACCAAATAATGTCCTGATATACAGATGTCTTCTCCAATAGCCCGCGAAGAAACTACAACTAACACAAAGGAATTACAATTCTATACGTATAAAGATAAGGTTGATAATAACTTGCTTGAAGGTTTTAATAAGACAATAGTAATCAGTTTTACTCAAATCTATATAAATAAAAATGAATCATTGAAACGTATGTACGTGCATAACTTTAGAACTACTGCACCAAGTTGCATGTTTGTCGCAGTAGTTAACGTGGTCACCGCGTGGGGCTGTGGCGGGTTCGATTCCCATTCGGGACAAATATTTGTGTGATGACACGAGTATTTGCTCTTTTGTTCTGAGCCTGGTTGTCAATGTACCTATTAGGTCGGTGAAAAAGTCTTTTCGCATTATAGTCTGTATGAACTTGTAATAAAATATTTTCTCTACAGAAAAAAGCTCGATATTTGGGTACCTCACGAGCTCACTGAAAGAAACTTAATGAACCGTGTACTCATTTGTGATTCTTGAAGCTAAAGACATTTTATTACAAGTTCATACATACTATAATGCGAAAAGACTTTTTCCCCGACCTACTATATAAGTATGTATTAGGAAGTATATCATCAGTTATCTAATTACCATAATACAAGTTCTGCTTAATTTGGAATCGAATGACCGTGTGCGAGTTGTCCAATGATATATGATATTAGGATATTTTTTTTTAATATGTTTGCAAATGTCAGAACAAGGTGGAGAATCGGCGGGATCCAAATTCCCACGGGAATGGGATTAACGTACTATAACTATACCCGGTCGACGTCGGCTAGTAAGGGATTAACTTCCAAAATGAATTATTAATATTTACGTACTGATCGGAAATAGATTAGGATGTCTATCGATTTATTTTAATTTTCTAGTTAATAACGGGTTCTGTTTAGTTTGGTATTTCCTTCTCATTAGTTCGTAACCGAAGTTATTAATTTAAATTGATTACTCTAGTTTTGGATTAAATTGGAACTATTGTTGGATTAGTAATGAAAGGCATTATCTTATCAATCATAATCAACGTTTTTCAAGAATTAATGAAAACCTATTTATATCAAAGGCAAATAATATAATTGTAACAAGTCTGCTTTCATAGTAATATATAACTGTTTTAATAAGTTAAGTGCTGTTTGAATATGGTTGCTAAGTCCAACACTCGTCTTAACATTTGAAATGACTTGAAAAATATAGTTCTTGCGGTAAACGGTAGGGGCGCTGATCAGTTTTTCATACCACAAATATCTCGAAAGCTACTCTTTAGTTCGTAGCAGGAAGGAACGCATATTTAGACCGGTAATAAACCGGATTTAAAGATGTGAATTAAGCAAGGGAAGTTTGTAAGGATCGTTGCATGAGTTGTTCTCCGTTGCTTCCGACCCCTATTGGAAATTAACGTGTTTTTATGTATGTATGTATGTAAGACCAGGTTATTGTATCCATCATCATAATAGGCTGCTCTGTCTCAAAATTCATGCATAATATATGTAGGCTGCTTCTGTATCGAGTTCGATGGGTATCTGTGTGCTGGTGTCAGGTTTGATTCCCGGGTCGTGCCCGGTATGTGCCGGCAATAAGCCGGGATTATTCCATAACTCTCTGCCTATATATACCTCCGAGTATAACAGGCGTGATATTATGTATTTATGTACATATATTGTATGTATGTATGTATTCCATATGAATAAGCCCCACAGTGGTCGATCGTTAATCGAGTGGTAGTAATCGTTTACGAGTCCTCCCACATAAAACATTTATGGCTACTTGTGACCTACTTACGCTTTGAAAGAAACCTTATTTAATGGAAAAATGTACTGTATTCATTGCCACCTGTTTTTTATTATTATTATTTTGTTCAAAGTCATCAAAGTAAGTTTTCCTTTTGACGTTTGTGCCAAATGTGGGTGAGTTCTTTTGTAATATACAAATTGTAATTGATTGATATTTATAATGTTATTTTTCTGTCAACAATAAGGAAAACAGTGTCAATTCACACTATTGACATTTATGATATTTGTTAACATTTCGTAATATACCACCACCGTATCACCTGTTTGAAAAGTGGAGGAGAGCTTTGTAAGAAATTCTGGCAAGAAACTCGCCCTGAGTTTCAACATTTCTCACTATTCGTTTGCCTATATTTATTTTTCCCTCTTTTGCAAATGATCTTTGCAGCAAGTTTATTTCTTAAATAGCTGACCCGTGCAGCACTACTCATATGGTATTTAGGTTGTATTAAAAAATATTTTTGAAAAAAATGCGGTCTCAAGGTGTTATAATTGTATTGTAAGCCTCGTATTTCACGAGCCTCAATTCACTGTGTGGTACTTAACCTAATCAAACAACTATAAATCTCTACAAATGTACATATTTGCTCCCAATTTTCATTATTTTCCTTCCACAAAAAACAAGATCCACAATAAACTTATACTCGGTTCTACAAACTCTTATCTGCACTCCAAACTTGACGTAACGTTAGAAACACAATGAAATTCCAATCACGTCTCACACTGAACCATTTCACATGCGGTACGAGAAAGTTTCAACAGGACATATTTGATGGATCGGTTAATAGGACCAATGCGCAATGGTAAATGTTCAATATACTTCTATAGTAGGGAGACAGAATCTTAACCCACATTCGTTAGAAATACTTTTCAGTTTGAGTTATATTTAAGTCATTGATTATGAAATTCAAAAAATACTATAAATAAAAATAACATTGCGATTCTCAACAGTCGCCACTATCGAGTATCGAAAGTTTGACATTAAAATGTACTGCCAAAATAGTTTCTGTGATGCCATATAAAATTTCTTAATACCTAGCCGTTTGTGGATACTCGATAGTTTTACAGAACCGCGCTATAGGTATATTCAATTTGTTACGCTAAGTTATCAGTTACGTTTAAAAAAATATTTCAATGTATTCATTCGTTAAGTCTTAATTACTTTGTAACACATTTATTTTAACAGGATACACGTTTGGAAAATCTTTGCAAAAACGTGACATAGTGTAAAGTCAGACCTAAAAATAATTAATAATTCCTACATGTGATCGAACTCACCAACATCAACCGTACGAACCTTAACGCCGTCTCGTACCTTCCAGACGGCTAAGTTCATTCAACGAGAAGTAAATATGAAGTAAATAGGTTAACATACTCGACTCGTAATGAGGGCAACGACGTAAACAATATGGGGCTGATCAATGCCTTCTGCGTAGTGATATGACCCCGTGGCAAGAAAAACAAGTACAAAACGGTAACCTGGATTTTATCACTCGGTACGACTACCTTATGTCCTATATTTTTAGCTAATGTAGGTTATATTATTTTGGTATATAAGAACTATATTTCTTAAAACGGCGGACAATGTTGTGCAAAATCAATTCAGAATATCAGTAGAGTTACATTTTCTGTAGTTAAGTAATCTTTATGTGAGCTCAATAGTTTGTAACTACGTACGGTCTTTAGCCATAATGCAAAATGGTCCAATATTTACAGTTTACTGATTTAGGGGGTCATGAATCTTGATTTTTGTACCTGTGTAACGCAGCGAACATACTGATTTTTAAAGTACATTACATTATATATAATCCGTTTTTGTAATATAGTACAATTTTATGACGATATAATTCCATTAATTATGAGCTCTAATAAAATCTAATGCAAGTCACATCAAATTCTCTTCTATTTTCTAAATTTCAATACAAAACGAAACCCAATCAATCACAACAAAACACTTCCGTTCAATAGAAACTTGTAAACAAATCTCAACGACAAACAACTACGTAATTAAAATGTAATCATTCTGAGGACAATATTCCGACTTGTGTCCATGATGGATGGCCTTACGTACTAATAAATTAATTAGCCTTTTGATTAATTGGACTCCGGGTAAATAAAAACTCCGAGGAAATTAAATCCTTGCCTTTTTTGGGTATTTTATTTAGGCTCGGAAAAAGTTGGTGCTTTTAAAAATGTGAAATGTTTGGTTCGATTAATATAAGTTAGGAAAAATATAAAAACACTTTCGATTTTTTTTTATTCTCGTGCCACAAAGTGACCTTACCCCAACTTTTTTAATGAGTCGATAGGTTTAACCTTTGCAATTTAAGGCTCTTTTTGCATTAATTAACTGTATACAGTGCTTATCTGTGTGTCTGCTAATACGATAAGTGTTTACGCAGTGGTTTAAGCGGTCACCTCGCCGCAACAACCGTAGCACCGCGTGTGGTGGGTTCGAATCCCACCCAGGACAAATCTTTGTGTGATGAGCACGAGTATTTGTTCTGAGCCTGGATGTTAATGTATCTATATAAGTATGTATTTAGAAGTATATAAGTATGTTTATTAGTTTTTTGGTTACCATAGTACAAGCTCTGCTTAGTTTGGAATCAAATGACCGTGTGTGTGAGTTGTCCAGTAATATTTATTATTATTATTTATTTATTACGATATCAGTTTGAGAACGTAAAAGTAGATGATGAGAAACTAATTCAATAAATCAAAATAATATGAAATACTATCATAAATTCACAGTATATAACCAGACAGGTACATAATTATATTGAGAAAAACTTTTTAAACAAAAATGATTAAGTTTACATAACTAAATTAAATATTTTTCACTTAAAAGAAATTCAAAACAAGCCACATAAATCAAAAACAATTTAGTATCGTAAACAATTCAGTAATTATAAAAACTATGAGAATTTTCTAGAATTATAAAAGTTCATAAAAGTGTCAAAATTGTTTGAATAATAGTGGTTGTTTATAATGGCGTAAATTGGCAATACGTCACTACATAATAGACGGTCAATGCATTGTTTTGGACACCTTTTTGTGTACCTTTTGGTCAGAATTAACGTGAAATATTAAAGGCCGATGTTTATATAAAAATAAATTCTCGAAACGTCGTTGAGTTAAGTTTTTTTATATTTGGAACAAAAATGTGTCTGTACTTCTGTACCTATTCTTTACTGAAACATCTATACTAATATTATAAAGCTGAAGAGTTTGTTTGTTTGTTTGATTGTTTGTTTGTTTGTTTGAACGCGCTAATCTCAGAAACTACGGGTCCGATTTGCAAAATTCATAAGCTATATAATATCACGCTACGGTCAATACGAGCGGAGTAGCAACGAAAAATGTTACAAAAACGGGGAAAAAATTGACCCATTCTCTAAGGTGACGCAAGCGAAGTTGCGCGGGTCAGCTAGTTAACTATTAAGGTTCTAACATTAAAAACGCGTCTGTCTGTTGCGCTTTCACGTAAGATCCGAGAATAAGAGAGAGAACCGATTCTCATAAAATGTATAGGAATATTTAGTTTGAGGACCAATAAAGGGCCTTTCCAATCAAAAAAATAACTTTTCCTTCTTTTTTGTCCAAATAACACATAGTAGCCGAAGTCGCACAGATAAACAACATATATGAAAAAAAAACATGTGCCTATCCATTTCAAATTTAAAAACCAAATTAGCGGTTACCAAAATAAGTCGTTCCCCGAAACGTCTATTCCCAAAACTACATTTTATCTGTCAAAATAAAAACAAAGGCAAAGGCACTCATTGTACAGCCGGCCAATACAAATACGCGTAAATTTAAATGCGATTTGATCGGACTGTGTTAACAGAAGTAATAAACCGGGTGGGTCGTAACCCGATGTTTTTTTACTGTAGTAATATTGGCCGGGACCGCCTCGCCGATCGGACGGGTTTGGGTTCCGTGGAATATATTAGTGGGGTTTTATTTATTTTTGGCTAGTAATACATAAGTAGTTTTTGTTTGATGATTTTAGTTTAAAGTGTAAATACGCTTGATTTAATACAAAATTATTATTTCTTTTTCTTTTCTTTATATTTAAAGTGTGTTCCGTGTGGGAATCGAACCCTCCCTATGCAAAGTAAGTCATCCTGCCGGTTAATACGAAATTGCAAAATCATTTGCATAAAAAATACATGCTTTCTAAGACCCAGTTACAGCTTAATAATATTGTGGTATTTTTTCTCTTCTTTACATTTACCCACTCATAACCCTTCTCAGGGAGTCCTTTTCAGCTTAGTTCTATTAGATTTTACAACCCTTTCAAATGCATTACGACATTATGAAAATGAGAAATAAGAACTCTCATTTATAGTGAGGTAAATAAATAAACATTTTTCTTTACATTACATTAAATAACCTAAAAATGTAAGTTTGTTAGTTACGCTAAGACTCAAGAATAGCAGTAAAAATATGGTTCACTTTAGTCATTACATATTTTTTATCATCAACATTAAAGTCGAATAAAACTGTTTATTCTTGTAAACTACTACAAACTATACCTACCATCTTGAAACTTGTATAGCACAAATACAACAAAAACAAACACACTAACTAAAAATATTCACAAAATACGGAACCTTATTCAAGACTCTACTCGTAAATAGTTGTAAGACTATGCAGGGGGTGGACAGAGGGGTTTAATTCCTCCTAAGATGCGACCGGGAGTAAGACCGTCTTCCAGCTCAGTTGACAAGCTATTCGTTCATTCGTTCACTCGTTCCGGTCGTTCGTTCAGTCTGTGTGATCAGACGGTTCTAAGCAATTCTAACTTAAAGCCGGACCTATGTAGTGCAATGTTTTTATTGCACAATAAGATTGAAATAAGCCTTGAATCCAAATGATTAATATTATGGCACAGTAATCTATAAAGTAACATATGTATGGTGTATAAATAATATGGCTAGTCTTGTTTTTAGTTTCAATCCTACATACGATGCGATACGAAACGATAAAGTTCGATCTCGATTTCAAATTCCAAAATACGTAAGTATCCATGATCCTATACTCTACTAGATAGACTACAATGTCCCTAACCTTTATCCGACACTGCACAACATGCTTTCTTCTTCCACTCATCTCTATCTGTTATCAACTCAGTTTTCGCCCTAGTTTGCTCACAGCTGTCCATCCATCTCTACCTCTGCCATTACGCCATACGAAACATTTTAAATTGCCAACATCCCTATTATTAAATACCCTATATTGTGCAATGTTATTGCTCGTCTACAACCTGCCTAAGCAATTCTAACTGTAATATTTACCGAATGCTGAATTTAATTGGTATTACTCCGTACCGCGATCCCTAGAGCATTGAGATTGCGGGATAAATTGAGATTCGCTTGCTTTTTGACTTGTTATTTAGTTTTTAACTTTATTTGTTGTTAATTAACTTGTCCGTTTGGTTAATGCACTTTAGGTAGAAATAACTACCATAAACTAAAATACCATATTAGAAATAAACAGCTCTAGTTTTAATACAGGATACGTTTATATGTTGACGAAATATGCGTTTCATATTATCACGTTAAATTCGGCTTGAAAAGGGAAGCGAATCCGTATTAAAAAAAAATGCGAGCTTTTGATACCGTCTCTACATAATCAATTAAATAATTTTGTTTTGGCGTTTTATTTAGTAATGACAGACTTTGGTCATTCACCTTAGAAACAAAAAAGAATCAAGATAGTTCAAATCAAAACCCTAGTACTTTTACCGTAAAGGTTTAATGTGCGGTAAAGTAAATAGAATGAAAACTAATTCACAAATAACACGTAAGACGGTTTATTGGAACAGGCGTTACTGAAGGAATCTATTCAAAACAATGGTTTGAGAGGGCTCTTTAATCGAACTTGCGAGTGATAAAGACCACTACTCATACGACCGTAACACCGCTTGTGAAGCTGCCAACAAAATCTAACAAATATACTATAGGAACATCAGAGAATAATTCCGTGCACACGATCCTAATAACGTACCTTTATAAAGTTACTTAATAAGACGACTCCCTAAAAATATAGAGTAGTTACATTGCAATGAATCATCCTCTAAAAACAGTCTCTTGCAAGTAACGAACGACAGGCCTGTACAGTCGAAATCGGAAAGAGTCCAACTTTCTTTCCATTATTTGATAGATGTTCTTAAACTACACTGACAACTGAAGCCGAAGCGAGGAGGTGCAAAAGTGTAGCAGTAGGTTATTAAAAAAACGAGAAGGAGATAAGTAAGACCATACAAATGCTCCACATTAGCTAAAATCTCATCTACTGAATTGGCCAAACAACAAATCAGTCAAACTTCAGCACACGTGAACACCCCTTAATGGATCAAGAGCTCTTCATTTGGACTCGGGACGATTAACAAATCAAACGAGCTTGGCACAGGAAGGACAAATCTCTGCGTCGATCGCTCTCCCTCAAGTGTCGACTAAACAAACCCTTTGTTACTGCCATACGAATCATTAATACAATGTTTGAGTCATTATGCAAATAGGTTTATTTATAAAATTGTTGTTTCGATGTTATGCCGGTGATATTTTATTTGTTGTGTACCTTATGAAATGTAAGTAATGATTTTGAAACGTTTCTCTTATTTTTTAAGTTGTTAATTAATCTTAAGTATTATACACATATCTACGCAAAGTTGGTAACATTGCCATAAAATGTTTTTTTTAACCACTTACTGTCCCACTGCTGGGCAAGGGTCTCCTCCCGAACAAGGGACACCCGGGTTAAGCCTTTAGCAAAATATAATAAGGTTATCTTTGTAGTAATTAATAGTGCATAGTTACACTCGTAGAGCACTTAAAAGAGATTTGACATCAATTTATTAATATTTTTTAGTTCAATTAAAACTAACGAATACAGAAAAGGGTATAAGTTAGGCTATCACAGTATATAAGCATAGCATACACACATAAAATAGTATTGACAACACAATCTAATATCATCTACCAAGCGACATTTTAAAGTGACACACATATAAAAAGTCTCAATCGTTTTAAACTCTGTCTTCAAGAAATTCAATATGTCTTAAATACAAAGGCCATCAATATTGCAGGACAATTCGTTGGCTCCCAACGTTATTTGTTTAATGATGATAAAGTGAATGCACTCGCGATCAATGCTATCGCGATCAATCAGCTGCAGTTACCTTAGAACGACTCGGTAAACGGTGGAAGATTTATTGAAAACTAGCTAAACTGCGCAACTTCACTCGTGTACATATTAAACTAGCCTTTGCCCATGACTTCGTCTGCGTGGTTTAGTAATTTAGGGCAGAATTTCCATACAAACTTTGATGCTTCTTCTAACCCATTTTACCCGTTTTTCGCGATAATAATCGTTTAAGTGGTTTAGACGTAAAAGCGTAAAAATCAAACAGACAGGGTTTCTTTCACATCTATAACATTAAAATTAGTATGGAAGATTCTCCGTTTTAATATTTTTCGTGCATGGGTTAGTTTTTAAACCATAAAAACGGAACAAATACAAGAAGATAGTATAGACTGTGATATTTATATAAGTAATTTCTAATGACATAATAACACCGTTACTCCTACCACCAGTTTCCCAAAAATAATAAAGTACTAAACATACTAAAACCACAAAACAAACGATTATAAACCTTTACAAA
This sequence comes from Anticarsia gemmatalis, assembly GCF_050436995.1. Lineage (NCBI taxonomy): Eukaryota > Metazoa > Arthropoda > Insecta > Lepidoptera > Erebidae > Anticarsia > Anticarsia gemmatalis. The sequence goes on along the minus strand of NC_134757.1, from coordinate 10,932,448 downwards.
TTACCTGCAAAACAAGACTAGAAATACCTACATGTTTACTACAACGTACAATTCCTAACTAACCACAGTTCCTCATTTAGCGTAACATTCTCCAACATTTCTTAGTTAGCTGCCATTTGGGAAATACCCTCAAAACCGCGGAACAACTGACAAATAAGCTCTTGCATATTCATACATGTATGGAAGCAATTTAATTCACTATAATACAGCGCAAACATTGCACAATTGTACTACTGCTAGTGCAACAAGACGGTGTCGTTAATTTTGTACTGCTCCGCCACTGCGCGACTACGTAACGTTTTAACTTAGGCTAATATTACTAACGCTTTTAAAAACTTAAACAATTCACCCCCGGTTTCTGAGTACATTTAGCGGTAGTTTATGTATTCAATAGCGTTTTTTATATGTGTTTTGACACTATTCAATAGATAAACTACCGCTAAATGTACCTCAGAAACGGGGGGTAAAAGATGAGTTTAACAACGAATTCATGCAATATAACACGTGCTCCTGAGTCTCATGACGGCAATGACGCAATATTATAAAAATATACGCATAAAGTAGTGATAGCCGAATGGTCCCACGCAAGTGGTCGAGGGTTCCAACACGAGACAACACACCAATGACTTTTCGACTTTATATGTGTATTAGAAATAATATCATATCACTTGCTCTAACGGTGAAGGAAAACATCGTTATGAAACCTTGCATGCCTAAAATTTGTTTAAATTACATTTACTGAGGGCATACAAAAGGTCCCCAACTCACACTAGACCAGAGTGGTGAGTCGTGAGTCTAACCTAACCTAACCCCTCCCTCGTTTTCGAGGAGACCCCTTGCCCTGCAGTGGGAAAGTAAAAGGTTAAAAAAATACCTAACATTTGGTTGAGGTACCAAAAGACTTAGAGAAGTCGTTCTACGCTTGCGTGTTTATTATTTCACGCAAACTGAATCTTTAGTCATGATGAAAAAAAAATGCCAAAAGGCATAATATTTAATCGTTATACTACACTTTAAAAGCAACAACATAGATCACAAAAGGGTTAAGTTAGATTCATGTTGCCCGCCGTTAAGATGACGCCCATGGGAGTCAGTCATAACGTAAATATTTTATAATAAGCTATGTATCACCTGTAAATGTTTCACGTGAATTGTAACTAAAACATACATTTAAGCTAATACTGTCTCACGAAGAAATCTTCTTACGGATTAAAATGCTTTGATAAAAGTAAGGTATAGGTTCCCAAAGTGGACGATACCGCCCCCTAATGGGAGCTGAAGCATGTCGTGAGGGGCGGTAGTAAGTTCAAAGTCAAAATGATAAACAATAGAAACACATAAAATTTTCATAAATATTGAGTTACAGGGGGCGCTGAATTCATTTTTTTCTAGAAAAGGAGGCAGTCATCCCAGAATGTTGGACACCCATAACCTAAGGTAATGATTTGGAGGGGACCTAAAGTGTAAATGAGTTAAGTTTTAAATGCATTTAGGTCAGGTTAGGTCGTAATCGACAACTCTCATCAAGGGTGTGTTTGAGACTTTACTTCCCTGAAATATTAAAACTTTGATAGACCGCTTGTTACACAAAATATAAGTTGGTAGCCACCAAACTCCCATTCAATGGATTGGTAGTTACTTAAGTCGATAACAAGAGGTAGATAAATGTTTTGTGGGGTACGAGAATAGTGAAAATATGTCATCGGTGTATGATTTGTGTTTACATGAAACGGTTTGTTTTCTAATATTGGAAATGCCTTAAGTAATGTAAAAGTGCAAAGCTATTTAATTAATGAACATTTTTCTTTTTTAATTCCATTTGACTGATCAAGACGTTTTAATATGCTTTGTTAAATTCAAGTTAAACAGACCGTATGAAATATTCACTGAGTATTATTTTTTGTTTTGAATTAATTAAATAAAAAATCCGTGCAAAAATATAAAGAACTTACTTATCTTATTTTAGCTTTGAAATCAATCTGTAATAGTCAATCATGTCATCTAATGCGAATTAAAAATAAAGCTATTGCTGTCCAGAGATTTGGACAAAATATAATAATTTTATAGTTTTGTATACTTTTTAATATAGCTAACGGCTTTTTCTTCCATTTTTTAATGTATGTAGTTAGTACGTAAGTTTACTCCAAAATACTTTCCACTGAACTATTTTGTAAACTAATGTATTGTTTTATATACAGTTTTATATTCATCACCAACTATTGATAAGTTATATTTTTTAATTTTATTAATCCGTAAAAATGTAGCGAATTATTATATATCTATTTATTTCCGTGCATTCATATTACTCGAGCCGTTAAAAACACAATAGCATCAGACATCACTAGTCAAACTATACATTTAAACATTCAAGTATCAAAAAGCACAAAGTTCTAAGTTCCAGTAGTCGTTGCAACTCATATCTCAGCGCTATTTAATATTTGATCAGCGATTGTGCTGACAGCGCACAGCAAATGAGTTACCTGCGAGAATACACGAGTTTTATACTTGTAATACTCTAGCGACTGCCCGCGGCTTTGCCTGCTTGGACTTTAGTTTTCCAGGTTTCACAATTTTCATTGCTGCTCAACTACTGTTAATCATAGCGTGAAGCCTAACTCAATAAATGTACTATTCAACACAATGAGAATTTTTCAATTCGCAGTACTTAGTTCCTAAGATTAGACCAAAAGTCGTAACATTTCCACCGTACATAATAATGCCTGTAATGCCCGAAGGTATAGGCAGACGTGTATGAAATTGTTTATTTGAAAATTCACAATTTTCATTGCTGCTCAACTACCGTTAATCTTAGCGTGATGCCTAACTCAATAAATGTACTATTCAACACAATGAGATTTTCTTCAATTCGCAGTACTTAGTTTCTCAGATTAGACCAAAAGTCATAACATTTCCACCGTTTAAAATTTCAATTAAATTTGGTTTTTTTTAAATAACACATACCTACATAATAATAATATCATGCCTGCAATGCCCGAAGGTATAGGCAAAACATGTATGAAATTGTTTGCTTTAAAATTATTTAAAACCAAAAACTATATTCTAGAACAATAGTAAAAAGCCAAAATACCGTTAAGGACAGGTACATAATCCAGTACCGAGTTCCAGTGGCGTTGTTACAAGATATTATTATTAGCATCAATATTCATGATGTAATATTGAATGTGACTCGCGTTTAATATGTATTATCTGTTGTGTAATGTATCGCACGTGGTTGTACCTTTAGGTTTTGAAAATTGAGATGTGTTATTGTGGATTTGTTTTCTTTTTGAGGCATGATCCTAAAAATTGGAAAGATAACACATTTGTATGAACATTGTTCTAAGAAAAGAAATAGTGATTTACAATATAAAACGATTTTATGGATTTATTTTACCTGTTACACAAAGGGTTAGCAACTTGTAATGACGATTAAAAGTTTTATTTAAAAATGAAAATATATTTTCATAAACTCAGCAACAGTTGTACTTATACAGCTTGAAACTTATGTGCTACGGCGGCTACGAACTACGCTGCTACGCTCTTTAACAGTGCTACGACGTGATTTGTCAGTAGGTAACAAAATCCTACTAAGGTGCAGCGCAGACGGCACACGTTTGTGTGCGATCGAGTCTGCAGAATATCATGATAGACATTTAAAAAGAAAAATGTGCGATGAAGTGTGCTGTATTGTTTATTCCGCTCCTGTTTGGACATGTATGAGTCTAAAGAAAAAACAAAATACGGTAAGTTTAAGTTTTTAATAGACTTTACCACATTAGTACACAGACTCGATCGCACAAAAAGTGTGCCGTCTGCGCTGCACCTAATGCGACGACTCGCACACAAAATACTGTATAGCAAAAAAGCTAAAAACGTTTCAATGAATACTAAAATATAGTTCTTGCATTATTGAAGCATTTAAAACGTTAACTATTGTCATGAATAACTAAGGTTTAAAACCTACTATTACGTCATCCAAGTAACCTTCATGTGACATACATCGCAGTCCACGTGTCTCCACATAACGTGATGACAACGCAACTGCGGTTAAACAACAGTTAATGAGATGTCGCCGGCATAATTTATGCGCTCACATTAACTTCATCACGTTTAGTCAGCCAATGACCGCTGACCGCAGTTCACACTGACTTGCACCTAAATAACCTGCTGATATATCGCTAAAAGTTACACCAGGCATTATTTTTTGGATAACTAATTGGCCAGCATGGTAGACTGAAGGCCTAACCCCTCCCTCATTACGGGAAGATACCCTTGCCTAGCAGTGGGATATTATTGGGTTAAATTTATAATTTTTTCAATTATACCTATCATCTGATTTGCAATTTCAATTACTATCAAAGATAGTCAAATTTGAAAGAAGAAAATTCTAATGTATAATAGAATACGGGAATTAACGCGAACACGCATTTTACCTTAAAATGCCTAACGTGATGGCGTCGCAATGGGCAGCCCCGTTGCCCCTGCACTGGCTAATCTCTGGATGGAGCACTTTGAGGAGAAAGCATTGGCACTCGGACCAAAAACCATACGGCTTTGGAAAAGATATGTGGACGACATCTTCTGCATTATCCAAGGAGGTCAACAGGAAGTAGATCAATATCTAGAACACCTAAACTCCATTCACCCTAAGATGAGGTTCACCTACGAAATGGAGACGGACAGGTCGTTGTCATTCCTAGATGTGAGGGTTGCCGCGAAACCCGATGGATCCTTATCACACTGTGTTTACCGGAAACCGACACACACAGATAGATACCTGCACGCTACATCACATCACCATCCCCGTCACTTGCAGTCCGTTATGACGTCACTGAAGAACAGAGCTCATGACCTCTGTGACCCTGAACATGTTGGGAAGGAGCTGGAACATGTTCAGGAGGTACTACGAATGAACGGATACCACGTAAGTCGACGAAGGAACAGGATCACGAAACGGAGTAAACATCCGGAGGTCAACAGACAGCCCGCCTACTTGCCCTACGTCAGAGGAGTGACTGATAAGATCGGGAATGTATTGAAACAATACAGCATCAGCACAGTGTTCACGCCGGGGGCAAAAGTCAGCAGCATGGTGGGCACACCGAAGGATGTACTACCGTTTCAAACACCAGGTGTCTACAAGATCAACTGCAGCTGCGGTAGTTCCTACATAGGCCAGACTAAGCGGTCGATAGCTGAAAGGGTCAAGGAACATATCGCCGCTGTTAAGAACCGTCAAATCAGCAAGTCAGCCATTGCGGAACATCTACTCGAAGCAGGAACTAATCACTGGATTGAATTCCATCGCCCTCAAGTCCTCTCCACTGAACGACATTTCTACTCGAGGATTGTTCGTGAAGCGATCGAAATCAAGAAACATCCAAATTTCAATCGGGAAGACGGCTTCAAATTATCCGCGACGTGGAATCCAGTGATTACTGTTACAAAACCTCGCTATGTTTCGCAATCGGTTAGCTCACAGAATAGGGACACGGTTAGTGTAGTGTGTGTTGGCGGTTGGAAAAATCAAAATATGAGGGTGGATGGACATTCGTCCGCCTCATATACACGAAGTCCTGTCATCGCTGCTCCAGTCTGCCTGGGACCACGGCGAGTGCAACCTGCGCCGAAACGTTAGGCATTTTAAGGTAAAATGCGTGTTCGCGTTAATTCCCGTATTCTATTATACATTAAACATGCAACGCGAGAGTTTAAAAGTTATGAAGAAAATTCTAGAAGTATATTTTACCTGCAAAAAACAGTCTAACAAACATTTATCGTACTATATGTTTTTGTAGGTGAGTAAATGTCTTGCATAATGTTGTGTAGCTCTCATTCTTCTATTTAGTAAAACATCATAAGACCCAGTCTGTCTCGCATACGTTACTTCTATCAAAAACCTGCTTTACACTAAAACAATAGTATCATAAATAAACCTGTCACTTCGTAAGCCACTTCATCATTACACACTTTTTTCTAGATAGATACTGTTGTGACAAGTTAAAAGTCTGTAAAATGTAGTCTGTTAAGTAAAAGCCTGCTTCAACTAGCTCAAACACTTAACGTCTTGGCATATACAAGCCCAATAAGCTCGCAGACTTCAAAAAGAAAGAGCATTAAAATTTCATTTTCTAGAGACATGATAATATCTTGATACAATATCTACAGCAACACAAACACATATAATTTAAACTCGAAAATTCTTAACGAAAAATCTACACGCTTTCTTAAAACAATCTTCAAAATAGAAGCTATTTTGAAGAGAGAAGAGCAAAAAGCTGGCACAATGTAAAAACACACGCCTAATAACAAAACAAAGGTAACATTAATAAATTGTAAGAATTCCTCGGCGAAACAATCAGTGTTTGCCGCAGAAGAAATGAGTTCAAATTGACAAGCGAGTCCCCTACGAGCCTGTAGCCTTGACGGTGGCACACGTTAGCCCTACAAAAACAATGAGAAATCGCACACACGGAGCTAAATTAAATTTTGAAGCGTACCCTTATAAAACATTTACGTTGGGTGTGCGGTAGATGTGATAAAAGGAAGCGAGTTCATTTAAAGAAATTGTTTATGCCATCGAGCGTGATAGATACGGATTTGAACGGAAATTCATTCAGTCCACATACTTAAACTCACAGATATTATAGTAGTTTTCATCGGAACAATGAGAAGAAAACCTGACATTCCTAGATGATACTCTTTAAAAGTATTTTAACTAAACTGAAAACAGTCTCACTAATTGACGACGTTAAAGAAGTCTTCTGATTTTTAATATTTCACAATTTTTGACAAAAACGGCTTTATCATCTGCACTCAAGTCTTCTTCTCAAGGCCTGACGACAACCATATACTTAACAAACCCCCAGAATTGAAACATAAAATGGTAGGTAAGTTAAGAAAATACGTTAACTTGAGTTCTTTTACTGTGACATATTGATTTAAAGAACCTGTTGCCTTCAATATCCGGTACTAAGTAATTAACCCGCTGTCGCTCCTACCTTACAAACACACTAACACACCGAAGAAAGCCCGATGTGTACACAAAGCTCCTTATCTTAAAGGCATTAGGTCCACATTCGCATAGCAACAACTAACGAGTATTTGATTTACCATTTATATTACGTTTTGTCGTTCGATTCCATCACAAACACATTAATGAGTATACTCCAAGTAATTTTGACTTTATAGGAAATCTTTAAATCGTGGGGCGTTTTGCAGAAGCCAATTTTTCAGTCAGTTTATTCCAATTAACAATTTTGAAGAGACTCGAGTGGGGTTGGAACGATATTTAAAGGTTTTTAACTTTGAATGCGTTCTTCAAGAGGCGGATGAATTGAATGGCGTTTTTAGCTGTATCACTGTTTCAAAGGCTTTTGTTTTAAAAGTATTTTATTCGGTACTGGTATTGCGAGGATATTGAAATACAGAGAGTCCTTCAACAGTAGTCTTTATCTGGCTTTGGAAGTCGGTTTTAAAGATATATAATAGATCGATCGGATACCTAATAGATCAAGGGCCTGAGAACGCAAGACATTGATTATTGTATTGAAGCTTGGTTTGTCGGTGCATGCTCCCAATACCTGTGTGGATTAATATAAAGAGTCTTCATTGCTTTGGCAGCAATCAGGTCCTGAAGTTCAGAATTGCCGGAACTGTCTCACTATCGAGAAATTCTAGATCTAACGTGAGAACTATGCAATCAAAGGACATTATGCAGATAACCTTTTGCTGCAACATTTCTTTTCGTTAAATACAAAACATATAGAATCGTTCGCAACGAATTAAGATCAGTACCTAGACGGTATGATCAACTCAATCCTAACCTCTCTAAGAATCCAAAAATAACATATCCCTATTCCAATCCTACTGTATCATATTATCCTACATAATTAGTATTAATCTCCATTGTAAAACGTTGTATACAGAGGTCCTATTTACAGAGGACAATAGTCATACGATTGCATTAATGCGGTGTGACGTCATTTAGAGAAATACTGTTTCAAATTAACTGTTTGTGTAGAGATTTACCCTCTTATTCATAAACACACTAGTTAAAAAGCTTTTGCTAAGGAGTGAAAGAAACAAAACACTTTATAAGCCTTTCATAACTTCATATATTTTTATGAATAAGTAGGTTAGGATTTAAAACTGAGATAATATATGAAGTTTTTGATTCACTTGCTGCCTATATTCTTATTGTCACAGTTGCTGTGCTCCCAACATTCGACATGATCAGAGACTAATAATTAACTAAGCTATATTCGTTTTCCTTACCACTACTAAAGAATAAAATAATATAATAAAAATAGTATCACTCCGTACAAACATTCATTTATCACATCACCTACCTACCCGCTATGAAAAATTATTACTTACAGGTACGCTGGAGCAACAGACCTGTCTCGATCGGGCAGGCATCGCGAACAACACAAACACTCACTACCTAATAATGACAAACATCAACTTCTATGGCATCCTTATCGCAGTAGCCAAACACTTAATTCTAAATATTGAAATGTCTTTTTACACAAAACAGTAACTTTTACTATTCAATTACACTGAATACTAAAACAAAATCGCGTCATATTTACGAAAGATTAACTTGAATTCAAGTTTTTAGTCCGCGGAAAGTGATAAGTGTGTCACGGGCATAGTTTCGCGGGCGGCACTGACGGGGTAGATCAAAGTACATCAAACAGTGCGGCGGCGTCGCGTGCGCCGCCCAATAGCAGAGCTGCTAGGAAAAAGAGGCTTTCTTTTACCGTTTTCCTATTGGCCGATGCCTAATTGTAGTAGTATTCTTTCTCATTTTGAATTTTTGAATACGGCTCGTGAGCCCAGAAACAAATTTGATGCTAAAGTTTATATACAAAATTTTTAATAATGATAAAAAAAATATTTAATGACCCGAAAGTAAATATAAATACACAAGATTAATTTCAAATATTTAAATCAATGGATATTACAAATAAAACCACAGCACTATAGTCAAAATATTTCATTTATTAACATTCTATAAAAAGGAATAGAGTTTCAACATTATTATAATACACTGTGATTGTTCCTTACAACTAATTTATCACAGCAGTGCATGTGATCGCATGCGAAATATGCAACTAAACAACAATGGCAGAAACCGCAGAACAAGCATATAGCACGGCTTAGGCTGGATTTTTTCCTACGCTTACATCGGTCACGCAAACGCGTACACACAATATATCATATTATAGGACAACTTAGGCACGGTGATTTGATTCCAAACTTAGTAGAACTTGTACTAAGGTAACCAAATAACTGATAAACATATTTTCACAGCGACACTGACTTGTATGACAGATATTTCTGAGTTATATGTGACTGAGGGTGTGTCCGATATCAGCGTAAGAGGAAAGTAAGCCTTAGGCCGCAATTCTGTAAGAGTAAAGCACACAAATTTACCTGTATTAACTATTAATCGTGATCCAGCTTCCGTTGTTAGAGAGAGATAGTGCTACACAGAAGAACAGGTGCTATCTCTCTCTCACGGTAGAAGTTGAATCGTTTCAGCATTTAGAGTGTACCCTATAATAATACGGATAACAAACAGCGATACAACGCATAAGGCTATTTAAGACAAACGGAGATTTTTTGTTACTGATTCAATTTTACTGCATAAAACTCTCATCTAAACTAAAGACTTGGATTAATTTTGACTAAGTTGCTCAACAAATTCATTAGAACAAAAAACGATTACAAATAAAACCTACAAAACTCATATAGTCCGACCACTTAGTAGAGAGCAAAACAAATTTTAATTTAATAAACTATTTAGATTAGCTGTATCAAACTGCCTACCGTCAGCTATCCATACTAATATTATAAATGCGAAAGTAACTCTGTCTGTCTGTCTGTCTGTTACTCAATCCCGCCTAAACTACTGAACCAATTTGCATGAAATTTGGTATGGAGATATTTTGATATTCTAGAAAGGACACAGGCTACTTTTTACCCCGGGAAAATGACGCATTCCCAAGGAAAAATGGCGGACGAAGTCGCGGGTAAAAACTAGTAATGATGTAAGTCTGCGGGTCACGAAGTTCTAAATTCTTATACATAATTTTATAATGTGACGGGTCTTAAACGCGATTGAAAATTAAAGGTTAGAATACCTTATTTGTTCACCCGACGATTCGATCGAATAACATCGACCGATCGAAGGTGGTCACGGTTTACAAGACCCGTTACATTATAATATTATGTGTACAAGTAGCGAGAGTTTAAAAATTCTTAAACAACTCCCAGCCGCAAACCCTGCACACAAGGCAATCTACAAAATTGTTGAACTATAGCAAAACATACAAATCTACTACTTTACAGGTTACGCATCGCAAGGAGTACGGTACACTGTTATAGTCTCACTTAGTAGAGAGAAATATGTGTAAGGCTCGCGACTAAAGAATGTTTTCTAAATTCATAAATTAGAACATCAATCTACAGGCTTATGACACTGACAGTGGCCTGTTTGATACAACTACTTTATTTTGGAAATACACAGAACTATTAATAAGATATAATATAGATAAACCGTGCACATCAAAGCTCTCTACTAACCCTTTTCTGTGGTACATTTAGCGATAGTTTATCTATACAATAGCGTCTAAACTCATACAAAAAAGCTATTGAATAGATAAACTACCGCTAAATGTACTCAGAAACCGGGGGTAGGTTGAACAAGTTAGATGAGTTTTGTATCACACATTCGCCCCACAAAGTCGACAGTGCGTAACCGTTCTTTTTAATAAAAATTCTTAACACCCAGCGCACACTATACGACAGAAAAAAAGCTCATACATTTGCATAAACGCAATTAGCGGTGCACGGTACTTTTGTTTTGAACAACGTTGCTAATTAATTTAGGACTATGAAAAACTCGGATAAAGTGAGTGGTGTTTGCACGAATTTGAATGAATGATATTGCAATGTTAATTGCTGAAGATATGAGGTATTTTTGCATGGAAATGTACTCAAAAACTGCTTTTAGTGGTGTTATTTGATGTTTAAATATATTTGGGCAAAGATTGGGAGTTATAACTGTAACTAAATGATGACTTTTAGGCTTTTAGCGGACCAGTTCGACGTAACTTCATTATAAATAAATGTGAGTTAAGTAATTAGAATAGATTCAATGCGTTACATAATAGTTAACATTGAATAAATTATTGAACCATTACAACAATTAAACTCAAAAATTGTTTTAAAAATTGGTAATTAAAGCCAACATTAATTATTATTGCATGTCTAAGTTAACTATACGCGTCCGCATACATGTCAACGTGCACTTTAGATTTTTGACCTTTTGACCTTTTGACCTAAAGCCACCACAAGAACAGTACATTAGGAACGCTCTAAGCTTTTATTAAAAACACCTTCCTTTCAAATCCCCATGAAATTCACCTTTACAAGTATTAAAAAACAATATTCCCTTAGCGTTAACTTTGAAACATCGCCGCTGGCAAAGGCAAATGGAAGTTTACGTTCCCATGACACCGCGTGAAATAACTTAATATTCGCTGCGACGGTCTCACCAATTTGTACATAAGCTATTTATATTTACCTCTAGTTCGGAAGAAATGTACTTAAGGAATATTGAGGTGTACTTAAGAGATCGAGTAACAAGTCTGTATGTGAATTATGAATAGAATTTTGTTTTAAGAGCCCATTTTGTCATCGTTACGTAACTTTATTAAATAATTATTTTTGATGATTTAGATAGATGTTTTTTTTTCACATTCTCGGGTGCTCCAAGCGTGAAGATAAAACAAAAATAATCGTTTTATATAATCGTTTAAGTTGAGGTTAGCATTTTAAATTGGTAATGCCTTTTACGGCACATAATAAGTGACATGCGTAAGGTTTGTTGACAGTATTATGCGCATGTATACACAGTTGCTTATTTTTTTTAATTTGGAATTTTAAGTACAAAAGTACTGCTGAAAATGTGTGAACTGGTCATATATAAAAATACACGAAAAAATGCATAATTCACTTTGAAAATAGTTTGTGTTATTTTTTTTTGTTGTTTAACTACTTGTCTATAGTGTGTGCTTTACAAATACTCTATAACATCAAAGGCACAGATCTAATTTCATCACATACGTAATTTTATTGTCAAAAATATATTATAATCATTAATATTAATACAACAAAGCCGTAAAAGTAAAAAAGCGTAAAAACATTCGTTGAAATAATTTTAACATGATTTTTGATCAAACAAAACAAAAATTCGATATCATTGTAAGTATATAAAATAAATTGATTTATGCAGATTATTTTTTATGAACATCCGTAATTTAACTACAGGATGGCGAATTGTAAAATAAATAATTTCACTACATATTTCATTATTATTAAAAAAAAAACAATTTGAAGCTCTTTTTCGTCTGAGTAATAATAAATAAATCATTTTAAAACCAGGTCAATTTAATTAACACTGTTTTGCAACACATAATTAGCAAAAAGCATTGAAGCACATTCAAAGCATTATTTGTGCACTACTGAAAATTTAAACATTATTTTTCATAAAAACATTCATTTTCATTTTTTATTCAGAAACAAATCAATACCTCAAAGGATCTAATTTAATTGGACCATATTAAAATATTTTCAACGATTACATTATATTTACAATATCTCTGTGAGGCTGAAAAGGAAAACAAAACATTTTTTTTTAACCTGCCCGGTCGGAATCAACTTAAATATTTAGCGATCAATCTCGCACTCAATACTAAGCTCGAGCATGAATAACACTAACCACTACAAAAAAAATGTTAATTCATTATTTCAATTTAATTAAAACAGTCAAATACAAATATGTTTATTCTAACTGACCAAATGATTTAAATTTTCAAACCTTAAAAAAAAACAATTTATAATTTCAACGTCAACGTAAAAAAAAACAAACATAAAATATTCCATATTCGCCATCCCTTTCCCACCTCACAGAAGACGAACTTAGAATCTACTGTCGTCCTGCTTCCTCCTGCCGAATGCTCGCTAGTTGCGTCCTTCACATACGAGAGGGCACGTAGACCGAAGTTCTAGGAAGAATGGACCTTCCTGTTTGGGGTAGAATGTAGACGGAGTTAGGATGTACTTACCTGCCGGGAGGCTACGGAGTTCTAGGACTACGAAGCCGTTTCTGTGGGAGAAAAGAATATTGTAAACCATTTTATTTTAGTTATCGTTTTCAATAAGCTCTTTTTAGGAAGGCCTTCTACTAAAATTTTATTATGAGGTACCTTTATTACGAGTATATTTTAAAAATCTACTGAGGTACTGAAGGACGGTTATCAGAAACCTTTAGAAGAGACAGATTTAAAACTTGAATTATGTAAAAGAGAATCATTCGAAGGACGCAGAAGAACACACCGCATTTGTTCTTTAGGAATAGGATTAACGCACAAAATTCGAGAAGAATTCAATAAATTTAGAGCAATAAGTTACCAATAATTATATTGTCAGTCTGACCACATTTAACTTAAGTCCTTTCTATAGAACACCTTCTAAGTATAGGAAATATCAAAAGAAACTACAAACTATCACTGAACAAAAACACATTTAACAACAAAAACCAAACTATAGAAAAACATCTTACTTATATACTCCAGAAGTTTCCTTCAAGAACGGCGCAGTGACGTTCGGATCGTCTAAGCTCTCGACCCTCGCGTCCACTCCCAGCTGATACTGCTTCGGCCCCTTCAGTTCCACCACTATATGACATGGAGTGCGACTGTCTGGGACTGTGATTATAAACTTAGGGTTGTTTGGATAAGTCGCTCTGTGGTTCTCGCAACCACCCGCTGTTGGGCCTGACCATTCGCCTTTTAGCTGAAAGGTTTTTGGTGGTTAGTATTTCAGTTAGTTTTGCTCTGCTCCCAACGTTTAGAGTAGCAAAGGAGGAAGCGGCACAAATGATCACGAATGGTCGAAGTGTCAGCCGGATATTAACCAGCATTAACCCCTAAGATAAGAAAATAAGAGATAAGAATGTTGTTAGTCTTGGTATGCGTAGAAGCTTGGAAAATATAAAGAACTTTTCCTTCCGAATCAGTAGTCGATAGCTTTCCGTACACACACACGAGACAATACTGTTTCGACTGTTTACAGTGAATATCTAGACACAAATTTATAAGGAACTTTTGCTCAAATTTTTATCCCTTTACAACTCAAAAATATCTAAAGCAAACGCATCAAATTGCATACATTACAATAAGTATGTTTTTAATTTTATAGGCTAATTTATTCTACCTTTTACACATTTTAAGGATACAGATTCATAAACTTTGTATTGCATACTCACAGTTTTCTTATACGGATAAGGTTCCAACTTAGTCAGCTTGAAGGGACAAGTGGCATACGCTCGGAGAGTATAGAAGATAGTCTTGCTCTTCTCATACTGGGAGACGACCAGCGTGTAGCGGTCAGCGCTCTTGTCGCCGATGAGCAGCTCGCATAGGTAGTGGGGGCTGTTGATGCGGATGCCGTCTTTGTAGGGCTCCGGGTCGTCTAGAGAACGAAAATGTTTAAATATAATTTTTACTCTATTATTAATCGTGAACCCAGTGTCAAAGTTGTTTGAGTCGCCCGAAAGACTTTAAACGGATGTTAACGACTGTTATCTTAGAAGATAAGTAGCCAGGACCGATATTTTCCGTGCTCTCCGAAGCACAGAAATGTTCAGTTCAAATACAACTACGCGGTCAACCACCTAAAGAATGAACGCGCCAAGGGTTGCTTAACTCACTGATATTTGGCGACCAGTAAGCGCAACTAGCTATTATATAGTTTTGAGCTCAAGAATTAACTTGCTTTAACTAGATTATACATTTTATTTAGATCTGTACCAATGTCTTTGGCTACCTTAAACACTTGAACAGCAGCTATATTATATACTCACAAGGATAATAAACTCTCCTGCCGTTCTTGTAAACAAGTAGCGTGATATACTCCTTATTGTCTCTGAAGTCGTCTATCTGAGTGATGTGTCGTGTTAGTAACAGCCAGACGGCTCCCTTGCCTTGCACGTGGAGAGAAAACTGAGGGTTTTCACCTATGTTGTACGCGTCCTTCGCTGGACCTGTGCCGGCGTCCCACTTTCTATAAAAAAATGAAATTATGAGTAAATTGTCGGCTGACGGGAGTGAATAAGGCCAAGATTTGGGCAAATCCGGTGTTCGAGTAAGAAAATTATAAGCAATAGCAAACAAAACGTGGCAATAACTATTGGATGGGGAATATATAGACTTATTTTTGCGGAATTGTGGGTTTTATTTGTTACTTTTATTTAACCTTATGAAATTTATTAAAAACTAGCTGACCCGCGCAACTTCGCTTGCGTCACATAAGAGAATCATAATTTTCCCCGATTTTGTAACATTTTTCATTGGTACTCTGCTCTTATGGGTCGTAGCGTGATGATATATAGCCTATAGCCTTCCTCGATAAATGAGCTATCTAAAACTGAAAGAATTTTTCAAATCGGACCAGTAGTTCCTGAGATTAGCGCGTTCAAACAAACAAACAAACAAACTCTTCAGCTTTATAATATTAGTATAGATTTATAATATTAGTATAGATTAAGCGCAACAACTTTTAAAGGTGAAGTGAATTGTGGAATAATTGAAAATATCATAACACCTATAAGAATTTGAATATAGTTGCCAATTAAATTTGGTAATGTAAAAAATGGGTTTGCTCTAAATTAATTTGGACTTATAATGTAACTTTAATTTTGTTTGTAATTTTTAAGTAGACGCTTAATAGTAATAGAAAGGACCTATAAAAATACTCACTGATGTATACAATAAGTGTATTGAAACATCTCCGGGTTCCAATTCAAGTAGAAAACATCGAAGAAGTTGAGTATACTCGCGTAGTCGATCCAGAACACGCCGTTGTCGTACTGCGCCGCGCTGTCCGGGTCATAGTTCAGCAGTCCGCGGAGAGATGGCGTCCAGTGAGCCAAGTCTAACTCTGAGTAGTTCCCCCGCCAACGGAGGTGAGACCATGGGTTCTTTAGTTTTAGCAGTTTTACACCCTGGGAAAATACAATGATAAGAATAGTTTTGATATTTTAAAATTCTCGCGTCACAGTTTTTGTTGCCATACTCATCCGAAAGGGCTTGACCGATTTTCATGAAATTTTGTGAGCATATTGAGTAGGTCTGAGAATCGGCCAGCATCTATTTTTCATACCCCTAGGTGACACTTTTTTTATTTAGGTATATGGCATAAAAACGTTTGCCGGGTCAGCTAGTTAATTTATAGTTACGGATTCGGCTAAAGACATAAGTTCCTGTATACAACCTTAAGGTCCGCTTCGCCACTTTAAAGTAGGATCACTATCTGGAAAGACTAGAGAACTCGCATGCCTTTTAAAACGTAGAAGAGTGGACATTGTAGACCACCCGATTACGTTGGCAACCAGATACTGGAGCTGTCCGTCCCCGGAAAAAAACCTAGAGGGAGACCCAAGACCACGTGAACAGAAGTGTTGCGGCGAGACATGAAAGCATGTGAGGTTGAGGAAGACGACGTCAAGGATAGGGCGAAGTGGAGTGAAAAGTGTAAAGAAGGCTGACCCCACAACCATATGAGACGAATAGCCAGGAAGAGAGAGAGAGAGAAAGAGAGAGAGAGAGAGATACGGATTCAAGGCTGTGATAGCCGAGTGGTCTAGGAATGCATCACCCAAGCAAGAAGTCTATGGTTCAAACCTGAGGCAAAACACCATTGATTTCATAGTTATTTATTTTAGAAATAATTATCTTTAGTTTCAACAGTGAAGAAAAACATCGTGATGCGACCTTGTTTATCTCAGAGTTGTCTAACGCAATTCTTGAAGAAATGCTAAGTCCACAACCCGCACTTGGCCAGCGTAGTGGACTCAAGACCTAACCCCTCCCAGATTACAGGAAGAAACTCTAAAGTAATGGGTTAAATTTATAGTTGAGGATACAATGCAATTGAATTAAATATTATACGGTTCGAAGTGTCGGCGTACATGCGTGTCAATACGTATACGCTCAACACATATTGACTTATCAATACGCCATTTTATATCCGGGCATTTAAAATTTATACCCGTTATATTATATCTTAACATACCCGATAAGCAAAACTACAAAGAAAAATCTGTTTTTATTAAGCTTTATTCTTCTTCTACTTTAGAAGAAAGAACAGAAAAAGAATTATGCTTTAATTTACTGATCACTTCATAGCATAGAAAACGGCTGTCTGCCCCTATGTATGCTTAGATCTTGAAAGCTACGCAACGGATTTTGATGCGGCTTTTTTTATAGATACAGCTGTTCAAGAGGAGAATTATGAAGGTTTTTAGTGACTAACTTTTCAAACCGGGCGAAGTCTGGGCGTAGCCAGGGCTAGGTAATAATACAATGCACTTACATTAGCTAGTCTCACGTCCAGTACAGCGTACGCGTGTGTAGCTACAAGTCCCGTGCGCTCGGCCTCGGCGTCCGACAACTGACCGGTGGCTACAGTGACTAATACATCGCCTTTATCATCTAGTCACATATATCAGTACTTACATTAGCTAGTCTCACGTCCAGTACAGCGTACGCGTGCGTAGCTACAAGTCCCGTGCGCTTGGCCTCGGCGTCCGACAACTGACCGGTGGCTACAGTGACTAATACATCGCCTTTATCATCTAGTCACATATATCAGTACTTACATTAGCTAGTCTCACGTCCAGTACAGCGTACGCGTGTGTAGCTACAAGTCCCGTGCGCTCGGCCTCGGCGTCCGACAACTGACCGGTGGCTACAGTGACTAATACATCGCCTTTATCATCTAGTCACATATATCAGTACTTACATTAGCTAGTCTCACGTCCAGTACAGCGTACGCGTGTGTAGCTACAAGTCCCGTGCGCTCGGCCTCGGCGTCCGACAACTGACCGGTGGCTACAGTGACTAATACATCGCCTTTATCATCTAGTCACATATATCAGTACTTACATTAGCTAGTCTCACGTCCAGTACAGCGTACGCGTGTGTAGCTACAAGTCCCGTGCGCTCGGCCTCGGCGTCCGACAACTGACCGGTGGCTACAGTGACTAATACATCGCCTTTATCATCTAGTCACATATATCAGTACTTACATTAGCTAGTCTCACGTCCAGTACAGCGTACGCGTGTGTAGCTACAAGTCCCGTGCGCTCGGCCTCGGCGTCCGACAACTGACCGGTGGCTACAGTGACTAATACATCGCCTTTTTCAAGTCTTGTACGGATTTTTTCGTATAGAGCATCTGCGTTGAAATCCGGTTCGCCGTTCCTGATTGCTGCGCGCTCCGGTATCCAGCCGGTTAAAGCGTGCAAGTCAATGTTCTGTGGAAAAATAACAGAAAAACAACCATTACTTCTACTCCTTCTACGCTGAATCGGTCGCGTACATAATTCGCACGTTGGACCGAAATACACCGAAGTAAGCCTAGGTAAAAGTTTAATTTTATAAACATTAATCTGCTGTTCTATGTCAATTTTATCTAAAGACATAACAAATCGCTGAAATTGCATATGATTTTTTTTTGCTATTTATTTGCCAGAAGATTTTTTTTATATATCCTTTACTAAATGTATACTAAATTCGTCTCTGTCTTGCCTTAATTAGACTGTATGTTATTTTATACTCACACTATTAGATCCAGGGAAGTCATAGCCGCCCATCACTTTCATATACGCCTTCTCAAGCAGTGACACCCAGAACTCGTTCTTGTTGCTCGAGTACGAACATAGAAGTCGACCGTATCGGCTATACGGGAGACGATCGTCGATTATTATCTGTAACAAAAATATTTCAAATGAAAAACGCGAAGTTTCTAATCGATGCGTATTTTTTTAGCTAACGTAAAACCTTTTTTATGCTAGGCAAAGCCTTTCAGATTTAAAAGAAACATATCTATACTATCTATACTAATATTATAAAGCTGAAGAGTTTGTTTGTTTGTTTGTTTGTTTGAACGCGCTAATCTCAGGAACTACTGGTCTGATTTGATAAATTCTTTCAGTGTTATATAGACTATTTACCGAGGAAGGTTATAAACTATATATGATCACGCTACGACCAATAGGAGCAAAATACCGGTAAAAAATGTTATGAAAATGGGTATAAATTGACCCATTCTCTCTTATGAACGCAAGCGAAGTTGTTCGGGTCAGTTAGTCATTTATATAGAACAAAAGTCTATGCCGTAATCATCGATCAAGAATTGTATAAGAAAAATTGGCGACTCAGTTTTATACTGGCACCACATTCTTTTTTCATTTATTTAGTGGCCGGTTTTAATAGCGTCACGAATTAAAAATGACGGCAAAAACTACTAAAATATTATTATAAAGTTTCTTCGCATTTAATTCTCAACATACATATCAAACGCCATTCACATCAACACTGGCTATAAGAATATTTACGTATAACATACCTTTCTCCTCACTCCATTCAAATGTAATTTCACCATGTACTTCCCAAACGGGTTATAGACAGGCGACTTGCTTTTATTCTTTGGATAAATTATAGATGTAATAATCTTCTTATTGAAACGTCTCTCGTACAACGCACTCACTGCTAAAGAAGCCACGAATGAACAGTCGGATACTATCTGAAATATAAAAAAATACATTATAAAATATTTTAAAAGTCATTCGTGCCTATAAATTTTCTATATTAATCAACTTTCACCCAAAAAATTAGTCAGGGACAAACTATTGAAATATTTTTTTTATCCTATATTGGACAAAGAATGCTTTAGCGAGAAAATCAAATTCGCAGCTAAAACAGCAGAAGTTGGTAAAATTAAAATAATCTTTTAAGCCCAATAATAAGGAAAACCATTGTACAGTTATTGAAAAACCACAACGTTAAAGTAGTACCAGACCTGCAATAATATTGCGCAACTAGTTTGCTAATTTTAATTTGATGGTTAACTAGCATTCGTCCGCGACTTCATCCGCGTGATACTCACAGTTTGTTTAATACTAAAACAATCCACATGTTCATGAACAATTAGCTTCGGGTCCGAACAGATCTCATGCGGTCTGATCCAACAGTCAAACTCAGCTGCTTGCTTCGAAGACAACTTCAACTCACTGGCCCTATCTTCAAAAGGTATAGCATACTGGAATTTCTCTGTCAAGTCCACATCCATGAACGGTAAGAAACAATTGTTGTTGATGTTAGATGTTGTACGTAACACTTCTTTTTCTTCTTCGGTGTATGCTGCTAAATTGCCACTGACTTTAAGGTGGACGCTCTGCTCTCTTGATAAATTTGGTCTAACTGGTGATACAACTAACAAACAAAGAAAAATAAATCAGATGGTATAAAACTAGTACAAAGATGCAAAAGGGGTTTTAAACGCAATAAAACTTCGGCCCTAATCCAACCAGTTCAGCAGTCGATAGTAATTTCGGGTAACAAAAATTATAGTATCCTTGAAACCCTGATTTTTGTGTGTACGACACAGCTTGCATTTTTTATTTATGTTTACACATCGCGATAGTTGTAAATGGTAAGTTAAGTTTTGATCCATTGCTGAACCACTATTAAGACAAGTAACCTAATAACAAGCATTTATGAAAACAAAATACCACAACGCACACCTACAAAAATACCCAATAATCACAAATAATACAAAAAAAAACAGTATGAGAACAATGGTATGATAAAAGCAGTACACCTCATACCATAAAGTTGAAATTATTAGATTACTGGCTGACCATTGTTCAATTTTGTCTGGCCATCAGTAGAACCATATAATATTGTTAGTTTGTTTAAAACAGAGCCCATAGAACAAACTGTACACTTAAAAAAATATGCAGATAATGAGAAGGAGATGCAGTATTCTTACCATACTTTATTATAGTTTTTGTCTTACCTGGTTTCCTAGATTCATTTATAGACAGGTTGCTCATCTTATCAATGCCTTTAATTTCCTCAGCCCTGTCTAGAGCTTGCGCAGCTATACCATTGATTTTTGCTTTTATTTCTGGGTCACTGATTTTCTACAAATGAATTAGACATTCAATAAAATACTGATAAACACATTACCCTCTTTTGCATCACACAGCCAGGGAAAAGCTAGAATGTTTCAAAGAATAAGCACTTACTGTATAGATTAGGAGAAACACACTTTACATATTTGAGAGTTTTTTAAACAATACAATATAAAGCCTAGACATTAATAGCTTGGAATACTACTAGCCAAGATACTCTTTTAGGGAGTATACATCTAAACAGTAGCAAGAAAACTCATCATCATCCTAGCCTCTTAGAGTTATCTTCCAGTCTTACTAGATGCAGCTGAATACTAGTATGCATGGGGACAATTCCTATGAGACCCATACAACACAGTTACCTGAATTATAACACAGAAGTGAGATAACTAGGTAGTAAAATTCAATTATTTTCAAAATGCCTTACCGCATTGACTGCTAGCTCTACGGCTTGAGTGTACAGATCTAACGCAGAGTCTTTTAAGTTTGCTTCATCTGCATCTAAAGCCTGTTGCATTAAGAAGTAGCATTGTTGCATTGCTCTCTCACTAGCCGCTTGTTGTGCTCTATCTGTAGATAAAATAACAGTTAATGACTTTAGGATGTGGCTCTTTATATAACTGCTGCACTCATCTTCTCAATCATACTATAATCTTTATAAATAAATATGCAGTTTGAGCCAACTGCACATCGCAAAGGAGAATAATGTTTATTTATTCTAGTACATTATTACAGTAGGTATATCATACAGTTATCTTAAAATAGGCTCTTTACATTGTAATAAATACATTTCTTTATGTGAATACAAAAGATGTTTGAAAACATGCATAATATAATGCCTTGTTCCCAGTTAGGTGACTAAATTTCTAAGAATGTTGAATAAGTTATGTAAATGATACAGCACTCATGTAATGATAGTAATCAACAAACAGGTTTTTTAAACTTGTAAAGGACTTATTTATCATTCAAATCTTTTCTTATATCACCGCAATGCACCTTAGTAGACAGTAATCCGCATTAGTATCAACAAAAAATGATATCATCGTACAGATAATAGTCGTAAACCTACATTTAAGCGAGCATCTAGCCACATGACTCATAGTCAACAGTTATACAGAAAGAAAAAAATAGTCATGGTCCATTAAAATTTTATTTCTACAAAAACTAAAGCATAAATCTTGAAAATTACTGTACCTTTCTGTTCGCTTAAAACTGTAGCTCTCTCATGGTATTCCCTGACTTTGTTCCTTACTTCCAGTTGTTTATCAGGGGGGAAACGATCTCTAATTCTATCTAGAAGTCTTGCTGCAGTTCTATAGCATTCTACCGCTTGATCCGTTTGTCCTGCTTGATCAAATTGCACAGCCAGCGACGCAGCCTCCGTCGCATTTGCAAAATCACCCATTTTAGCCGACTATTGCATTAAAAATTTTAAAAGAATATCAATACAATGAATTGTTTAGACATGACAGTACTGAATCAAAACCATGCATGCAATGATACAATATAAATACAATAAAACGGCATAGACGAATCCTTTTTCAACTTGAAACAGAGATAGCCTCATTAAATTTTTCTCAAGAGCAAGTGAGTTAGCTAGATAAAGGTGCCTTAAGTGCCGAAAGATAGTTTGTGCTGGAACGTCAGATGATTTTGGTCTGTCAAATGTCAATACGTTCGGAAATAAAAAAAAAACTGGATTTTACGTTTACCACTACTTTTGACAAATAATAGAAAATATTATAATAAATCACTACTGATAATTAAATATTTCAATCGAAGTAATTTATTTTCGCTTTTTCTGAAATTATTAAGGAGAACAACTTTTATTTGAAACTGGTGTTACTGCACGAAGAGATAAACGTAAGATATATTTTTTGTCTGTGAGAATGTCAAGAAAAAAAAGAACAAACGTCAGTGAAAATTGATTAACTTTAGTCGTTTGTACGTCCAATTTATTACGGCATCTCATAGAATAATCAAATATTCATTTATTAGTTTTAGTGTACTCATTACAACAGTTGCATATAAAATTGTAAAATAGTTATCAAGGTGATTTGAAGGATTGAAGTGAAAATGGCATCGGATGCACTTGCGAGTGCAGGGGCCGAAATTCGTGATAATTTGGTA
The DNA here is from genome assembly GCF_050436995.1 of Anticarsia gemmatalis. Lineage (NCBI taxonomy): Eukaryota > Metazoa > Arthropoda > Insecta > Lepidoptera > Erebidae > Anticarsia > Anticarsia gemmatalis. Next base: position 10,909,263 of record NC_134757.1, on the reverse strand, counting down.
ATTTAATATCTATTTTTGCATTTAGATTAAGTATAGCGTAATCCTATTAATGGTTTATGGCGTTAACTTATGTTAATAGAGTATGGGAACATCTTTTGTTTCATTATTTCTGAATGACCTTCGTACTGTGTTGTAGGAGTATTTACTTTTTTTAATTCAATCGCATTAGACGATTAGTTATGTTATCTTTGTAGTAATATTATTTAATTATATTACATGAGAGATATTGCAGATATACTCAGTCAGTGTTAGATAATAATGGTGTTAGATTATGCATAAATTAGTTCCGAAGATTTTCGGAATTATTTATTATTATTATCTAATTGATTAGAAGTTTCTAGACCATACACAGATTTAAAAATTGACCACCAAGAAACAAAAATCTCGTTTATTACGATCCTAGATAACAATTTCTGAATAAACTAAAAATTTAAATGTTGTAGAGCACATAAATTAATAATTGTCAGATAAAGAGATGATTTGCCAAATCTTCCTGATAAGCTATCTAGTACTTATCTAACTGTACTTAATTGTTACAAATTATCTAATTATATACAATCTAGCCATTGTTTTAGTTTCACAAAGGATGGTCTAATTACATGCATTGCATATTATTACATTTAATTCAAGCTAACTGAGCTACTGTGCCTAGCATGAGTAACATACCTGATACAATTTTGCACTTGCCTAAATATATTTGTGATAAAAGTGACCTTATAGTTATGTTAAAAAATTGTTTAGTAAAAAATCATTTTTTATGTCAGTCCAGTGGTTTGAGATATTATATCAACGAACCTTACTGAAATCTAAACAGATTTTTTTTATAAAATTTCAGTTAAAATATACTCAATTCAGTATTATCAATTTCGGAAGTGAATAAAGTTAAAGTTAAGTTAATACATAAAATCACACCTTTTTCCTATAGGGGTAGGTAGAGACCAAAGAACAAAAAATAACCAGATGTTTTTGTCATAATAATATAGTTTATCTGAAAGTCATTAGTGCTAGAAACTAATTCAATATTATAATTATTTATTATTCTTATTTCTTATCAGTTATAAACTGGCAACCCAAATTTGCTAATCAATTGATGTTCCAAAATGTGTTTATGTTTACATAAACAAAGTCTTATGACTTTGTTTAACTTAAAGGCTTAGAAAATATGATAAGTCTGTTTCTAGGAGGCAATGACCCAAAAAGTCTGTATCTTTATATAATGTTGTTTAAGTTCTATCACCATGCAAGTAATTTTTTTGCAGTTTTGTCTATTTGATGTCATTGGCTAGATAATCAAAAGACAGAATTAAAATTTGTCTGTCCTGAAAAGTTGCTAAAAATGACTTATGTGGTGATAGAACTTAAACAATAATATGTAATATGTTTTACCTACACTACCTACCTACTAATGGATAGTTACCTAGCTAGCAGTTCTTACTCATTACCTAATCACTAAGAAGTGTGAAGTTAAAAGTGTTCTAATAAGAATTGCTGCCAATAAATAATTTGTGCAATGGTTTTGTCTTATCTTTATGCATAGACAATGATAATTTTTTATACTTTTTAGTTGATCTTTATTTTTTTCTTGCACCCATATTTTTTTGTTGCCTTGTACCCAACACTCCACCTGTGCTTTATGTGCTAAAAATCCTGTTATCATAATAACTACCTATTCAAATACCAATTGAATGAACTCAATCTCATACCTACCTACTTTTAAATCTATAGGCTAGTTAATTATTTCATTCACCAACCATAAACAAATAAGAATCCTCACTAGCCAGTATTACAAGAATTTTATAAATATCCATTGTACAAAACCTTTGTCCTTACTACAAGATACAGGTTTATAATAAAAGCAAGTGCCCTTTGTTTTACAATAAGAATGTGGAAATACAAGGACATGCCTCCTCTACAATCTATACTAATATTATAAAGCTGAAGAGTTGTTTGTTTGTTTGATTGATTGTTTGTTTGTTTGTTTGAACACGCTAATCTCAGGAACTACTGGTCCGATTTGAAAAATTCTTTTAGTGTTAGCTAGTCCATTTATCGAGGAAGGCTTAAGGCTATATATATCATCACGCTACAACCAATAGGAGCAGAGTAGCAATAAAAAATGTTACAAAAACGAGGAAAATGTTGACCCATTCTATCTTATGTGACGCAAGCGAAATTGCGCGGGTCAGCTAGTTATAGATAAAGGTTAATTGCAGAATCAAAAAGTAAAATAAGGACTTTTTATGCTGGCTATCGATTAGATTACCTGTGAGTTATAAAGAAAGAGAATAATGCAAATTAAAGTAGATTAAAGTTGCTCAATAAAATAATGTTAGCATATTGTATCCATCATTTTAGATTCAATTAATTATTTCAGATACCTAATTGTCTAAAATAGTATTTAGACACTAAGATAGATAGTAATTATATCCTTAAACAGCATTGTAATGCGCGATATTTCTGCATACCTAATGTACCTTACATAGATAAGTATTATAGTGATAATAATATTTATGTACTGTTAACAATTTTGATTGAAATATCAACAATATCTGTGTTCATATAACACTGTGCAGTGTGGTATAGAAAAACAAAAAGCACTGCATAGGTGTGACATGTTTTATCTTTGCACTAGGTACATAACAGTATCCTGCTACTTCATATCCTTATAATAAATTGTATAGGATAATGTGATCAATACATTGTCCGCAACATATATTAATGATTAGGTATCATATTTTTTTGACACTGTATTTCCCAGCCATATCCAAGATCGCATTTTTACAAATTTAAACTTTTGTTTCATAATATACTGTACTGTACAATACCTAGTGTGAAATAAATAGGAAAATCTATAAATAAATGCAATTTTCCGTCATCGTGGGCCTGTTTCACTCATTATTTTAATTACGTCAGCATAAAAACAGCGTCACATCCTATGATACGCAAACATTTTACTATAAGGTTTCGGCTCTTTTATACCTTTTTAAAAGCACAAGGAAAATAAATGGGAACACGAAATTTTCTGTAACGGATATACTAAGGCTTCATATAAAGTCGACATCGAATATAAAACGGTTTGAAATTAATTAATTTGTGAGAGTAGAAAGAATGTATTCCGAGTTTTTTTGTCAATTAATTAATTCTTCTTACTTGCTCTACTTTTCTCGAAATGGAAATCAATTAAGTAATGTTAACTTTCACCAAAACTGGTATCATTGATTTAACTAAATGGATAAAAGGTTTCATTTTTAACGACAAGGCACTCTCTCGATAATTTATTTTCTTAAAATTCCTGGTACCCATGAAATGTGGGTATAAACAACTCCGTCTTTCATCAACGTTACGCAAATAATAATTAGCATTGGCTAATATCTATCAATAAACCTATTGAATTTCCCTTCCAGGTGACAACTGCAGTAAAATTCCTAACAAACCCGAGCGTACAACGATGTACCCTCGAAAGCAAGGAACGTTTCCTTAGAAGCAAGGGTCTCACGGACCCCGAGATACAGCGAGCCATAGAGAAATGTACTGAGTTACTAGACGTGCCGTCTATGACGTCAGAACTCATGTTCTTCCATCAGTCCAGAAGATCTTGGTTCAGAGATAATGTACTGCCGGTGTTGGTGTATGGAGGCTTTATGTATGGCTGTTACTGGTTCTATAAGGTATGTGTTATATTATTAGATTTCATGACTTTTCTTTGTAGGTACTAACGTTTTACAACATAAGTAGAAAAAAATGTCCCACTGACTGATATGGCTCTGGCAGCTAGTTTCATTTAAACCTGCTAACGTGCAGGGCTTTGGTTTTAGCGTCCAAGTGTGTCCAAGTCTATTTCTTCAATCTCATAGTCTGATGGGACGAGCAACCGTCATGACCAGTGTGAGGCCAATGGTAGGATCAACGATTTTACGTGCTCCGTGAGTGGTAGAATGACACAAGAATTTGATAATTTTATTCCCTACTGTATGAAATCTAAGCTCTATGTAATAGTAAGAAATACAAATTACTGACTGAGGTGCATAAGTTACTCTTCCTATTATATTTTAACTGCTTTTCTACGCGAATGTCTTCAAAGAGTTGTCTGTGACCCGTTTTCTCTCCATACAAAATTTACAGCGTGTAACGACTCGCCGTCTTACGTTTCTTTTGTCTAGTCTGCGCTTTAGTTGCAGTATATTTTCTGACAATTTACAAACAATTTGTTGGTAGATCACTTTTCTCTTGTTTATTTCCTTGCACAAGCTAGACTGTATCCGACGAAAACCTATTGACAAACCGTGAATCAAACGTAATTTTGAAATATATTCATTCCAAAAGTCGTTATGCTTTATGAATATAAATAAGACAAAATATGACGTAATATTCGTTTCTTTTTGAATGAGAGTAGACCTTGTTTAAACCCAGACGGCAATATATAAATCAGCTAAAACAACTTCCTAAATGTCCTACTTATGTCTCCTATTGTTTACATTCTCATGACAATTTCACACGCAAAAAGTCTCTCAAGTTACCGTTTCCCAGCTAATATGTATCGACAATGCGGTCGATGCTTCTTCCTATTACCAAATAGTTTAGTAGCTGGCCTCCCTACAATAGTTCAATGAAACGTAACTGACTGTAATGACGTCCGTCGTTTAAACGTTGACGACTATTGACGGCTTTTTGAACTCTGGGCTTGGCTTTCCTTTACCGAAAATATGGCTCTAAGTCTAAACGAATCTGGTAGCTGAGAAAAAAGAATCGCTATAATTTAGGCTGTGTACAGTAGAAATCTTAAATTCTCGGTACCATTACGGGCTTTAAATACTTGGCTGTTTTCCTTACTATTTTGTGAGAATTATGAGTTCAGATGCTTTGAGTGAGGTTAAGCCTACTTAAGAATGTGATGATCTTTAAAACAGTGTGACCTGTAAATTACGTACGTAACGGACAACCAGACCCATAAAATCTTCTATATCCTTTAGTTGGTATAGAAAATAATTCCTTTGCTTTTGAATCTCAATATAACATGCCTTCTGAAGCAGATGATGTTCAAGACAAAATTTCAACCATACTAAATATCACTGCAAATAACAAAAGAAAACTGGCTATGAGAGTCTACTAATAAACACTTAAAAATCAACCTGTAAAAATGTTATTCGTAAACTAACGTAGGTATGTTTCCAGCTATTATGTGAAAACGTAATTGTGTCGCCAGTGGAGAATGTTACCTAATTTTGATTTTTAGCACTCCATATTCTCGTTTAAAAATAAAAAATACTGGTGAAAGAATTACTTCGATACGTCAATTAGTTTTCGATTTATAAGTAAAACAAGTTGTAACCGCACAACGCTAGCTCTCGGTGACGGTGTGACGTCACTCTACACTTGCTCAGTCTGGTTCACACAGTCCGCTTGCGGTCGCGCGCTCTGTGCGTTGAAATTATTCCTAAATACTTTTAAAAATGTTCAATTCAAATACTAGGAAATCATATGTTGTGCCTAAATGTAATTTAATATTATGTAGGTAAGTACATAAGTAATAATAAATAACTTCATCTTATAATGAAACAATTTCTAACCGGATTGATCGCGAGTTTATTGATTTTACTGTGGCAGGAAAAATGTAAAATCGATAAGTATGCGATTATTTCGGTTAAGAACTGTTTCATTATAATATGCAGTGATCGTAAATATCTAACACTAGCTGACCCGCGCAACTTCGCTTGCGTCACCTAAGAGAATGGGTCAAAATTTTCCCCGTTTTTGTAACATTTTTCGTCGCTACTCCGCTCCTAATGACCGTAGCGTGATGTTATATAGCCTATAGCCTTCCTCGATAAATGGGCTATCTAACACTGAAAGTTTTCAAATCGGACCAGTAGTTCCTGAGATTAGCGCGTTCAAACAAACAAACAAACAAACAAACTCTTCAGCTTTATTATATTAGTATAGATTATTACTTATTATACCTATGTATAATATACTAGAAACCGCTCACGACTTCGTCCGCATGGAAACCCTTCCCGCGTAAATCCCGATCCTTCGGGAACTCGAGGATAAAAAGTAGTCTATGTGTTATTCTGGGTCTTCAGCTATATATCAAACTAGCTGACCCGCGCAACTTCGCTTGCGTCGCCTAAGAGATTGGGTCAAAATGTTCCCCGTTTTTGTAACATTGTTCGTTGCTACTCCGCTCCTAAAGACTGTAGCGTGATGTTATATAACCTATAGCCCTCCTCGATAAATGGGCTATCTAACACTGAAAGAATTTTTCGAATCGGACCAGTAGTTCCTGAGATTAGCGCGTTCAAACAAACAAACAAACAAACAAACAAACTCTTCAGCTTTATAATATTAGTATAGATAGATTTCATCGTAATCGGTTCAGTCAAATTTGCGTGAAAGAGTAACAAACATCCAAACATACTTACATACGTGCATACTTACATACTTACATACATACATATACATACATACATACATACATACATACATACATACATACATACATACATACATATACAAACATACGTACATACATACATACATACATACATACATACATACATACATACATATACAAACATACGTACATACATACATACATACAATGACATATCTATGTCATTGTATGTATTACTTATGTACTTATGTAAGTATGTACATGTGTACATTCTCACAAACTTTCACATTTATAATATTAAGTAGGATTTCGGAAGCAACAAAACCTCTATTTGTTTCACAAATAATTCGCAACCATTATTCCATTTATTTTAGGTAGATTATCCGATTGCCCTTTTTCAAATCCTTTATCCATTTTATTAATCGAATAGTATTTACTATTCGATTAATATAATACGATTAATATAATATAAGTTATTTTATACATAAGCGGACGAAAACACAACAATATACTACGCAAACAATAACGATTAGCGACTTATTACTAAGCGGGACGCGGCCCGCGCGGCGCGGTAATGTAGTATGACGTCACAGCCGCTCACGCGGCTGTTAGCGGGACTCGATATTTTTCGAAACTTTGAATGCTTATAAAATCAAAACTATTTGGTATTTTTGACTAAAACAAAAACTAGTTTATATGTATACATACAGGCTATACTGTGTCAAAATTTAAAGCGATTTGGCATACCTAGTAACATTCTCCGTTCTCACGATCACGAAACGTTTTGAATCACACATAATATCGTAGTTTCTAGGTCGAATGCGTATTCTGCAGCCACAAAAGTAAGTATAAGAATCTTTAGTAATAATACACCGTTCAGAGGCTTTTTGTATTGACATTGCACCATTTTATGTGTTTGATTGAATGCTCTGAAAACGCTTTACAGGTATTAAAAGTCGCCAACTAATAGTTTATATAACTATAGCCTTTTTAAATATTTTTTTTCAGTAGCTTCTATGACAGCAAACTAGTACTAAATCCTTTGCTTCATTAATTTGCAATACAAAACAATAAGAACATAATATATTTATGACCACGGAACTTTGATCTGACTCTTTGAATTTGTTTTTTGGCTACTTAAACAATAACAATAGCTAGACAAAAAGCAGTCCATTCAGAATCAGACTAAATAAAAAAGAACCTACTTATGCTCGCATAAAACCTTATTTAGCCTGTAATTAATAAACTCTTGAATCGCTTATTTTTTTTTCCTGCACATAAAGTTTAGGTACGATAAAAAAATTCGGGTGTAAAACCACTTTCGCAAAATGGGAAAAAAGCTTAGCAGCCACATCAGTCAGCTCGTGACCACGGTCGATGTAATTCAATCGAAACGTCGGGCAGCAAATAAGGTATCCTAACCTTTGAATTTTCTATCGCGTATAAGACCCGTTGCATTATGATATTATGGGAAAAAAAGTGTTTCTCCTCTAAAAATAAACTCTTGAATCGGTTACCTTTTTCTATAACACATAAAGTTTAGGTACGATAAAAATAATTGGCCGTAAATCAACTGACTGCAAAACTACTTTCGCAAATACGAAAAAGACTAGTGTTTCTCCTTTAAAATACTGACAGAAGAGAACAGGTTTTGCACAACACCATATTATACTCGAAACACGTACTCACAGGTAAATCAGAGGTACATTGACATGACAATGTGATCTTTAAATGACATCTTTGTTAAAGTAATTGTATAAATACTAAACAAGAACTCACGGAGGATGTAGTTAAACAAATTGTCTTTTTAAAACGTGTTAACTTACCTATTCAAAATTGTTATTGTCCAAAATGCATTTGATCAGTGTGGTGGAATCACGACATAATCTCTCCTTCAATCAATGGAACAAAGTTCAAACGCAGGAATGCATCTTTTTTTCTACTTATCATAATGGAAGTTCTTATAAGTAGATCAATTAATCGATTGATAAACGATCAATTAGTTTAGTAACCTTTGATCTTTGGTATGGCCAATCTTTAGCTGTTGATAGCTTAATTATATGTGTGAATCAGTTAAGCCTGTCTTGCTACTTCACGCCACGTCAAAGGCCTTCGGGAGGCTTGAACAACTTTGACACTAGGTAGACCACTAACCATACGATAAGAAGACTGTCATACAATTTCATAGAATATTGAGAGTCAGGGTCTCCTCTAGTCCATACAAAATAAGATTTTGATTCGATTATTTCACATAGCGATAGTTTTCCGGTAGTTAATACACACCTGAGCTTATCATAACATTATCTAACAGTTAGCATTTGTAGGCGTTTTGATAAAAGATAAAATATTATACTTTGTATTACATCAATTGTTTATCACTTCCTAGCACTCGACTAAATGCAGGCCTGTAGAGATAAATATCGATATGAAATTAGAACATTTATTGAAATCTGACGATAGTTCATTAAGATTTCAATAATGTTTCTTGTCTGCTTGAATGGGTTAAGGCTGTAATATAACACGTCGGTCAAGCACAGACAGATATACATATCAGACATAATATTAGATCGGGGAAAAAGACTTTTCATTATAATAGTATGTATGAACTTGTAATAAAATCTCTTTGGCTTCAAGAATCACAAATGAGTACACGGTACATTAGGTTTCTTTCAGGGAGCTCGTGAGGTACGCAAATATCGAGCTTTTTTGTGTAGAGAAAAGATTTTATTACAAGTTCATATATACTATAATGCGAAGACTTTTTCCCGACCTAATATATAACATCACATATGACACTACTGCTCTCTGCTGTGTTCTCGCAATTAATTAAAAAACTACTAAACAAATTCTGAACCAGATAGTTAGTACTCTATCTATTTTATGAGGAAGACTACTGTACAATTTCTTTAGATTGTGTATAAATTGGCTAAAATAGACGAACAGGAAAATGTCTTCATTAGTTATTTTTAGTAATCATCCCATTTGTCTGCGAAAATTCTGCAGTGCTACTATTTCCTCAAGAAAATGAATTTCCTTCACAGAATTACATAAGACAACTCTTATTCATTGAACAACCGAAGCGCAAATCGACAGCGGACTGCATCGACGAGCTGCGTAAAAGTCTGGACATATTAAACGCGAATGTGACGTCATTGCGCGGTGAGATGCAAGCTAATGCACACCAAAGCGCGCTGCGGTCGCAACTTGACAATATCAAGTCTGATATCGCTAGTGTTAAAGGAATATTGCTCAATAGGTAAGAAAAAAAAATATTTTTGAAGATACTGCCTCCGTGGCCGGAGGAAGGTCGGTAGTGAATACTACTACTAGGTCTCGGGTTCGATTCCCGGGTTGATCAAAATTTTATTGGTATTTTCTAATTTATATCAGTTTTTTCTTAATATGTGTCCGGAGTTTGATACCGTGCCCTATATGGCAATTCCCCTTTACTACATAACATCGTACACCTCTGTTTACTCCTTCGGGTGTATCCAGCGTGATATTAACTATGTATCTTTAAGTTTTTCGAACAATTACATTGTTTGACGCCATGATCGGGTTATGGACGTATCAGGCATGACAGGAACCAACCACCCACATACCCACTAAACATAAACAAAGAAGCTCTTTTTAAATACCCCATTTTAATTTACAGAAACCAATTCCCCGCTTTAAAAACACGTTCAGACCCGCCGTCAATACCGGCGTGGCAGCGTCAATCAGAAGAGGCGACATCCACAGAAGCGGCCACAGAAGAGAAGAAGAAGACCCACAGAAGTAGAAGTCAGCGGTCCGAGTCGGGCGGCTCTAACTCCAGCGAGGGCGAGCAAGCGACCAAGAACAGTGACAGCAGTCTGGAGATCATGTGAGCTGATGTGTTGTAATGTTCACGTTTTGTTTTAAGCATGGGGCGATGCATGGACACCGCAGCGTGTTTTGCAGTTATTATTACCGGGTTTGAACTAGCTAAGGAATGTTTTAGGCGGGTATTTCTCGGATTCTTCGCAAAAAAGGGGACAACCCATAAAAAATCTCTAAGATAGTGATTACTATACCGAAAACGGTTACGTAACTGAGAAGCGAACGCACATAGAAATTATTTTGCTTTTGAGCGATTTAGGCAAGAATAGAAAATCCCTAAGATAGAGGAACTATAATGAAATTCGGTAAAGTAGTTAAGGAGATGTTAGGGCACAAAAAAACTTATTTTGATGTGCGATTTCGGGATGTCTTTTTTAACGGGCTGATAACTTCGGAGGACCATTTTGACATGTTTTACTTCATAAAGTGATAAAACAAAATTTTAACATTGAACCAACATGCTATGTATGTATGTACGAATGTTCGTGTTTGTTTTATGCATGTGAATGACCGGGGATTTAATAACGTGAACCGAGATTATTTTGTTACGCTAATTTAATTTTATGTTTAAGATATAGTTCAAATATCAAAAGATAAACAGCATGATAATAAATTATAATTGCCTGACGCAATTTTGAAATTTAAAGTAATGTGATAAGGGAACAATGTTAGACTATTTTTATTTTACGCGATGCATTGTTTACTCTAATTTGTTTATACAGAAACAGAAATATAATACGGTTTTTCAAAATGCAGCCTGTTTTTTTGAGATTGTTGCCATTTTGAAACCAGCGTCTGATTATACGCTAGCTTGGAATTCAAATAAAGGATTTGACATTTGCTCGAAGTAGACTCGATTGATTTATAATTCGTTTCTGGCGGATCTATGATTTACATAATGATACTATGATAATGATCTACCCTCACATTTCGATATTTCTACATTAAAATTCTAAATTAAGTTACTATTATATTATTACTAACCAATTTTTCTATTTTTATTTCCAGTACATGAAGTTAGCACAAAACGAGACGTGTAGGTATTAGGGTAGCGCCACACTAGCGACACGACAAGAAGACACGAGTGTGGCATGTGTGTGGAACTTTAGACACATTAGTGATGAAATCCTCTTGCATTATCTATGTATAATAATTATTGTTTTATTATGTTAGTTGATAGATAAAATGTATTTAAGAAGATTTGACGAAAGAAAGATTCTGTCTTTTCGTCTTTCTGACTTATACAGCAACAAAAAATGCAGGTTTTGAAGGAAAACTAGTTTAACTGTTGAAATATGATTGTTAATTGGACGGAAACATCATTTTATTCTGTTGAATAGTTTTTCCTGTTTCCATCTTTGACCTGTAAGTTTGATAATTATAATCGGAATGTAACATTTCCTGACAAATGTTTCAAAACATAGCAAAATACATTTTATATATCAACCAACTATTTAAAGTAAAATTTTCAGATGAAATTCGTGTAGATACATTTCAGATGTTTTGATATATTTACTATGATATATTTACGATCAATTGCGGAAACATCTTACAACTTTAAACCAGTTTCACGGCTTTTGGATAACTTATCTCCTAAAGTGCCGGCAAATGTATGAAAAGAACTTTAAAATCTTCTGTTAAGCTATCTCACAGTTATTCAGGAGTGGTGAAACCGAACCTCGATACTTCTAATTGGTATATAATTCTCTGATCTCTGAATATCCCTGAGTGAGGAAAAGGAGATTTTATGTATGTATGTATATAATTTCTGAATAAATACGATTTTCAACTCTAACGCTTTAGTATAGAGTGCAAAATCGTACAAACATATTGCAAGAGGATTGTACAATGCTTTTTATTAATATTAATTGTATAAAAGCATTTTGTTCATAACGATCATGTATTTGTAAATTTTAGTTAGACTTTTGAATTGTTTTCTTTGAGACTTCAATTATATTTTTGTTTTGGGAATATGTGACACTTTAAACAAACTTTATTACTATTATTAGGTTGTTCTAGCTTTATAACATTTAAGGCGACTATTACGAAAAACCCAGCATCATTTTTTGCCTAACCTGGATATCGAATCCAGGACCCTAACGTTATTGTAATGCATTTATCTCCAATGGATTTTCAGAACTTATGTTATCTTGGCATTTTCTTTTCATAAAAAATCATATACGTTTTTTCTTATTTTAACTATTATGCAGGTTGTTAGGTAGACGGCTGTCTAAACGATCGAACAAAGTCGTTTGGACAATCGTCTGCCTAATACCCTGTATTTAAATAATTTGTTTTCACCCTTATAATATGTTTCTTTACAACTAGAAAAGTTATATTTAGTGTCACATATTCTCAAAAACCTCATCATTGACAAATTAAACATAAATATGTTTTGTCTCCCTCTTTCCCGTGTAATGTGAAAGAGACAGCATTATTTATATGTCAATGGTGAATTATATTGATTTGTATACGACATAAGTCAAAGATTGATATTTTCTAAATGAACATTGATAGTTTTGTTATTTAGAAATGTACTCTATATCGAAAGTAATAAGGTTCAAATTGCCAGTTTTATTAGTGTGATGGTGTCTTAGGTGGTATGGAATAGTTGTAAATAAATATAACTTGATTTTCTTATGTTTAATAATATAATATTATTTGAAAAGAATAAAATACGCCTATGAATATACTGAACGTCAAAGTATCTGACTAAAACGTTATATATTAGCAAAACAGCTCACAAATTAACTTGAATCGTTGCACTCGAGAATATTATCACTATCATCTGAAGGTGAAATACGGTATAACTTAAATGTTAGTATAATTTTTGAGTATAACACTAATAGTAAGATCTATTTTATACAGAAAATGTTGGGTTAAAAAACCAGAGTAAAATAATTGGCCTATTTCTATTTCATTGATATTTATTTATTTATTTATTTAGGGAAAACAAACAGTTACACAATATTCTTACTTACTAATAATAACAATAGGTTTCAACAAATGTGTACCTCACAGCGTTATCCACAGATTAAATCATACAAGTGTTACAGAACTATAACTAGAGTGTGTTAAGGTTAACAATGAAAGAAACAATTAAATATATACATTTGTTAAAATAAGGAAACTACAGAGATTAAAACTTAAAACTTAGATAATTGGATTTACAATTCACGGATTTTTCTAAGCAAGGCATTTCTAAATTTAGCAGCTGTTGATGTGAATATATCAAGGTCGTTAAAATAAATATTAAAGTTTGTAGCAATGCGGTACAGAGGTGCACGAACCCCAGCGTTAGTACGACAAGACGAAACAGCAAACAATGGTCGTTCGCGCACCTCTCGCCTCATTACAGTTCTAGGTACAGTATAGCAAAGGTTATTCGTCACATCTAAGCAGTCGTATCTATTGGAACATATGTCAAAAAGAAACATCGTTTCCAGATAGAGGCGTCTAGACTTTAAGTCCAAAAGCTTTACATGATTTTGATTTTCAATATTTTCTGTGTAGGTAATATCATTAAGGTGACACCGATATTTGAGTGCTTTAAACGATATTATTAGACTAAAAGCGTATATAACACTTAGTTCTTTAGTTCCTAGCTATTGCTCTTCTATATAATATTATATTATTTTTACATAAAAAATCAAGTTATTAGGACTCATTTTGCATAATCATGTTTTGTTTCTCTAAGTATTTAGTCAATAATTTTGTTGTTGTTATTTTTATTACTACTCTTGATATGGGCGTAATTTTAAACTGATATGTTTTGTCTCTTTCTTTTGTAAGGCATTCGCGCTCAGAGTAAAAGAGACAAAACATCGACTGGTTTTGAAGATGTGTTATTAATGAGTGACTCGAAATAATAAGAGTTTTTGTATGTAGGAGATATTTTTTCTTTTATTTTGCAAAGATTTTTGTTTTAGTTTTTTTGTTCAGTTTATTATTACGTCCGTATAAAAGATTTGTATGCCAAATAATGGCGTATTATATAATGTATAATTATTGTTATTTTTTATTGATTTTATTATTTAACTGCGATGTAGATGGGCAATGTTCGGAAAGTCTTACTAATTAACTAATAATTATAACAAAAGGAAACAGAAAAATATAGTTGTATGGTAGAAAGTCCTTCAATGACCGCCACGGTCGGTTATACTCGACAAATCAGAAAATGCTCACGACGCTATATTTTTGTCGACATTTTCCGACAAAAGCGTTGTGAGCACTTTCTGATTTGTCGAGTATAACCGACCGTGGCGGTCAAAGGGTTAATAACTCGTTTAAATGAAACATAGTATTTTCCGTATTAAATCTCTATACATCTATTTTGGTAAAACTAAACAAAAACTGAGTTTCATGAAAGTTAAATGGTATAAAGCTAAGATATTGTAAAAATAATGTTTTCCTGAAAAGACAATGACTAGTAACTTGAAAAAATTGTATAATAATGCCCATCGTTAATGTCGTTCTTCAAAAAAATGTATATCTTCCTAAATTGCTCATTGTATGTATGACTAAAAGACTTACAGTTGTATGTTTGTACAACATTCCAATTGGTGTTTTGTGTATCCCGTCGTGATAATTAAACCAATGATAATAATTATTTTTAGACTTTTTATTTTAAGATCTTAAAAGTAGCTAAAAAGAAAAATATTAAGAACTATCATTTTACTATGCTTTAAAGACAACAACCTTACAGCATATGGCAGACATTACTACCTTTCTAATCAATAGCTAGTGCAGTTTACCATAATTGCCAATAGCGCTCGACCTCTGGGTACACCCTGGGGAGGAAAGAGCAATACAAATAATGAGGAGAAAATTCACTTTTTGCTAACACCTCAGCATATTAGCTCAATAAATCGGAATACCCAAATAATTATATTACCCTTTTCAGTACTACAATCATTTCATAAGGAAAAATAAATAAAACATCAAACTTCACATGTTATATACGACTTTATTTTTATAAAAATACATCACAAGGTATAATATATTGAGCTTAATAATTGAAGGTCCTGTATCAGAAGAACACACTTCAACAGTTTTACCGATTGAGATCAACGAGAAAAAACAGGTATAAAAAGGTACAAATGTCACACTAAATAACTAGAGTTGCTAGTGTATATTATTCTTACTACTGGCCATATTTATGGCAACCCAGTCATACTCTGTAACAAAAAAAAAAGATCAATCAATAAGTACAGAAAAAATCGAAATCCAAGAGAAAAATAAATTCAATTTTGTCTATTTATTTCGCATATTTTGACAGTTATTTACAATTTAATTTCAAAGAAATTAATGTAGACAAACAACAATGTAAAAATAGATGAAAATTTGTATGACTGAGTCAACCCACACCAAAACAAAAATACGACTAATATAACATCCTCTAGTCGTATTTCCGTCTAGTCTTCCTTGATATGTGTAAGACTGTTCCCATAAGATCAAACAATCGGCTTTACGTACAAACTCTTAGAACACTTCATAACAATTAACTGTTGAATACACTCCCTTCAATAACTACATACACTGAACACGACTAGCGTGTCAAATAAAAGGTATATGGCCATATTTGTGTTATAAACTTCTTAAGCAAATATTTAACAAACATACAAATTGCAGTTACATATAAAATGTTGCATATATTTTGTTTCTTTCCAGAAATTGAATCTTGCGTTCTGAAATCGGTTGTGATGACAATAGTTTTATAACACAAAATGTCCAAAAGCGAACCTAAAAATAAAGTTGTTCGATAAAAATAAAACTAAAAAATTACTGGTATCGCTATATTATACATAAGTATCAATATGATACATAAAAGCAAAAATTAAAACTAAGCAAACTAAAATTTCATGCGACGATTGTGCGTTTTAAACTAGTCGTTTTAGACTAGTCTAACTCTAGTTATTTAGTGTAGTTTAAAGCCACTCGCTATTAGACCAGCGAACACGAAAATACATACAAACAGTGCGAAATTATGGCACACCAAAAAGATGGAAAATATCAGAAAATTTTGGGGAAAAAGGATAAAGTTGTTCTAGCTTACATTACTAAAATATTATTGTTACCTAACAATGAATCCACAAAAGTAATCTCTAAAGAAAATTATTAATATCGGTTCAACTTTTTGAACGCCATTTCACATCAAATTTCAACAACATTTATTTTAAACACCTACTACGGTAAAGAACAGGTCACTTGTGAAAGGTACAGCACCTAATAAGAAGACAAGATTTTGGTGGGTTACATAGACGTTCAAAAAGTTAACTAAACGTTAAAAAAGTAAAGTAAAAAATTCTTATAAAACACTTATTACTAAAAGCGAAAAGATATGCTTTTTACTGGGAGTGACAACAGTTATAAACAATCACAAAAATATTCAAGAGTACATTTATATTGAAGTCTTAACTAACGTTAGAACAGTCGGGGATAAGAGATGGCGCTACGTATTATCCGTATGTAGGAAAGAGAACGAATACAATAACTATACTTATAACTAGCTTAATCCGACGTCTTCATTTCAAATTCTAACTAAAATCAATTTTCATACCCGCATTTCTCTTCATTCCAAACTTAAACACGTATTTTCTAAAATTAACGACTCCCGCTAAAACTTCCAGTCCATATTTCACCCTAATAGACTCCATTCATATCTACAGACACGTAGCACATAAACTGCAATGTATTGTTGCCAGCTGGCGAAATTTCAAAACATATCCCCATTTAATTTACTCAAATAAGCTACAAAGAAGCAAAGAACATAACACCAGAAACAACCCTCCCACATTCACGAAAAGCTGTAAATAAGTTGAGCGTGAATTTATCCTTAAAAATTTGGCAGAAATTGGCAAAGTCATTCCTCAGAATCAGCAACACCACTCTTGTGTAGTGTACGACTCACTGTCCATGCATGGTAGTTTTATGTACTTTAACCTCGTTTTAAACTTTTTCCCTATCTGTAGATATGAATAGAACTACAGGAATTCATTTTCGAAAAACCCACCTTAACACTTTCGAAAAAACATTACATTACATTCAAATCTTCAACAATTTAGACAATATTTACTTTAAGTTCCCTTTCCTATAATGCTTGGAATATGTATTTCTACAAACAAATAAATGCCAACTCTTATCATAACGTAATTCATAGATAAATATATCATAAAATTTATATTATATCCATCTTGAAACAACGTTAAATAAATCTGTATTGTGACTCGTATGAAAAATTTAAGTATATCATTACGAAGACTAAATAATAATATGAAGAAAATACATTTTGAAACTGAAAAGGGTTTGGAATATAGGAAATAGTATAGCTGTGACCTGTTTTAAAACTTCCAGATAAGCATTGGTTAGTAAAACAGAAAGACTCGCTCTCACCACTGCTAACTGTTAAGTATCAATTAGCTCGTCATATAGAATTTTGACAGTTAGTTTCGCACATATGCTATCAATTTATCTGGTGGATAGTTATCAGACACATAATCATGACGGCTAATCTGCCCCTCAGATAGTTTACCCTATCTACATATAAGTTCCAGTTCTTATCTGTCAGTGATAAAACAGGTCTAGGAAATGATTATTCACTTGAAAAAGTACTTGTCACTTGTACCAATAAAATACTATTTACTGATTCTAACAATCATTCAACATAGTTATGTAACGTCTAAAATAAAAAGCCTCCTAAAAATTGGTTGTGAGATTACTTAAAAGTTTATAATGCAGTAGTAATTCTACTATTTTTATTGATGAAAATGCTTCTAAAACTGTGACAGTGTAAATGAATTTTTGGCGTTCACTGTATACACAGCGCTAAAATTTTTTTACCGCTCGTGCGAACCTCAGACTGTGGGGAAGACAAATAAAGGGTTGGCTAGATTATTTAGCAGCTTAGCAAAGTGACAAGTACTAAATTCTCTGGAAATAAGAATCACTTATTTTTAACTTTGCTATTGAATTACAACAATATAAGCACATAAATCTGTTTTTAAATTGCGAAACAACTATTTGATATTTACGTACTATGTTTAACATTGATTAACACGGAATAATTCAATAAAAATACATCTTTTTTCTTCGCGTTATTATTTAGTGCAACAAGACCACCCCAACAGCTTTCTTTTGAACTGTTAGCAGAATAATAAATAGAATAGAAGGAATACTGGACTCTCACACTTATATTATTAAAGTGCGAATATTGATCTGCCTGTTACGATATTACAAATGCGATAGTATGTCTGTCTGTGCCGCTGTCAACATAAAATCGCTGCACCGGTTTAGATGAAATAAGAATGGAGATGGGAAAACGAATATTGGACACGAACGAGATTATAAATATACAAGTAGAAGGTCGAATAAGTTAACTTATACTTATACTTAAACAAGCCTTGATTTAGCATTGTGAAATCAAACATTTGCGGCACAAAGATTTAAGTAAAGTCATTTTTTTCTGCCAGTTTACTGTGTATTGTACAAACATAAATGTTTTTATAAGTGCTTCTCAGAATTTAGCGATATTCTAATACTCCAGTATTCGTTCATAAGTCTATTATTATAACTGCTAATAGTTTTTTACTGTGCCCAAAACCTATGGCGGGTCGCGCACACAGTACAAATATATCAGAAAATATGATCTTTTCATACAAAATAATTACTATTTATAATTATGTAGCTACTCTCAATAAATCTAAATAAGTAGATAATATGTACGTTGATTTCAAAGTAGTTCGACACAGTTTGTGTTAAAGTAATTTCATCCTTCTGCATTTGTTATAGAGATCTATTTACTTCACAATGAATAACACTTAACTTGAGTGAGTATTTGTAGAACATAAGCCTATTATTATACTATTTTAATTGTGTACAGGGCTATGTAAATCATGCATTCAGTTGAAAAGGACATGATTTTACATGAAAAGATAATTATGTAGCCCTTGATTCCTATTATATGGGAAAACATAACCCCTATCTAGAAAACCACGGCAATGTTACGGGTAGTTTTAATTGCTTAAGTATTATCATACCACAAAAACATTAGAAAATACATGTATTAATCAGACATGACTGCTGTCAAAATGTGGCAACATTGGGACTCAAATATTGCCATACTACAAAATATAACAGAAAATATTGTCAACTCTTTACAGAACCGTGTGCGCGAACCGCCTTCAACAAACAACTTACAGCAATATCTTTTTATCAAAACTCTTAACCTTCTCGCACTGGACGATGACGTCATCTTTCCTAGCGCCAAGCAATTTCTCTGCCCTAGTCAAATCTTCGATAAAACAACGACCTTTCTCCGTACGCATAATATGCCGTTTTGGTATCAAATCTTTAGACAAATAAGATATTAGTTTCTGCCAGTCCCTTAGTAATTTGAAAGTAGCTGTTGGGGGGCGTGTTTCGACGGGTACATGACCATTTGAATGTTCGAAGAACACGTTTAAGATTTCTTTCGGGTATTTTGACCCTCGGCTGGCTTTGATGAACGATAGAAGTAGGTTATCGACGTCTTTGAGCGCGCTGATGATCGGTTTGTCGTATATATTGACGTTAATTTCCTCTACAGCTGGGCCTACGATGTACATTACGTGTGATGCAAGGCGGAAGGCTTCCTCGGCCCATATGTAGGGGTCGCCGTGTGATGTCGCGCAGATGTCTCCGTCGAACATGATGTCGAAGCCGTACTCTGAGCGAAGGTAGTTCACGAGGGAAGCAACGCATTCGGCGTGGAGACGGTTCGTTGATGAGTAAACTACTAGGATTTTCGGTGGTGTAGGGATTTCCATGGCTGTGGACAAATGTTACAGTTGTTAAACGTTTTATACAAGTGTATTTTGTTAACTAAGCTTTAGAAACGAGAGCGAAAATCATAATATAATTAAGGTCAAATACTGCCAATTAACTCTGCTACTTTGACTGAATTAACTATTATTGAAAGAGAAAGTGATTTTGACCTCATAATATAAAAACCAGGGAAAGGCAGCTATTTTTAACACCGGACTCAAAAAGATGGGTGTTATAAGTTTAACGCGTCTGTCTGTGTGTGTGTCTGTCTGTCTGTGACATCATAACTCCCGAACGGATGCAGTAATTTCAATTAAGTTTTTTTTGTATTAAAGGTTACTTATGTGCGAGTGTTCTTAGACTTGTTTTATGAAAATCGGTTGAACCGTTAAAAAATTGTAGGTGGTGAAAGTGAGGGGAGGAGAGGAAATTTACTCGGATGGGGTCTCAAATAGCTTCTACTACTATTTTTCTTAGAGTTTAGATGTGTTATATGGCGTATAAATAGTCAACATGAGAAACAAAAAAAAGGTCAATTTTCTAAGATAACAAATTAGTAGTCATTACCAATAGGCCACTAATATACCTACTACTAGCGTTGTTTCTATAATTTGTCTGAAATATCTAACAGCAGCAATTGTTTTTTCATCAATATTTTTAATAATAAATAACATGATACAAGTGATAAAACTTACCCATAGCCAAGTTATACCGGTCGTTGCACCAGTACCGTCTAATAACTCTCAGTACGATGTAGTACGCGAACAGCGTCGCTACAATCAACGCAGTTATACTTGCGATACAGATATTCAGCATTGGGGGTTCACTGCCTGTATAAAAAAAAATAGTTTTTTTAGTTTAAGTAGATTTTTCAAATATTTTAAGACTTTTTGGAATTTTAAGGGCGCTTTCCCACTTTGTCGTGACGACAGATAATCGTGTAGTTTTAAGTGTCGTGGCTTATATGTTTAAATGAAGGTGTTCACATATAGAACGACACGATTTCGATCGTTACGACAGTAAGCAGTTTAGTGGGAACGCGCCCTAAAGTGTTTGTGTATACAGTAGGACATTGTAAACAAAGCCTGGTCTCAATAAATTAGGTCGTCGAGGACATTATTTGTTATACACGTTTTATTGGGACATAAACATTGAATTTTCTATTGAATCAACATTATTTTTATAGTTTTAATGCATATTTGTCCAAGCTCCGGTGTTTACAAATTACCTACTTACAGCCCCATTTTGATCTTATTATTGAACACTGACAGACATTGTCACTAAGACTCCTACAGATAGTGTATGCGGCCACAATAAATACGCACTTAGAATTCAATGGCTTAAGAGATTGTATAATTTGTTTACACTTCACGTATTATTCTTTTATGCGGTTTGCGGTTAACTTTTAATAAACTTATTTATTTAATTAATAAAAAATAATGGGTTAGAAATTACGCAAAGGCAATTACATTTTTATGTAAGCCTATTTAATGTCCCACTAGCCAGTAACCGGCTATTACGAGCAATTTCGTTGCAACTAACCAAATATACACAGGAACAAATTCGCTTTCATCACACTCACAACTTCGAAACTCTCAATGAAGCTAAGGAAGAATGTTTAGCCTGACCTAGGATTCTAACCTGATATTTTGCGTGCATATATTTCCTCTGAGGCTCTGAGGCAACTGTCTCAGAGGCAATTTTACATATATAAATCTATACTAATATTATAAAGCTGAAGAGTTTGTTTGTTTGTTTGTTTGTTTGTTTGTTTGTTTGAACGCGCTAATCTCGGGAACTACTGGTCCGATTTGAAAAATTCTTTCAGTGTTAGATAGTCCATTTATCGAGGAAGGTTATAGGCTATATATCATCACGCTACTACCAATAGGAGCAGAGTACCAGTGAAAAATGTTACAAAAACGGGGAAAAATTTTAACGCTTATGTAACGCAAGCGAAGTTGCGCGGGTCGGCTAGTATGTTATAAAAATAATAATATTACTTGTTACCTGCAGTCCTGTATGACAAGACATACTGATGTGAATGAAGCAAGGCAAGTTTGTAAGGATCGTACCAAATGACTCAGTCTCTGTCTACCTATGATATTGTGTAAGTAAATACAAAAATATACTCACTAATCAATATAACAGGACTCTCCACCGCCTGACAACCCAACCCAACACCCTGATCATCAAAGCACGTAGCATGCATGGGCGTCACCACAAACTTGACAGACCCATTGACTCCAACATAATTATAATCGTGGAGCACTTCGTCGTACTTGTTCTTCAACGGCAAGATGGTCGTCATTACGGCTCGCGAACAGTGCTTGCTGCCACACGAAGTCTCCACCGTGATGCGATATGACATGATTTTCAGTTGTTCCGGTGGAGGTATAATGTGGACCCTCAATTTGCTTTCTAAGATTTCCACGTAGATAAACGGTCGCCATTTTTCTTCTGATGTGCCTGTAAAGAGGTTTTAGGAGATAAGTTTATATTTTCCCAGGTACACACAGACATAAATATTATGCCTGTTATAGCCGAAGGTGTAGGCAGATGTGTATGTTATACATAATCATACACCCATGTTTTAACAATATCGAAGTAAGTCCTATGTTTATGTAATGCACGTTACCAAACTCCGAGTTTCTATAGAGAAAATTCTATTGTTGATTGAATATTGTGAAATATTTTTTGAAATACTTTTTAACGGTCTAATAAATGATTATTTATTTCCCGACCTGGGAATCGAACCCACGAATACGAAAACGACGATGGTTAAGACATTACCGCCCGAACTACAGAAGCAGCATATTAATTTTCGTTTACGTATAATTTCTCTTGGGACATAACATGAATCCATAAATATTATATCTTTAAGAATCCACTGTCAAGTGTAATACAAACTTTCAATTAATATAAAACATACTTCACATGTGCCTGTGAGTCAAAGCAAACAATACCTATTCCGTTCAACAGACATAACAACGTCTGATAAATAGCATTGCATTTATAAATGAATTCATAGGATAAATATAGCATAATGGCGACCATTGACAATCGTACCACGTTTATTGGCTTTTATCATGATATTTTCCTTATTTTAGAAATATAAGTACACACAGGGATCATATAAAGCTTCATAGCCGTAAACGAATATATTATTAGTCACAATAGAATCCTATCTGTAACTCATAATTTACCTTAAAAATATTTTGGAAAGCGGCTGTCTATTTGGTTATTTTCGGGCATCGGCAAAGTCTAATAATGAGTCTACGCCTATTCGTAACCGAAAGGATAATCCGAAATGATTTTATTTCCGTAACCGTATTTCAAACCGGTTTAATGCACGCAATTTATTATATTTCTTGGTGGAATGGTAGACTAATATCAAGCGCTAGATTAATGACTATCTGCTATTTGAGGCACAGCTTGAGACCTCAGGTTTTATACAGTCTAGGAAGTCACAAAATGAAGCTACTACCTACCTTTCGTAATTAATTAAAACAGAATTTCACGTGTTTGATATCCCAAAATCTGTAGTTCCTATTTAAAATAGGATTAGAATGAGTGGATAAGAGAATGCCTTAGAAATACATCCCTCCTACCGAAAATAAGCCTAGAACGAGTAGATTAGACAGTTTAAGACCTTCAAATTAAGGTCCCCCTTTTCTAAAGCTACTAATAGTTTATTTAATAAAACAAATCTATTCCTAATGTGGAAATCAGGCCTTACACGTGGTGGGAATCGAGCCCTACTACTGACACGTGGATGCCAACGGCGATGACCTTACTTGCATCACACCGTCAAAAGATAAGTTAAAAAGTTCAACGAACGATATAAATGCACTATGCCCTCATAGTTTACTTACAAGTCAATAAACTTTCAATACAAACTTTGGTGTGGCCCTTGGATTTTCCATAGAAAATGGGTCACAAAAATTACTTGTTAATTTTCCTCTGATGCGAAAGAATTTGTAGTTTGAATGTTGAGTTTCTATACACTAGTCCCAAAAATTAAGGGATATAAAAAAAGAATCCAAATTTTTGGGTGATTTTCAACAAGCTGTAACTCCGAGGAAAATGGTCGTACAGAAAAAATAAAAAAAACAAATTGTAGCTCCAAGTGTCTAGTTTTTAGATATGACCATGAAATTTTTTTGTCATGGCCAGGTCTGAAGAAATCCTACGAAAACTACCAAAAAAAAATTTAACCAAATTTTTTCCCTCCTAAAAAAAGGTCCACGGGCTTCAAAATTTTTTTTTTGATTCTTTCGTTCTAAAGTTCTTTTAGAAAATTTAATCCTCTTTAATTTGCCGTATTCAAAAAGCCTGTACGACGATTTGCCACGGAGTTATCGTCAATCAAAGCAAAAAAGTTATTTTTGACTTTGATATTCAATAACTCCGGAAATAATGATCGTACAGGAAATCAAAGGAGGGTTTTGAAAACTGCACAATATTCTCTATAAGAAAATGTAAACATCTTCTAAGAAAAAATTTTTTTTTGAATTGAAACCTCGGACTGAAAAAAAGACAAAAATTCGCGAAATTAAGGATATTTGGATAACTTTGTATAACTTTGGATAAAATGGATGAACGAAGGATATCGTCGGTAATTTTTCAACCTCAAAGTGTCCCCTAAAATCCCTCAAAAATTCAAAGCGCTGCGATTTTTTTTTCATTGTGCCCCGAAGCTTCAAATTCTTTGTTGTTGCAAATTGTACACACCATTGTAAGCAATTTTGTGATTTTTATTCACTTTTTTAATAAAAAAAATTTTTTCTCTCTAAAATCTTTATTTTTTCGATTAAAAAGCAAATTGCGTGCCTACGCTCACTCCACGACATCGTCGAGCCCGATTGGCTTATGCGCATGACCATCACGATTGGGGTCGTAGACAGTGGACCAGTGTCTTATGGACTGACGAATCTCGATTTTGACTTCATGGCAGCGATAGACCATCTCTCGTTTTGCGATTTGCTTTTTAATCGAAAAAATAAAGATTTTAGAGAGAAAAAAATTTTTTTATTAAGAAAATGAATAAAAATCACAAAATTGCTCACAATGGTGATTTTTGCAACAACAAAGAATTTAAAGCTTCGGGGCACAATGAAAAAAAAATCGCAGCGCTTTGAATTTTTGAGGGATTTTAGGGGACACTTTGAGGTTGAAAAATTACCGACGATATCCTTCGTTCATCCATTTTATCCAAAGTTATACAAAGTTATCCAAATATCCTTAATTTCGCGAATTTTTGTCTTTTTTTCAGTCCGAGGTTTCAATTCAAAAAAAAATTTTTTCTTAGAAGATGTTTACATTTTCTTATAGAGAATATTGTGCAGTTTTCAAAACCCTCCTTTGATTTCCTGTACGATCATTATTTCCGGAGTTATTGAATATCAAAGTCAAAAATAACTTTTTTGCTTTGATTGACGATAACTCCGTGGCAAATCGTCGTACAGGCTTTTTGAATACGGCAAATTAAAGAGGATTAAATTTTCTAAAAGAACTTTAGAAAGAAAGAATCAAAAAAAAATTTTTGAAGCCCGTGGACCTTTTTTTAGGAGGGAAAAAATTTGGTAAAATTTTTTTTTGGTAGTTTTCGTAGGATTTCTCCAGACCTGGCCATGACAAAAAATTTTCATGGTCATATCTAAAAACTAGACACTTGGAGCTACAATTTGTTTTTTTTTTTCTGTACGACCATTTTCCTCGGAGTTACAGCTTGTTGAAAATCACCCAAAAATTTGGATTCTTTTTTTATATCCCTTAATTTTTGGGACTAGTTTAGTTGGTGATTTTAATACTGAAGTACAAAATTATGGATTTAACCACCTTTATTAAACTAAATAACAAAGCAAAAACATATTACTGTTTGAAACCTATAAATTAATATGTTCTAAAATAATCGCCTATTTATAAAGGACGTTATAGAGTGCAAAGCGGCTAACAAACATCACGGCACGACCAGCGGGACTAACCACATACTAATTTTCCAAATACGGTGTACTTGTCAAGCCTTCCAGTACCCTGATAATCGTCTAGTATCGGTTAGAGTGGAACATGCTGTTGAGGTATCAAATGTTAGAAAATAAATATGCAACATAAAAATTTAAAACTACTTACTCAACATATCCGGGGAAGGTATATTAAAGTAATATTTCCCCCTATTAATGGTTTTATCTTCGGCAACGGCTTCAAAGTCCAGCATATAACTCTGGCCTCCTTTATCATCAGTACTAGGCCAGTAGCAGTCGTAGTACAGCACTGAACGATCGTCGACCGTGAAGTCGTTCGCTATGACGATATTACTGCAGTGGTTCTTCAAGTTCCTAACCTTGTCTTGGAAACGGAATTTCATGGCTGGAAATAAAATAGTTTTATTAATAAAGTATATATTGTGAAGCTGAGTTTCCTGGTGTGTAAGATCCGTTAACGAAAAGTTATTTAATATTAGTATACAGTGGAGCCAAACACTAAGAGGAAAACTTGCATACTTGCAAGTTCTATGGAATGCCTTAAACAGCACTTTGCCTGTTTAACAAAATCTGAGCCTAACCGGTCCCTTATTCTGGGAGATCTGTGCCCAGCAGTGGATCGGAAAATTCGTGCATAAGATCACATCTTTTTCCTATAGAAGTAGACAGAGACTAAAGAACGCCACTTTGGTACCATCCTTACAAACTTTCCGTGCTTAATTCATCCATACATCTCGCCGGTGGATCAGTAATGGGTTAAATATTTATACGTTGTACCAACTTAGTTATTTAACGGTATTTCAACGATATGGCACATATAGTAGACGAATCACGTACTGAGTTTCACAAAAGTTAAATAATGTCACGTAATTCTACCGTGTTGCATCTTGTTACTTCACAAAGTAGAATAGCAAACTTAATTTTATTATTATTTAAATTAATTAGACCTTACTTCCTCTAAGAGCACTGCATTTTAAACGAAGCTAGGTAATTATAATATAATCATTCATATTTCTATAGAATTTACTTTGTTTTTTGTATTCATATAAATGGCACTCTTATCCAAACTGCTGTGAGAATTCATTAATAAAATAATAATAAATATGCAGTGAGTGATTATATTGTTTAATAAACAATGAGTCACTTGTTTTTGTACTAAAGGTGGAGATCAGAGCTTCTATAAATAATTTTACAACAATTCATGGTCCACTGTAAACTGTTCATATGTAACGCGGAAAACGTGCGAATTTGTGCTTACTACGTAAAGACTTCTAGATTATTCTAGAAATCCTACACGTACTAATAACCGGTTTATAGGTTTTACGTGAAAAAGTAACGCGTAAATCGTCGCAAACTTTCGCATTTATTTATTTAAACTTTATTTATTTAAACTTATTATACAGAACTACATACAGGCGGACTTAATGCACATTTTCTGCCAATCTACCTTGGGGTGCAGAGATTACTGTTAAGGTGTTTAATAAAAGAGTAAGGAGAATGAGTTGAGAAAGGGGGTTCCTACAAATAAATTATGGGATAGTGGAAGATGCTTAGAGATAGAAACCCTTGGGTTAAACATATGCTACTTCTTCACGATTAACCAAATTACGAGCGGCGCCGTGTGGACCAGTTAGTATATGCATAAAAAACGCGGATCAATACGTTACGCGTACTAATAAGTAATCTCGTGAAATCTTTTGAGAATAATACAGTGTTTTAAGAAACATGTATTTTAACTATACAAGGAAAACTATACAGTTTATATAGTTTGAAAACAAGGTCATGAAGATATCAGAAATTGTTCACGCGCGGCGCAGTCAGCGTTGCGTGTCCGATCGTATGCTGGAATAACGTCTAATTGTTGCATTCACTGATAAAATATAGTACGCTCTTTACTATTTGGAACATGTCATTCTTAAATAGGGCCGGTTTTGAAAGACTCACCCCATTAAGACAAGGGATTGATACACCTGTATTCTACCTGCAGGTATAACAAACGACATGTCATTTATGTATGTCCGTATGATTTTGACATTATCAGAAAAAAACATACCTAAATACATGAAAACGGTCCTGGGCACGCCAAAGGTCCCAATTTTGACGGGATTGTCCCTCTTTCAGGCTATCCCACTGTCCCCAGACTACATAATATGGGTATCTAGGTCTCGTGATACTCGTGTTAGAGTACCTATCGCCCGCTTTCAGAACAACAAGTATGTATTTTAGTCATCCCATGGTCACATTATACATGTCTTTCCCCAAAAACAAGAACCCTGGATCCCGCAGTTAAACTATGCGTTTCGCAAAATGTACCTACTACTTTCCACGATAAAGATATTCGGGTGTGTACTATGTACTTTCTTCATTAAAGGTTATCTGCTATCGTTATGATGTCACATGTAATCAAAGGGTCACATATGACTTGCATTTCAAAGCCCCAATATGTGTAAAACGAATAGATGAATCGTTATCAGGCCTTATCTATGTGTTTTTAAAAGTTCAATGACTTTGAAATGAGCAGGAACAAGGGTACAGATAAGACACCCTATGATATTATGGTTCTCAAAAAGTGATCTACTCCTGCTTTTACGAGTTCGAAGTAGTAAAGTTTTTTAATCTGTATTTCCTATTCTCTATAATATTTTTATTTATTGAATTGAACTAATTAAGTTTGTTGTACAGCTGTAACAGTATCATACTTAAAATATTATAAAGGCCAAAGCTTCCATGTTTGGATGAATGTTTGATACTCAGGCTAGCCATATAGTTTACAACCTGTATTAACACAAACAATACTTTTTACTCAGATTATTTCACACAAACGAAGTCGCAAGTGGAAGTTAGCACTAAATAGAATTAGGTACATATTTAAAACTGTATGTATTGAAGAAGCATTAATTTGTTTAACCTTGATTGCATCTAAAGTCCCTACCGCCTAAGATCCGCGTTGAAATAAGATAACTGTGATATGATTATTGATAACCATTACTTTTTCTTTCATAAACAAAGTTATATTATTCATATGCTTGAGTATTTATTACTGTAGCAGTGACATCATTGAGATTGATATACATTATCATAATATGTCTGATTTACCTTGTGTACAGTCTAAAGCAAAAATTAAACACTTAAATAGTACAGAATTTGCAAAAATATGTAAATAGTATGGGATTTTCAGTACTACTAGACATGTATATGGTCAGATCCTCTCCCTGTAGTCCAAACCCCATATCTTATACTCCATTGTTGATGTGTTTTAAAGTAATAACATACTATCTTACTGTCTTCTTTTCTAAATGTATTTTTAAGTGCAATAATTTATGAAATAAAGAGCATAAATGCTAGTAAATAATAATATTAACCTCACAGTAATTCTTCAATCACTGTTAATTTATTTAATTACTAATTACTTGCATACAACAAATTACGATTGATAATGTGACAGTTTTCTACATACATATTTTGCTCATGACAGTACAAGTAGCCAGACAAAGAATAAATGCTATATACCTGCCTAGGTATTCTATGTATAGACTTAATTACGGTAATTAAGTGCTTACATAAATAATTATAACTTCATTGGCCATATGTGCATTACTAAGTAATTAATACATTTTAATCGGTGTTTTTTAAATGAAGAAAAACTAAATGTTTAGATAAGTCTTCACTCATATGTAAAGTGAGCTACTGCCTAGAAAAAAACTTTTTAATAGCTTAGCATAAAGCATATTAATCTTTTTTTTTGGGGAGTAGCCTCTTGCCCAGTAGTAGTGGGACAGTCACAGAGATAAATAAAACCTGTAATGCACTTATGATTGAAATGTCCAAACATCTAGACCTTCATTCCTCAACTAACTTAGCAGTTTGGTTATATAAATAGATTTGAACAAATTCCTGGCTAATTTCATGAGACTCAGTTGAGTGGTTTTGTCGTGGAAACAAGTCATAACAGACTGGTTTAGATACAACAAAACAGTTCTCAAAGCTTTGTAGTATTCATAATCCATGTCATTTATTAAACAACTTCAATCATGTTTTAGAATTGTTCCCTGGGAAACCTTTTCTAGAGACACTTTTGCTTTGTTTAATAAACTCAAGTATGGAAAAGTTCTTCTCAGTGCCTTTTCTTTACTGTTAGATATATTTTTACTACTAAACATATAAATATTCACAATACATTAATAAATACTTCAGGTGATACTTACTCTTCCATTTGATATTAGAGAATGTAATGTTCAAGACTGTGTGGTTCAGTGTATACGGATGTACAAGATGTTCTGTATGCGTCACGGGAATAATGTACGGTCTTAGTGTAACCCCTCCTATATTCCAGTTGGCTTCGTTCGAAGTGGAACGGAATTTCATTGCTTTACATTCAAGGCTGTTCTGGGGGTACACTTTCATTGTACAGAAGTCATTGTTTGTGCTGTTCTCGCCGATGATCTGGGAACAAAGAAAGACAATATTTGTAGAACATGGACAACTCAGACTTAAAGAAGTGACACTCAGATTAATATTAGTAGAAAAAGGTCCACCCCAATATGTAGAAGTAGACCGATTATAATTAAAACAAGAAGGATAGATAAATATCATGAGTAAGAGGAACAGGACTGCTAGTCCAATTAACCGGTTACAGTCAAGTATACCTTCATTTATTTGTGAGCCTCATAATTATATTGATGACTAAACATTGCTATGGTCTATATTGTTCATCTTAGTGCCTATTGGCTTGTCATACCAAATTATACAATTTTGAACACAAAGAAACTCTCAAATTGTCTGATAGACACTTATAGCAGATTCAAGATTCATTCTGGAAAAAAATTACACAGAAATAAAATTCTGATCATGTGGTATTTATCATAAAAAAATACCACACAATTGACTAGTGCATTCATAAATTTGGTTGTGTGGTAGTTTTAGGTAGCACTCAAGTGAGTAATCATTACAACAGAATTGAAATAATATTTTTATGACATCTCTGACACAACAAGATCTTCTAACCAGGTAGAATACTGAAGTATTATATTTTTAAGGCCTTAACTATACAAGCTAGTAAGTAAGTAGCAAGTTCAACTCTAAATGTAACTTTTAAATGGACTATAAGGTCCTCCATCAGCCATCCATAGTTTTATCATCCAATGGACATCTTAAGTTGTCTAGGAAACTTTGTTACATGGTTGTCATAAAGTTCTTTCCCAAATTATTTACTTATGTACAATAATCCTTTGTTATTTACAGCTAGGGACAACATTAAAAGCGTAATGTTCAATCTTTATTGCATACATTAGTATTTATTCAATGTATTTGATTTAGGTATATGTAAATTTGTTGAAAGGGACTGCAGCAAGGTGAATTTAAATTGATTACCTATGCAAATATTATTAGCATTGTCTCTTAATTTTTTTTAATAAGTGTATAATTTTTCTAGTCTTAGCAAAATTGCGCCTTTAGTTTTTTTTTCAATCTACAAGCTTTACAAGGCTATGATACAATATTGAGTTGCCAAAAGCATAGAGAATGGAAATTAACACGCATCAATAAACAACCTTCAACTTTAGCTGATCAAGTTTCGAGTCTAATTTATTATGAAATCTAGTCAAGTTTAATTTATCTCAGTTAGTAAGATATTGTAATTTTATTGTGGTACAGGGAAAATGATCGGTCAATGAGTCGAAGGACGCTTGTGTCAGATAATGCACTCAGTAGCTAAGTACATATAATTGCAAAAATCAATACCGATTGATGCAGTTATATGCTTTTATTGAGCATTTAAACGAAATTTCAATTAATGATATACCTCCTTCGAACAGTTAAGCTCCGTGTTGTTCGCCGAACATTGTTGAAATCCAGCAACATATTGCAGAACACAAACAAACATAAAAACCACGGGCCGCCACATTCTCGACACTTTTTTCGGTTACGTTGGGAATTAAGGAATAGAAACACTCATAACTAATTTGAACACTTAATTACGAACTCATTGTAATTATTTTTCATCAACAAATACAAAAAAATAAGATAAAAACGATTTTATGTTTACAACGCGAGAGCAGTCACCAAGCAAACCAACTACGCAATGATGGCGTTCCAGTCATCCCTCCCTACCTGATTAAGCATAAGATAAGATCTCATAAACATCGACGCATCGAAATTGACGTCTAAATAAACATGATAAAAAAAGGTACAACGTACTAGATACTTTCTAGCATTTTATTTAATAATTTTATATACATAGCCTCAAATAAATCAGCCTAGCCTTCCTTCAAACTATGTATGTTGTAGTTGGCTTCCAGTCTCATAGTCTAAAACATTTAAATAGGTACCTACCTACCTAATAAAAATTTGACCTAAAGACCATCACAAAATTACCTAGATTCTAAAAAATTATGAACAGCATACAATTCTATGAAATAATTAGGTACTGTTTCTTATACTTAACGAGAATAAATTTCTTTACCACTATATTATTTTACCAATCGATAGGCTTTACCTCTATAAACTATAATATATTAGGATCTCAAAATAAAACTAGGTACCTAGTTATTTTTTTATAGTCATTATATCTTATTTTTATTTTCAAATATTCTCCCAGTAAGTTATGCATCTCCAATATTTAAAACTGCATCCTAATGTGGGCCCCCCTTATATTGAATTCCAATTGATTTAATGATTAGTGCGCTATACCTATACACATACTAAAGAAACTGGAGCATAATGTGTCTGCCTTTACATTGTAGATATTTACGACTAAAATATAAATTGAGATGTGTTAGGAAACAAATCACATATGTTTAAGGAGATATATTTGTACTTGTGAGGGGTTTTTGTGTTAATACGTACAACGTATAAAAAAATATTAATTCCTTTTGTTGGAGCTAACCATTTCCACAGTAGGTACCTATTATAAATTACAAGAATACAGGGTAGCCAAGAAATCCGGGTTTATCTCAGAATTCTGCGTTGTGTCCAGTCTCTAGTATTGAATTCAAGTCCGTTTTACAGTTAAATATTATCTGTAAAGCGGACTTGCATTTTCGCTTTGCAAAATGTAAGTCCGCTTTACAGTTAAACATTAATACGAATCATATTTGGAACATACCTCTATTTCAATTATTTATGCACTTATTCAAACATATTTTTTTTTATTATTCTTAAGTACCTATATAAAATTTGATAATACCTATAGAAACTAGAATTTTATAATTTTCATTGGCAATTAAACTTATCTTCCTTCATGTATAATATTTAGTGAGTAGCTGGGCTGGAACGCAGTCTGATGACTCATGACGAAGATATTATGAACGCAAAAGCCTTATTTTCAAACGCAGATTCTAATGTTGGTTTGACAAGCCACTTGACAATTTGACATTTGATTTATTTTATTGACATGCACCGCTGTTGATGATAACGCTGTGTTATACATTTTATCGCTTTAATTATGAAATAGTGAACAAAGTAAATTTAACGTTATGATCAAAATGTGCGTTTGTTTCTAGTCAAAAGAACAAAATAATCTACGACGATGACGGTAAGCGACCTTCTGTATTATCACATAAGATGTCGTCGCGTTGAACAAATTAATGTTGTTATTACTTGTAATTAACTTGTTAGAGGCCTAATATACAAACTAGTAGTGTTTTCAATGTAACAAGATACTAATTCATGTAACAGATAGGGTTGTAGTTGTAATTAATTATCACAAAACATGTAAAGAGGTTTTGGGTTGAACTAGTTTTCATTCAGTGTTTAAATTCGCCTCTTAAATATAATATTTTTTTCTACTACGAATCGCTTTGGTCGCTGTATCTCTTCTATATTCAATTTTACAGATTTTTTTACTAACGGTTTCCTATAAGATTACTACATCTGACCAAAATAGGTATAGTGTTTCAAACAATATCTGTATTATAAAAGCTCAAAACTAAATTAAAGAATTATCTACTCTGTGACATATGGTCCTTATCAGTAATTTCATAACTCATATGATAAATTCATAAAACAACTTATTTGAGACATTTATTCACTAAGCAGAACATTACAGAATAAATATTACATTGCTAGCTTATCCTGTTAAAAAAAGGCTTTAAATATTGTGGCTCAGAAAAAAAAGCGTTCTCAATTTATGGTCAAGACTGCCATTGTACAATTAAATGCCTGCATAGTAAAGGTTTTCAGTAGTAAGTAAGCAATAAATTTCTTATCAACTCATTTATGTGACGCTTTTGTTAATGGTTGCAGTATAAAGTTTGATTGCCAATTACGGTCTTAATTAATCCCTTTTTGTTAGTTCAAAAGTACATTTTTTGCTTGTAGAGGCTAAAAAATGTTTTTTGATATTGCTTATCAATTAGGTACTTTTAACTTTGGGTAAAAATTGGAATTCCCTTCCTTTTATTACTGGTAGCTACTTGGCAATCTTGTTGTAAATCAAATACTTAACATTAAGATTTAACATTACAAGTTTAAACAATCGCTTAATAATCTGAAATATCTTTTTGTGACTACGCTTACATACCAATTTGCCGTTAAAGTCAATGTGCAATGCGTATAATTGAATTGTGATAAAAATCACAATATTTATCCAACTACGCTAGCAGTTTGTCATGCGTAAAATGATTTTGTTTTGTTAATTATTTAAGTCAATTTTGACAAACAGTTTGATAGAACTATGTCAATACAAGCCATGCTTGAATGCACTACTTATGATCTTGAGAAAAACAAAAATGTATGTATTTAATCATTTATTATTTCTATATTATTATTTATATACTTAATTAAACAAATCATAGAACCTACTGTATGTTGTATAATAATGCCATTAGCATTACTTAGTAAAAAGATGAAAAATATTCTTGATGTATTTGTACAATAAATGTCACTCCAAGATTGTGGATCACCATCGTTGTCCAGAAGATGATCAGACAAATTGTCTTCAAAAAAAAAAGAAAATAGTTTAAGATCTACTGGCGAGGTTCCAAAAGCAAACAATTTTATAGGTAGTTTGTTATTTTCAAAATGCAAAAAAAATGTAGTAAGAATTATCAACTAAGCACAGTAAGTTAACCAGTTGCAAAATTTTACGTAAGGCCTAAAAAATAAAATAAACATAATCTAACAATTTAAAACGTAATAACATGCTTCTAACATTTTACAATAAATTACGTAACATATCGTTTTAAGTTGAAGACGTAATTATTCCATATTTTAATAAACATAGTCAAAAGGAGTAGTATGTATTCCTACGATTCAAACATACATTTGTATTATTTTAGTTTCGAAATAAACATACCAAGGAATGCTCGGTTCAACAGTATTTTAATTTAAACCAAAATTCTAAACATCGTATCGTTCCGAGCGACTGAACTTTGCCTTTGAACTCATAAACCACGTTCGTGACAGAGACATTTAAAACGATACATCTTGAGTTATGTTGTAAAATACTTTAAACTCTAGAAATAGACCTTTATTTTTGCCGTCAAGTTAAGTGAAACGAGTGTACCTATATCACATTTATTGGGACTTTCGTTTTAAAAATCTTGTAGTGAATATATAGTATAGACGAAAATGTAGGCATGACTTGAAACTTTCACGTTGCATTGTTCAACTACATTCTTTTTATTGTCCCATTGCTTAGAAAGGGTCTCCCTTCGGTGTAATATTATACTGTAAAAAACTGATTCTTGCTGATTGCTCGCGACAACAGCCAGTGTAACCTGCGCCAAAACGTCAAGCAAATAAAACTAAAATTCGCATTCATTCCAGTACAGTATTAGTCTTATTAGATAATATTCTCTGCATAATGTAGTCGTTGTTACGTGACACAAAAATCTCTTCAATAGTTTACAAATTCTTTGTAAAATGACAACATCTTGATCTGGCAGTGAATGTAGAAAAACAAATAGTGAAATTGGTAAACAAATATACAAGGCGTTTGATGATCGTAATGTCTCAGTTACATGTTTAGTGTGCTGTAGTTAGCGGGTGGGTGACAAGTGACCGTTTGAGAACGAATTAGAAAAATGCTGAGGTCTACGTATACGCAACTTGTTAGTGTGGTACGTTTTGAGTCAATTGATTTACTTTTTTTTATAGTAATCTAGATTTTATGCTGATTGTTGCGGAACAATCAATATATAACTCTTCCGTTACTGAGTGATGGACAACGCACAGCTGAAACTACTGAGCGTAAAAAGTTGAAAGGGTATGGAGATTCATTAGGAAGTGTAGAGGAGTATAGTTAATATAAATGTTAACTCACAGACTGTTCTACTTTTTAGTGACCAAAGAATAGAGAAGTAATGTATTATTTGTTGGTTAGTTTATCCAAATGATTTCTTATTGTTTATTTCCCTTTTACGTCACCGAAAGATCTAGGCTAGTAAAAAAAATACTTGCGTCTTATCTGTTTTAAATCAGACCCATAAATTGAAAAGAAAATAATGTTATTGAACATTATTTTATAGCCCTATTCTTATTAAACAACAGTATTTTAATTTAATCAAAGAAAGAAACAATGTGTTTTCAATTCGTCTATCAACGCTCGTTTAAAAGTTTAATAAAATCAATAGAAACATTGTATACAGTTCCCGAATATATTGAAGTTAATTTAAACAATGTATGCTATCTAGTTTTTATTTAAATCAACAATCGACGTTAACTGGGTACGTTTGAAACAGAGATGTAATGAAGCCGTAACCGAAACTATCGGATATTCGTAATTAATACATCATATTCGTTATAAAAGTCTCAGATAAATTCGGATATCGGATAGACGCAGTTATCACGAAATGAATGTTTATTTTTTTTACTTTACTATTCTTATCTTCCAAATCTAATATGCGTGATTGAAACTATCCAAAACTAACGAATAATCCAAAATAATTCCGAATCCGAAACCGTATCTCAAACAGAAGTAATGTTCATAAAGTCCAACAACTTAGTAGAGATACAAAATTCATGATTTGACTCGACCTTATTATGGACATACATAGTACTTATTACTTATTCGTTATAATCTAGAAGAATCGTTCACGCCAAAGTTCTCCACTAAGTTGTCGGACTATAATATACACTGTAACCGAAACTCCGTATCTATAACATCACTAGTTAGAAGTAGGACAGCTCCACAGCAATGAGTCCAATTGGTCGATAGATGTGTGGTCTATGTGCATGGTCAAAGCACTCAAAGCGCAATATGAACGACTTGTCTCGGGAATATACAATTGATATAGACAGGCAGATTAGTTACTGTTATATTAGACAGTTATGCGATGATTATGTACCTAACTGCTTTAAGATGTTTCGAGACGTCTGCGTTCTAAAGTAATGCGTGTATGTACCTTGTTTGTTTGTCTTAATTAGGGAGAGCGAGAGAAAATGCGAAAAAAAAAATGAAAAGAGCTTGAACTGACTTAAAGAAATTTTTTGGCATCAATCGGCCCTTTTCATTAGTTTTTACGTGACAAAAACGATTTGTTATCTTTGTTAAAATTATCACCCATAGTGTCAGATTTCCCCGTATGGTCCATTCAAACACACACACGTTGTCACATAAAATAGTTATCAAGTCCCGAAATTTGTGCCCTTGAAAATGGCGATTTTTTATTCCTAAAGTTTTGAAACATGTAAATTATCATTTTTCATTTATAAATCTGCAATATTCTAACAAAATATCAGGTCAATTATATTGATTTTCTACCATATACTGGATTAGATATATCGTATAGCCTACTTCTAAATTTAATTTACGTAATGGAATACGGAGTGGTCTATTCGCTTTTCCTTTGATTTTCCCGTGTTATCGTAAATAACAAACACTCGACCTGAATCTGAATCACACCGATGAGACACTTATAATACTAGGAATCATGACAGAAATACTGAAATAGACTGCAGCGTTTCCAATTTCAGAATTCGTGAAACATAGAATGCGCATACAAGCTTTGTTATTAAAAATAGTCATAGTTTTTCTCACGTTTGTAAAATTTGTGACTAGTTAAATACCTGAAGAAAAATTTTGAATTGCGTTTTGCGGTTCCCATATTTGTTTTTTTTTAACTATAAAAAAAGGTAAAAGTGCGAGAACTTCATTTTAGTGCCAGTATTTTGTTACCGTTCGTAGTGCAAGCTTGCCTATTAGGAAAGTCAGTTATTATTTAGATTAAAAGAACGTGTATATTTTCTATTAGAGATGTGTTTGTGTAAATGTTTAAAGAACAATATTATTTATATTCTATGGTTGTGCGACCATATTGTGTACGTTATTCAGTATAACTGTCCCATAACTCACAATTGTTATCAACGGCACTCGTGCGAATGCGAACGTTTACATATTAACACTCACTTTTATATCTCGCACTCGAAATAATCTCTACCTCAACGTATTGACAACTCTAATTACTTTGGAATGCAGATAGCGTAAGGCCGCATCGGCGACTCGTCGCGTAGACACGCTGTGAAAAAAAAAATTAAAAAAAAGTAGTTGTCAAAAGTTCGCGCGTAAATTGTTTTGTAAGAAATGTATACTGTGCAGGCTGAAGGACGGGTGATGGGCCGACGATTCTTTTTAACATTGGTGATTGGGATATCTGCTGGATTTAGTTTTGCATACATACTATTAACCTCGACTGGATTCACACGAGATATTGCTTGGCAGACCTACAACAGGTAACTTTTAACTCTATCCGCTCTTTTGCATGTCGCCTTGTTTTTATTTTTAATTTTTCGCGCTATTGCATGAGTAACGTGCATGGTATGTTTGGGAGCTAAGTGTTTTTGTTGTTATAAATAAGAATAATTCGGGTAACACCATGTACTTAACTTATTTATGATTAATTAATTTGTAAAATATTTCTTGCTGTATGCATACGTCTTATAAATTTAATACCTGTGACACATTTTCAATACCTAAATTTATATGTCAGCTATCGTAATTACTACGATAACAATATATTTTTTTTAAGTATTACACATTTTGGACAAAATTATACGTGTTTAAACGTGAGTAGCAATTACTTTTTTTGGAATCAAAGATTGGTATTTTTTTTTAAGTTTGGAACTTTACATTTTAATCCTAGTAATATTTGTTTTTGAATATTCAGTGGTATTTATAATATAAAATTGCTTGGCGTTCTAAATATTATTCTATTTATGTTGCAATATGGATAAGTACTACGGTTATCTTTAAGTAAACTACTCGACTAGTGATATAATACTAGCATTACAAACCCACCTCTTCGAAGTCAGATAATACTATTTATATTTACATTATTTATATCTATAGATAGATACATCGGTTCTTCGTATTTAGTATTTTGATTTTTACAGAACGTTACATATTATTTTTTTAGTAACATTTTATAAAACTATGTTTTCGTGGCCCAAATTATGAACTAAATGATACATTTTTACATAAATTTAATAATGACCTCAAATAATGATCCTTTGAACCCAAGATTCTAACTAGCTTTTACTAGTTAAAAAAATTAGTGTATCAGATGAAAAACATTTTTGTAGATAATAATTTAAAATTAAACTTACATGAAGGTTGAGCTTTATTCTGTAAAAATCAATATACTATTTAATTAAGATACTTACTTAAAATATTCTCCTTCGTCAATGTAATTTCTTTCAGCAATTTTCAGACGAATGATAAAAACTGGTTTCTTGTAAAATTAACTGAATTAATTTTGTGTATTTAACTTTAATTATTCTCTTTATCTATTGAACTAATTAACTAGTATAACTTGAGTCTAAGAAAGTAGTGTTCAATTCAAATAGTTGCAATAAAATGTTTATGGCACATAAAATGTTATATTACGTACAAAATTAAGGTAATTGACGATTATTATGTTTATAATCGATTGGTTGGCGATAATTGTTACCTATAATTTATATAGTATGAAATTCGCTATTAATTCTGACTTAACCCCTATCAGAAATATTCTCTTTGCATTTATTATCTTAGTCGTGAAATAATTTGTTATTATAGCCTTCTTCAGACTACATGGCAAAGAGCCCTTTTCTTTCCACTCGATTTTCTTGATCAAATGTTTATTAAATCTAGATAATTATCATCTATATCTACGTCAGGCAGAAATATGCCCAAATCTATTTCAGTTATTTTAAAACGTCGCCGAAGTACTACATATCAATAACATCCACGCATCAATCGAACAATTCCCCATTTTCAATACCTTTGCTATTTCCTGCCCGATTATCTTAAGGAAAAATTACAGATTAAACTAAATTAATGTCGCAACGGAAGTCCAAGATAAGTGACTCGAATACATTGAATATCAGACCGGCTTATCAAATAACTGAATATCGGTAAATCAGTCGTTTCTACCATATTTTTATCTGTCCTTTATCATCTTTACAGTATCTACAAGCAGTATATAAAAAAGGGGCGACGACTATTTATTTTTTGTCCATCTGGTAAATTGTAAAAAAATATCGTACACGTATTTTTGTCTTTTTGTATAAAATCAAATAATTACGGCGATACATTGAGTTGAAAAGTTGCATGACGTCACGTTATAGTAGAAAATGTACAACAACGTGACGTCATTAGTCGTCTCCTACTCCGTAATGCTTTGTAATGTTCCTTGATGTAAAAAATATGTGTATGATATTTTTTTACAATCTACCAGGTGGATAAAAAAAAGAAGTCGTCATCCCTATTATGGAATGATAATATAATCAATATGTATCATGCGGTTCGATAAAGTATGTTTTACTATCATTGTTGTGATTGTGACTAATATGATAAGGACGTGAGTCGTTTTTATCAGTTAGGGCCTTATTTATACGTGGAACATCGTGCATATAGTCGGAAAATACAGAATTCTAAGATTTTATCGAATTTGAATCGATTGAATTGTCAAAATCACTTACATTGCTGGCTAAAGTAACATCAGTATGGAAGAAAAAGTGTTATGGCAGTGTTTCTTAATTTGTGGACTCCTGAGGAGTCCGCGGGAGTATGTATGGGGGCGACAGTTTTACCTTGGAAATTGGCTTTTTTTGCCAAGCATAAGAATAAATCCCAGCAAGTGAACACTGACTTCTTTAGTACGTTTTTTCGGCAATGCAGAGGGTCCATGAAATTGGCCTGGACTTCGTTAAGGTTCACGAACTTTAAACTCTGGATGAGAGAACAAAAATGAGGCACATACAGCCATCCATTATTTATTTTTCATAACAAGGTTATTAGTCAGTTAGAAACAAAAAGCATAAAAGCGCCTTTAAAACGATTTCACAAGCAATAAGTTAAATATTTGTTTCGCAGAAACTATAAATTACGATAAGTTGATAAAGAAGAATCAAGTATTATCTTCGTGAATTAAAAATGATACCATTGTATCACCTGTCCGATGATACAGCGATATCGAGGATAAAGTAAAAATTCTTTAATGCGAATAAATCAACCAAAATTACCAAAATATGTAGGTATTTGTCTTGTATGAATAAATGTGTGGATGTCAATGAAGCAAGGGAAGTTTGTAAAGATCGTACCAAGTGACGTTCTCTGGTGTCTGCCTATCAAGTATCATTGTAGGAAGAAGGCGTATTATCAGATTATAAATTTTTTTTCGCGGTTTCTTCTTAAATAATTAATATTATGTATAGATTTGCACTTAAAAAGCATTTAACTATCTTCGATATTGAAACTTTGGTACTTGATGCCAAGACGTACCAAAATTTTCCGTTATATCGGTTAAATGTTGAAGCATAAAATGATGTACGAACCAAATATTCTAAACACAATTCGCTATTTAGGAGGATATGATAAGCTTAATATATTATTATATGTAAAATACCAAGAGGAAAAAGATATGCAAAACTGTTACCCTTAATTAACTTTGGTGTGCCGATTGATAGTGCTCTACATTTTGATAAATTTATTTGAAAATAGCATTCGCTGGCTTCACCTGAACGAACATTATTTAGTAGCTAGAGTTCTTTTTAACTGCTAAATTTGAATTAAGTTGGTTAAGCATTTTTCCTAGAAAATCAGGAACAGACAGAATTACTTTTGCATTTAGGCAGAGTATTAATTCATTTACGTAAATACACAATCGTTGTTACGCCTCTTTCATCCGAATTCCTGTCTTTACGTCGCTTGTTTTACCTCTACATACATACATGACATCACGCCTGTTCTACTCGATGGTGTAGGCAGAGATGTGAGAAACACACACGTTCCCAATCATAATACATGCAATAGGGCCAAGCTTTTTGCTATAGACTGGGCACATTACCAAACTTATTGATAAATATTCTAATATGGATTAGAAAAACCAAAAATGCTTTTACCTATAAATCTGGAATGATCGGCAGCCAGATACAGATACAAAGACAGTTGTTTCTATTCTATTTTTTTTTATCCTGAAAAATATCCTTTGTTCAGTTCTACAAGACTAAATAGCGCGTGCTAGTAAGGATTATTATGCTAACATTATCCTTGGTTCCGTATAAAACAAGTCACGATTTACTTTCACATTGTAATATGATGTTTTGAAGTAAAAGGGTATTGTTCCCTCATATCAATAGATCATTCTTTAAGACCGATATTGAGAAAATACCATCAAGTTTGAATATATTAAGTGTATTGTTTAAATAACTTATGTTTCCGTGTCTGTATTGAAAATATTGAAATGTTTCATAGACTGTTAAGACGACCTTCTGTCACCTTGCTTGTATTCAAATCTATGTTATTATATTTCATGCAATATATTTACATTATTCTTCTGCTATATCTTACGTACATAACATCACGGCTGTTATACAAGAAGATATAGCATAACATTCACGTTTCGCCATTAACAGTCACGTTAGTCCCATGTAAAAGAGGGCGAGCCTATTGCTACTTACCGGGCACGCTAGAAAGTTCGGGTTACTATTGAGAATAATCTACATCAAATTAAAAAAAGTACAAGTCACTTTGTTCGACTTAGGATTCAAACAGTATAGAAAATATTCAGCTTATGAAATTTAAGCTTCGCTTCTCCATGCTTCGTAAGGCATGTTGAAAGTTGCCGGTTGTTGTCAACTAAAATAACAGTCGTTAAGTTTTATCAAAGATAATCGGGTATGAACTATCATAAGTCGACAAGTAAGCTAACTTTTAAAATCGACTATCTGCTGCTTTGTTGAACTGTCGAAAAAATGTTTACATTGAAATTATAATTTACTGTTTCTGTGGTCTGGGCGTAGTGTATGCTGCTGCTAATAGGCTAGGTCCCGGGTTCGATTCCCGGGTCCAGCAAAAAGTGCGTAGGTTAAGCACACACACTTTTGCCTATGTGCTTGGTCTTTTCTAATTTAGTTAGATTATTTCTCAATAGTGCCCCGGGAGTTGGTGGCCTGATATATGGCTATATGCCCGCCCTCTATCACATGACATTAAAAAAATATTTATGGCCAAACGTGGGTGTATTTCATACATTGTAGGTATAATAGTTTACATAATATTTACTTGTGGGAATTAATTGTTTTGACTGGAGGCCAATATTTTACCCTTTAAAACAATAGTGAGGTAAAATTTACGTTTGAGCCACCATTTTCCTTGATACACATTACTTAACTATTCTATACCTACTAACCAAAATAATTAAACAAATTAAGAGTAAATAATATAAACATCTTAAGTATATCTAAACATCTTTTACGCTTCTACGCTTAAACGGCAAAATCACAGTGTAGGAAGTGACATCGACATGAAGTGAATCGGGGCACGTAAGTCTTAGATGAAAACTCTTACATACTTAATACAAACTACATTTTATGCGATTAGATTTCCGCAGGATAATAAATCAATGAAAGTAGAGATAGGTATCATATTTATCCATCTTTTTCTAATTACTATGTTATCACTGCAAAGGAAATTGCTAAATACCAGTCGTCTGAGCTCTGATTAGCAAACACAGATGTTTTGTCTTCTTCACTCATAAACCGTTTTAAAATTGATTGAAAGTGACAACACTGTATAACCGACCAAAGCTTACGAGCCAATTACTAGGAACAAGACAGATACTATACATATAAATACAAAGATTCCTCTTTCCTTAAAAAAAAATCCTTAGTCCTGTGCCTGTCTTTAACTGAATCTATATCTTTCGACGCCAATGTAGAAAAATGCTTTCGTTGTGGTATGTGGTGATCGGAATAAGTAGAGATGCAAAAAGTAGAGTATATTCTAAGCTAAGTTCTTTCATATTTTAAGGTGCTTTGGGATATATTGGCAATGCTCTTATTTTGCTTTGGTATTTCAAAATCTCATATTCAGTGGAAGGAAAGCGTTAGATCATATTATTATACAAACCTTCTTTACGGCCATGGAAAAGTATGAGGTTCCTGAAATAAATCTAGCTTTTCTTTCCACTGGAAACTGCATCCATTAGAAGCAAGAAGATTCCACCCACAGGTTGATCAGCTATCGAGATGCTTTTCAGTGGTCGTATTACATAGCCTTCGGGTATCCAAAAAGACTTTCTCTTGCAACTGTAATTGACAGTTGTAAGGTCAATTTCCCAAAAGCTTGTATCCTAAAGGACAATGATACGCTAGTCGCTACCAATAAAATAATGGCTTAAGTGGTAATGAATGTTTGATCTGTTACG
This sequence comes from Anticarsia gemmatalis, assembly GCF_050436995.1. Classification (NCBI taxonomy): domain Eukaryota; kingdom Metazoa; phylum Arthropoda; class Insecta; order Lepidoptera; family Erebidae; genus Anticarsia; species Anticarsia gemmatalis. Next base: position 10,864,600 of record NC_134757.1, on the reverse strand, counting down.
CCTTTTTTGCACTGAATATGTAGATATATTTAGCATCGTATGCCTTTATTCAGAGTACTGTATTATGGCTTGGTAATGGTAATGCTTATCAATATTTACTTTAAAAAATATTGATTTTATTTATAAGCTTGATTATTTGGTAGATGGGGTTTTTTCATTATTTATTTCTGGGTATTCATTAATTACTATCATTCACTAACTTTATCTTTGTAATCTTAAGATATTTGCTGTTTAATAATCAAGATTTATAGCAGCGCTTTCACAAATTATTTGATATCTGGTCGTAAAATTTACATTAGAAAAGACGAATTGATTTTTTATTTTGTTCAGTCCTTTACTTAACAGCATCAATTTCTACTATCGAAATCATAAATAGATTTTTCGCTCAAGAGTCAAATTGATGGACATACTTACAAAACCTCCAAAAGTAATATCCTTCGCTAAACCACATTCTTTATATTCACCTCCATCAAAAACTAAATCTCATGAAAATTGACTCCAAAAATTCACCCTGTAAAATTTTCTAGGGAATCCGTAAGAGATCTGGACAGGCATCCAATAATAACCATTGGAGAGCACAGCAACGATGAGCCGGCCCACAGAGACGAAGACAGGACCCTGGCCGTGGAGCTGTCCAAGAAAGTCAGGGTTCTGTGCTGGATTATGACGCAACCGAAGAGCCATGAAGCCAAAGCGAAACATGTGAAAGCTACGTGGGGGAAACGGTGCAATAAGCTCATTTTTATGAGCACTGCAGAAGGTAAGGATATGAAAATTCATGGATTTGTTTCTAGTAGATATGGGAATTATTTTTCTCTGGAACAAAACGAGAATATTCTGATCAATCTACGTAATAATTCTAATGGGCCGAGATCCATTGTGTTATTTATTTAAAGAAACTTGTCAAATATAATGGAGATTTAAATAAAAAATAAATTGACAGACCCCTGTATATATAGCGTGGTGAGGTCCATACCGTCGCGCGCCTCCTCTCAATGAATATACTTTTCTTGTTTGGGAAATAACCAAGCCGGCAACTATTTTTGGCATAGTGGTTGCTATTTGCTAACTATAATCTGTTTAAATGAAATAGAGTCACTGTTTATTTCTGATACTGATATCTTCCTATTCCTTTTTTATTCTACTGCTAGGCAAAGGCCTCTTCCTATAAGCTTCATATTTACACCCTGAAATTTCAGTACATTACAAAATTAATTATGCTTGCATGTTCCAGATCCCGAGCTTCCAGCAATAAAGTTACCAGTTGGCGAAGGTCGCGATTACTTGTGGGCGAAGACGAAGGCTGCCTTCAGATACGTGTACGAACATCACAGAAGAGAAGCTGACTGGTTCCTTAAAGCTGATGATGATACGTAAGTCTTTAGTAATGGCTTTGTTTATAGAAATTTTGATGTGATATGCTATTCGGTTTAATTAGCGGGTCTATAGTCCAACAACATAGTAGAGAGCCTTGTATACAAAGTTTTCGGCTGCAGGGGATATACCAAAAGAATTTTGAACATCGTTCACCCGTAGACTTATGCAGCTGACGGTGGTCTGTTTGATACAGCTACGATTAGAAATACACCCGATAATTAAATGTAATCTAGAATTGTGCATGCCAAGGTTCTCTTTTAAGTTGTAGAACAATAAAGTTTTAAGTTTTGTCTCAGTTGAAATTAAGTATTCGCCAATTTGAGAGCTGCTGTGCAGTACATAGATTTTTTGACTTCACAAATTAATTACCATCACTTCAGGACATACATACGTACAGTGCATGATAGCTGATTTGACAAGTAGTCTGTCTTAATGAACTTATGTATCTAAAAAAAGTATCACCGAAATGTACGTACGCGCATAACTTTTGAACAACTTAACTAAATATGATATTTTTTTAAATGTTTTTGTAACTGTCGGGACAAGGATTAAATTTGAATAGAGTCAACGGGATAAAATTGTACTATACGAAGACGAAGACGGGCCAGTCCGCTAGTTGATAAATATTTGCAGGATATACAAATCGATGAAGATAAATAAGTACATTAGTAAATATGATCTTTACTTGTTATAATGTAGTTTTATAATCAATGTTGTATTGTTACTGTTAGTGTCAAGTGTTAGGTCAACTTTGTAAGACCTCTTACTTTGAGATAATGCACGGAGAAATGGAACACTGAATCATCTTTCATCGTAAACAATTTTAGTTTTAAATTATGTTCCGTAATGTTCAATATTTTTGAAACTTACTTTGTTGTTATGAATTTGCATTAATGTATTATATCGGTACTAGCTGACCCGCGCAGCTCCGCTCACGCTTTATTTTTCTCTCCATAAAACATAATTCTTAAATACCTGGTACATACGCGGGCGAACGGGATAGAAAGTATCCTATGGCCGTCTTCTGGCTACCCCTACACCAATTTTCAACTCAATCGATTTAGCCGTTCTTGAGTTATACATGGAGTAACTAACACCACTTTCTTTTACATATATGAATAGATTAGAACAAATAAATCCATGCGTATGTTCATCAGTAGTCTGGTCACCATATACAAGATTTATAAAGTTAGAAAAATGATAACCGTAAAAAAAATTACACGTGTATTTATATCTAGTCGAAATTAATAGATTAGCTTTTCGTAAAATCGAGACGGCAGACAGATAAGATAGAATAAATGTTACTAAGTGTGTTAGTCTGTCTGTCTTTTAAACATAAACGGCTAAACAGATCTGTAGCTCAAGCACGAACAACTCGTCGATAGCTTTTGAATTTTACGTTACCAGTATGTCAAATCAAAGATTCGTACTTCGTACTGCCGATTTCTTATTTTGTCTTGGGCATTTTGATGTTCTGTTAAACTGACAAATGCTTTCGATTTGAACTTAAACATGAATATTAGTTTTTCTAAAATTAGGCCGTTTTATCAATTTCCATGCAAATTGGCATCGTATTCGATACGAACACTTTCGCAAGTTTTCGTGCTAGGCCTACTGTATTTTATCTTAGGCTGTAAAACTAGTCTAAAATTACAAAACTAAAATCTATATTTCTGTTCCAACATCCACGCTGTAAGTTTATCTGTCATCCTTAACCTACTAAATAAATAACCCAGTATATGTAGAGTTCATCCATAGATAACAGTCTTTTGTCCCGGCGGCCTTGACTGATTATTTACACGTATTATTATAATCTATACTTAATATCCGTTGTTATAAATGCAAATGTATGTTTGTTACGTTATTACTCTGAAATAGCTGAAACTTTGTGATCTAGTTGGTAATATTAGGTATTAGACTGCTTTGTTTCCCGAGTCGGGGAAAGTGCTATTCTAATTTTTATTGGAATATTTTAAAAGTCGCGATTTGACGATAGGCTGACCCCTATTATATGGGACTAACAGTGTTAATGGCGAAATGTGTTTCATACACCAGTGCCTACACCTTCGAGTATAACAAGCGTGATATTATATATTTAATTTAATACTTCTTATTGATAGAAGGTAAAAGTAGTATTTTGAGTATTATTATCACTTATTTCTTAACGTAATTAGAGTAATCATAGTTTGCAAAACCTGACAATGTATAAACAAAATCTCTTCTAAAACTAACACATATTTTAAATAACACAACACTGTAAAGATTTCAACCGTATCTAATAAGGGTGTTATATGCTTTCTCATGCAAATACACAGATTGCAACCTTTCATACGTTTAACAAATTTATTCATTTGCTGTTCTTAGACAAGGTCTTATAACATGAAGGACGGTATTTGTTTGACATTATACGGGAATTAACTTGAGCTTGCGTTGCGTTGGTTTGCTTGACGTTTCGGCCAACTTGTGAAAGATGGACCTGTGATTTAAGACCGATTTTCTGAGTAAATTCATTGTGTTAAACGGTGGTATTTTTTTTACTGCATAAAATTGTGTTGTAATACCAAAAAGTATTATTTAATTTATGATCTTTGTTTGAGTAGTCCCTATGCATTATATGGCCTTTCCGTTAATAATTATAATAGAACACTCAGTTTTTATCATTTAATGAAATCCTATTTATCTAGATCAAAAAATGCATGTAATTTTAATATAAAATTGCACATTTCCGAACTGTGTGTGCATTTTAAGTAGCATTTTATAAAATGTGTTGAATAGGCATTTACGCTATTGTTCGTCGGGACCGTGTTAAACTATTTCCGTTTGATAAATAATATATTATTATGAATAAGAATATACAATGTTGTAGTACTTTAACACAATATAATATAATAAAAATAGACGATCAAGCGCGTGTCGAACTCGGCATAAAAATGGCAACAAAACCGCTTTTGTTGCACAGAAGCCCCCTAAAAAAATCTCTTAATATTCTTTACTAGCTGACCCGCGCAACTTCGCTTGCGTCACATAAGAGAATCATAATTTTCCCCGTTTTTGTAACATTTTCACTGGTACTCTGCTCCTATTGGTCGTAGCGTGATGATATATTGCCTATAGCCTTCCTCGATAAATGGGCTATCTAACACTGAAAGAATTTTTCAAATCGGACCAGTAGTTCCCGAGATTAGCGCGTTCAAACAAACAAACAAACAAACAAACAAACAAACAAACAAACTCTTCAGCTTTATAATAGTAGTATAGATTCTATTATTTTGTGAAAGCAGCAACTATACATCATCTGTGAATTTCAACTGTCTTACTATCACGGTTCATGACATACAGCCTGAGATGACAGGCAGCGAAGACTAGAGAAGGAGAAGAATAGAGTTCCATGTATACCGTGTGGGTAACTAATTGATCTGGGAATCGAACTTACATAACGTTTATACAGAACATAATATTTTTAAGGCTATTAACTAAGAGAAGAAAAACATGTTCGATAACAATAACGTATAATAAATCGTATTTGCTAAACTATAACGAATGCTAAGTAATTAGTGCAATTAGTGTTAATTAACGTAAAACGACACGGCGTGTTCGAATTAACGCAGAAATTAATCCTAAATATTATGCGTTACTAATTGTTGAGGATAATAATGACTTATGACAGACTTGTTAATGCCTGCAAGTCTGCTCGTGAAAGAATATCATGTAGTTCGAAAAAAAAAATCAAATCAAAATTATTTTATTGACATAAAATCTGTTACAATATCCACAGACTGTCCTAACATCTGTGCTAGCCGTAGCTGTGTTACAGATGCCAGTGTCTTCACCCTTATTTATGAACATGACAGCTGTCTGTGATGTATTCTATTACACTGTCAAATAATCTTGTTTAAATAAGTTAAGCGGTCTGTAGAAATAACTCCTAAGTAATTGTCCAGGATTTAGTCTATTCTACTTCTTTTATTCAAATCGGTTTAATGGATCGCAAAAACCTACTACGTAACGTAACCATCTGCTCTTTACCGGAGTATGTCTTTTCATCCTGCTTAATTTTATCAAAATAGATTTAGCCGTTTTCGAATGAAATAACGACCGTTTCACCTTTTGTGTTTTGAATATAAAAGGCTAAAGCAATATGGCTCATATAATTTTGATTAAATTGAAAAATGGGTTAGTTTGTAGAAATTTCTCAAGAGTCGAGTTAAATCGAGAACTTTAGATAACCAAGCGTTTTGTAAATATTTACTTATGATGTATTTTCCTTTGATTTCAGATACGTGGTGGTAGAGAATCTAAGATACATGTTGGCTGACTACGACAGCAACGATCCTATATACTTTGGATGTAGATTCAAACCTTTTACTCCACAGGTAAGAAAACTTATTTATACTTTTATACTACTTACACTGTCACGAAGTCTCAGGTTCGATTCCTAGACCGGTTGTTGCCATTTTTCTCTAGAATATTGTCTCTTTCTCTTTTGCCCCCTATTACAAAGATCGTTGGTGTACTTCAAATATCTGTCTACCCCATTAGGTATAACAGAAGTTATGCTATAGAAATTCCTTTTTGTTTTTTCAGAGCAATCCGGGGGTAAATCAATCATAATTCTTTTTAAATTAAGTTTTATAAAAATGGTATTATGACCATATAATAAATTAATCAGTAAGTTTTGCATTACCCTACCTTTAAAAAGGTCTGTTACTAAGGAATTTAGTCGACACTTACTCTACCTGTATTATGCACCCAAATGGCGAATAAACAAAAATACACTAAAAAATATTTCCCATTTATATAAAACTGACCGCTTTCTTTGCAGATCACATAAAGACTACTAATATTCTTGAAAGGAATAACAATTTTCTGTTACAATCTATGTATATTTCTTTCATTTCCAGGGTTACATGAGCGGCGGTGCAGGCTATGTGCTAAGTAGGGAGGCGCTCGATAGGTTCGTGAACAAAGCTCTGCCTACACCACATCTCTGTCACGCGGGAGATCATGGAGCTGAAGATGCTGAGATGGGTATGTATTAACAAATTCCGTATTAAAAATACAATTTTATGACGAAAATAATATTTATTTCACACGATATAGTAGACTCGGGATACGTAATAAACCTTAATGAATAAGTGATTAGATTTCGTTGCTTTATTATCTGGGACAATGAGTAATGCGTTTATTTACACGCAATGTGAAATCAATACTATTTACTGTATCATTTTTGTAACCACTGCAAACCTGGTGTGGGCTTTCAAAATTATATTTAACATCGAGACAAATTGCCTGAGACTTTATAAAGCTCCCGAATTTCCGTTTATTAAGTTAAAAAAGTAAAAAACTTTATTCAAAATAAACAACAAATAAATAATTTTCCATCGCACTGTTTTCACATTCTACCATACAACTTGCCATCTCTCTCACACACATATCCGTCTCACTTACACCACTTTTTTTTAATTTCTAGGTAAATGCCTGGACAAGGTAGGTGTCCGTGCGATGGATTCCCGCGACGAGGTGAAACGTGGCCGGTTCTTCCCGTTCCCGCCACAAGACCATCTGTTCCCTAATAAAGATAAAGGTTTCTGGTACTGGAACTACATTTTCTATCCTACTGATGAGGTGAGTGATACTTTCTTCATTGAGTACTTTAATATAGAAACAGATTAGAATGCAAAAAAATGTATTGGCATTAACAAATAAGACTCAATAATAAAAATAGTATTTTAAATCTTGGCTCATAAAGTCAGGCTTCAATTTTGTTTTACTATTTTTAATAATTTATTGCTAAATAGCAGTTAAAAGGTACTTTTGGAAACTGGTAATGACACGTTTAACTATCGTTCAAAAGTGTATTTGCAAAATATGAAAGTACTACTTACACATAAACGACCCGAAAATATTTTAAAATGCAAATACTGTAAACTGAACCATTTTACCAAAGACTTAAACTCTTCACCTTAGTAATAGAAACAAACATTTTTTTCCAGAATTTACTATAAAATTACTTGGTTTTCCTTCCCCAGGGTCTCGACTGTTGTTCCGACCACGCAGTCTCCTTCCACTACGTGAATCCACAACTGATGTACGTATTAGACTACCTCATATATCACTTGCGACCGTACGGCATATCCCACGGGAGCGGGACGTTACCCAAAATACTAAGAAACGATACTAAAGAACTAGATAATCGTTAAGTAAGTAGTTTAGTATTGGTTGAATAGTGTATTGAAAACGGGTGGGGAAACAACTTTATGTAGGATTGCTAGTTTCTTAACGCGACTATGATCATGTGAAACAGATTGCTGTTGTTCTGTGTGATTTGGATTATAAACTTTATGTGTAAAAAATTTAATCAAAATCCGTTCAGTGATAGCATAAAAAACATATAAGAAAAAGTTAGGAGTAGTTCTTTCATAATACGTTTCTTAAAAAACTTATTGAGAAATCTATATTTCTCGATATCAATAACTTGTATTTGAAGTTTTATGTCGCTTATAGATAGATTCCCACTTTTTAGAAATGGAGGGTAAAATTTCAACATAAAGTTGTTTTACACCAAACGTTTCTGCGTCGATAAGCTGTGGACAGTCAGTTAATTGGGAGTATTAAAATCCATTATTGGATGATTAGAAAATCTATTAGAAAGACACTGAATGTAAAAGAAATTTAAATTAGAGCTCTAAATGATTTAACGTGCACGGGCGTATACGCAAGTGTCTTTTACCTATACATACGAATATAATATATGGAAAAACAGTTTATAATACAAAAACGTGTGTAATTTTTCTTAGAAAAAAAATCTGCCGAATTTTAAATTGTTTGCCATTGAAGATTCGTTTTCAAAATGTAAATTACTATTATTGAAACATTGTTTCCTTGATATAGTATAAGCTATTAAAATGTATTTCTTATTTTAGCAAACATTTTAATAATACATGTTTATAGAGCCTCAAAATGTCTTTAACATTCAGTGTCAAAATTAATAAAATTAAATAAAAACTGTTATTTAGACTGCATAATGAAACATTCCGACTTGACTGCTACCATCTAGTAAATGTTCTAATTGTAGATAATATCTGTATATGTTGTATAATGTAATATAATTAGATGTACGCTCATTTGTCCATATGTGGCATAATAATTGAAATTGTTAACACTCGTTTGGCTATAAGAATTATTGCCCGATTTGGTAGGATACTCAAACGGTTTTGAATGTTAAATACATTCAAAATCATCAATCAATTTGATTGTCATGCATGTATTAAATATGTTTGTATTAATACATTCGCAAAGTAGAGACCCTTCTTTCCAGTAGAAAAACAGATTTCGTTAAAAAATGCTTAGGAATCTTTAAATATTATGATATTATCATATTTCATTAATTTAGTAGCAATTCACGTAGGTTCGCTATTAAAATTCGACAGTTATGTTACAGACATAACATATTATTATGTCTATTGTAACTGCAATGTCAACTATTCAGGCAATATCGAATAGCCAAATGAGTGTTACTAAGTTGAAAATGTCTTACTTAGGCATAATATTTGACACCGATGACGTAGTTATAAATGTTGCCTTCGATTCGTAGACGTAATATTTAATTATAATATTCTGATATTATGAAGTAAATAAAACCTAAAAGTACTTCAAATCAACAATTATAGCCGATTCTAACACTGGCTGATAAACTATTCGGAAAAAATTGATAACTGAAATTTAACAGCTGGTTTAACCACCTTTGGTTAAGTAATTTTACAATATTTTATATATTTTGTAATATCAGAATAAAAATTTAGACTAATTGTAGATAGATAGAACTGTTTGCTTTCCGCGCGGCAAATGAAATTGAAACAGTGAGGCATATATTTTATTTATTTATACAATAATTTAGTCAATTATATTGACTATTTAATATTACCAATGATTTCCAAAGGTTTTATTATTTAATAATAATTTAAATAAGTGCATTGGAAAAAAACGGACTTGCATTGTTTGTGGGCCTGTTCGGTTACAGTGTAGCCAACTTCAAAAACGAATAAAAAGGATGTTCTACGAAATAAAACTTTTTCAAGAACTCTCTTAATTTTGACCACTTTTAAGCAAAAGTCTTGCCTAACGGAAACTACTCTAAATTTTTCATAATATAAGACCACAGGCAATGAAACTATATTTTTGTTTGCATTTTAAATTTGATCACAATTAATTACACAAGAACCACCCTGTAATAAGTTATGTTATTTTAAGTGTTCTTGCCATAATAATTTAGATATAATTTATCATAATAATAATAATTTGTTCAAACGTTCATTTTATATCAGGGTGTTTCGGCATTTACAAATATTATGCTTTAATTTCGCATAATTTTAAAAACGTCGATTTTATATCATTTCTTGTCAATTATAATTTATTTTTAAGATAATTTAAATGAAAAATCTGTATATAGGTAATTATTTTAAATAATATTATAATAAATACAACATCATACAATAAAATCAACAAATTTAACTAAACTTACACTAATCAGTTTTACAGCTTATGAATAAGTATCAGATAACCAATCCAGTACATAAATTGATGTAGTCCAACTAAACTAAAACTAAACTTAGTAGAAGGCCTTGTATGTAAAGTTCGCCACTGGTGGATACATTCAGAATTTAGAACATCAGTGACCCGCAGACTTATGTAGCTGACGGTGGCCTGTTTGATACAGCTACTTTATTTTGGAAATATACAGAATTATTTCTTATAACCTGGATATATCATGCATACCAAGACTCTTTACTTAATTATTGGACCATACCAAACGTATGAAACAAACTGTCACAATTTCTACTGATAAACTATCCGAGACTTATTCAAAAGGACTGAAAACAGTCATAGTTATTTTATAATTTCTAAAAGAAACCTTTATAAAGAAATATTGACTAAAATGTTCAATTTATCAAATACGTTCCTTTAGTAATTTAATTTAAGTTATAATAGCTTATTTTATAAGTGTATGTAATGTATGCCCCAGTCAAAGCAGCGGTGTACAGCAGTGCCGTTTGAACGTAGTCTCAAAGTGTTGATGCGTGGTGTGTTCATACAAATTACGTACAAATTGTGCAACGATTTTAAATCTAGAGAATAATGCCTTTTACTGTGTGAAAAAAATAGAGGCAGATCGCGATAAATAGCTTTTATTTGGAAATTATGTTAGAAAGTTTTTAATCGGGTATATTTTTTTGTGCGTGCGAGCCCGTATTTAAAGTTTGCGTATGTTTTAAGTACGTTTAAGTGTACGTCTTTGTTGTAAATTACTGTCAGAATAAAAACAAGAATGTGCAAGCAGGCAAATCATGAAAATGTATAATATGTAAAGTACCTAACTTGAATGTTCCATTGAATTTAACTCATTAGGTATACCTTGGTTTTGCGTATACGTTTTATTTATTAACGTGTACTAATGAATTATCGGTACATCGCGCTCTGCACATTTAATTGTAAATAATGAAAAAATAAACCCCATTTCATCGTTCAAATTTATTTAATTGTGATAATCATGTAAAATTGGCAGAATATGTAAGAACTATGGCCTAAAACTTGTATGAAACATACCCGTATCATGTCAACCAAAGAATCTTAATAGATTTAAGAGTAATACGTAGTTGTAAAGTCAACTTTAGCATTTTTATATCACACCTTGTTACCAAATATGGCGAAGCTAAATTTTGTATTATATATCGAGGTAAAGTAATATTCCAGTTTAGTTTGTGATGAAGTACTATGCAAGACGAAGTGGGTAGTAATATTGCCTTCGTATCGTGTATTTGTTTATCAGTTGTCTGGTCATCATAGTACAATTAGTTTGGAATCAGATGTCCGTGTATGAGTTGGCCAAAGACATCATACATTATCGATTTTTCATGTTAAATGTCTTCAAAGCTCGTTAATGACTTAATGAAATGGGGCTACTGACCTATATGCATCCTGTAATTTGTTCGGGTTGCAATTAATGAAATTAGGATCCTTTACCTCGATGTATAGTTTTGTCAAGCTACTAAATACAATACGTAGGATTAATGATGTTGATAGTTTTGCATTTGATGTAAGAATAGAATGTCACAAAAATTATGTAATTATAATTTATTCGTGTAAATAAATATTGCACTTTTATAAAAAAAAGACCTAGTGAAGATTGACTGTAAATTGTTAGAAAAATATATTTTTCAATTGGCTGTAATATTTAATATTTTATACTTTGAGATCTGTATAATATATTTATGATTAAATTATTTTGTGTGAATGAAACTATTTATAATATTGGTTTGTCAATTACTTTGCTCAATTTGGTTTATTTATTTCTTGAATAAACACGTGATATGAGAATTGGTACATATGTTTTTTTTATTTACTTCCTTAGGCCTCTGAGTAGAGGAAGGTCGAAAATTTATGTATTGTGTGAAAAAGTGCATGGAAATCGAAGAGGTAAAGATATAGTTGACGGCTGATAGAAATGAGTGGAAAAAAGAACATGTTGTACCGACCCTACTTGATTTGGAATAAGGGTAAGACAAAGAAGAAGGTCTAAACCGAGTTAGAAGGCGGCACTTAGAACAACAAAAAGAATGGTAGAAATCTATCAATAAATAAATAATACTCCATAAGGAATTTGTGAAAACTTGATTCTCATTGACTTGACATGTCTTAGGACGTCGCTGTAGTAATTTCAGTAGTTAGAAGTCGGTTTTATGTATGTTAACTAATTGTAGTGTACACAAAATATAGTCATATGTAAGTTGTAGGATTTTAGACCTAAAATGTTCTACAGTGTATGTTTAATTTAGCATACAATATAGTAATATGTAAGTATTGAGGTTTTTAGACATAAAATGTGCCACATAATACGTTTGATTTAGCATATTCATGTTTAAAGAAATTAAGGGTAAGTAGAAGTAAAATCCACTAGTTGAGTTAGACAAGTTTATTTCATTCACAGTCAGTGATTACAAACTACATACTAAGTAGGTATACACTAGGGTGTACTAAATACTAGTCCGTGACTAGGCAATGTGATGAGCTTCAACCTAACTTACAGCTAGCCAAACGAAATACTATAGAAAATAAAGGGTTATAAACAAAAGGCCGCACTCATTTCACGCAGAAATACCTTCATATGAGGTCAAAACGTATTTTTACTTGTATAGATAGTTGCTGATCGTATACGCACTTTTGAACAACAAGACGAGCACGGGCGTATGCGTTCCATAGACATTATTACTCGCCATAAATTAGATGAAATAAAAAATTATTGCAAAGTTTATCCATATGTCATAGTAACATTGGATTTGAAAAAGGTTTGAAGATTTGGTTGAAACAATATTAAGTTACCGAGAATTCAGATATAGCGGGTTTCTTCCAACACAGATTAAATGTAACATTTATACAAAGTCCAGTATCCAAAATATTAGTTACCTAAATAAAGCTATTAAATAATTCCCTTCGGCCGTGTATGATACCAGAGTTTGGTAAACAGTATCATACGAGGAAAAAATGATCGTTGTAGGATACTGGTATCCAAGTGAGAGGATTTATTATTCTTCTGATACCCTTCACTATGTTTGGTAACCAGTATCCAGTGAGGAATATAACATACTGCCTATGACACCAACTCGGCAAAACTGTGATAAGCAAAAGGGTAGTTTCCCAACTCAATACTGAGATGAGAACCCTAACTGGTTGTGTCATTATCCACTTCTGGTTATATTATTGTCCTCTTTCATCCGAGTAAAAGCCATCGGATCTCATTCTGTACCGACGCTTATTGTAAACCCTCGCTTTATTGAAAACATACAAGGAAACAAGGAAATAGTTCATGAGTTTAAATTTTTACGACTTCATTTTTAACATTTAGAGTAACACTCACTGTACATCTATAATTAGTATTGTGGCAAAGCCAAAAGGTACATTCGTTTGAGTAGAGTTTTTTCCTGCGGTACTTGCGACCATCACTCAATAGTGCTCTTCCTCTTCTCTTCGTAGAGATAAATTCAATTTCTTTACTCATTTTGGACTACAGGCAACGCGGAAATATATCAATGCCGATGACATCATCAGTTGCATACGAGATGTTAAGAATTCACTTGTAATTATTTGATATTTTCCTTAGCTGATACTCGGTTACATAAAACGAAAAATCTCTATTACTTGGATACCAGTATCCTACAACGATCATTTTTTCTTCGTACGATACTGGTTACCAAACTCTGGTATCATACACGGCCGAAGCCAAATAATTAACGATTTACAAGTTTAATGTCAAATCCTAAACAAATCTTTATAACAAAGTAGCGTAACTTATTACTAAAGCGAAATATTTACAAAAGCAAGCAAACAATGAACAAGTTATTTCTAAAGAAATAGAATTATTTCTAACTTATTACTAAAAAGCTGCGGTTAACGAAATGTAGATGTTTGATAATACTTACTACGATTTCAAAGACCACTCGAAGTTTTGAATCAGAAATGGTAAGCACAGTATCTATATTATTTTATTTGTACTAGACTTTTTCAGGACTTTTAAATATTTCTCTGTAATAAATGGAAATATATAACTTTTACTACACTACAACAGTTTGTAAAATACACGACAACATTTAACTTTAGCGTAATGTCTGTCAGTCTGTCTGTTTTTTTAATATTCTGTTCAAAACGACATGAAAGTGGTCGGTAATAGTAGCTGTATAGTGCGATTACAAGCGACAATTCTTTATATTTCTAAAGTAATTACTGAATACTGAAACATCCTCAATTTCAACTTCATTTAAATTTCACGCGTTTATCCACGTGTGTTGGAGAAGTAGAGTACTGCAACTAATAATTGAGTTATGTTTCAAAATTCGGTTCCGAGTCCTATATTAACAACAAAACTTATATTACAAACAAGAGTCACTGTTTAGAGGTTTATTAATGTTATACCAAAATTGGCAAAAATATATCTAAAAAAAGTTGAAACGTAGCAAAGAAACTCACGAATTTAAACCATAAAGTGTTAAGTAAAGCGTCTTGAGAAGGACTATATTAGCTTACGGCAGCACTTAAAAATGTTCTTAATGATAAAAATAACTCAATATTGCATGGCCGAGGCTGAAGTGATCATTAAATGAAAGCCATCACTACGCTTCGGCATCTCCAAATATGTAGTTCTATTGCATGACATTATTATCTTATGAATTTTCATATTTTAAAAGTCATACAAAAAATTGTGTACGTTAATATAGTTTCTTCGCTATTATTTGTACTATGCGGATAATATGATGGATCTCTTAACAATGACTTATATATATTTACTTATATATTTATATAGTCGTTCATCGTAGGCGGGTGTGTGACGTCACGACAACGGAAATGAAACCTTACAACTAAACTAAATGTAAACTAATAACTAAAAGTTTTATAATTAACATTACTATAACATTTTGTACCATTTTTGAAAAATAACAAGGTAATCCTAATTTAAAAACTGACTTGAAATAGAAGATTTGACTTACAAAACAAGAAATAAAGGCACTATTACTATTTGCAATTTGCCAAACTTTTGATTAAAATATTTTATCTCGGAATCTTAAATACTGAAGTATTTATAACCGTAAACTTATATTTTATAGCGTATTCCAAACTTATAGTAAAGTTAACTAAAAAACTAAGGCACTGTGTTTAATAACATTTTTAATTCAAAATGAATAAACCAGCATCCTAAAGAAAACTAAACTTAAGTCATAAATTAAGTACGTAAATAGTTATAACAAGTTATTTTATTGCATCACTCTTGTTCTATGCCGTTGTTATAATACATCAAAGGTTAGCTCATGTAGGCCGGATCACGTCGCATACACAGCAAAAACATACAGTATTCATTTTTTTGCCCTAGAATAAAACTGTTTCGGCTAGAAGCCAAAATTTAATCTATATTTCTAATTGAAAGCGATAAAAACAAAAAAAATGCAGACTGAATACGTGTAGTTTATATAGAATTTACAAGTGCACGTGTTCTGAATATTACTTATTTATTTATTTATTTAGGGAAAAACAACCCGTTACACACTTACATTGTTATAAAGTAATACAAATAGGTACTTCTTATATGTGAAACTAACAACGTTTTCCACGTATTATTACGTTAATATGTGTACGTGCACGCACACGTTAACGGTATGTAAATATATCTATGCAATTTTGATACTTGACGCAACGCGTTCCACCCACAGAGCCAAGCCTTAGAATATTCAAATAAAATCTAATAACTTATTAAAACCAACCCGTTTAACTAAAGAAAACTAAATTGAAATTATATTACTTCTATCAAATATACTGTACTCAATTTGAAAATAATACTAAGATTAACAAAATGTTTTACTATTTAAGTATAGTTATTGATATTTGAAAATGAAAGCTCATAAACGTTTATTTTGATTACCTTTTTTAGTGACAACTGTTTCTAATCGTTGAAATTCACACAAAGTATTGATGCCGTATATAAATTTAACCTTTCCCAGTGATTGTAAGATTACTGTCCTATTGTTAAGACTAATGCAAAACTTAAATTTAAACGAAAACCAATAACTTTACTTAAAATAGTAACAAAGAAATGTCTATATTACAAAAATGTCACTAATAAACGATTTATTAAACTATAATTATAATGTTAGTCAAAAGTTATATTAAACGAAAAACCAAGTTATAAATAGAAAAACGTAAATGTACAAAAGACTGGTTAACATAAATGTTCTCATGAACAAACGAAAATGAACTCTAATTTACTAATAGTAAGGTTTAATATTGTGTTGGTGTCACTGGAAGTAGTTGCGTTTCTTTCTTGATATACTGAAAATAAGGAGTAAACATATTATTCGATTTGTATATTTCTAATTTACTTTTTTCACCTCCAGACAACTTTGTTGATGAAATGACTGTGTCCATTCTTCCAGCCAAGATTCTCTTTTAGAGAAGAATGACAAAGATGTACACACAAACCCACTACTTAACAACGGCTCTACGAAAGCCAATTGGCAGGTAATGAGAATCTCAAAAAGACATGGTATAGCTAGCTGACGATGAATAACATTGCTACTATATCTGATTTTGCAGCTAAATACAGTTAATGTCGGCAGATATTCTGTGTGAGAAGACGCACCCAGACTGTTAGCTCTTAAGTTAAGACAATTTCGAGACGTATATGTAGCTGTGATAAGGCCTCAAAAATAACCTCTTAGCGTGTTGCTCCTTTTTTTGCGATTTACAACATAATTTAGAAATATAAAGTTACCCAGTATCAGCAGGTGAGAAGAAGAATCCTCGAGGTCTGGTCATGGTGGCGGTGAGCGGCGAGCCCGGCTCGTTGGGACACGCCCACTGCGACCAGTAGTCGCAGGGCAGCCGGAGGAGCAGCTGCATCACCTGGAGAGATAATAACAATCCTTTTGTCAGTACATTATTTTCTTTAGTGATGAAGTCTTTTAATAAGCTTAATAAAGAATTTCTTATATTCGTGTCTTTTTTAAGCATACTGTGACAAAACATTTAAACTCTACTGAACAAAATAATGTAGATTTTTACGTTAACAATTCGTCCCGTTTTAAGTTAGCTTCATATATTAATTATTTGTAACGATCATTTTACGAAATTTTATTCTTTGTTCGAAATATATAACTTATTTTTTTGTTTATACTATTTGTACTTACGCCAAACATCTGTGCAGTCGCGTTGTACATCTCAGTGGGCTGCGACATGAGCCCGTAGCCGATCAGCGTGGGACCGAATATCTTCGCCAAGTTGTCGATACCCATCTCACACTCTGGACTTTCTGCTACTCTGTAATAGAAGTAAGTAAAATTATTATAGTAATGTACAGTATAGTTTTTAGGTTGGTGGCTATTTGAGTAGATTTGCCGGGATAACGAGGTATCACTGGCATAAAGAATTGCCGGCTTTCAATTTGAATACAACAATGAAAAAAACGCCACTGGTAAGAGTAGTTTACTGTCAGTGGTTAGTCGTTACAGTATAGCGGACAGACAGATTACTATTGCATGAATTACTCACTTCTGTAGATGCAGCACCAAGAAGGCCAGAGTGTCCCTGTTGGGCTGCGGCAGCTGGCTGACGGCCTGCACCACAGCTGCAGTAGCGTCACTAGGCTCAGAGAGCGTGGCGGCGTGCATGAAGTCGGCCCACAGCGCCGCCGACACCAGCGGCTCGCGCAGGGAGCGCAGGAAGTCCTTGATGCAGCCGCACAGCACGTGCACGTCCTCCGACGATAAGGATGGGGAGCCGCAACCGCGGAGGAAACGCTCCTGGAATTAAGAGGTTCATTTTAAGACTGGAAATATGAAATAGGTGCGATTGTGCAGCGAATTTGTAGTTTGAAATGTGAAATAGGGTTGATATCGAAAAAATGCACTCAAGAGTTAAGCACAATTTCATGAGCCTGAACAAAAACGAATGTAAATATGATCGTGTTCGATACTAAACATGTTCTTAATAAATTTTACTGAAAAACTGAATTATAAGTTTTAAATAAATGTAAATGATTTATTTACATCTCAAATTTTGATCATAAGAAAATGCATATATACCTTTAATCGTTTAACATCCTTATCAGTAGCGCTGATACGATAGATGCCCTTTTCATTGAGTCCCCTCTTCTCCACCTCGTTGATACAGTGCACCAACAGAGCGGGCACCATCGGCGGGGTCGACGGCGCGTAGTCCGATATACAACCCTCCTAGAATAAATTACGTAAATATTTAAAAATTGGGTCTTTTCAATATTATAGAAAAAAATATTCCTAGAATACATAAGGGGATCTAAGTCGAACGATGCTTTTAGTAAAGCCGGACAGTTTCACTTGACAATATTATCTAGCGACATAGCGCTACTTATATCCGTAATGACGAACAAAGCGTAATATTGCATCGCCTGACGTCGCGTACGATATTCGTCCCTGAGTGAAAATCAACGCTGTTGAAGCAATAACATAATGAATAACTTTACCTGTGGTGCATTAGGTCGCCTAGTGCCGGGCCCGGGCGGTACACAAGGTAGGGGCAGCAAGGCGCGACACTCGGGATGCGCCTGTGCTCGGCACGACTCACACTTCACGCCCAACTTCGCAAACTTTATACTGCAAATACAAACAATGTTTTCGACAATATACTTTTGACAATTACCTCATAGAATAGTTACAAAGTTAATAATAGTTTACGTGCTGATAGGGTATCTCCATTCTCCAATTAGTTTAGTAACCAATCAGTAAAACATAAGACACGCATTTATCTAGTCAAAAAGCTAACATGATTAGTATAATTATCAATCAGCCTTTACTAACTAAATCAGTATTACTTACGTTTTCCCACAAGGTCCGCAAGTCTCCCGCTTGTAAAAGTTCTTAGCTACAAAGTTGTGTTGTCGAGGTCGTGCGCGGGGCGAGGCGCCGAACGCCGCCGATACTACTGACGGAGTGCGCTGTGGCACGCAGCGAGGGGTTTCTGAACCACTCTCTGTGTCTGAAGAACATTGTGTAAAGGTAAATATGCGTGAAAATTGCTGAGACACTGTTTTTTTAAACAAACAAATTTATAAACTAACGGCTAAAATTTTCAAAAGCTTTTGACAGTCATTAACAGTAGTTAGAAGCTTGAACTGGGTTTTGAGGTCCGATAGGCAATCGCTCCATGTAAAATACTTGTGTCCAGCTGCATCGGGTGGGACTGGAAGCCGACTTCAGCATAGTTGGAAGAGAGGCTAAGCTGACGGCTGGCGATTTTTATTAACTCTTCTATAAAAATCTAAAATCTTGCAGAAGTTAAGTGTAATAAATATAGGATTTTACCAGTGCGTGGTGGTGCGGACGGCGTGCACTCCTCTTTCACCATGTGTTGTGACATCCTGCCCGACAGGCGGGCGGAGGACTTGCGGGCCGGAGGGGCCTCGTCACTGCTTTCGGATATGGGTTGCTGGAATATAACGTTGTATTTTAGGTATTGCTAACATTGAGAAGAGTGGGGACGTGAATAAGCAACAGAACAAAACTTTGCTGTAAAATGAAATTCTCAATTGAAGTAACTTACGAAGTTCTGCGGCGGTTTTAAATCGTGACTGGTTGGCGCGCGCTCCAGTGTCAGTGTAGTGGTGGCTGTGGCCAGCACTTTACCACCTTGTAGCTCCACAGTCTACGATAAAAAATAATAAAAAACATAAGAAAAAATATACCCTGTATCGAAGTAGCAGACGTAACGCACTAAACACTGTTTTTTTTTTCTCTAAAAAGGCAAAACCCGCCAAAATATTTTCGTCACATAGGTCTTGAGGTCTTTAAAAGTGACGAACACAAAGTACAACAACATTTGCAACAGGTACTTGTGGATTGGGCAAATTTCCGTGTGGGTATCGAACCCGCAACACCTTGATGCAGTAGAAGTGGCTAGCACCTTATACACTGTGCTTCTTAGGCTATTGTTAAGCAATGAAATAATTTGTTAAACTAAAAGCTCTACTAGTTCTAATCTATACTAATATTATAAAGCTGAAGAGTTTGTTTGTTTGTTTGTTTGTTTGAACGCGCTAGTCTCAGGAACTACTGGTCCGATTTGAAAAATTCTTTCAGTGTTAGATAGACCATTTATCGAGGAAGGTTATAGGCTATATATCATCACGGTACGACCAATAGGAGCAGAGTAGCTATAAAAAATGTTACAAAAACGGGGAAAATTTTGACCCAATCTCTTATGTGACGCAAGCGAAGTTGCGCGGGTCAGCTAGTGTATTTATATCTAGGGTTAATGCTAACACTCCTGTTCAGGCGGTCCACCTTGACGGCCGAAGAGTTGGTAGAAGAGCGTCGTTTCTTGGAGACTGGCGCGTTGTCCCTCGCGTTCCAGCCGCCGCGCTGCACCCACGAGCGTCTGGTTGACGCTAGGGAGAGGTCCAGGTCGTCCTCCGAGCGGGAGTAGGACATCTCCGAGAGAAGGGTGCCTAGGAGTAGAAAAATTGTTTAGTTATCTTAAAGAAGTCTTTGTTCAAGTTAAAAGATGTCCTGAGGTAGAGTCCTGTGCAGGTAATAAACAGTTACATAATTATGTACATACATTGTCACAAACTTTCACATTTTATTTATAATAATATGATTCTGTCTGTTTATCAACACAAAGCCAAAACGGAATTCAAATACCACAAAATGGAAGTGTTGCTGATTAAACCAGAAACAGAGATTAGAAATTATCTGAACAAATGATAAAAATAAAACTCTGACATAGATTCGAATTCAATTAGGCAATAGCAAGGGATTCGAAACTGCGAAAGAACCATTTTATGAATCAATAGTCTCATTTTACCAATCCTATTATGTCTAATGTTCATGACCTCAAAATCATAAAGTGTTTACATAGGAGTAGGGAGACCTAAAATACTACAACTTACTACAATTATTTTTACAACAAAGTACTCACCAGTAGAATTAAGCTCAGGAACACCACTGAGCTTAGCATTATGATCTTGCTGTGCTGTACCATTTAGAAATGCAAGCTTTTGTAGAGTTTCATCATTCAATTTTGCGCGATTGTCGTTGAATAACAGGTCCCGTGCCATGTCTAGCAGTTTACTCTGTAATAATATACATTGTAGGGTATTACATGCTACATGCATTATATAAAATAAAGTATTACTTTATGGTCAATCAATTAGGAAATACTTGAAAGAAAATTGTGCTCAAAATAGATTGTAATTGAAATCTCTCAAGCTTTGATCAAACAAATCAATTATTTAGGGGATTTTGGTGACATCAGTTTGACTATAGTGCAGCACATACATAATATGTTTTAGAATGGAGTATGATAGTGCTGATTTAAAGACAGCTCAAGTACAATTAATATTCAAAGTTATAAAAAATATGACCAGTCAGCATTGGAAAAATTCTTCAGAATTTGACTATGATCGATATATTTTTGATACTGACACATAGTAATAAGATTACATCGAACAGGAAAAAATTAACAAATTGCAAAGGTAGCATACTAGTAGTAGAAGATTTTAATTTTAAAGCTAAACATACCAATTCACTATACTTCTTCAACACAATATTCCTTTCCCTCTTCTCTCCATCCAGTAGTTTGCGTACATGGGCAAACTTGGCCTCCCACTTAGCCAATGTCCGTAAAGCTTCATCCAGCTCTGACTGTAGTCGAGCTGACTCTGCTTCAGCCGCAGCCCACTGGCCACGCACCCACTCCATTTGTTTTACAAAGGCTAGGAAACCTGCAGTTTTGATTTTGTTAAGAAAACTTTTATGGACTTATCTTTAAAAATACCAAATGTTCATTTTTGCTATTGTCAATTCATGCATAATAGAATTTCTGTCTAAGTCCAGCTTCCAATAGTAATCAGATACATTAAACCCATTTTCTCAGCAATCAGTGGGTCAGATAAAAAAAACACTCCAACCAAATTTTTGGTAGGAAGATAGTAGTTTTGGACTATAGTCCTGTGTAACACAATTCAATCTTACACAATATGTTATGTAGTTGCAAAAACCTTCGAAAATAGCTCATGCCAAACCAAGTTTCAAAATCATCTGATTGAAATATTAATTTGTGGTGTACCTATGTTGTTTACTTAATTCAATAATCCTATAAATAAAAATATATGAAATGTCAACCCAACAAGTAAAAAAATTAACCAGTTTGTTTTATCAATCAAAAAGTTTGTATGCTCAAGGTCATAGGATGTATAATGAGTGTGCCTTATCATAACATTTGAATTAGTACATAGTAATAAAAAAGTTAACTGTTACTCATAACAGTTAGATTTGGATAAGTATTTTGTAATATTTGGCATATTTTTTTGGCAACGCGGCTTATCGCCCGCCATTATTGACAGATTATCAGTTAGTGCAGGTAGGAGGTAGGTACATACCTGCACAGATTTAACAGTTGAAAAGAAACTGAAGTTTGCAGAATATTACTTATTATAAGTTTAACACTTAGTTTTAAAGATAGGACAGGATAAGGAACTCACATTCTTCAGCTGCTCCGTCGTTCAGGATATTGTTCAACCGATTTATATCATCAAATTGTGCCACCAACGACAAACCAATGCTGGCACCCGAATCCGAATTCTCTGTACTCATTTTGAATCAGTTTTCAGTCTCACACTTATAACAAAACAAAAACTTAAATAGTTCTTAAATTATTTCACATTTCAGTTAGACTAACAGCAAAACAAATCTTCAACCGTACAAAACTTAAAAATTAACGGCTTTCGGTTACGACCACTGACAGATGCCGCGATGCAAACAGGTTGCGTTCAAAAACTAGCGTGTGAGCAAATTATGATTTCTACACGAGGATATCAAAATGATTTATTAAGTTGTATATCTTATTGATAGTTTTCGTACATCTTTAACAAAATAAAGTTGTTTATTTATTTCCTACTATTGATATATTACCTGAAAAAATACACTAAAAAAATTGAACTTTTGTGGCGCGTCTGAGAAATTAATTTATCTTTGTAAGGATTCCGAACGTTTCCTTGGATTTTTAATGTTGTCATATCACGAAATATTTTGGATATCACGGGAAATTAAATGTCTTAATTGATATCGTATTAAAAGAACATGACATGCCACATTCAAATCAAGTTCAAGTAGGCATTCCAAATGTTGATAAATTAATGAATGATAAGTATTTTTCAACATTCATTATGTTGAGCCCAGCTATTACTTGAGGTTTTGATATATGAATTTAATAATACATGCTGACAATAAGATTATTCTGAACTCTTACGTGGTTTATGGCGTTACGGCGAATCGCGTGTAAAACTTTTGATACAAAAAATTAAGGTACTATTCTATAAAGAAACGGCATGAGACAACAACAAAAGGAAGTACGGGAGAAAATATTATTTCCTAAATTTTAGGGGTAAATATTTTCTTAGTATGGCAACAAAAAATATAAATTCCTATCTGACACTGACAGTTCCGTTCATTGACAAATCGCGATGACGTTCGGTTGAGAGCGGTGGTTCGTTCGAGTGGGCCGCGCTGCATAGCGAATATTTGTGAGATAATTATTTCCGAGTAAACCGGCGCCCTAGCCAACGCGCGTAG
The DNA here is from genome assembly GCF_050436995.1 of Anticarsia gemmatalis. Taxonomy (NCBI): domain Eukaryota; kingdom Metazoa; phylum Arthropoda; class Insecta; order Lepidoptera; family Erebidae; genus Anticarsia; species Anticarsia gemmatalis. The sequence goes on along the minus strand of NC_134757.1, from coordinate 10,841,078 downwards.
CCATGGCGGACGAGGAGAATAATTGTGATGAAGGTGGTGGTGATATGCGCGCCGGGCAGGCGTTTCGCTTGCGAGGCCGTAAGGGTGCGCTCAAAAAGAAGAATGTTTACCTGATCAAAGACCACAAGTTCATGCCGAGGTTCTTCAAGCAGCCTACGTTCTGTTCCCACTGCAAGGACTTTATATGGTAAGTGATTGATCATTTTGGTAGAATTTGTCGATAGTGCGATAATATTAATGTAAAATTAAAAATACACTATTTGTTTACAATGAGGAGGCGCCCTGTGTACGGTTTAGCTTTTTTTGGGTTGCCGGACGATGATAACAGTCTGTTCAGCCAGTGTTAACGATCACATTGTAAGAATTAAATTGGATGTATAAATGGTTGTCATGATGCAGTTACCAATTTAGGTCTGTATTGTTTGGGATGGATATAATAACGCGTTTTCCTGTGCGGCTATAATTTACGTTATCGGCGCGTACGTATAATATAATGCTAGATGCTTCATTTGTTTCAGCATAATTATAAACATATAATTTATTTTATTACAAATATATTTTTAGTAAAATATCCCAAAAAATATTATCTGTGATTTCTAATAGGACTCTTATTTGTAAATTTTATTTTAAAAATATTTTCCCATAAATTTTCCTTATTCTGAACATTAATACTAGGTATTTCAATGGAAATTTATTTATATTTCCTTAAGATTATTTATATTTGTCCTGTTCAAGATCATATTTGTTTGTTACCTCAAGTTATATTGATAACATACCTCTCATATACCTAATATTTATTCATAATGAAACTATTTTTAAAGTATTTTTTTTCTTACTTACTTCTTCTTATAAATGCCCTGTCTAAGAACTGGGCATTTTAAAAAGTTTAATTTATATTTTGTGATCAAAATGATACCAATACTTTCTAATAGTTAATTAAAAAGAGATGTTAAAATAATTTTCTACAATAAACATTTAATGGTAACTTGCAATCTTATGAAGTATAAAATTAATATCCAATAAGTAAGACTTAACTATTAAGAATGAAGCCAGAAAAACTTGATTTCAATATCTTAACAAAACCAGAAATATGAGTGTTATTTAAAGAATACTTATTTTTAAATATATCAATGTCAATGTAAAATATTAAATTGGGCATCTACTTTTATTTTTAATAATAAACCAATACTATCACACTATTATTGTCCAATGGGGTAGACAGCGGAACCTTATTTTTACACACAATCTCCAATTCCCATAAAATATTGGTAACTAATCTTTTGGCCTTAATCATCTGCAATAGATGTATTCAGGCCAATGATGATGATGAATCTTTTAAACACAATATACTTGATATGATGACATTAAATATGTAAAAAAATCAGACTGCAATAAAAATAAAAATATTTAACATAGTCTTATCTGAACAGAGAAAAAAAAATTAAAAGCAAACAAACAAGGCAATTTTCTTATTTTCAAAGAGTTAATGGTTGATGGACTCATTGTTTACTAAAGTATTAAAACTCTTGTATCAACAATTTGTCATATGCCAGAACAAAAAATAATTTAGCTACCAATAAATTAAGTTGTCAGCTTATAATCAGCTAAATAAATATATTTTTCGTACTGTAAGTGGGGAAATTGTAATGATAATATAATTCCTCGAAAGCCTTGTGATTAATCAGGTATTCATAGAAGAACTACACATATTTTTAGTAATACAATTTTTGTACAGAACTATGTACATTATAGTATTTTTTGTTACTTAACCTTTATTTTACCCACTTAATAAAATAATAAAATTATACCTGTCATCAGTAGAACATAAAATTTTTTTGTTACATCATCCAGAATCAAAGTTTTAAATACATATATATTTCGAATAAAATATTGGTAATTCTAATCTTAAGAAAATAATTAAATATTCAATGAAGTTGTTTATCAACTTATTCATGTTATAAGATTAGTCGTAAACCATAAATAAATAGGTGCCTATATTTAATATAAAAAGACGTAAAAATATTAATAACATTGACCTTTCCTGCTAGCAAAATGCAGACTTGTTGGTAGCATATTATTATTAAAAGGGTGTTAAAAAGAGAACAATACCAAGACATTGTCTTAGGAGAAGGATTGGGTAGTTGACTGGGTTAACGAACAATGTATTAAACTTGTAGTTGTTAAAAGTTCACCTTAATTGCTCAGGCTATGTATTTTTTTTCGTTAATAATGTTGAAGTTGTAATTATTAGAGACTGAAAATTTTTTTAGACACTCATTTGATACCATCGAAAATACGAAATTGTGACGTCACTACAACGTATATTACACTATAATGTGTTTTTGATATTTCATAAAGAGTAGCTGATTTGACTGGCAGTCAAGTAGAGGTACCCTACTATATGGATTTTTGAATAGTGTTAGTACGGATGAAATTTCATAAAATCACGAACTTTCGAGTTCGATAGTTAGTAAGGTAGTAGGTAAAGTAGTTTACTACTACCGCTTTACTAACGAACTTCTTAGGTCTTCCCAATTCTTAGAAGAATACCTATTCTAATTACTCGTACCTAGTTCCTCGTAGTGAAAAAATATCACATTAAGATTCTCTCTGTGTTAATTTCGATCAAAAATAAAAACGCGAAAAGTCGTTCTTGCTTGCGGGTGTAACATACGTAATATTATAAAAATAAAACATTAAAAACTATATTATTAATACAAAAAGCTTAGCAACCGATATCTAATATAGTTGTTCAGATTATGATATCAACATAAAATGTATTTTGTATTTTTATGACTTGTTCATTCACTGCAGAACAGATATAATGCGTGCGTGATATTTTTTTATAACTCGCCTTTTCATGCCAATTTCAAAACAACGTAGAATTATCACAAATAGTCAGTACATTATTTATTCTACAATTTTTAAATTGTCATGTTGATTATATAGGTACTTCAGTACGGCGACGTTTTCCGCGTGAAAAGATTTCCCGGGGTAAAACTATATGTGTAATCCAGGTTGTAAGCTATCGTTGTACCAAATTTCATTTAAATCCGTCTTATAGTTTTTTGTAAATGAGCATCAAACTTAACTACATACGTACTATCGAACAAACTGAATCATGACCCACCATGTGCTCATTTTCTAAAATACGTCTATATACACGTAGGTCGAAATTCGCTTGAACCTACGTTTCCTTGGTAATGAATTTGTTATCTGTCATTATCGCGACAAATCTTTGTGCGTCCATTATAGGAAATAATGTAACTATAAAAATTAAAATAATATAGGGTAACCAGTATAGTTATTACCCGGTTAAGGAATTTATACACAATTATGGTCAATAGTATTCTAATAGTACTCTTTTATAAACGCAACTTAATTTTTTTTTCTAAAGGAACATCAGTCATTTGTTTCAATAACTTTGTAAACATATAAATAAAAAACGACTTCTTAAATCACAGTAATTGTCCACCTAATTTTAAAACTTAACGAAAAAAGTAACCAGTATTCTAAAAGTGACATAGGTATATTGCAATTAATTTGAACTGGTTACTGTAGAAATTAAAATAAACGTATTATTGCTTAACGTTGGGAATCACTGTATGCTGGGCAATGACTATAGTGGTTACCCTAATCGACACGTTTCACAGATTTCTAAATGACGTGCTATTTGACATTTGACACAAATATATTTTTTCGTTGTGAAAAGAGTTTAGACTATTAACATTCTAGATTCAAATTAAGAGTGATTTTTTCGAAAACGTATCTAGTACTGTGCTAACAAAGGTCAAAGTTGTCTGTAGTCGTAGATACATCATAACACAGTTGTATTCATGTTTAAAATGTCCTAAGTGCGACTTTGACAATAGAGATGAAATTCTTACTGTTTTGACGGTTTCAAGCGAATTGTCGGCAAAATGGGTCATGATTCAGTTGGTTCGATAGTACATCTGTACATAGTTATTATTTTTCGCGTTTATACTTCTAGAATAGGATAGGAAAGTAGGATATACAAATTTTGTATTATAGTTTTGTCACCTTCACAGAGACGAATGTATTTAATTTCATGCGCGGATTTTCAATCACTGAGTATCACCTAAAAAATCCAATGACGCATTTTAAATTCTGACATCAATTGACATTGTGATCTATAGAATCGAATTTGATTCCAACTAATGTCTATTCACAATCTTAAATTCCAAACTAACACTTAATCGAACGCTCGATCAAAATTGAAATAATTATAATCGCTAAAATCTAATTCGTAATTTCAATAACCTTAAGTAATGCGCTAATTTGGAACTTAGGAGCACGAATTCATTAGTTACTGGACTAATTATTAGTTTCTGAGTACATTTAGCGGTAGTTTATCTATTCAATAGCGTTTTTTTCTATATGCGTTTTAACGCCATATAAATAAATGTACCTCAGGAAGCGGGGATAATAACCATAGTTAAACAGTGTCTTGTCTTTTTCACTCATATACGGTTTGAAGATTGATCGAAAGTGACACAGCATTATAACTAATTAGAGCTTTTATGAAGTTTATTACTAAGACAGTTGTATGTAAATTACAACTGCAATAAAATTAGTCAACGCGAAGGGACTAGCGATGTCAATGTTCAGAGCACGTTTCAGTGTACAGACTTCTTGAATAATGTAACCCAGACAAATAACTGAGTACTCATTCTGTAGGAAACTGAACAGCTTATATTAAATGAGAGTAATATAGTTGAAGAAAGACAGGATATGTTTATTTATTTCGCCCTAATATTAAGTTCTTCCACTCCGTTATTGAGTTTACGTTTTCTATGTACAGACTTTATTATAATTGGTTTTAAGCGTTTGAAATAATCGGAAAATCGATTTTTATATGCGTCTAAATTTAACTGCATTATATTTCAACTACCAACCATGCTTTTCTTTTTGTAAATTGAAATATTTTGCCTTCTCGAAAGGTCGTAGCGACCATAGAAAGCAGGAGACGTATTTTCTATGGTAGCGACTATGGCAAGCTTGTGTAGTAGCTCAAACATTAATCAATGATGCTGATATTAGTTTAATTTGAGATTGAAAATTTATATAATTATGCAGATGTTACAGTAATTTCGAAGTAAAAGTTTACTATAGTATATTACCATAGTATACTTAGTATAGTACTATTCTACATTTTAGACATTTGTAGAAAGACGTAACAACAGGTCAACTAGGTCAGTAATCTGTTGCTAATTGTCTTAAAACGTGAAGCCGAACACTAGCTAAGCCTACTTTTAATGGCTTCTGAAGTTCTCAATACTACTTCTATATTATTATAAATGCAAAACTCTGTAATACGGCTGTTGATTTCACGGCGGAACTGCCAAACCGGCCTGAGTTCGAGGTCTAAAGGAACTAAATAACAGGCTACTTTTTTTTTTCTTATGTTACTATGAGACGAATGCAGAAACACTACTCAATATCGAGTGATGCTCAAAAGCATATCTTTCGCTACGGTACATGTAATGGGTAGGTGGCGAGCCTGTTGCCATTTACCGAGCACGTTACCAAACTCTAGACTATTTTTCATAAACATTTTATTACAAATCACAAAAAAAAACAAAATATAACTTTGTCCGACTCGGGAATCGAACCCTCAACCTTCATGATCGGTAGACGGCCGTTTTACAGTCAAGTCTGTATGTAAACTATGCTATTGTATTACAACCGTACGGTACTAATGATCTCACAACGAGAGGTGCTCTATTAATAATATCGGTGCAAACGTTCAAATGTTTAGCTTTTAATAAATCAAAAGGTATAACTGACAAATGGATTGCCAATTTTATGCGCGAGTTGTTTCATCATCTGTTGCCGTGTTAATGCCAATATTTGTAGTTTTGTCTCTTTCTAACTATAGGGGTACGAAAGAGATGGACGATGAAACTATATTAAAATGAAAACTAGTGACTGTTTTCATTTTGCGTTTAGCAAAAAATATGATAAACAAATGCAAGGAAATCAATGAAATATAGTTAGAGTAACTTCTGCCCGCGACTTTGTCCCTAAAAAGGATTTCCTGGGGAAAAAAGTGTTCTTACACATATGGTACTTTTTACCTCGGATGAAAGGAGAATGGGCAAAATAGTATGGAGCCTGGGCGATCCGCGGCCAAACTTGATTTTTTGTTTTTTTAATGTAGTTTAGTCCTATAATTACCGTGTAGAAGTTTTATTGCCGCGACGCACTTATATGACGAACAAAAAACATTTTTGTTTTTGAGCACTTTTAATAGCATAAAAACATATTTTTGGCTTATATTCGGAGATTAAATAAAAAGTACTATTTATATTATTGCATACAAATGTAGACATTATTAATATTCGAACAATCATAACATGTAAATATATAAATATCGTAACAAGTAAACATCTTGCTCTTCTGATAATTCAGACAGATAAGTCGTCTCAGTGAATATATTAATATATTCACTGAGACGACTTATCACTGGTCGGTAAACGATCTGTTGGTTAAGCAACCGTTGGCGCGGTCATTCTATAGATGGGTGACCGCATTGTGGTATTTGAACTGAGCTTCTCCGTGCTTCCGAGGGCACGTAAAAAGTCGGTCCCGGTTTTTCTCAACTAAGATAACATTCGGGCGGCTTGAACAACTTTGAAAGTAGGTGAACCATATGATAGATAGATACGAGTTACGATTATTGTTCATTTTTGATGGCATTGCAATCGTTATAAGAAGATGTAACGTTATTACACAACATTAAATGCATTACAGACACGAAATAATTGTATTTGTTCTATGAAATTCCATTATATTTACATGTCAATATATTGTTTCCTGAAAGGATTGCAGCGAAACGTTCTTAGTAAAAGTTGTTCCTAGTTATCATTACTTTAATTTGACACTACTTCATTAATGGCCGCCGACCGCCCAGGAGTGCCCATTCTCCTTTAAGTTGCAAATTAACTGCGTGCCAAATTTCATAAAAAAATAAACTTAAAAGCGTCTTCCGCACTAAAAATAATTGCTCTTGAGTCCCGGGGACTATTATGAACAAATACGTACAGTAGTTTTGTACAAACGAGTAACAAACATTCACACATACTTCCACATCAATTTTCGCAATTAGTATAATGGTAGGAAGTAGGATAATATAGATAGCAGAATACTAAAAATAATCAACAATAGCATCCAGTAATTGTCAATTGTATAAGTCAATTCACTTCAATTCATAATCAATTGTTCGTTTAGGACAAATCAACATAATATTAATGAAATCATATCATTGACCCCATTGATTCAATTTTACGTCATTTGAAAATCGTCACGTGGAATTAGAGGAAATGGGATTCTATCAATAGAAAACGTATTTACGTAGGTGTATTCATGAGAGAAATAAAGTCTAGTTTAATTCAATCAGAGAGGTGATTTTGGGAGACAGGTCGATTGAATGATTTTTTAAATAAAAAATCCTTTTGTTTTTATATTATTTTATGCTGGTTCATTATTGTAATTAAAGAATTAACCTACATGTGTCATGGTTAACAGTGCAATAGGTGTCGTTTCTAAAATTATTGTTAACTGTCTTCTAACCGTGACTTGGTCCGCGCTGAAAACAATCCTGCAGTAAAAGAAATCTGTTAATCCATTTTATCGTTTTGCGTAAAAGACAAACATACGACCACTCACACTAACTTTTAGAAAACTTACAAAAAAAATGTTAAGATAATGGAAATCTTTTATGAATAGTGTCTCAAGTATGTTACAGACAACAACAGTTCAAGACCTAGCAAAACATATTACAATTAATTTCACTTCCTTGTTTCGTTTCTTTATTGGCGCAGCTCCAGAAACCAAGTCCTTTCAGTTTTCCGATAACACATGACACTATACTGATATCAACGTTATTGAATTAGGTTTCTTAGTGTCTAATTAGTTAATTATTTGTCGCAGTTTTGTTACTGATTCGTTTCTAAGAAGTAGTGCCAGAAGAATTATACATGCGTAGCAACAATCATTACTGCTGTACAGGTGCTAAATAGATCATTTATCAATGTACTGATAATTTATCAATGTATTGAATAGGGTAGTTGATTTACAGTCAAATTAGTCTATAAAGTGTCAAAAACGCATTTTCGTATAGAAATACAACATAGTGACGTCACTATTATTTTCGTTGACATCAAATAAGTGCCTAATATAATCAATAATTTCAGTCTGTAATCATATTAATTTCATCATTAAAAATGTTGCTTGCATTTGATTCATCTAATCCTTTAACGAGTACAACTTTTCTATGCCTTATTAAATCTATCAAACACTACAAATCGATTCTTGATCGTATTAATGTAAACGTAACAAATGACGATCACCATAATTCTCTTTACTAACAATGCAGTATTACGATGTACTATTTAAAGCAACCACGCATCGTATTTTAACAGGAAATTTTACTATGTCTATAACAAAACTAAATATAAACCGGAGACTGGTACTTGTCGATTTATTGACTCTATTTTTATATTAGAATGGTCGAAATGGTATGCTGATAATAGGGTTGTCGGGTCCTAAAATACTACCATTGGTCTAATAGCTTATCTCATATTTGCGAGTTTGCGACTAATCGCCAGCAACTACGTTTTTCGAACGAGCCATGCGATAAATCAACTAGTTGGTCGACGCAATTAATATGTGCGTAAAAACTAAAACATAACTTTCGCTTTCGATTTGTCAATGCTGCGTTGTAACTTAAGAACTATTGGATATTCAAAAGAGGTCTTTAAATGGCAGTAGTACATCGAATCTGATTAAATATAAAATACAAAATACAAATATGCTCAGTATCATGTCGCTCTTTTTGTAAAAACTGCAAGCGATATGCACATGTGATTTGATCAAAAGCCTAAAGCAGACCACACTCGTAAAAAGCTAAACGTATCCACCAAACACCTGGCAGCCCTACCTTCAAACTTTCAGTGACAAGCATTTGGCTCGCGAATACAATTTATTGATTTTACCCACTTATTATAAACTGAAATATTATGTCGCGGTGTATTTAAAGGATGTTTATCGATACAAATGGGGCCAAGGTTTGGCTGACAGTCAACAGGTAAATTCTCATTTGTTCGCGAATTACGAAGGAAGATATTCAGAATTGATAATTTGCGATAAGCGTACAACTTTTGAGTGCCTAGTTAGCAAATATTTGATGTTCAATGTAATTGGAATCATTACGATTTAAAGCGTTTAGGAGGAAATATTTCAATTGATGGATTGTTTGTTTGGATAAAATTGCAGGTACATATTTATAATTTGTTTGGGTGTTAAAAATGTTTAGTAAATTTGAATATAATTTATGATAGTAACCAGGAGTTTGATTGTGTCATTATGGACCTTACACTTATGATTATTACAGGAGTGATGTTGGAAAAGAAGGCCATTTTTTTATGTGGATATGTCTGGACCAATTTGGATTAAAATCGCACGTGAGACGCTACTAGTTCATGTATAAGTTGTATTTTTTTTTTGTAATCTGTCGTTTTGTTAAATGAACTTTTGAAGTTGTTGTTAAATTGTCTACAGTTGTCAGTCAACTTGGTCTTTTGTACATAACTCTTATGAGCGGCTGCTGACTCATTGTGTCTTCTATTTAAATTAACAAGAACATAACTCGCTGCTGTCATGTAAATCGCTAGGGGATTGTAGACAGTGTGTAGCTGTTATGCTTTGTCAAGATATCTCTACTTTAGACAGTCATATGATTGAGAGAATCTTACGTAGTTCGTACATACATGCTTGGACTACCAGTCAAATCAGTTACTCTTTATGTACGTGTACAGTATAGAAATACAACATAGTGACGTCACAAGTTCGTATTTACTTTGGAATTAAAGAAATGTCTATAATAATTTTTATTCCAACATTATTAACGAAAAAATTTACATGGCTTGAGGAATTTGGATGTACCTTTTACGAGTACAATTTTTTTTTTTTTTCTTCAACTAAGTCAACTACACTATTCATTTGTCTACTCTTATGGTAGTAAATGCTATTAATTGTTACCGAATTTCAACTAAATATATGAGAGTAATGTCTGTTACTTCTGCGTTATTTTCCATTTAGGATATTTGCCAGGTGTGTACTTCCGACCGGCAGCCGGTGTGTATGACGAATTGTCGATATGTATTTACGTGCATTGTGCATGGAGTCAGACTACGATATTTATGTAATAAGATGTATGAATTTGGTCCAAATGACTTATCGTCGTGATATTATACTATAATGTATTGGTTTCAACCACTGGTTTTGCAACCACGTGGATTTTTCGGGGGCTTTAACCTATTTCTGTGGTATAAAGTAGACAACGTTGTTAGGGAATATAGAAGCTTTATTTTACGATGAAATTTTTACAAATGTTTTCTACTTTTGGAGAAACTCGCTGAAAATCGATATTTTAGTAAAAAATCTAATTCACACGAATATTAAAGTATTTTCAAAGTAGTTACTCAATAGGAATGAAATAAAGTTTTTTGGTTATAGTGTGATCGCAAATACAGATAACGGAAGGCGCCTATAAATGTAGAACACGTTTTTTTCGTGTACGATTTTTTAAAGCTCCGATTGTTATCAAAAGTACACCTGTGAGGAAATGATAACGCATATCTTATGCTCGTATATAAAAAAGGATATTCCCCGAACTAAAGTTTGAGAATTAAATCGTTGCGGAATGGTATTATTCGTCCCGGGAAGTAAGTCACAAAAGATTTTTTACTAGGGATTCAAAAGAGGGTAAAATTTTACAATCACACGAAATCGGTTACTGTATTTTATATAAACTCGAAGATAGTCTAAGCAATTGACATGATGATATATTATTGCTAGGACCATACATGATTTTCATATACCAGTGGATCCTATAAGATTTGCTTAAGTCGATATTCTTAAAAAAAAAACAAGACGAAGTTGGGACTCCTCCCTGGTAAATCATATTCATGATTCTGAAAGTACATAAGAAATAATGTAGCACATACCCGGCACATATGTCGGTGCTATGCATTGAAAATCAGGCAATCACTGCCGAGATCTCATTAGCCCCGGCTGCGTATGCTTGATTATAAATTAATGCGTGTAAGGCAAAATGTAATCTGTTTTGTTCTCCCCTCCTTTTCTAATCTACGTTACAAGTATGCTCTGTCTCTCTCACTCTTGTGATTAAATGTAGTTGAGGTACTGTCTTTAATTAATTGGTACTACTTCTAGGAGTTTCTGGAGTATTGCATTTCTAGGGAAACCTTTTTCGGAAAGTGGATATTATGTTTTACATAGCTGCCTTGGGTCCCTAATATATCTGAGCTCGAAGGTTTTTTGCTATGGATAAACGTCTTGCAGGTAGAAGTTATTTTTTCATTATCATAGCTTCGTGGGATCCCTAATTTAGCTCCAAAATGTATGTAGTATTGTGAGAGGTGGAATGACACAACATTGAAAATGACCATGTTCTCTATACTTCATTCCAATACCCTTGAGCTATTACTATTTTTTTAATCTACAGTCCCGGATTTCAAAACCTATCAAGGACCAATTTTTTTTAACTTACTGGTTTCGACAAATATTTGCTTTGTGTGGAAACAGAACTTAACACACTTAATGCAATAATAGAGCATCAATCACCTTGACCAGTCGCTGTCAAAAACGCTCATTAAATACTCATTTAAGACACGTTTTTTTTAGCACGACTATTATATTTGCTCAATATTAAATCACCTGACATATTCAAAAACCACAAAGGCAATTAGCTTAAGTGAAAGATCTCTGATAGTTCTTATCAGTATGTAATCTCACCTTATGTTATAAAATCATGATAGCGTCATATCTGTTTTATGTTCGTGTATCAATTAAAGACGTTCGTGAATTAAATGATGTGATTTTCTGTCCGTATATTAAATTCGGGTGTGTTTTCCTAGGTAACAGGGAATGAGAAAATCGGTCAAATATTGGAACAGTAAAACAATATAATAATAATACAATAATATAAAGTCAATAGTCAGAATAAGAATATTAAAGTAGGAAAAATGAAACGTAATGCTTTTTTTGTAATACAACTCCAGCTTAGAACAACTGAAAATTCGAAAAATGTATTTAAATTATAGAATTCTAGAACAGTCGTCTATCGGAGTAATCAAATAAAAATGTAACGGCCATCTTCAAAATTAGCGTCCATTAAAAAATGGTTATCTTTTAAAATTTCAACGTTTATTAATGAAGTTATATAGATTTTGCTATTGGTTTGGAAATATAAAATATGGCTACTTATAATATATTAAAATATTTAAACCAGTTAAAATCATCGAGTGTTACGGCTGGTGGAACACGGTAGACGGTCTGTCCCAATTAACTTCACCGCGCGTTGATCGTTTGGTTATGCTCAATGAACTACCAGACTTCATAATTTTGAAACATATTCGCATGTTCTGGTAATTATTTGAGAGAGAATTTTGATGAGTTTTGTGTTTAAACTGGATGTTTGTGTGTTTGAAAGATTATTTGAGTGCTAAGGATTACGCATTCTAAACTTGACCGTGCTATAGATTTTAAGATTCGTTGTAGGAACTACAATCTGAAGAATGTCACGGAAATCTTTGATTCGACAGCAAAAAGATCAACCCATCTAGAGGCGATTGAACGATTGAAAAAAAAAAAAGAATACTACCAGAATTCATCTCAATAGTAGCCCCGATTAGTAATGTGCTTAGTAAATGGTTATAGGCTCGCCCCCTATTACATGGAACACACCTCTGCCTACACCTTAGAATATAATTGATGTGATATTAAGTAAGAATGTATGTAATAAAGTATGTACTTTATACACGGCATTAGTTCATTGAACCTTGAACTGCAACAAAGATTTTGCAACACTTACTCTTCATCAAAAAGTAATTCAAACAACAATATCTAAAATAACCCAATTATTTGATACAACAATGTAAACACAAACATGTCGTCACAGCTGCAATTTTGAGTACAGTTCATATCGCTAACGTGCGTCAAGGTCGAGTGCGAGTCATGGATTGTGACGTCACTATACCTCATGTGGACTTTACTATACGTCTATACGCACTTATGCGGATACGTTTTTATGATGCTCATTATTCATCAAAAGAAACATTGAGATCGCGACAGATGTAAGTCTTTTGTGGAGGCTCATTTTTGTTTGTTTGATTTATCTTTCTTTCGGATGTTATGGCTCTCGTATTGAGATGCAAACTACGTCAATGTCATCATAATCATATACTGCAAGTATATGAGTTAAGTCCTGTATTGATGATGTATATCTTAAGTACATATAAACAGAAAAATTCACGCCTGTTTCCCACAGCGACAGGGACATACCTAGACAGAGACCAATGACCGCCGCTTACTACAATCCCTACAAATACGCTTTGCTTCATTCATATCCATACATATTCTTGTCATATCTTGTTCAGATTTTTTGTATTAAAGACACATAATTACCCGAAACAGGGAGAAACGATTTCTATGCTCTACAAATCGTTTCTCCTTGTAAAAATTCTATTTGCTTGAGTTCCTACCTACTGGCAAACAAACAGTGCTAACTAGTACTAAATTGTAATTCCTAGAAATATAGCCATTTTAATCCCTGATAACTGTAGTAAGTACTTGATTTTCGACACTCGATTGCTCTTAATAAAATATACAAACACATAAAATGACGCCTCATAGCTAGAAATTTAAAAATTTGCCAGTCAAATATACAAAACAATAAAACAAGTCTAAAAGCAAAAACTATGATGAACATAGATTAATTTGACGTGTAAACGTTTTGAACGCAAGTGTTAAAACCGCATGCCACCTCGTTGCGGTCGTTCCGCTTTGCGACGCAGTTATTCACATGTCTGGGTTAGAATCAAATGTCGTCTATACAGACACTGATAAACTAGTATTTATATTTAGATTCAAGTTGTTATATTGACATTTTCGAATTTATGTTTTTGTATGTAAATTTCTTTGAGATGTTTATAATAAAAATATAATGATTTCGGCGAAGTCGTATTAAATGTTGAATTGGTAAACAATAGTTTGATTAAAAACGTATTTTTTAAATTGTTAACGTCGTTTCTGTGTTTCTTTAGTATCAATCGGTCTACTATTTCGATTGTGCCACCGGTTGGCTCTACTATAGGGACTACTTCCTGAGACCTCAATTTGCTATAGTCTTCTTTTTGATTTCTGGTACTTAAACGTCATAATTATAATTGAAATAAATTACTGTTATCTTAAAAACTACAAAATAATAGGTACAGTAATGAAGTTTCAATCTTGAATGCTTTAAATCCTTACTCATAGAGCTGCAAAACTCACTACCTTACAATCAACGGTACTGCGGTTTGTTTTGTGTTTGTCTATCTTTCTCATTACTTCCTAGCCGGTGAACGTACTTTAGTCTCGTGATCAAAATCATATTATATTTAGAACCTACACTTCCTATATTAAAAGATTAGACACGGTTCTAATACAGCCACGTCATTTAAAACAGTTCTCTTAGAAAAAACAAGGATAAATCTGAATCATACGTTTTTTGTTCGCCTTTCGAGTATTGCAAATAGTCATGGTTATTACTTGGGGATTTTATAGATATGAGAATGTTTGAATGAAAAAAACTGTCTGCTGATTTTGCTGTTGCTTACTTACTGCTTTAAATCAATAAATATTTGTATTAGACATGATCTATGTCTGCAGTCTGATCTACAAGAGTAGATGAGACTTCATATAAAAGCGGCCAAGCGGCCAGCTATCGAGCTAGGACGCGTGCCTATTTTTTGGAGGAAAAAAGAGTTAAGGCTCACTTTGTCTGTAAAATTATTTTTAGCACATAAAACTTCACAATCACGCCACTACCACAAATGCTCGTATACTGAAAAATGAAATAACCAGCAATAAAGCCTTTAACTAATGGAAAAGGGTTATTGAGGTTCTCTAGCAAAAGGAGGAATCTATTGTCGAGCTTCTGAATGGTGCCAATCCAATACCGTAAGTAATGGTTCCTGTGAATAAACCTATAAATATGTTCAGAAACATGACGATTTTTGAGCTAAAATATTATTAACAATTCTCGCACTAAGAATTGCTGTTGTGTCGCGGGGACTCTAAAAAATGGCTATGGCTTTTGTAAATGAACTAAACAACTGCAATCAGACTGGTAAGTAGTCTTCCCCAGATGAAAAACTAACGCTTCATTTAAATTCCCTTGAATATGTGTAGGGTAGTTTTACTAGCAGAATTTTGATAGATAATTTCATTGGAAAACTAGCACTTTTAAATCATTAGTATACAGAAACTAGGTACAGGTTTATCGGCTGTATTACTTATTATTGGTTTATCCTGATGTTAATTATTTCTAACTAGATGCGGATAAAGTAAAGGATATCTACACATAATCCTTATTTACACAACAAATATTTCTGTAATTTTTGCACGATATTATCCTTCACATAAATATAAAACTTCTAATTAACACATTTTCCTTAATAAATAGTATCAAATGATATGTTACATGAACATTGACCCATATACCATAAAAATACGGCTGCAATGTTTTGCCAGCCAATTGAAATTTCCTGTGCGAGCTAGCGGTGCAAATTGACCAATCAGGAGCGTGAACGAGACATATATAGGCCAAATAGTTACATAGCTACATGTTTTATTGGATCCTGGACTATTAAATGATAGAATCTATTATTGGACTGCATTAGCTATGCCCCGAAGTTTCAATAGCGCTTATAACCATGTTTTGTGCATGTATTCCTCGTAATCATATTATAAATGAAAATTGATTTAAAAAACTTTAATAATACTGGATAATACAGCGACGTAAAAACCTTCGAAAATCGAGTTTTTGCCTTGATTTTAAAGCGTTTTCAATGATCCATCAATGGAAGTAAACAGTCTTGGGTACTTACTGTTATAGCTCAGAATTCACTTTGATTTGACCATCAAATATAACAAGAAAGTTTCTATTGATCGTGCCCAGTGATGAAGTGGCATCCTCTGGTAACTAGTCCTATGGGAAAAAAGCGTGACTTTATGTATGTATGTATATAATAAAAATCAATTACGGATAGACTCACAAACGTATTTTATTTTTACCTCAACAAGTACTCATTATACCGCACAATATCCTTGTAAAGCATTTCATGTTCAAAACAACCCTTCCTTAATATACTACAAATTGTATAATCAAGTCCCGAGACCAACCCTAGTGAGTAATGACGAACCCCTAGGACCTCGTAAGCTTCTGCAAATGACCAATCAGGAGCGAGATGACATGTTAAGCCTTGTTTCCACTGGGCAACAATTGACGCGCAACAGGTTCTGCGACGTTGCGCAACCACGAGCAACATTGTCGCGCAACTTTAGGTTCCGTTACATGCTGTTTAAATGTTGTGAAGTGGAGACACGCTTCAAATATTATAACTACAACTGCAGAAATTAACGCTTGTCCCTATGGCGATCAGTTATTGACGACTATTAATGCATGAAGAATCTAGTATCAAAGTCAATCGGTCAAAACGGGTTGATTGAAGATGGCTTTTTACTTTTAAGAAATCATGTTAGTACAAGTCACTGATGTCTATACTCCAACAATTTAGTGGAGGAGTGGCATGCGCGATTTATTTGGAGGATAATTGTTTAACTCTAGGTGTTTCCAAAATAAAGTAGCTGTATTTGACATGTCACCGTCAGCATTATAAGCCTGCGGTTCATTGATGGTCTAAATGTCTGAATTTGGTATACCTTCGTCAGCCGTAAAACTTGCATACAAGGGTACTACTGCTACTTAGTTCTTGATCTATAGTCGACTACTACCAGCGGATCGGTGACTTTGGAACGTAGACTCTATTGGACTGAAACTGTTGCTAAACAAAAGTCTCATGCTAACTTTCAACATGTTGAGTAACATGTTGCGCCACATATTGCCCAGTGAATACGAAGCTTTACGAGACTTACGGGGGCCATTTAAATATGTATCATGTTTCCGGTATGGCGTCCAATTTGATTGGGTGTGATTAGTTGTAATCTAATCTTTGGACTGGCTTAGCATCAAGGGCGAATGGTAAACACGTACTTACATGTTAAATGGTACGTTGAAAGCTTTCGCTTTGATAACTTGGATTTTTTTACTTGTTGATTTGCGAGTGAAATTTGCAGTTTGGCTATAACGTAAAAAAATCGGTTCCTAGTTGGTAAATCGTATTGTTTGTGGACTTTTAGATTTTGATGATGATAGCGAGATTTTGTTTATTAGATGATCTCTGAATCAATAAAACTGCTTTTGTAATGAGCGATAATCAAACGAAAACAAATAGCATGTTAACGTTTTTAAACTCCAGCGACTAGTAGAAGTCAAACAAGGTATCCTAAGTCTTTAATTTTTAATCGCGTTTAAGACCCGTTGCATTATAATAATAAATAGCAGGTTCTTTATATAGTATATCAGATTGTAGTATGTTTTCAGTTCATGTTGATTGTTTTATATAATGGGTTTTATATGTTTCGGGTAATAAATGGGTTTATTCCCATGGTCTCGTATCTTCTTTCTCTTCTAGTCCAAATAATTTATTATAATCTAGTTTAAAATGAAATATTTATGTAGCTTATTTATGTCTGGATGGCACCTTCTGACCCCGAATTTTAGTAACAATAACATGCCCCTAGGTATTTAGTTGAAACATGTTCAAAGTTATTATTTATAACTCCTCTGGCTTTATTTTGAAAGCCCAATGGCTATTAAAATAGAGTTTGAATATACGTTACATTTACTTGACCATCCTCTTAGCCATTGTTGTATTTTTTAAGACAAGTTCTACACTAGTAATTTCTCGTGTGTTGCGGGGACGTTTACAAACATACAAACGACGGATACAAAGTACGAATAGGCTCGTAAAAAATATTCGTAGATCTCACTAATATTTTCTTCCTGTGGGAATCGAATATTAACTCTTTTCCAATGCTTTTGCGATTCGCCTCGCACATCTCAGACGGAGACGCAGTCTTATCGCGATAAGAACGGAAGCAGAGAATTTATTTTAATTCATTCTTTTCTATTCATATCTACAGTAGTACAATAATATCTTATCTTAATCTAAGATTTTATAGTTATGTATGTCTACATATTACATCTAGCTGGACCACGTGGCTCCACTCACGTACAATCTCTCGTCCTCTAAAACCAAAAAAAAAAGTTTACTTCTAATTTTTGTGCTTAATTTCTTAGCACTAAAACTGAAACAGACAATGCCTTTTGCGTATATAATATTAGCATGTATTCGGAAACAAGAAAATCCCAGTTCAAAAAAATACCCGATCACAGTTGCCAGCCTTAAAAACTGCCTCCATTTTTTGACAAAGGTCAGTTCAGATACCTCACGCAATGGTTAATAGCTGAGAGCTGAGTCAGCACGTTCTGAACTGGACAGTCACCGAGGTGCCTGATATATCAGAAATCAGTTACTGTTGCGTCATCTCTTCACTCTTGTGCTTTGATCTTAATCATTGATATGATTTTTCCCTTTTATTTTTCGGAAGAGATATTTGCTAGTGGGACAATGATATTGGCAAATTATTTATTAAAGCTTAAGTTAAGGTTTTTTTTCATCAATAAGGGATCCAGGGATTAATAAGAAAATGTTGTAGTTTATTGACATTATTTGGTTTGCTATTATAT
Organism: Anticarsia gemmatalis; assembly: GCF_050436995.1. Classification (NCBI taxonomy): domain Eukaryota; kingdom Metazoa; phylum Arthropoda; class Insecta; order Lepidoptera; family Erebidae; genus Anticarsia; species Anticarsia gemmatalis. The sequence goes on along the minus strand of NC_134757.1, from coordinate 10,822,336 downwards.
ATTAGGTTTGCTAAATTAAGCAAACCTTGGGCAGGTATTATTGCGAGTTACCAACAAGTGTCCCATTGGCCGTTCCAGTTCACAACACATATAAATCTTGTAATGCTTGTAAAACTAAGCTACCATTTACGTAAGTAAGAAATAAACAATAACAAACTATTCTTTGTCCATAAAGATGAAGGTTAACTAAAATGAGATTTGTACGCGCGCATATTTGTTTTTGATTTGATTACTTTGATAGGACACCTGTACAATATTCTGTAAAATTTCGCAAAGCGACTCTACATCATGTTTTTCTTAAATGTATCTCTTTACTCTGAACAGGCAATAGTGTACCTCAATCACGTTAAGAGCCTCTTCTATAAATCAGGGTAGATTCACTTTACTTATTCATACGTACTAAAACAAAGTCGTACTTTACTACCTAGTGCGTACTAAACTTGTTTTCTAAGCTTTATCACTATCAGCCTTTAGGACTTCCAGAAGTTTCCACCCCATTAAGTTCTAGATACGAATTTATTGAGTTCGCCAACTACGTTTGTGGGGAACTGTTACTTCTGCAGTTAGTTTGTTACAAGTTTAAGGTCGAAAACAGAAAAAATACATTATAGACTTTCCGTGGTCTCTACTATGCAAGCCTATAGGCTTATTTTAACAAAAAAATATAAGTACTAAATCCCAAAAGTTGAAGGTTACGGAAACTATATCTTTTTTCTCAAATGTGCCATGAATAAGAGGTTTCTGGAGACGAAATCGAGGATGTAAAGAAATGTAAGAGAATAACCTAAGGCTGACTTCTGAAGGGATATGGCATGAAAAAGAGCCTTTAATTTCTCAAAGAATTAAGCACATGCCTGTTTTATAATGAGTACAGATGATATCTTGTCAACATGTTTTTCGTATGTCTTTCGCAACTTTGAAATATTGTTTCCGATTCTGGGTGTTCTGATGGTAATCGAAACCGGTATGTCAACAACAGCTTTTGATAGCAGCTGCACAACTGTTGCTAAAAATAGATCGGATTTTGATTAGTGTAGGCTCGTGGGTGAAAGGCGGGCGTACAGCCTTAATTGTTTTTATTTTCTTTAAGCAATAACTTGTGGAATTTTAAAAATAACTTAGTTCGGACGCGAGCATCCAATATCCTAATTCCTTCGTACATAAATTATTCCATAACTATGATAATTTCATTTAATTTTTTTTCCTACAAAAATTTGAGTCTTCAATCATTGGCTAAAGGACGATTGGAGGAAGTAAGAGTCTATACCAAGTATGATTTTAAACTATGTCTGTAAAAATGTAAGTAAATCTATCAAATTAATCTCTTTATTAGTCAGCTGGTATCAGTCCCGCACAACTCAATAAAAATCGAAGGCAGCTGTTTCGTTTCTATTCTAGTTTGTAATAAATTGATTAATACTTATCTAACTGGACGTTAGTTGGAAGATAGTTAAGTAAGTAAAGTTAAAGTTATGGACACGCGGGACTTACTTACGTTTCAAAGAGGTTTTCATGCCACTATAATTGAGGATAAGAGGTAGATTCTTTATCACTTGACTACTAGTGGCTAACGAACAAAGTAATGAAGAGTCAAATGCAAAGGGGCAAATAAGGACCAAAGTATAACAGTCTATACAAAAAGATACTAACTTCTTTCAATGTTTTCAAACATTAAAAAGAGTCATGGAGTGCAAAGTTTATTCTGCAATTAGACTTGACTGCTATTTGTCCCACCCACTTGTGTAATTCCACATGCGATTGACTAACAAACATCACTCAACCGCGTTGTTTTAACAGCAAACAGGATGCAAGATTTAAAAGAAAATATACCGAGCAGGATGTTTCTGTTCACCACTAATTTCGGATTTTCCTCTTCCGAATATGTTTGTTTCTTCTTATATTTCATCGGTTCATTTTATCAAAAGTTTGTTGTCAACAAACGTATGTTTTTTCGGAAGTCTTTTATCTTAAGTGTTAAGTAAATATTGAGAACAATCGTATGATGTAACGGAGATAGTATGATTCATTGCCCGTCAGTTCGTTGTATCATTCAATTGAAGTTATGTAGGCTTGTTTGATGTTTGATGCAGTCTAATTAAAATAATGGGATTGTGTAATTCTTATCTCGCTTTTTAATTATGATTTAGAACGAGATAAGAGATTGTTTTGTTTGTGACAAATTAGGTCATCTGTTGTTTAGATGTCATGTCAATTTAGCGCTACTAATTTATGTGTTTCTTTAGTGAAATATACCAACAATAATGCTGAGGCTCAACGTAAGTTGATTTTAAGAGGAAGAATTTTTGTTACCTGAAGAAAATGGTCCTGAATTTTATAAACGAGTGACGGAAAGAACTTACTCGCATCACATTGTACTTATCAAAAATATTCAGACAAAAATCGGTTTTTCATGCACAGTTTCCTAAACCTATAAAACTACACTTATCAAATATCAAAGAAACTAGAGTAGGCATTTAATTTTCTAAACTAGAAAAGGTATTTCTAACCCATACCTACTGTGGAATATATCGTCATTTTACTACGTTAAATGTGAAGCAATTCCTTGATTTATTCCAAGCGTCACCACATTCGTGTACCACTGAAAGCAATACGATGTAGCGAGCGATTCTTTCACTGTTGGTGGCGACGAGTAGCGAGTGGAGGCCGGATTAAGAGCGACATGCTTTAATGTTAATTAAAAAAGAAATGCTACTTGACTTTTGAAAAATATTCTAGTGGTTTGAAGTGCTGTGTGTTTTAAAAATTGTTTTTAAGTTATAAGTTTTTTTTATGTTTGAAACCTTTTTATATGGACGGAAACTAATTAGCTTTTTTAAAACAATCTTACCTTTCCCAGAACTTGACGTCCTTGTAAGGTACGGTATAAAAAATGTCTTGGAAATCGGTTCGTCTAAGCCAGTGGTTCCCAGCCAGTGGTCCGCAGGAGGCAAAATATGGTCCGTGAATGATTCTAAAATTTTAAATTTTCGGGATAATTATTACACTTTATTTTTAATATACTTTTATAGTGGTCCCTGCTAGCAAGAATAATATAAAAGTGGTCCCGGACTTAGCAAAGGTTGGGAACCCCTGGTCTAAGCTAACTAATATTAAGAAAACGAAATACGAGCTAAAAGTCGGATATAATGGAAGGCAAAGTTACATAAAGGTATTTTATACACCTCTGCCTACCCTTCTACTTCAAAACTTTGAGTATAACCCTCGACTATTTTTCAGTGGTCGTTTTTCTATAAACAAAAAAACATGTTATTAATGAAGCTATTGTTGAGACATGCAATTCCAATAAAATGCACACTGAAAGCATTTCTTCTAGCAATAATCATCGAACTGAGCTAAAAACAATTTCTATTTGAAATAACATTTTCGATTCAAACCTTTGTCCATCGAAGGCTAACGGTACGTAGGTTTTTCTCCGGAAATTAAAGGTATTTAGCTAACAGTGTATCTGGACTTGGATTTGAAGTACAACCTTGTGTGGTGACCAAATATGTATTGGAGAAAAACAGGATACATAAATAATGTTTTTTTTTTTGGTAGTTCTTTTCAAACTCTTTCTAGCCCTTTGGAAAATAGTGTCAGATTCATGATTTTAACGAATGGTTCATAACCTTCCTCTTAGATGTAAGGCACTTGCCCCTAGCGAGCGTATGATTGATAAAAACATTGTGGTCATGAAAGCTGAGTGTCTTCGTGCTTCAGGTGGTACCGTACCATAAACGTGGGTCTGATTTTTAGTAATGTTTTATTCAAAGTGGTTTGTACAGATTTGACTATGGACTCTGCTCTCTATCAGATCGCAGTCAATAAGGAAAAAGATGCTTGGGTTTTTCGAATCACCAGTATCCAAGTGTCACCTTACTACTTGCAGTTCGATTTTCCTTACATCAATAATAAACTAGCGCCCCGCCCCGGCTTTGCCAGGTTTTGGACGTTACTTTTTACATAAAACCTTAAGAACTTATACACTTATACAATTGCTCTATCTATTGGTCTTAATCGTATGTGAATCCGATCATTAGATTTCGTGCTACGCAAACAGGCAGACCGAAACGACAAGGGTACTTTATTTTACATAATTTGTAGTGATGCTTAAATTTAAAACCAAAGCTAACGGAATGTAATACATCACTACCAAAATAGACATTCGGGGAAACCCTGCATCCAAATTCCTAGTAAAATCTTAACGTGTGGTGTCTACAAGGTACTTATTAACGTAGCCAGTCGACCATTGATTTGAAATATCAGATCACATGTCGTACAAACACGAGTATCGATGTCATCGAGTTTGCGTGCCGCTTGTAATGTCTCTTTCACGAGTTTACCATCCATCACTGACATAGTTCAATATTTGACTGAGTATATACACAGTGAAATGACGACCTTATTCTTTGTGTAGCAGAGTACATTTTTAATTGCAGTTTTGATAGAATGAAGGGCAAAGAATTATAGACTTTCTGTTGTGTATGTCAAAGTTGAGTTTTAAATATTGAGGTGGATTTTTAAATGAATGTTCTGATGAAGTTCTTCAAAGGGTTTTGCTCTTTATGGTTTAGGGGTTTGAGTTGGGTTTCGTGTGTGTATATGTTTGTTAATACTCCAATACAGATGGTTAATAAGTGATTGTGTTTAGATGAAGTAATACGTTATTGTCCCTTTTATTGAAATGTTTATCTGATAACGAATTATAAATTGAAAGTTATTTGTTATGGATTTGTTTCTGTTGGTTTATTTCTCAATTTTTGATGGCGCTTTCCTAAGTGTCGGAGAGATATTTGTATCCGTCGTATGTTTTAGATGTGAGAAATTCACGATACCTTAGAAAATGTTCAAATGTTAGTAGCTTTTCGTGCGGAATAAAGTATTCGAAAGAAATTATCAGAAATTCAGAACTACAATCCTTTATCACATTTTAAACTTTTACATGAGTAACTTTGCATGCAGCTTTGCTCGAAAACGCTGTTGTTAATTCTACAAATTGAAATTATTATCATTTTGCATAAAAATATGTATATAGAAAAATATCGCCTAAGCACTGTATTTATAAAAAGTCTTCGAATTAAGTCACAAAAGCTTGTTACTTACACAAATACCAAATAACTTCTTACAATCTCTGCAAATTTCTTTTCCTCTATTAACATTTATACATCTAATTAATCAAAGCTAGTTTATCTTATTAATGTAATCGTAAATGACCTTCACCTATGTTTATCATTTTTTGTCCATAAATAATAAAAAACCCGTACGATATTGTCTAGTCTCATGACGTATAAGAACTCGTTTGTAAATCTATGATCGTCACGTACCAGTTCGGAAACGAGATTAAAAAAGCGTTAATGTTTTATTAATGCTATGTTATTATCAATATTATGCTTATTATGAGAATAATAGTATGTTATTTATTATTAATAAGGAATTATAATGCTGTTTTTCTTATATTTACTAAAGAAGGACATTGTGCAGCCTGTTTCTTTTTTATTTTGTTTTAAAGATAGTTGTGAGAATTGTTTTATCCTGTTTCGCTTGATTTTACTACAAAGAATATAGCCACATACAAAACCACTAATAAATATTTATGGGCCACATAAATATTTGTTCTGTATGGTAACCAACTGGGATATGAACCCACTTTGAATTAATAGTGTACCTACTTATACCTACCACCAATTTTACAATTCACTCTGATGTGCCTGTAGAATGCATACTTTAAGCTGATACGTTTTCTCTACTAAACCACTGAAATAAGCTCTTTGACGATGCCTTCCTTGATAGGAATTGAACTGCAAAGTAGTCCATGATGGTTGAAAAGAAATGGGAAAAGCTATTGACCAGTAGTGGGACAGTATAACCTTCATAAAAAACGCACCAAAATTATTTTTTACTGTATGCAAATTGTTTACAAATCCCCTAATAACTAATAATGACAGTCTTCTACCGCTATTCTAACAAAAAGTTTCCACAATGTTTGATGGACGTCACGATACTCATCTGCAGTTTGTTATCACAGGTGGCACGGATAACTGGCCATCATAATAATTGCGGAATGCCGCATTACATAAACTGTCTTTGTTTTCTTGGCCTCTGGTTCAAACAAATACTGGCTGATACGAGGCGCCGCTTTAAGCTAAATAAAAAAATAATCAAGTGGATTCGCACGTGTAGAGTTCCGTACTTTAGAAAAAAACGGCAAATAAATCATGTTTTATTGTGTGGAATTCCCAGTAAAGAATTAATCTTATTCTGTTATAGTATTTGTTGTCATCTATTATATAAAATTCTCGCGTCACAGTTTTCGTTGCCATACTCCTCCGAAACGGCTTGACCGATTCACATGAAATTTTGTGAGCATATTGACTAGGTCTGAGAATCGGCCACCATCTATTTTTCACACAATTTTTTTTTCATATGGCAAAGCAACGTTTGCCGTGTCAGCTAGTAATGGTATAAGAAACATTTTATCTGAGATCATTTGTTTTGTTACCACGGTTCATGACATATACGGAAGCCTATTGACAAATAGACGGACGGACAGATAGTCAGACGGACAGCAAAGTCTCTATGGTCCCATTTGTACCCTTTGAGCACGGTACCCTAAAAACGTTTTAATAAGATTTTTGTTCTGTAAGCCGATGAATTCGTTTGCTGTGGAAATCGAGGGTTAATGTTCTATTAGCTGATGAATTTGTCTGCTGTGGAAATCGATGTTAAAACCTACTGTAATATAAAATGGGGTTTTTGAACTAAGGACCATAATTATCACCCGTTTTCATTCTTAAGTAAAAATATGAGGAAATTTTGTTATGTGTTTCTTAATAATTTTTGATGAAATGTAAAAATCTCGATTCGCTCTTAGCTACCCTTGTGTACATAAGGCATAACTGTCTTATTTTTGGAGGAAACTCACTCAAAGTTCTTTTCTCCTATTTGATAAATATAATAATTATTAATGATATTTAACCAAAAACATTTATAGCAAACCATTCTGAGCTTGAAAATAGACATAATACCGGGCTGATATTTTAAACGTTTTTAATTAAGAGAATAACCTTTAGCCTGGTATTACCCAGAGGGTTTGAGAGGGTAACAAGCATACCTCCAGGTACGAGTATACTTCGATGTAGTGCGTAGGCGTACAAATTGGCAGGTGGTACGTGCCAAATTCTTCAATTATTGGATAAGGAACTATTTGATCGAAAAATAGGGTTCCGTAGTAATGCGGCGAGATTAGATCTGTTTATTTCTTTAACCCCCGGTTTCTGAGATACATTTAGCTGTAGTTTATCTATTCAATAGCGTTAAAACTCATATAAAAATACGCGGTTATTCATTTATTTTTTACTCAAGGCTTAATCCCTCCCTCCCCTCCGGGAAGAGACCCTTGCCCTGCAGTGGAACAGTAACGGGTTAAAAAAATTATATGTTTTTCTATACATATTGAGGATCGAAAGATGCTTGAACTCTGCTTATATTATTATAATTGGTTATTATTATTAACTTTTACTTGTGGTGTTATTTGGCAATTTAGCCTTAGTAACTTTGCCTGAATTTATTGGAATACAACTTCAATTGCGTTATAATTTAAACAATATAAAACGCGTCCACAGTAGTTCGAATCCTTTCAAAACAAATTACCTTTATGTATTTACGCAAAGCATGTTTTATAGCACTTTATATAACTGTGCTTTGAAATTGAAATGAATCAAATAAAAACGTTAGACGCTACTTAGAAACCGTTTTTATATAGTCTAGTACTTTTTTTATTATTCTCAAGGAACTCTAAAAGCTAAAACAGGCAGGTAAAAAACTTTGAACTATAGATAGGTAGGTCGGGTCGTACCCTACCTGAATACTAATCCAAGGGTCTCGATAGAGGCTTCGAAGAAATCCTGCAAAGCTTTAGCACTAAGGCTGAGGGACCCGTGTGACCTAAGACCTGAAGGAAAAATGGAATGAACGAGTGTTAGGATCTGAGTGTATAGTTTTGTGAGGTATTGAGATTTATTCTAGCTTTTCAGCACGTATCGTGTGTGGGAGTTGTATTTCTGGATCTTTTAGGTTTTTTGAATGGAGAAAATGATTTTGCGATTTTTTGAAAATAAGGTTGAGTCTGCTTTCTTTATGGTGTCCGTGGAGATATGGTTGGTAATGTAGGTAGGTACTATACTTTGCTAAATTAGTAAAGCACGGACTCAAAATCTATCCCCTCCCTCGATTCACGAGGAGACCCTTGCCCAGCAGTGGGGCAGAAAAGATGTTTTTAAATAAAGTAGCGAGGATCGGACTGCGGAGGATAGATGGAGGTATATTAATAACGATTAGATGTATCTGAGTATTACGGATAGAAATTGATGTCTGTGGATTTTTCCTAAGCTCACCTATACTTGTGTTTGTGCAACTAAATCATTAACAATGATTTAATTATTTTATATGGTTGAAAAGGACACTGTCGCCATAAAGTGTAATGCAAAATGATGTTAACACTAAGACAATGATATTATACAAATATCCAAAGTGAAATTCAGCTTCAGCACTAAATATGTCATACACGTCATGCTACAAAACTTCATAACAGTAATGAACTGGTCGCGTGACTGAACGATCAACCTTGAGACGCTGATTATCTACTTAGTCTTCAAAATATTAGGCTTCATGATATTTGATATGGACGGTCATATATAATGCGATAAATGGTAATAAGCTAATGTATGTTCAGTATTTACAGGCCTTTTTTGTGTATACATTCTAACATGATGACGTCGAAAGTTTAATACTTAGGAACAATTTTAGTATCTGATAACTTTAAACTGTAATCGATTGTAATATTTATAAACAGTATTGATCATAGTTTTCATTCGGACTGTTTTTTTTCGATAGGTACACTAATTACCGGCTCGGTTTAAATAGTTTGTTGTTTCAGCGATTTTTCTTCACAGATCAATGAGAGCAATTCAATGGCAGAAATCTCGAGTACCTAAAATGTATTTGTGATTAATTTATTCAGTTTAATTAATACTACCAAACACTTCTACCGCCCACGCACCTAATTTAGAAACGGCACAATTATTTAATTCTCTTCCAACAAAATTGACCTTTTCGGTCCTATTTATCGCAGACCAGGCGGTAAATGAATTAACAGGAAAATGTTAATTGAATCTCCTACCCAAACATCGAAATTGATTGTATTAAAATCAAAAATATCCCGACGTCCCGACCGAGGTGAAGCAACATTTAAACAAACACAATTGTATCGTGTACCGCTAGATGGCGTTGAAACGTAATATCATTACCGGCCCCCGTCAGCGCCGACTGCGCCTTATCTCACAGTCTCTCGCCTTTATAATATCCGACGTCCCGCCTCACTACCAAACAGCTTCAATAGTTGAATGAAATTGTATCTTCTGCCAGACGCAAATTTTATGATCTTTTTAGCTTTGTTTCAATTCCAATAAACTCACTTCTACTTTATTTTATTAAAATTGCCATTTTACGGCCTTTTTATTACGTTCTTGTCACGTAATTACTAAAACAAACTGCCCTCGTTCGTAATATCATATTTTTTCCGAACCTAATTAAGTATATACCTATGTAATTCCCGACGGGCTTCGTGACTGCCGACAGTAATGGCACAAAGTAAATATCTTATATGGGTCACGTAGTTTACCATTTTGTCAGAAAAGGCTTAATGCTGGTACAAAATATAAAGACTGCGATAAACCTTACGAGAATGTAAGTAGTGGATAAATTGGCGCCCACCGTGGGACCAAAGCTTTAACTAATAGCTTTATCTATTGTCGTCCATATTGTTTCTTCTCTGAATTGTTCGTAATATAAAAGCAGTTACGTTATATTTTCTCACAGATGTTACCGTTACTCAGTACATTTTATTTCTATATTCTTTATGAAAGAATAAAACAAAAGTGAGTTTATTTTACATGTCATTGCGTTCTTTCGGTAGAGTTTAGATAGAGGAAAAATATTGTGTGCGGGAAAAATGAAATATGGGCTTGAATTTTCTCATACGTGAAAAAAGAAAATGACGTTTTCTTGGAATTTTACTATAGTGGTTCACCAAAACATTATATTAATTCTTAGTATGGAAGCTAGCCCAAATATAAGAAAAGTAGAGCATAGTTGCATAGGATTTGAAAATTAATTCTCACTTGCCTACCCCTTTCTGAAATGTTAAGTACGTGCAATAATTGCCAGACGATTAGTATTAAGTAAACACAGCGCTCATAAAAGAAAAGATTTTAGTAAATCGACGGTCATTAACGTGAAAAAAAAAGTATCATAAATGCGAGAGGGCCATTACCAGGGGCTAATGAAGCGTTACCTGGTCCCTTTGTCGTTCAGAAACGTAGCCCAAAGAGAATAATTTACATTTTTATGATTAAGGTCAGGTGATACTGAAGGCACTGGAAACATTCATTCTGCCTCTTGTTTTCCCGGAATTTTAATTTGATTTTACAGGAATAACAGACAACGAATAACTGTGGAAGCAAATTTTGTTTCAAAGAATTTTATTACTGCTTAATTTATTAATTTTTGTTTGGAGTATTTTAAATACTTTGAGTGGAATTAAAATTTGGCCATTATCGTATAACGATAACGACAGACATTATGAAAAAGAAGGTACTTATTAATGAAAATGCCTTTGGGGTGTAAAGCTTAAGAAGTTTTTAATATTACAAAAAAAACGGGCCTTGAACGTGATGAAGAGAAGAAGATGTCTTACATTGTATGGGTTTTATAATGTTGCATAGAACAATAATAAATAATAATTATTCTGTCATTGCCATGTGAAAACAAAAGCAAACCTGTTGAAATGTTACTTTATTCCTTGCCAAACAGAAGTAATGCTATAAAATGATTGTGTTTGGCTGTCGGAGAGTCAGCAGCCGTTAGCCTTTTATACCAGCAAATTGCTCTTAGGAATATCAGATGGACATAAATTGAGTTTATAAAGAACCACTACACCGTACCAGGCTATGAATTTTATCTTAACATAAAGTTTAAAATCTATTCCACATTTTACAACGCAGTAAAATAATAGAATGCTGACTAAATAGACGTTGGTTGCTTGTTTTATGTGCTATTATTTTAAATATATTCTTTAAGAGGAATTGACTGCATTTACGAGGATGCAGACGTTAAGTTTTCAAGAGGGTAGTTTTATGTATATTTTTAGTACACCACTGAGAAAAGATTTGCCTTTGTATCCTTTTTACATAATATAAAAAAAATAGTAAAGATATATTATATTTTTTCATTATAGCCTGTTTCACATCAGACATGACAGATATTCTATCTAATAGATAAAGAAACAACAAATGTCTAAAAACACTATCAAAATTCTATCGACACTAGTAAAATAACCGATATTCATTGATTAGTCGTGAAAGTAAACGATAAAATATTTTAAAATTAGTAATAAATAATTCGAATGCAAAATAGTTGACTTATTTTTGTGAAAACTTAATAACGTAATTTTATAACGGTTTTAAAAAAGACGATCAACTTCACAAGAACTCGCAAAGCATGTAGACTTCTTTGAAAAGTTTAATTCGGCTTCAGTGAAAACCAGCCTATTGTAAAGAAATCCTAAATTTTTGAAGGCACTCGAACACATTCGCCTGTAATATACCTTCATACGTAATATATCTGCAAATATAGTCTAGTACTTCATGCATGACAGACTCCCAATTCGGATGAGTGTTTCACTTGAAACGTTACTTTGATATGAACGACACTGTAAATGTTTGAGCTTGTGTCGTATACGCGTGTTATATGGATATTGAACTGAGTTGTTTTGGGACTGAGGTTATTTAGGACTGTAAGGCATTATTTTCTTCTCGATAGAGCTATGTATTTTTCTACTTGATGGTATTACACTTGTTGGTATACGATTAGCGAAGTAACTAGTAGGATGTAAGTCGCCGTCATCAAGATAATCGGAAAATAAAAATGGTATCTCCATGTTTTTCAAGTCTATAACGAAATCTTCCAACAACAGAATATCAAAATCCTATAAGAACCATTTACAACAAACATTAAATAAACTCAAAGTTCCTCAAGTTTACTTTAATCTCAGATTTTCTGCCACTGTATCTTTTTAATTCAATTATCTGAGATTTCGGTACCACAGTCTCGAGTCCAACGACTTTTAAATTAATTTTCTCTCACTAAAAGCCGAAATAAATAATATTGAAGTGTACATTTTAAATTGTTACAAAGACATTCGGAGAGCATTAGCACCTAGCAGATCCATATTTAATGAGAATCCCTGTTTTGATGTTCGCTTTATAACATTATAAATCTTAGGCGTGTCTGTTCGTAGGACATTAACGTAAATATCATTCTACCGTATTATTTAGAGGGGTTTTTAGAATGGACTTTATTTACGTATCAAAAGAAACATAAGATTGATGGCGTTGCTTTGTTTGAAGAAAGTGTGGCCACACCTATTAATGTTATGAAGCTATTTGTTAAGTGAATTATTTGTCTGTTTTATATTAAAACGGCTGTTTAATTGACTTTTATAGTTTAGATGATAAAGTCCTGGCATTATTTTTTGTTTGTTAATATAGTTTTGTAACTAAATATGATTTGCAGACTTGAATTCATGTGTTTTATACAGTAAATGTTTAAAATTCAGTGACTTTCTATGTTGTACTTTGAATTCAAACTGTGTTCATGCATTAACAATGCGGTTCGTACTTGTAAATCAATTACGACTTTAAATAACTTTAGCAACTAAACACATAATAGATACTGCCTTTTAAGCAAAGAAAATATTTCGCTGTTTACATCATTGATCTAGCGCCGGCGTTCCACCAAATCCTCATACACTAGAGGCTACCAAAGTTTGTTTCTACATAATATACTTGAAACATTATGCGAGGTATTTGAAACTGGGGCGTTTGGTTAATGTGTTTTTAAGTGAGGCGGGGCTGGTCTTCAGTGACCTTGACGGGAAGGGTACAATTTGCGTATACCGTATGACTGACTTGTTTAATACATAATTAATGGCGCTACTGTTTGCAGGTATTTCAGTGCATTTGTTTTTGATTATGTTCTTTTTGGTACTGTCGTGAATTTTACGCGTACTACAAAATTTCAAACATATTTCAGTAACTGTTTGGCCAGTGTTGGTAAGTTGAAGTATTGTTGTGATTGACTGTTGTGTAATAAGTAAAGGTCATAAATACAGCAATAATAAATTAATGATCCCAAAAATAAATATAATCTTGTTTGACACGATGTCGTGTCAAGTGAGGTTCTCTGGTCTCTGATTACACCTTATGGGATAAAAGCGTGAATTTATGCATGAATGCTTGTATATATAGCAATAATGAGGCTAATTACTAACAATAGCGAGAGTAAATTAAACTTTAATCATCAACAGGTAAATCCAACTTCAAATTGTAGTGTAACTATAATTTAATTCGCATATTCAGACACAAATTCGAAAATGTTACACTAACCACCTTAGGCACCGACTGTACTCATTACGTCTATCCAAACATATTCAATTAGTTACGAATTAAAGAGCTTATACTCAATTTGGTGTAGAGACAATCGTCTTTGTTAATGAAAACGACGTGTTTTGCTTGTGAAGTTGGGCCTTGTAGAGCAGGGGTTCTCAACCTTTTGTTAGTCCGGGGACCACTTTTATATAATTCCTGTTAGCAGGGACCACTACGTAAGTATATTAAAAACTAGCTGCCCCGCGCAACTTCGCTTGCAACATAAGAGAGAATGTGTCAACATTTTCCCCGTTTTTGTAACATTTTTTACTCGTACTCTGCTCCTATTGGTAGTAGCGTGATGATATATAGCCTATAGTCTTCCTCGAAAAATGGGCTATCTAAAACTGAAAGAATTTTTCAAATCAGACCAGTAGTTCTTGAGATTAGCGCGTTCAAACAAACAAACTCTTCAGCTTTATAATATTAGTATAGATAAAGTGTAATAGCCATCCTGAAAATTTTAAATTGTTCCGCGGACCATTTTTGACCTCCGCACCACTGGTTGGGAACCACTGTTGTAGAGCTACCAGTTGTGAGAGTTTCAAAGGTTTGTTCGTCTGAGTTTTACTACGGAACGCTGAATGTACGAGTGGTTTATTTGTATAGAATGTTGATATCACATAGTTTTTACTGTGCAACGGAAAACTGTATTGTTTTTTTCATGTGACTGTTTTGATAGTTACAAAAATGCTGACGCAGTTATTTGGTTTGTGGATCCAGTATTATTTTTGGCTGAAAATTTTGCTCGTGCTAGAGTGTTGTTATATTGATACTCGTATACGCAAAATTTGATTTAAAAATCTTGTTATTTTGTAACAAAAAATATACCTAATCACCGTAATACGAATAGCAATTCACCCGTAAGCCTTTACACACAAACATAGGCGTTCACAAACATCTGTACTTTTTATATTGTAAGGTTTAATTTAAAACGCAAATACATTTCAAAGATCAAAGCGATAGGTAAAAACGCGCTGTCACAATCCCTCTGTCCCTGATTCGTTATTTTCAAAATGGCTGTTCGTTATAATTGCGTGTGTTCTACATAGCATCACGCCTGTTATGCCTGTAGGTGATGGTAGAGGTGAATTAAATTCTCATATATATTGCTATTTACAAAGTTAGTTCTATGTAATAGGGGGCGAGACTATATACGGCAATAGTCTCGTCCCCTAGGTTAATCGTTGGGCTACTCTTTTTTCCTATTGAGAAATATAGAATATTTCTCTCATATAATGTAGTTAACACAAAAAACATTTCGCTCGGCCCGGGAACTTGTAATCAGGAGTCGTATACACTACCAATACCGCCAAGGAAGCAATCGGAGGCAGTACTTAATTATTGTTTTTAAAGAAAAATATAGTTATCTAATAATTTCCATTTTTTCATTGATGGACCAATAAGAATTTCATATCTGCTACCCCGGAAACATCCCCTATTGCGTGTGTTGTTCTTGTGCCTGACGATTTACGTGATATTTAATTTAATTGTTTGTTTCAGGTAAGTTAATTTGCTGAGCGTGTGGTGCGTAAGTATGGTATTTGGAATAAGTAATTATAAGTTAAGTTAATAAGCCCTCAGAGTAATTACTCTGGGAGTAATTTTCTGCTGTCTTGTTTGATAATTTTGTTGATAGTAGACATTAACAGCGCGATTCTTTACTACTATCGACTATCGACAACTGACTATCAAACGATTTCGTATGAAAATCTGATCAGCATCTCTAGCCGTAGAAATTTTGTCGTAGTATATTGCAGGATAATGAATTATTTATTATGTTGATACTGAAACTGGATACATAATTTTCAGTTTTTTACATCAGAATAAATAAGCTTAAGTATACAATAATTCTTAATAGACTAAAATACGAGTGTAAGTAACTTTGTTGGTCTACCCACTATCTACTTTGTTAGACAATGTGCCCAAATATTATAGAAACATTAAGTGAATACTTGCTATTTCTATACGCTACTGTACGTATGATCTTACAGTACCAGAGCCTAATTAAGATTTTTAATATGACTATATTTCGCTACAAAAATCTTGCTTAATCTCTTTAAATTACTTTTTGATACAGGTACTGCCTCTTATAATATTCTTACTACAATTTTATCTATGTAATCAAGATTTTCAGGCGTTTCAAGTAGGCCCTTTTTTACGTAATAAATTATTTATTATTCTAATAGAAATATGTTTCAAAGAGATCCTTGTAAGTCATTAATTTCGGAGGGTATATTAACATATTATTTTCTACCTTCGTTTAGTGTGTTACAGTAATGAAGGATAAAGAAACAGGTTTTCATGTTAATTATTAATTACGTGCTTCCATAATGTTCCTGTATGTTTTGAGATTATTCGTACGTAAAAATATATTAAGTAACATAAAAATTGATTTATTATTTACAATTTACTTATATTTATCTACAAGGCGTGTATTAAAATTTTACCATAAGTTACCGTATTGCCATTTATTTTGTTTTTTAACAAATACTTATGCACATACAAGCATAATATCACGCCTGTTATGCACGAAGGTTTAAGCAGAAATGTAGGTATACATATGTTTCGCCATTTAAAATTTGTTAGTCTCATTTAATAGGGAGCGAGCCTATTGCCATTTAATTATTTTTTAATGATATTTAATTTATTTCATTATTTACTGGTTACGTTACCAAACTCCTGATTAAGTACTGTTGAGAAATATTCAGCTACTTATAAAATATAGTCAATTTTTTAAAATTATCTTCTATAAACTTTACTTCACCGTAAAATGATAAATATCAAGTCCACATCCATATAAAATCACTCGAGTATGTATCGAATAAACTTGAACATCGCACTCAAGTTGAAGTGTAATTGGCTTCTGCTCATATCGATCGTTTGTCGTGATTATACACCATTATACACCTAGGTCATTCTGACGTTTTATTGTACTGTCAAACTGTTATCAATCAAACTGCCAAATGTATATGTTACTGTAAAAGACCGAACTGTGGTAAATCCTAAGATTTTCCGGTAAAACCTAAGATTTACCAATTCTCAATGGTAAATGTCCGAACGTTCTTTTATTTCGAACTTTAACATATATAACGAAAATTTAAGTAAATTTTAAAGGGCTAATACTGTTTGAAACGTATTCTTATGAAGACTAACTTAAGTAACTACCCACACAAAAATAAACTGTCGACTTTGAAAAATGTAGACAAAAATTACTTTTCTACTGTATATTTGAAATACTGCAAAAACTGCTATACTTGCTTTTAAGCACTGAAAGAAAATATAGCCAGAGCAACTGAGAAGTCTAATATGTAAAGTCGTCAACAAGCTCTTTTTATTGTTATAGTCTTTAACACTACATGTTAGCATCTAGGATTGGAAAGTAATTTTATTTATCTAAAATATTAATAGTTACTTTAATATTATAGTTGTTTTATATATTTTATCCTACGGTTATTACCCGATAACCTTGTAGAACTAAATTAATACGGCATACAAGCACTAAAACAATCGCACAAACAATTCACATGTTTGTGTTAAAACATTTGAACTTATTAGCGTCCATTAGCGGCTATGTGTAATAATACCTTTATTTATTATCTACATACTGAGTTGTGACGTAATTTGACATAATATGACGGTTTGAATGTATATGTACTTGTAGTTAACACCGGTCACTTGCGA
Source organism: Anticarsia gemmatalis (assembly GCF_050436995.1). Taxonomy (NCBI): domain Eukaryota; kingdom Metazoa; phylum Arthropoda; class Insecta; order Lepidoptera; family Erebidae; genus Anticarsia; species Anticarsia gemmatalis. The sequence goes on along the minus strand of NC_134757.1, from coordinate 10,805,108 downwards.
ATTACAATAATGTTCTATTAGTGTACTTTAATTTCACTAATTTACTAATGAACACATTTAACACTTTGAACACTTGATAAAATAGTTACAAAACACGACATAGTCTTATAAATAACTAATAAAAAAAAATATGACCCAATAATTCCATAACAATTTAAACACCTAATTGGGTGAATTGTCTAGTCGAACACGTGTCCAAACGTTTGACTTTCAACATTCAGGGACATTTGTAATTTAATGACTGGCAATACTCGAGGCCCATCTCTACCGTTTGACACATGTCACTGCGAAAAAAAAACACGACACGTGAGTGACGTCACAATCATAATCGATATTACCCCAATCTTTTATCCCACACCTATACGACGAAATTAAACTCTAAAACAAACATCGTAAGGTTTATAATCGTTTGTTTTACGACATGTCATTAACAGACCCTTGATTAGTCAGTGAAAGTTCGTCCTTGCTGTTTTGTGCTTTTGTAAGGTTTATAATTAGCCGTTGCTGAGCTATTTTCAGCTTTATGTTTGGGGTGTAAGGTCGGTTTATAAATGGTGTGTACATTGGGCCAGCAACGCAGGTGAAATCTCAGCGAAAATTTAATGTTACAGCTGAATTTCGTATACGGCCTTTGGAATTTTGTAAATAGCAGAACGCATAATCTGCGTCGTAAAATTATAAGCGTTTGGACTTTTGTGGTTATTGAATTTAATTAGCTTAATATAAAGTGGTACCATTTAGGGATTATTATTTATTTCAAGTTGCTATTTATATGTTTGCATATTTAAATTATTAAATTCTTTGCACAGATTGTGATTATGCTTGACATGAAAATATGAGGCTAATAATTTCGTAAATAGAAAGACTTATAAACTTAAGGTCAAAGGCTCAAACCAATAAATTAAAAATATTAGTAACGTGTCTGTTACTATCTCAGCCATTGTAAGCAAAAAATCAATCGTGACATTTGAAAATGACATTTACCAAATGTCAAATCGAACTACAGAAGCAGTTTCTTGAATGCCGCAAAAAAGTCGCTAAAGAAAAATATTACCGTATTCCCAATAAACAAATAGGATGAATAAACAAACGCCTTTGCCGGGTCAACAGAAAAAAAAGGAATTATCAGAAAAACGCGGGAAAAGCGTTTGCTGACTCTTGGGAATCGACTACGAAAATAAATAATACATTATGCAAACTAAGTTTGTTTTAAAAACAATTTAGCGAGGAATAAAAATGTTGTTTACGCGGAACGTGTATTAAAAGCGTGAAGTTGTGAAATAATGTCGTTTATTTTGTCTTTTGCTGATAAGGTTCCTTAATAAATATTGTGGATACGATCTCGAAAAAACTTTCTTATTGCATGATTATTACCGAGCGTTAAGGAAGACATGCGTAACGGATCTTGATTTTCTTGACATAACGGCCACTGTAGTTTTTTTATATGATATCTCGGTATCATTCAACTCTATCTTAAGAAAAAATCTTACTGCTTTGATTTCTGTAATTGCGGAGAAGATAATACCTTTCGAGAAATATAATGTAAAAAAAACACAGTAATAGTCCTCAAAATGGTAACACAACAGTATAACTATTTTCTTAAAGATATCACGCCTTATTTGAACTGTATTAGCAAAATATATATGTATATGTTCTATACCATTGTCCCACGCTAGGTGGGGTCGGCACAACATGTTTTCCTCTTCCACTCATCCCTTTCAGCCGTCAACTCTGTATTCACCCCTTTCTTGTTCATATCCTCTTTCACACAATCCATCCATCTCTTTTTTGGTCTTCCTTTACTTACATGTCCGCTTACATTCATATTCATCACTCGTCTCGTAACCTTTAAATAGAATTTTACTATCTTCATGAATCTACAATGCTATAATAATGGCTTATCACAAATACCCGTCGTTTACAAGATACATTCTTCCATAATACTAACTACATATTTTATTATACATTTTATAGAGTGATCGTTACACATTATTGTATGACCACTTCCCGGGAAGGCGGGCTTGCGGTCCCGCATCCCGTGGGACGGGAATTTCTTCCGTGATTCAAACATTAAATTATAATGTACTGTTTACGTGAGCTGAAACATTTGCCGCTTTAATCTTTCTTAAGAATTGGTTCAGTTGAATTTTAGAATTCGTTTTACCTTTATTAAATAAAAGGTATGTACTGTTGACTACGATGACGCTTAAAATTTAAGTAGACTTTATATAGAAATGATTCGAAGCCTAACTCTGAACTTAACGTTTTAAGTACATACATACATAAAGATTATGAATATTCTTATTTTTCATCCACGGTGGCAAGAATAAGAGGCAATCATGGAGGGCACCTGTGTCAAGTAATGAGAGACCTAGACTAATAGTACGTATCTGTAGAATATAGATTATATTGAGGAGGACGGGATAAAGTAACGGCAAATGTACAAAAAAAAACTGTCAAAAATCTACTTGTTAAGCTAATCAGTAGTCCAATGAGCATTCTCTTACATGTTGTACCAGAAATTAATATTGATATTTTTTTATTCCGTACACTAGTTTCTCCCGCAATGAAGTTTATGTAACCCAATGAACGCGGTTGACTTCGTAACCGATGCAATATTCTACACCCGGGGCAGTTCGATTAGCACCCACCACGATACCCAGTTAACACCCTTAAATCTATTCAACCAATTTTAAATCAAATGGACGAGCTTTTTTTTCTGTTAACAATTTGAAATTCATAACTGCGCCAAAAAGTCGACTATTGGAGTCATGCAATGGAGTTTTTGAAAAGAACATCAAACCTATTATTGTTGAAGAATGTGTTTAAGAAGCCTAAATAGTATTTCTTGCTTTTGTTGTTTTTGTAGCCGTCGAATATTGAATCTGTTTTTGAATCGTTTTCTATTCTAAATTTACAGTCAAATGTAATAATAACAGGACACAGTGAGTCTTGTGAAACTTGTGAAGTCCCAGAAAACAGCTGATTTGCAATATTTTAATAGAAACTAAACTTTTTCGCGTAGGCAACAATTTCATGTAATTACTTAATCCGTTCTTAACAATTAAGATTTATATTACAATGAAATTCTAATATGGAAATTTAGCAACATATTCTAATTTACAAACCCATATACCTTACTCACTAAACAACTTAGTACACGTAACTTCATCACCAGCGGCGTCGCACCGTCCGCGCTAGTTTGATTAGCAGTTCGTACGATATTCATTTAACGCTTACATCTGCTGAGCCGAGCTCTCATTTCCCTCAAACTCACTCGTAACTCGGGTTAGTTCAGCCACTATCTACTGTTGATTTGTTTGCCCTAACTTTGGTACAGGTTGTCTACGGTAGATAGGTTTTTACAATTGTTTGAATTCGTTCATCTGTATAGGAACATTTTTGGATTGTTTGCAATGCTCTAGTTTTAGAAATTTTACGGATGATTCTATATTGGTACCGTAATTAAATTCATACTTACTATAATGCGAAAAACTTTTTCCTCGACCTAATATTATCCACTATCCAAAAAATCGGCAATATTCGATTCAGTCCCTGCACACAATTTCAAATCTTGATTTCCCATCAAACCATTTGAAATGGCTGCATCAATTCCGTCTGAACTGTAGTCGATTTGTGTCAATTTGTATCGAACGTAGTTTATTATTGAATTCTCGTCCCATCCAGTTTTCAATAATAGCCGTCCACGTGTTCACAGTCTACTGAGGAGTGGACAAAGGCGCAGTGCTTGTGTGAGTTCGACCGGCTTTGACCGGGCTTTGACCGGGCTTGTCCGGGTGTACCTCTTGTTCCGTATTTGTTCGTCCCCCGGGTAAGATTGGGGACTAACCTGTTGAAGATCGAAGTTTGTTGTTTGAATTCAAGGCGTTGTTGAATGCTGACGTTTAATAGAGATTATTAAGTACTAGTACTAGTAAAGTTTTAGATTAAAAAGCAAAATTGAGAAACATCTTGAAACTGACTAAAACTTATACTAGTTTTCTATTTTAAAACTTGTGTGGTTTTGTTTTATGGATAATATTATTCTTTACTGCCTTGAATTGTAGACACAATAACTCAAATTGTTTTATCCGAGCTTTTAACGTTTCACGAAGTGGAACAAAGAATATCGGGATTTTTTATACGCACAAGATTTCAAAACAAAATGTTTTTTTCTCTCTATACAAAACGAATAAATAATTATTCAATATTGACGCGAAAAACACACATCCTATTTCAAAATGTCTGTATAATAGAATTAACAGAGACACGTGTAATTTGTAATTACACGTGTAAACTTGATTGTATTATCTGTTGGCACGTGTGCTAATGAACCGACAATTTGTTGCTGTTTACACACTTAGGCAACTGCGGATCAAGGTAACGGAGTTTTAAGGGGTAGTAAGAAGAAGGGGAAGTAAGAAAAAGTTTAAGAATTGATTAAAAGAGAGACGTGCGATTGAAGGCGTTTTGAAGGCTATGGAAAAATCGCTCGTTTTCTAGTAGATATTCGTCTCATTTCAAGCTGGTGAAACTCAATCATAGAGGTCCTTAAGGTGTGTATTTATTATTTTATCTTTAAAAAAAAACTTCGACCGTTTTCGTTACTCATATTTTTTTCACAGTGAAAGTTCTCACATAACACACCTAAAGTTGAATAACTATATTCAAAACACATTTTTTTAATCTTACATCTTTACGTTTTTCCCTATCCAATTCCCTCCAGTATTACGATATGAATTTAATTTTAAACGACATTATTTGAGCAGTAGAGAAGATTTGAGTACAAGTTTTAATTAGGGGCGTTCCCTTGATACTGACAAGTTAACGAACCGAGGCCACTCTTAGATTGTGCATGGAATTACTCAGTCTTTGAGGCTGCGAGATTTTGTACCACATTGTAGGGTAGTTTAATATTTAGCGAGTTTGCTTGACCTGAATTTAGTATGAGGTTATAGTGTAAAGGGCTAAGTTCTAGTTCATTGTATTGTAGTTAAGAAAAATCAGGATAATATGTTATTGTAACGATTTAAATTAGTTATTTAAGTGGTTAAAACGCCTGCAGACAGTTTTAGTAAGTTTGGCGCTAGGTTTTCAATGAATAACAAATGATTTGGGCCGATTCTTTATTAAATTACTAGTTTGATAAATATTTTCACTTTGACGAATATGATAAATGTCATAGAATAAGCGATAAGTAAGCGTCTAATCGGCCCTCATATTAATTATGTTTGAAAGAACATTCTAACTATCCAGCACGCAATCTTGAAATAATGAAAACAAAGCTTATTACACAACTACTATCCTATTTATTTCAATTCGACAGCATTTGACTATTTCCTTTACATTTCCAAAGTTACATACATATAAAGTCACATCTCAATGATCTTTCAACTTGCAGTATAACTGAAAACTGAATCTCCTCTCCAACGTATTAATTTGAGAAAGCTTCTAGTCTAAGTTAGTGCTGCCATATGCAACCTACAAACCAAGAAATTTGCATACACGCTAACAGAATCTCAAATGTGAAAGCACTCCTTAACTTTGAAATTATATTAAAACGAGATATTCTGCAAGATGAGTCTTTTAATTAAAGAAAAATTGAATTAGCATTAAAATAGTTGAAAATTGTAGGTATATAATAGTGCAGTTCTCTTAACTATTTAAAATTATTAGTATTAATTCAATTATTTGAAAAAAAAAAAAGCAGGAATATTTAAATTTTGTAAATTCGTCTCGTCCCTTTGTTTTTGGCGGTTTTGTACGGTTGTACTGACAGGTTGGTAATATAGACATTATGTTGAAACTATTGTAGCTAATAAACTTGGTGCTGAAAAGGTATAACTACTATTTGCAGCTTTAGTTCAAAGTAGCTTTCGATAGCTTTTGGGGTTATGTATGTATGGATGAGAATGAACCAAAAAAAGGTTATTATGGGATCGTAGCAAGTGACTTTGTTTGGCTTCTGTCTACACCCAAGGGTTAAAAAAGTGTGATTTTATGTATGTCAAATTGCTAGCAGCTGTGCTAATAAATATAAATCTATCAGAATTGCGGCCTATATTACCTAAAAGGTAACACAAAGTATTTCGACTGTGGGTATATAAATAATGTTGAAAGTTTACCCTCGTGGAGGCATTGAGATCGACTGTCACGTACATCAATGTAAACAGAGTTTGACACGATTTATTCTATTATATTTGTATTGGATACCATTCCACGGCTACACGCTGTGCAGAATATAAATTATTTTTTGTTAGACTTTGGATTCGTTATTAGCTCGCGTTTTGTATACTTGGCTATTTTAATTCTTTTACAGTATACAATAAGATAATTGAATGTTACTTGAATATGAATCTGCGTAATTAAAGCATACGTGGTCCAATATAGTGGTTTCAACGCCTTTTTTGCTACGTTAGAGGGTAGTGGGTTGGATTCTCATACAGTGCATATATTTGCGTGATTCACAAGATTAATTGAAAGATTATAGTTTATTTGCACTTTTGTACACGCAAATTTTATTTTGGAAAATCCCCGTGACAGAAAAAGAACTTTTTTAAAAGTCGTCATTTTAAAAAGAGAGATGTACATATACCTACATACATATGTGTCATAAGGGACTGAGACTAAATACATATGTGTCATGAGGGACTGAGACTAAAATTACAGTACTCAGGAGTCAATCTTCGATATACTATCAAAGACAATCAACATAACACTAACGATTCATAAACAAAGCAGTACTACACACAAGTCGTCTGAACGGCTTCCGTGGCGATAAATGAGTATTTATGCCCATCAAACAGCAGTTATGGCCTTATGATGTTCCCAGCTGCAGTGTGTAACGACCAACCCTTCTGTTTATATACATACAAGTATGACGTCACAGATCGTTAACACAGCAATAGATTTTGTGCTTGGGAAATTCTTGAGGAGCATTGAAAACCGTTTAAGCCGTTAGGGTTAAACTAAGGGAAGTAGTCACCAATAAGTTCAAAGTTGTATGTCTTATAGAAATTATAAGTTAATTGTTATAAAGGTTTTAGATTGGAAGCCGATTTCAACATAGTTGGAAGAAAGGCTAGACTGATGAGGATGTTATGACGGTGCATGGAAGCATCAGCGATAAGTACGAATCAGGTATTCTGCGACGATTTCTACCGTTGAACTGCTTTTTCGATATCGATGTCATTCGACAGTACATAATATTCAGTTAAATAGTTATAATATTAACAGCAGCTCTTTATCAAATATAGTGTAATTTACTAAAGGAGTAAAGCCACAGGCAAAGCAATACGTATGATAAAAACTTGGTATTAAAACGAACCAAGGCCTATATAAAACATGTTTTCAGTACTAAAACGTTGAAACAAAACATTTCATATTTGCTAACTGGTTTCGGTTTTTGTTGGGATTAAAGCCGTTGGAAGCCTTTACAAAAGCCTGCGTGGGGATGGAGTCCGTAATTGTTCGCACTAAAGCCGATTATGACCGGCTTATAAATACGATGCTGACATGACACGCGTTTGTGTACCTATATTTATATTAAAGTGATACTAAACTAAATGTATTAGATGTGTATGTTGGTGAGAAAGGGACAACTAGAAGTTATCTACAACATTGAATTACGGACAAATGTGGACATTTGAAATAGAGGACATACTGCAGAACTTTATGAAAAGAACTGGTAAAAAACTCACGGCAGCTCTTTCAAATAGCTAATATATTTAATTTGGGAAACTAGCAGTGGCTGTCGCCGCTAGGTGATATTCAATCAACTTCACCTAAAAAATCCTACGCAGTTTACTATTTCCATATACTCATATACCTACCTATATTTTTATAAGATTCTAATGACATGATTCACTGTTCCTACACACTTACACTTATAATATTCCTATGACCATTGTCAATAATATATTCGACCTACTACCGAGCAATATAACAAACTCCAGATAGCCAATAAGAAGACATTAGACGTTAATTACAAGGAAAATCACTGAGATATTAACCACAAAATAAGAGGTGGATAAATAAGAAGAAAATAATATTTCCTGAGATGAAACGTTTTTATTTGTCATCGGTCGGTTTTGATAAGCAATTAGGAAGATGTCAGTGTTTATTCATAAGTAAGAAAAGTACGAATTGATTAGCTTTTTTATTACTTTTGTGACAGTTTTTGATGGTATATAGGCATTACAATTTACTAATTAAATTTTTAGTTAACAAATATCAAGACATTTTATTTTTTAAGATGGCATCTGTAATGCCGTGATTAAGGTGATCTATATTTACACGCCATCGCAATTTCCTCACAGATTATATATGAGTTTCTGTGTAAACTATTTGTTATCTTTGTCCATATGAACGTCCAACAAATAAATTTCCTTCGATATAAAAAAAAAAACTAAATTTCGTGTCTCCTTTTGACTTACGACGGAAATCTAACTAAATTCCTAGTACAGATCCGTTTCCGAAAACTTAGAATCAGAACGTTCTCCCGTTCATAAATTGACTTATCATTAAACTCATAAAGTCAACAAACTTACTTCATAGACGGAGCCGTGCAAATACGATTGCCGTACTCACACAGTGCGATTGAAGGAAATATTTACACGAGACTATGCAGTAAAGTTTATTGCTCGTTAAGTTACATAGCGCGATAATATTTCGGCTGGAGGAACGGCAATGTATGTATATTTTACATTGCGATCGAGTTGAATCTTGGGTGATGTTGGGTCTGTTTTTTTACATGAAATAATTGTTGAGGTAAACTTAAAAAATAACAAATTTAGGTAAATAAAGAAGAAAAAAAGAACAGTTGTTTATAGTAGGTAATCTTTTTGACTAAAATTGTTAACATTTTATTTTGTCAAGTATTTCAATTTAAATTTCATATCAATATGCGTTTAACAAAAATCCACAACAAAGTTCTTGTCAAACAGACAGACAGCAAAGTGATAGGTTTTCCTTTACCATTTTTATGCCCGAACCCCTAAAAATCTTTTATAATATTGTTAAAATACTTTTTCCTTTTTCGGCAAGAAAACTATTCTTAACAATAAAATAATAAATATTTTTTAAATAAGGTATCGTACATTTTCGGTACAAAGATCTAACATTAAGTAGTACTTGAACGCGCAATCAAAGAGCTTTATATAAATATCTACATTTTATTTTGTAAAGGCCACTTTACTCCAGTTTGATACTAGGTTTATCACGTTTTAAATATTAAGAGTTGTAGACGTTTTGAGCACTTTTCAGTACTTTACAGTCTTTGTGTTTTAGGACTTATAAAAGATTTTAAGATTTTGAAGAAATTTTGAGTACGACTTGTTTGTCTCAATTTTGGAGGCTTTGCATCTTTTATACACATGTTGGATGTGACATGCTGAAAAGTTGCGACCTTACTTTGATTGATTGTGTTATACTTTTCTTTTTAAGAATCTATGTTGGGAATTACATGATCCTAAAAACTGCAAGAACAGTTTGTAGAGATCGTAGCAAGAGTTATTCTCTAGTCTCTGTCTACCCCCAAGAAAAAAGGCATGAATATGTAAAGAATTTCTATGCTGCTTTCTTTTTAAATACTGTTAGGTTAGGCCCCTAACATATTCGGTTTCAGTTCTTTAATGCATTATTCACATGAGTACCTTAGTCGGCTTGCCAAGCCACAACATATACGTCAATACAAAATAAAAAAACTATTAATTTCAGTCCTCGTAAAAAAAATTATGAAGTAACAAACATAAAATGGCTTGTGTTACCTCATAATTTTAGAACTTCCTTCTTTACTCTAAGTCGGTTAATAATGCATCACTGCATACATATTCAAGTCAGTAACTGGAAACCAAAGAACTAATAAGCACAAAGTCTGCACATCTCTATAAACTTAACCGCGACTTATTTGTCTATGTAGTTCAGACTGTGAACTAGTTTGAACACTGTTAGCGATGCAACAATGCTATTATTGCAATGTAACTTTATAAGAGGAGACTGGAGTTTGTTTGAAATGTAACGTTTGAATATAAGTATCATTTAGGCTCTATTCAGAGGGAACATTATCACACCATATAGTAGCGGCGAAAACTAGTAAGGTGTTAATAGTTTCTGATGCAACTTCTTGCAGTTGCGTTGTAGTTGCATTGTGGTTCCGTTGTGGTTGCGCTGAAGTTGCACTGTAGTTGCGCTTTAGTCGATCTTATCCACACGCTTTTGCATCAGCAAAATACGTTCATTATGAAGTTAACTATTCATTAAAGTAAAAAACTATAAGCTAAAGAAGTAATAAGCTCAAAGTCTGCACATCTCAGTAAACTTAACCGCGACTTATTTGTCTATGTAGTTCAGACTGTGAACTAGTTTGAACACTGTTAGTAATGCAACAATGCTATTATTGCTATGAAACTTTATAAGAGGAGACTGGGGTTTGTTGAAACGTTAGGTTTGAATATGGCATCATTTAGGCTCTATTCAGAGGCAACACAACCACATCACATCGTAGCGTTGAAAAGTAGGAAGCTGTAAATAGTTTCTGATGCAACTTCTTGCAGTTGCGTTGTAGTTGCATTGTGGTTCCATTGTAGTCGCGCTGTGGTCGCGCTTTAGTCAATCTTATCCGCACAGTTGCGTGCATCAGCAAAATATGTTCATTGTGAAGTTAACTATTAATTCAAGTAAAAACTATGAACTAAAGAACTAATAAGCTCAAAGTCTGCACATCTCTATAAACTTAACCGCGACTTATTTGTCTATGTAGTTCAGACTGTGAACTAGTTTGAACGCTGTTAGCGATGCAACAATGCTATTATTGCTATGAAACTTTATAATAGGAGACTGGAGTTTGTTGAAACGTTACGTTTGAATATGGTATCATTTAGGCTCTATTCAGACGGAACACAAATACACTATATCGCAGCGGCGAAAAGTAGTAAGGTGTTAATAGTTTCTGATGCAACTTCTTGCAGTTGCGTTATAGTTGCGTTGTAGTTGCGTTGTGGTTCTGTTGTAGTCTCGCTGTGGTTGCGCTTTAGTCGATCTTATCCACACGTTTGTGTACATTAGCAAAATATTTTAATTGTGAAGTCAACTATTAATTAAAGTAAAAAACTATTAACTGAAGAATTAATAAGCACAAAGTCTGCACGTCTATATAAACTTAACCGTGACTTATTTGTCTATGTAGTTCAGACTGTGAACTAGTTTGAACACTGTTAGCGATGCAACAATGCTATTATTGCAATGTAACTTTATAAGAGGAGCCTGGTATTTTGCAAAACGTTACGTTTGTGCTGACTTGGAATATGGTATCAAATTGCTAAGTATGTATTTTATACACATTAAGTATCCAGTTCAATCTAGATTATTATGTTATCTTGTTACACTTATAGGTTAGTTATACTTTCTACATAATGTTTTCAATATGGGTTCTATAAACTAGAGTATCTTCTTTGTTACTTTCGGTACATACCAAAATACGTGTTCAAATTGTTCTTTTACCCAGCCATTATCTGAAAGCGAGTATTGAACATCACGGCTCAGATTTATGAAATATCGCAGCTCATAAAAAAGGAAAAAGTAAGACTTATATTTATACGAAAATCATACGTGAAGTCGAAAGCTTTTATCGTATGAAATCAAGGGAAGCCAAATCACCCAAAGATTGCGACGAACTTTTAACGTAATAGGCTTTCAAGTACGCGAAACTTTACCAGAGATCTCAGCATCCAATACTTTCGTATGAACCCCTCTTACAACTCCCACACTCCAAACTTGGTGCAGAATAAAAAAAATATTTGTCCATCCGCAAAACTTTCACGGTACGTCTTTTGTTCAAATTAAAAAAGAACTGTGAGCTCGGCGCGGATCTGTTGTGAAGTTTGTTAGAAAATTAATCGAGATCTAAAACTTTTCATTTATACTTGAAAAGAATTAACGACCCTTAAAACAGGAGCGCGGTTCGTTACTGACTAAAACTTCTTAACTAATTAAGGTTACCGCAGTTTTGCTGGAACGCCGTATTTAAGACACTATACTTTTATGTTAAAGAGATACTTTATCTTTTGGTATTGGATTTAATATCAGTGGGACTAATCTCGGGTTAAGAACTACTACGAAATAGTTTTAAGAATGGAGTGCAGACATAAGTAAGAGCGTATATTTTAACACAGAGAAAACGATTGAGTTGAAATGGCGACAGGTTCGTTCAATACTATCTCTTCAACACCATTGGAGAGTCGAAACTTAGTCTTGGTCTTTTGTATTTGGCAGAGAATGTCATGGGTTACTATTTGAATGAGTCCGCAACGCGTTGTGGACCATTTTTTGACGAATTCATCGTTTTTTTTTCGCTAGGCATACATCTAGACGTCTGATTCTTCTTCTATAAAAGTATTTTATGCCTAATACCGACATAATGTATGTACAAATTGTACAGTTATAAAAACTAAGCAACAATAGTATGTGTAAGTAAAGCGTTAGTTGTTAGTTGATATCGTGCGAGCGTCGCAGCGTGTGTGTGACATCGTGACGCGCCGGTAAACTTATCTGGGGACGAGCACAATATATGCGCTGGACGTACAAGACATGAGAGAAAGCGATAGTAGCGTATATTAGGTTAATTATTATGCACAATTTATTACTAGCAATCCGACAATATTGTTGAAAAGCCTTAAGGCTCCAGTATTATGTTTGATTGTCGTACTTACGTTTTCTTCTTTAATGCTACATTGTTACAGAGAAGCAGAAATAGTTGTGTAAATAAGCACTGTATATAAATGTTGTTTAAAGATGGATACATTTTATAGAAAGGTTTGACATCTTTATTACAATGTCGATATTCTAATATACAATTTCGAGTGGGGCACATGTCCGGTTTTAGGTTTTGTGTGACATGTATATTTTTCAAACTTGTCAAAACTGTCTCAACGATTTTTTCAAATGAACTGTAGAAATAAGTCTTGTATCATCATACGCAAATTGTACTTCTCAGAATCATAGAAATAGTTCGTAAATAACAGTAACATACGTGAATGCGTAATAAACATGATTCGCAATAAAAACGGTAATTATACGTGCGTTACGTCGACTTAATTACGTGTACGAACTCCATCTTGTTTTTAATTTGTAGTGACTATTATATGGTTGTTACTTTTATTCTTTGTATGTAATTCTTAGTATTTTAATTTATATTGACTTATGTAAATAATAAAAAATAAAGTTAAATGTAAAGTATGAAATTGAATAAAATGTTTTGTTATTAGTGGTTTTTTAAGTCTCCGAAGCTACCTGAGTAGTGCCCTAGTAAGCATAGGACTGAATTATTCGTAAAATGAGTCATAGTCTCAAACGGCAGACAAAAACATAACCAATGCGTTATTGGAGCGGCTGATTTCATTGTTTGAAGAAGCGAAACAATAGAACTTTTCGCTAGACATCGGTCATTGCGTGAATTAGGCCCAGGTTATGTAGTTGAATAGTATTTAAGTATTAAGCGACAGTTTACTTCATTCATTATCATATTAGTATTAGCAATCCAATCCGTGAATCCATCCAGCTATATCTTCAAGCCTTCGCGATCACCAGTTTCATAGTGTCAAACTGCATGAACACCAGAAACCAAATTCAAGGCACAATAACATACTATATTTATTTGTTCTTCTCTCATAACTTGTACCACAGCTGACATCTTTATATGATTGTAGTATTGTGGTCGGTAGGCACAATAGCGCGTCCCGCCATTAGTTTTGTTAATGCAACTGTGTGTCTGTGTGTCTGTGTGTCACCTAGTTTCTTATGTATGTATGTATGTATGTATGTATGTATGTACTGGTTTATTTGTCTGCTTGTTTGTTGAAAAGATGGTATGTGTGCTAGCTTTCTAATGTTGTTAATAACTGTGTAATGTGTATGCTGTTACGACTAGTTTTACAGGTTAACTTGACTTACTAAAGCTATTATGATCTATTCTAGTTTCGATACCTACAAGTACTTATAGTACGTACAAATATTAAAACAAAGGCAGACACAAAGTACAATTCGGCTTAAAATAACTGATAGTTGAGCATACAAACATGTCTTCAGAAGCATCAGCATAAGAATCAAACTCACGTCACTCAACACATTGCTACTCGTATTGTTATGGCAAATTGTTCCTCACCCATATTATTTTAGCTATTGTGTAGAAAATCACAATATAATAACACATCACTAACTCTGAGTAGGATTATAAATAAATGACATGATTCAATCACAATCTCATGTATTATGTATGTACTGTATGCCATTCCTATGATGACATTCAAACCATTATTCAATAATGACATAATATCCAATTCATTGAAATCGTAGCGACCCTCGATAGACGACAGCCATATTGAATAAAACGATGTCTACGATAAATCGTAGCTACGTGCTACAGCTACGGAGGGTCTACGCTCGTAGCGCTGTGTAGGAGAAACTTTCATGTTTTATGAAAACATGTACACAAAAGTTTTATGTTTTTAACAACATTGTGTTTTTAAATATTGATGAGGTAACTTGGGTTGTAGTGTATATAAAGAATTGCATGAATATAAATTAATAAAGCACACTTTGAAGTCACAATTAATTAATTAACTTTAACCTTTGTATAGTTACAAAATAAACAATGTGAATTTAATTTAGTAGCTACACTGCTTCATATAAAACTAAAGCTTTAACAGCCAGAGGAATAATTAAAATTTCCTTTAGTTAATTTAACATTGTTCACAAACATTTTGCGTAAATGTTTTTTGTTCAATGTTTTTCACAAAACATTTAGGAGACTGCCTTAAAATATTCATTGGTTATCTGTTAGCGTATGTAGACGTGTTTTTACATGGAAATTGATACTGTTCTTTACGAATATAGGAAGTTATGGCTCTGAAGAAAATGTGTAGGACTTTTTATGAGAATGGAAGAACAACATTGAAATTGACTGGAAGGCTTTAAGCGTGATGTAGGATGTGTAACCCGTTGTATGTCTATTGGAGTTTTGGAGGTCATTGATCTTTGGGTATAGAGATTGGTGTTCTGGGTTATTTAGTTTTTGTTACTTTTATGTGATTATTATTTTTATTAGGATATTTAAGCTGTTTTATGTTCTATGACAAGAAAACTTAATGATTGCTTGATCAACGGATAGATATATTTTATTAGTTTTGTTAATTAGAAGTGCTATGTTATAGCACAGTCAGATGTAGCGGTCAAGTCATTAATTCAAAAAAAGCATAACAATTAGAAACCCGAACACACCATTGTTTTGTGGCTTCATCGTTTGTGTCATAAGTTATATAAAATCCAAATTCTATATCAGTTTATTACTGATCAAGTCTCTAATCTAATGACTTAAATAAATGCTCCAAAAGTGCTTGCTTTTCTAAAATTATCGAATCATTTATTTAAGCAAAACAGAGGTTTAGTAATAGTTTCATTTTATCTCTCTATAACTAACGATTACTAACGTAACAAGTGAAGTGTAAATATTACACTTTTATACGTTAAGCCTTTAGGGAAATAAAAGGCTCATAATATATTTTTTCGTACATCAGTTCAGTGAACTTTATTTATCAAAGTACAATACCCTTTTGATTAAAATTTTTCGTCTTATCCTTAAAGAAAAAATCCTTTTCCGGTAGTTTCATTTTTATCTACTCTTTTTTGAAGATATATATTATATTAAGAACTAGTCTTGTGTATTCTACTAACATACAAACAACAACTATTCTCATAATTAAACTTATTTGGTATTGCACAAATTTAGTCGTGAGAGAACCAAATCCACAATATCTACACGCTATAGTCTGTGGTCTGCACTATGCTGGCCGCATTGTGACCACCTTAACCAGTATTTTATGGACGTTTTTGTAACCTTACATGTTATAAATTAGAAAAAAAAAACGTTTGTATGTTTCGATTGGTGTTTGTTACTCACTTACGCCAGAACTTGCAGCGATTAAAACTTATGCCACCAAAAACATTCTGTAAAAACCTCAAGTCTCGCCGTAAAAAGTTGTGAGATCTATATAATACCAAGTCGATTAATCTATTTAGTCTCTACTTAAAGGACCTTCTGTCTTAAGTTATTACGTATGTTATTATCATGCCAATTAAAAAAAATACCTTTAAAACAAATAGACCGACCTGGCCATCGCATGATTTAATTATTAGTATGTATCACACTAATCAGCACGAGGAGAAGTTAATGCTCCTGAAATGTTAATGGCGAATTTGTGTTTTCTTGCGATGACCAAGTCGATCTATTTGTTTTAAAGGTATTTTCTTTTTAAATTGGCATGATAATAACATACATAATAACTTAAGACAGAAGGTCCTTTAAGTAGAGACTAAATAGATTAATCGACTTGGTATTATATAGATCTCACAACTTTTTACGGCGAGACTTGAGGTTTTTACAGAATGTTTTTGGTGGCATCTCACTTCTTTTTGTAGAGCGAACATAAGTCCAATTTGTATGGAAAGACGTTTTTTTTTTTTTCATAATTCAACATATTTTCCTATGGGAATGTTGTTTAGTTTCATGGGCTAAACACCCTTACCCACCCTATACCCCTTCCCGTTATGCCTCATATAGTAGGTACCTATTTACACCTATTTATTTTATTTTCTACAGTAATAATAATTAATTAACTGCAAATGTAACCTTGTAATCTTATACATTTATATGGGATTACAAAGTTATTGTTGCAGTTGGTGTATTTAGAAAACTGGACCGAAATTAGAAAATATTACATTTTTCCCATGATTAAGACACTAAACCCTATTTGTATTCTAAATTTTAAGCTTCTAAGTCTGCTAGAAGTACCTTAGACTTTTGATGATCGGTGAGTCAGTGAGTCAGTGAATCAGTGAGTGACAAAATTCAAAATTTTAACAAGTTGTCATTCTTAAACCACTGGTTCAAATTGACTGAAATTTTAAATATACCGTGTTTATACAATGACTGATTAGTTGCTGAAAATCCAGGCTTCTTGTTTTATCCACAACGAAATTATAGGGGTGTCAAAAATAGCCCGAATTGCTTCGAGAAAAGGATGTTACGGCCGTGCCGCTTTTTTTTTGCTCGACTTGCGGGGGCACTTCCGTGCCCCCAGATGTGTCAAAATAACATATACGCTATAAAAATACTAATTTTGCCCGTGATTTTGTCCATGACATAACATAATACATATGAAGTATAGTCTACGCAGACGGAGTTGCAGGCAAGAGTTAGTACTAGTATGTATATGACTTGTTATATTACATAACTCTATGTAAAATGACATAATCTATAAACATTCTACAAAAATATTCCCACAATATTAGATCACATCTCGCTACGATTCAAGTATCAATAACGTTTGTTCAAAGATAATGCACAAAGGGAATAAACTCGATTGATACTTTACGGCTAAGGCCCGAATAATACATGTTTACGATATTTCTATGAGACAATAGTAAAGGGATTCCTCTATTGTTTTGAAGATAAAAGTTTTATTGTGTAATATATTTTTCGTTATTTTATGTATTTCTTGGAACAATGAATCTATCGTAAGGTTTTACAAACAAACATACAATTAGCGGATACAAAGTTCCTATGAGGTACCTGTACCTGTAGGTTATACAAATACATATTATTATGTGTATGTCTGGTAAGGGATTCGAATCCACAACTTCACGGTACAATGATAAGACCGTACCTAACACCAGTATTATTGCACGCAAACACTTTCAAATATTCTACATTATATTATACTGATTGATCAAATTACTACAAAAAAAGCATTACTTACCCCTGGTTACTGAGGTTAGTTGTAGTTTATCTATCTAGTTACCTTTAAGCTCATAATATATTATTATAAACATGATAGTTTGTATAGATAAACTACCGCTAAATGTGCCTCAGAAACCGGGCATTAATGACTTCTGAGCTTCAAGACCCGATAGAGATGAATGAAGAAAAAATCTATGCTGTATCGAGTAACTTAATGTGTGTAATCGACAAACTTCATCTTATGAAGACAACGATGATGAGTTTTCAGACCTATTTCTTCCTTCATAATTCTAGGTGAGAAGCCTCCACGCCATCTTCCCTAACTTCGCCGTAGGCCACAATCTCTCTCTCATTGTCATAGTTTCTAAGAATCGTATACAACTATGTTCATTATCATTATGCTCTTACTAATTAGTGTACGGTAATAACCAGATTAATGTTCTTACTATGTGTATTGTTCAGATAAATCCTTCAATGTTATAAATGCGAAAGTTTGTGAGGATGAATGTTTGTTGGATACTCTAGAAAAAAGCTACTAGACGGATTTTAATGAACTTTGCTACACTGATGGCTTATGACTTGAATTAACAAAGGATATTCTTAAAATCTTTTTCACGCAGATAAAACCGCGAGCAAAAATCTTTCGGATTTTTTCGACAACAAATGCTTAAGTTGTTTCGTTTTTTTATAGCAAGAGACGATTTCGTAAAAGCGATAGTGCCAAACCCCAATGATAGTCTAATTGCTTTGCCATCAGACTGTTGCACAGCTTAAATTGTATCTAAACTACAATTTAAAAATTCTACATTAGCTTTAAAGCTAAAATGTTGGTACATTTTGTAAAAATACCAAGCTTTAAAAATAAAATAGTGCAGATTAAAAAGCAATTGTACGCGGTGCAACCAGATGGATATTATAGCTGGATGGCACATACCATGCATATTTATTACAAAATGGATTTACTTTGTAATTTCCTTTTAAATATTCCAACCATTTTATTACTTTTATTTTTAAACATGGTGGATGATGATTTAACGGCATTTGCGGGTCCATCGTGACGGACCTTGGCACAGGACAGACAGATTTGGAAGGAAAGAGGGGAGGCCTTTGCCCAGCAGTGGGACACATAAGGGGCTAATAAAAAAAATAAAAAACATGAAACACCCGCGTTAGTTGTAAAAAGCCTGTCATTCCGCTTTACATTTTATTACCCTGAGAAATATCTTTTAAATCGGTTCAGACATTTCGGTGTCTTGAAGGTATAATATATATAATATGTACATAAATTGTGGCATTTATATTTAAATAGTTGTGTAAACAAAAAATAAGTCAGACTGTCAGTTGTTCTAAGAACTGGCAATATCTAATTTCTTTGCGAACTACTCTAAAGTTTGAAAAATAAATACGTAATTTTGATTAGGAACAATATTTCCTAGAATCAATATAAGCTTTAAGGTTTCTACGAAATAATGTGAAGGATTTCTTCACATTATACTTAACTTATTCTAAAACCTAATTTTGAAGAGGAATAAATAAGGTGCGCAAAGTAATTATAATAGAAGTTATCAAAAAAACTTTGTTCATTATTGCAATGGAATTGTCTTTTTACTGCGCTTTGCAAGATTCTTTCTGATTCCTGATAATTTAATTGTATTATTTTTACCTCCGTTCGTTCATGTTGTTTCCGCTTAAAGCAAACTAACTGAAAGCTTAGTTAAAGCTTTATAAATAGTCGCTCAACGAAAGTAACAGTGGTATGGGATTGAACCATATAACCCTTATTTGTTAAATTCTTCACAATATAAAGATAAACCTTATTTGGATTGCAGACTACGTATATTTAAATGATGTAGGAATGCGAATTAATCGAAATAAGTTTATGGAGATTCTTTGGTCTCTGTTTATGCCTATGAGAAAATGACATGATTGTAATCAAGTACTCGTATGTACTATCGAACAAACTGAATCATGACCCACCATGTGCTCATTTTCTAAAACGCGTCTATATACGCGTAGGTCGAAATTGGCTTGAACCTTTCGTTTCCTTGGTAATGAATTTGTTATCTGTCATCATTGCGACAAATCTTTGTGCGCCAATACAATAATGCTTTGCTACCGTTTTCAACAGGCTCCGTGGCCTAGTGGGTTGATGTTACGACTGCGACGCGTCAGGAGTGGGTACGATACCCACTCAGGGCATGGTTTATTCGGCCATTATAGGAAATAATGTAACTATCAAAATTAAATAATATAGGGTAACCAGCATAGTTATTACCCGGTTAAGGAATTGATACACAATTTTGGTCAATAGTGTCTTTATTTAGTAAAACATTGACATAAACTCTATTATAAACGCAACTTAAATATTCTTTCTAAAAGAACATCAGTCCTTTGTTTCAATAACTTTATACTAATTCAATATAAAACACTTAAAAACCATAAATACTAGCGAATACTGTTAATTCAAATGTGTTATCCTTAACAAATATTGCAACAAACTTTTACTTTTTCTTTTCGAATTACACGCCTGTCGCACAAACGTCGGACATGAGTTCTATAAATTAAAAATGTTACCAATATTCTAAAAATGACATATATCGCAATTAATTTGACCTGGTTACTTTAGAAATTAAAATAAAAGTATTATTCCTTAACATTGGCAATCACTGTATGATGGGCAATGACTGTAATGGTTACCCTAATCGTTTCACAGATTTCTAAATGACGTGCTATTTGATATTTGACACAAATAGGTTTTTTCGTAGTGAAAAGAGTTTAGACTATTTACATTCTACATTCAAATTAAGAGTGATTTATCGAAAACGTATCTACGCACTCTAATAACAAAGGTCAAAGTTGTATGTAGTCGCAGATACATCATAACACAGTCGTATGCATGTTTAAAATGTCCTAAGTGCGACTTTGACGATAGAGACGAAATTCTTACTGTTTTGACGGTGTCAAGCGAATTATCGGCAAAATGGGTCATGAATCAGTTGGTTCGATAGTACGTATATGTAAAGAAAAACAATGACATATGAGTTCAACAGTAGCTTTTTAAACATACTTTATTCCATCAAACAAATACACAGCCAATATCTGAAGGGATGAAACGTGAATTTTTCGAATGTTTTTCCTATAAAGCGTAATTAAATAGTCGGGCGGGTGCAAAGTAAACACGGAGTGAGGTGTAGCGGTCCGTTGAACCGTGCATGTAGGCCGAGTATAAACACCGCTGTTTCGTTTTATACCTACCTTTTGTGCCTGTATTCTGTACTCCAAATAGCTAGTATATAGCTTTAGATTTGTTGTTTTCCTAGAATAGGTATGTTGGTTGCAATGTTGCTGAATGCTGTGTTTCGTTCCTGGAATGGGTCTTTGATGGTGGTTAGTCGGAAATTTAGGCTGCTGTTGTCCAATGTAATGAATCCGTTTGACTGTGGTTATGAGATGAATGGTGTACAATTTCCATTGCTGTATTGCTGCAATTGTGTTATGAGCTACTAAATAACACTTTAAATATTATTAAATAGACGACTTTGCAAGTTCGCATTGAAATAGTTTCTAAGCTGGATTGTCATTTAAGTCACTTTTTTTATCCGACATTTGGTAGACAAAACTACGAGTGGAAATAAGTCAAATATAGATGAGTCATTATCTAGTACAGTGTGATCCACAAATTATTGTTTCGAGCCTGGTTGAAAAGTCCGCGCGATTCAAGAGCAACTTTTAGTGCGGCAGTAGTCTTTAAAAAAATAGTTTTAATTTGTTAAACTAAAGTGAATTTATCAAATAGTTACAGCCTAATCGCGACAAGCTTCAGGTCCATTTTATCGTGGCACCTGTTAAACCCGGGCTCTCACCAAATGTTCTCAGTTATCCACCGTACGATCTCCTAATTATATGGATTAACTACCCCTCAGATGTTTTTACTTCCAAATGTACTTCGAGAATAGTTCCTTTAGCTAAAGTTGCGAGTTATAAATAAGTTTGTTTAGTAGGTCTTATCTGGATAGTGATTTTGTTTTTGTATAACGTTGGCTGTTCTTTTATTTGTTGTATACCTACATAATATGTACATATTTAGGAATCAAAATAGAAATCAAAACATATACAGCTTTTGTTATGTATTGCCGATATGTATCGTTTTTAAAGGGCCGGACTGACACTAAATACGTAGTGATGTTGTTCTTTAAACAATTTCCTAATCAACTGGAAATAAGTGTAAAAAAAAGGAACACTTATTTAAAAAATTAAAATCCTATTAATTAAGAAGCTTATACAACTTTAATAACACACAACAGCATCCATTTTATCCATCTACTCCTAGAAAACACACCAAAAATCTCCATCTTTTCACAAATATCCTCACACATTCCTACAGAACATTTATCAAGGGTACTGTAATGTATAGTTCTTAGGTCCTTAATTAACGCGTAGATGTACGGCTGGACGCCTTCAGGCTGTATTTCAAGGCCTTATTAGTGAAACACGCAAAGCCTTTGGGATGAAAGCTAGTGGTACCTATTTGGAATTTCGTAATGAGATGCTGTTTGTATGTGATGATTGGGTGATTATATGCATTAGGTCTCAACTAGAAATGCGTTTGTATTGATATATTTTTATTATTGAATATTTCAGTTCAATATCAGACAATAACAGACTTACGTCATCTTTTCCAATAAGCAACCAACAGTTCGTGGTGATGATTTAGGACCGTCGGTTTTGTCTTCGCTAAGTTATAATTCTGAGTGCAGAAGTTTATTATTTTCAAGTCTTTAAAAGCGTTAGCCAGAGTCGTAAGAGAGTTCTATGAATTAAATCTGAAGTCTTGCAATTACATTAGTCATTGAATTTGAGACTTAATTAACTAACATGTTACTAAGAACATTGTAAAAAGTTTCTGTTATCTCTAATCCAATCCCTTTCATCCAAAAACCCATACATAATAACAACAAATAAACATCACCTAATTACGTAAAAAGCTCTAAACCGTTCAGCAAACAAACCCTTAGTGAAATTGTAAAAAGTCATTAAAAGATTTGAACTGGGCCGAGGAGAGCCGAGGAGGGCCGAGGAGGACCGAGCACGTAGGCTTTGTTCTTCAAACAAGCCTTGTACGTCATTACAATAATGCTTGCAAACAGACTTAAATAATAACTGCTGATGTAATTCTTTCTCTGCTTTTTACAATTTAGAGGATGTTTTGCTGTTCTCTAAGGACTTAGTTGAGTAAAAAAGATGAAGCTGTATTATTTCCGAATTCGTTATCGTCCACTGCTGGGCACCTACCCTAATTAAGAGTAAGTAAGGCCTCGAGTCCACCACGCTGGCCAATTGCCGGTTAGAGCATAGAGCAAAGGGAGCATAATTTCGAGGGATTTGATTGATACTCCATACCAATCACTAAATGCATCCAGCGTCAAATATTACACATGCCTGTTAGAAAATAAAATTCTTAATATTTATTTTATTGTGTACACACAGGCACCAATCAATCTGGACGGGTCGTCCAATTTGCACTCTACAAAGACCCACCACTTTAAAAGATTGAAACTACGTAATCCATTCAATATCGAACCAACATTCACTATATATGACTTCACAAAATTTTCCATACAACATTTTACATCCTATTTCATTCCATAAAATTCAAAAGTATGGAAATTTTTGCCTTCAACTGTGGTACTAAATAAGTCTAGTGATGTTTAGAATAAATGCTTCCGTTATTTAAAAGACTCCCAAAGAACTGACCTCCGGAGATTTTCTACTACTATCGACTACCGACAACGAGCCTATCATCTTTTTGACTGCCTCCGTGGCGCAGTGGTTTAGGTCGCCACGCCGATACCACTGCAACGGGAGGTCGTGGGTTCGATTCCCACACGGGACAATTATTTGTGCGATCCACAAATAATTGTTTCGGGTCTGGTTGTGCTTTGTGTCCGTTGTTTGTATGTTTGTAAAAGTCCCCGCGACACAAGAGCAATTCTTAGTGCGGGAGTTGTCTTTTTTTAAAAACATAAAAAAAAAACAAAAAACATCTAGAAATTTTGTATGAAAATCTGATCAGCGCTTCTAGCGGGTGTCGTAAGAAATATTTTGGCAGTTCATTCTAAATGTCAAACTCGCGCTACTGTTCAGAACAAGTTAAGGTAACATTATGTTATAACCAAATGATTAAATGTGATATTTTTATCGCTGGTTGTATTGATTATGAAAATGCATCAACTATCTTATATTGAATTCAAATGAAATCAGTTCAGCTATTTATGCGTAACAATGAAACAGACAGAGTGACTCTCACATTTGTACGACTAGAACAATATCGCTGCATTTGTACCAGGTATTGAATTCTAAAAATTGAAAGATTGCCTTTGAATATTTCAACAAGCCCACGTCGAGTTCCATCCTGTATTCATCCTGAATACATTTGAAAGATACGTGGAACGCTTGTGATTGCATCACCGTAGTTTGTTTCGTAGCCGTATCAAATAAAATATTAGCCTAATATTTTTATGTAACAGCTATTTTGCGTATTTCCCTATATGAATGATGGGAATTGTACGCACAAAATGCATTTTTCGTGATTGTGGCCTGTTTTTATTTACGGCTTCAAATACACATCTAGTATGATGTCCAAGAGATTAATCCAAACTTTCTATCTTGCATAGCGGTTCATTTTCTGCTGCGAAAAATCTTTATTCACGATTCAAATATTCATAGATTTTTTAATTAAATTTCAAGAGTCAGCAAACTAAGATAAACATACAACGCGCTCGGAATCGAGCATATATAACTATAATTTACATCCAAGCTCTTGCATAAAGTGAAATATGAGCATATACACGCGACATATTGCTTGCAGGTCATAATATTCCCCGATATCCGTGCTAACGACTAAGAAGAAAAATAGTTTTAACACGTTTTTATCTAGTTAGCCGGGAAGCTTATTACTCAGTCTCGTTAACGGCTGCTAGACAAGCGATGTTGCCAGTATAAAATATAAAACATTTTAATACCTTTTTTAGATAAAACTTTTTAAACGATGTAGCGTTTGCACCATAAATCCTCGACAAGCTTGTGGACACTTAAGTGAATTAATTTAAATAATTCCGCTGAGTGCTCTTATTAAAATATTGAAGGGAAACTTTTCAGACGGCTTGCATACGAGATAAGGCTTTGCAACGAAATTGTGTAGTTTTACATGTTATTGGATTTAGAATTTAGATTTGAATAGATATATGTGTTTTGGGTTTCAAGTTTAGGGCCTTTTATTATAAACCAGCGTAGTGTGCAATATTTTAATAATAAAATATACTGTTATACGATGCAAGTTCAGTACAAACGTTCATATTTTATGACTATTACAGTTTGATTTAAAGAGTGCCAATAAATTCAAACAAATATCATTTCTATTACAAATGTAATAGTAATTACAATCCTATATACTCCGATAAAATGAAGCAGTAAAAACCATTGTAAGGTTTCTAAGCCCATAGCCAGCCATATCCTCCCATATGTAGCACGTTCAACTTAGCTACGACGTAGCACTTATAACGCTACGTGCGTAGCAGTCATAACAAATTCGTAGCTCGTCCTCTACGATATTATCTGTTTTCGAGTGTATCAACGGTTTACTGTAAAGAAATTGGCGGTTAGTAATAAAGGGAAGCTATATAATAAATGAAGTTAACTCATACGAGGGATTTTGGGAAAAAAGTGTTTTGTACTACATAAAGACAATTTTCGGGATTGTACTTACACTGCCGGAATATTGAGAGTTTGGATTTAAAGTGCCGGCGTTTAAGTTCTGACTAAAGTAGAAAGTAGGTAACCTTTTCTGGTGAAGTGTAGTTTTTTGTTACATAGAGTGATTTTAAAAATCTTTGGTAAAATGTTTTTGAGATATCAATGCAATCAAGCTTTGTTGTCACGGTCGCATAATCTTACAAATTCTTCTCAAATTTGAAATAAGTCCTTACATCACAAAAACCTAAGCGTAAAAGGATACCTACTATTATCTATTCCACGTAACTCTACTCTAGTCATAAATCCACATCATCTCCCAATAAAACCTAGTTGTAGCTCATCAAATATGACCAGAAGGCTTCATTTATGTGTCAATAAACAACTCGGGTGTAAATCCTTGGCTCCAGCCACAGACTGACATTAAAACTGTTTTTATGAGCTGAAACAAATTGTTACATGATCATAATAGGTTGTTACTTCGATAGAGTTATTGATCGGGATTTGAATAATGTTTTTGCAGTACTTTGAGTAACTTTCTAAGGTTAAATACGTTAGAGAGTCACATAAAGTTTTAAGGAACAGGGAATTTAATGCGATTGTGTTTTGTTTTGCTTCGGTTAGCTAGAAGTTTCGGCCAGTTTACAGCACAAAGTGAATTGGAAAGGAAATAAAGGTTTTTGTTTTAGAAAATAGTCTGGTAATTTGAACCTTGATGCTTTTATTTTTCTTATATTGTCAAGTTAACCAAGCCCCTCAAAAGCCGTTGAGATGTTTTTAAGATAGTTGTCTTACTTCACAACCATCAGGACTAGTTATGTCTCATGACCATGAAACCCTTTGTCCATTTTATTGATATTCCAAATAATGCATTCTTCACTTTTTACAAATCTGTGATTCCTAGACAATTACTATTGAATACAAATACAAACGAGTGTCTCTTGGATAAGCATGTGTCATCCCCATCTTCGTCGCAATTTACTATTGGTTCAGATGAGAGGCTTATACCGAATACAATATTAAATTTAACAAAAGTCAGTGGCGTATCCTTTAGTCGTTCTATGATCTTCTTTTAGCAAAATGTCAACGAAAATCTACTCTATAAAGCGACACCTATCTAAATAGTCTCCACAAAGCTAGCAACACCGGTACGTTTAAATTTTCACGGCTAACTGTATCGGTTTGAATATTTACCGACTATATTCGCGGTTCAAGTCTCCTCTATAAATATTGACGACCTTCAACCTTTGGTTCGGTACGAGATACTTATAAAAGGTTAGTTTTGATGCTGGAACAGTTGGATTTTGCCTCTTTAGTGCAGATAGAGATTGTCGACTTTAGTAAACAAACAGTTCAAAAATTGCTCCAACGGTTGGGTACATTCTGAAGTCCATTATGCTGCTTAAATGTAGGCTGGATCTTATGCTAGAGTTGCAGTAGTTTTAAGTCTTTCGAAAGTTCTTGATATAATTCAGAGACCGATCGTATTCCTCTTCTACGAAGACATGCTTACATCAATTGCACAAAGAAGATTAATATTTTTTATGGGTAACTGGGGTCTTCGTGGTAGAAAATAAAACTGTAGAAAATGTATGGAAAGAGACTTTTGTACAGCAGTGGCAGTAGCACTTAAAAAAAAATATTATGTTTATTTAGAAAACTTTTAGATCATACAAAAAAATCCTTGCAAAATAAATTCCATGCAATATTTTATTCCAAAATCTATGAGAATATAAATCAAAATATAAAGCAAACAAAACCAGTTGCAGAGTTGAGATAAGACAAACACTCGAGGATCATTTAAAACCTTTAGCGAGACCTTCTCTATCTGTACATACAATCTTAATTCGATTTGAACGTTGTTAATTGAGGGCCACAGAAAAGACAACTCCACTGAGATTAATCCCTGTATCGGGGACATAAACTGATATACAAACACTTTTAAATAAGTGTGATATTTGCAGTGGAATCAATTGTTGTTCAGTCGATTGAATTAAGTTTCGTGATAAGTATTCAAAACTATCTATGTGTAAATATAAAACTCTTCCGTTACTGAGTGACTGATTGCCGTTGTCTATAAAATGTACACTACTAAGCGCAAATTGAAATTTGGTATGAAGATTCCTTAAGAAGTGTATAGGAACATAAAAAGACAATTTTTGAAAATCCGCCCCAAGAAAGTTTATTTCGCTATCATGAAACAATTATGTGTTTCTCGAGGAATATACGTCTGTCATAAATCTTTCGTTCAAAATCCAGTTCACGATTTGGGACTTTAAAAAGTGAACTACATGCTTATTAAATTAAATTGCCCGTTAGTTTTCTTATAAATATTTTAATAATGTCGTCAAAAGATATTAGCAAGCGTTGCAGATAGCCAACTATAACGTTTTAACTTACACCCATAACGACAATCTCTTGCAATAACAGTTATATCTATGACAACTCTAGTACTATTTTTATATTTTTCTATCACCATTCTGCAGTGAATCGGATATTCTCTCAGTTTTCTAGTACATAAATATTTATTGTATGCGTGGGTGTTAAACAATGTATATGATAAGTAGAAACCGTTGGCTAGCGAGGGAATGCTTCGTGTCTAAAATAGACAATGGGACTAAGGTTTTTATTTTGTTTGGAAATATACTTTTCAAATGAGTTTGAAATGACTAAAGTTGCATAAAAGTTGTCAATGGCGCTGTCACGGTTGAATAGCTGAATCCATAATGATCATAGTCGCGTAAATAGTTGAAGAGTCGAAAAATATAACCACCAAGACAAAGCCGCGCGATGTGGTTAAAGTGTGTATGTAAGTAACCGCAGCAAAAAATAAGTAATTAGTGTGACAGTCTAAATACAAAGTAACCGTTGCTACCGTTGTTTATTAACGAATTAATCAGAAGTTAATAGTTAAGTAATACGCATATTAACACTTCGGTAATTATATTTAAGTCCCCCGCCACCTACTAATTATTCCTAGGGTTAACGGTAATAAATAAACGTTAACACCACGTACCTGTAGTCACACCCTTAAGCACCACACGCTTAATTAATTAACCATTGCTCAAAGTAATTACTTATCAACCCGGTTCAAAAAATAACCGGCACACTTTTTAAAACAAGCCTACAGGCAAAGGAAACACACAGCCTCTTTCAAACAAACCAATTACATGCGCTGAATGACAAACGTATCGTTTGCATCAGGGTGTACCCGGGTCATCCGGATAACCGAAACCTTTGATACTCGGGTTTTCATACAGAGATACATATGTGCAACTGTGTACTTATATCAACCGGGTATACACATTTTATATCCGGGTTTTGATACCCGGGTATTTTGCCGGATTTAATTTGATATGTTTTGGGAAGTTTGTTAGTAATGTGGCTTGGTTGATGCTTACGCCTTTGACTTGAAAGTTGGTATTGAATTGAAACTTATATCTTAATGTTTGTTCAAGTTTGACCACGGACTGTGCGAGTTAGAAACTTGGTCACTGAAACTTATTGTACCAAGAAATGTTGGTGGAATGGAATATTCTTTGTGAAATGGGATAGGGGTAGGAATATCAAGTAGCTTATTCACGAGAAGAGTTGTTTATAGTGTGTTGCATGATTTTAAAAGTGTATTGTAATCTAGATTTTATTTACATTTGGATTGTACTGAAAATGTTGTTCAGGTCTATTTTGTATATGGCATTTTTTCAAGTTATTTTTGGTTTACCCACGGATATGATCGTAATTTATTTTTCTTTTTTTACTGTTACTGATTATAAATTATTATTTATCATCAGATATCCTTATTTCAGGAAAACAGTCATGACTATGTCTAGTCATAATTGTTGTTGTCAATTGCTTTGACAGATAATGTATAGAAAAGTCTAGTATTTCAAAATTATTCCTTTATCAATTATCTGAATATAATGGAAAGGGCAGTCTAAATAAGTTTGATCTGAGTTAAATTACTTATGTCAAAATAGCTCGATTCTCTACAGCTATCGACTACCGACAACCGGCTTGTCATCAAGAAATTTTGTATGAAAATCTGATCAGCGCCTCTAACGGGCATCATAGGAACTATTTTGGCAGTACATTCTAAATGTCAAACTCTCGACAGTACAGATTATACAGAACTGCGCTACCGATGTATGCATCTACTGTTGAAACAAAACAGATTCAAAATACATAAAAGCCGGACACAGTACACAATCTCCTTAAAGTTTCGCCGTACAGTCTGTACGATACAAAACATTATATTGTCATTCTCTTGGCAGGCTTCCATATCCATGTAATACGACTACAAACTACGGGATAATAGATTTAAGTTTTACACTAGCATTTTGCATATTTAAGTCTGTTTTGAATCGACTATGTATTTACATAAGATACCTTGTTATCATGAGGATATGACAGTTAAGTCACATAGTAAGACAACGATATCTACTTTTCGATGTTATTATTTTACAGATTTTATTAAATGATTCAAGTGCAATGTAACACAACTTATGTATCAAGGGATTACTAAATACATGAATGGACAAAAAGCTTTTTATTTTCGTCATAAAATTGATTATTTCTTTGTACGAAGTTGAGTGAACTTTCAAAAGTAAAGTAAGTATCATACGAATTTTTGAGATTTTCAAGTTTAATATAGGATTAGAGCTTCAAATTCTCTCCTGTATCAAAACAAGAACTATAACCTCTCGAGCGCCCAACGTCAAAATTCAAATATACCGTTAAGCGTCCGGGCCAAAAATGGCGCGCGAAATTGAATTGGCGGTTGGCGTTTAAGCGCCGATTCCGTCATATTTTGATACTAACACCCTAGTCATACCTTATATATTTGAAATCTACATAAAATTTGCTATATATTAAAAAAATAAACCACAAATAATATTTGATAGTGGTGGTACAATAGTCGGTTTAATCTGAATATTGTGTGCTTTAGGCATGTGTTTGAAAAAAGTCTAAAAAATATTTTTAGGAATAAAAAATAATAAGGCGGAAGGTCTTATCGTGTAGTTAATGAATAATGACATTAAAATCCAACTGTAAAATATACTCAAATCTTTAAAATTAGTTAAAAAAAGTATTTACAATATTGGTCATAAAGGAACATGTCGTTGGGTCGGATGTTGTTTAAGGTGCTCTCTGGCCTATATCAACCACTTATTCAAGTGTGTGCATTCGATCGTCGTCTCGTTTCATCAGCTTCAATGTCAAATATGTTTGAAAGGGATAAACATAGTTTTAGCATTTCGTTTTTACGTTTTTTTAATGTAAGATCGTTTTGCCGTACCACGGTGGCGGGGCGCTTGACGGGGGTAGCACATTTAACCGTGACACGGTGGCCGGGCGCTTGAGAGGATAATATGCTGCCTTTGGGTACATAGCACTTTAAAATTAATAGATTTTTCAAATATCAATTCTACTCTTTATTTATACGCAGATTAACTTCCGCATTACATCATTGATTCCGCGACTGTGGTTCACCAATAAGCCAGCACGTTGGCCAACGTCATTGGACGATTCGCTGGATTCAATTAGGCGTGGCGTAGTGCACAAATAGATTAACCCGTTTACATTGCACGCTTTATTATATTAGTGGTTAGCTGGCTTTTGTGTTTCGAAATATGGGTACTGTGACGCTGATGTATTTTCAGACATTTAAAGGGTGTGTTCGTGTATTATTCTTTAAGAGATCGGAAAATGTGGTGTACTACGGCGTACTACATCAGAACTCATGAGAACCAGGCGTAATTAAACATTAAATATTCAAAAGATGTATGTTTTATTTTTAAGTGTTGTTGTATTCTGTTCTTGGTTTATGTAAGTATAAATAAAATAAGAATCGTTTCTATTTTTTCAGTATTTTTGCGTGCTAAGAGTTAAGTGGTGAGCTGAAAATTCTGAATGTTAACGTATAATCAATATTGTAAATAAGTTAGTAGGTTCAGGGAATAAAAAAACTCACACAGGAAAGTATTATAAAAATATTAGTATGATAATTTTCCAAATATTTCTTTCCATCATATTTCGAGTTTGCGATACCCCTGAGGGCAGAACTCTGAAGAACTGCGAAAACAGCGTCTGTTGCTAAAAGTACCTAAAATATAATAACAAAATTTCTTACTCAGACAAACTTAACTATAAAAAGCAGAAACTCGTTTAAATTGTTCGCGTACCCCAAAAATTAATCCTCTTAATGCAGGAATCAACTTGGTAATAAGCGTGAAAATTGAATAACTTCCATCTGAGTTGTTACAATGAGTTCTCAGACTGATATACTAGGTTTTACTTGCGGCTCTGGCTATGAAATAAGATATTTTTTCCCTTAATTAGTCCGGTTCAGTGTCCCACTGCCAGGAAAAGGGTTCTTACATGATTTTCGCGATACAATCAGTAACTGTTTGCCAAAAAGACTAAGATTTCTGAATTGCGTATGTCGTCCGGGCGGTGCATATCTAAAGGTAGATCTGATCTAATTGCTGTTTTTATAAGTTTGATTCCCCAGTAATGTCAAATTAATATTTTAATAATTGAAAATCACCACAGCACTTTTAATCTAACAACTGTTTAAAATTTTTTGCTATTTCTGAAGGAACGGCAAGAAACTTACGGCTTACGCTTTTTTATAGGTAAAATTTTAGATAAAATGTGTTAAGGCTGTCAAAATCACGTCACGGTAATGTTCGGAGTTTTGTAACGTGTCCGCAATATGACAATAGCCCCGCGCCTATTACACAGGTCCAAAAATATAAACTGCGAAACGTGGGTGTCTAATACATCTCCGCCCACACTACGGTTTAAACAAGTAAGCTTAATAACATTTGACATTATAATAATAGCTAGGAAATTGAAAATTAGTCTTATAAGTAACGGAAAAGTGCCAAATGATCTCTCCTATATTTATTTGTAGTATGGCTTTTGGCTATCTATTGGCTATCAAGGCCTAACCCCTCCCCCTCGTTTGGGAGAAGACCCTGCCCTGCAGTGGGACAGTAATGGGTTAAAAAGAAAAATGGCTATTGGTTAACTTTGTGTCAAAGTTCAAGATGTGCTCGTGTCCTCCGAAACACAGAGACGCTAATACTGCCACGCGGCTACCCATCTATTAAATTCCTGCGTCAAAGGTTGCTTAACCTACTGATCATCTACAGACAAGTGAGCGCAAGTGGCTATGATTATATCGACCTATTCTATGGATAAACTAGTAGTGATATGAAAAAATCTGTTTGAATTCTAAATGTAAAGCTGTCAGAACTTATCTGGACGCAGTGAAATAGATTGATATCCAGCCTTTGTGCAGTTTATAGGGGTTTTCCAAATTGAATTTGTATGCCTTTTG
The DNA here is from genome assembly GCF_050436995.1 of Anticarsia gemmatalis. Classification (NCBI taxonomy): domain Eukaryota; kingdom Metazoa; phylum Arthropoda; class Insecta; order Lepidoptera; family Erebidae; genus Anticarsia; species Anticarsia gemmatalis. Next base: position 10,772,223 of record NC_134757.1, on the reverse strand, counting down.
ATGTTAGGCGTACAAGAGGCGTACGTTTAAATTTTTATGTCAGTGTTGATACTATTGTACTTTTTATTAGAGTTATTTAATAGGTTCACATTTTTTTAGGTATTACGCTGACCAGTGCGAGACGCAATAGAGATGTTTCATATAAACTAGGTCTAGATTTTTGCTGCTTTTAATTAACCAACATCAAAAAGGAGGTTTTCGTTACATTGCCTGTCATCTATCGCGTCTCGATAAAACTTTATATTTTTATCGAATTTAAACGAAACCGTTTGCGTTAAAGGTCTAAGAATAAAAGAGCAACAATGTTAAACGTTAGCATTTATAATATTAGTAAATAAGTAAATATGACATCTTTTTGTTTGGAACAGGCAACAGCCTCGATGTAAAATCTTCGTCTACCGTGTAAGAGGCTTAAGTGTATTTGCTGTACTTTTGTGTGTTGCGACCAAACATTCATGGTTTCTTTGAGACATACTACTCGTCTCAGATTTGGGAACTTATAAATGCGGATACAATATTGAGATCCGTAAGATGTGATGATGGTAATATTCTTGTAGTTATATTCTTCCTATTTATCATTTAACGCAAATTCTATCGTAATTGTTATGAAGAATTTATGGCTCAAAGACTGAGTGCTGGAAATATGTCAAATATTTTAATAAATATCACGAATAATATCAGCTTTTCGCATGCACTCTAAAACAAAAAAAAACCTTTTTATCCAATATTTTTTTCGACACTACAAAGGGAATAGTAAAAGCCATATAATATTAAAAATCGTAAAACCAGATCATTTGTTTTCTACATATCCATTTGGAATTCCACGAATATTTAAAAAAAATCGACAGTTCGAGTATTTTTCATCACAATGTTTGAAATGTATACATTGGGAGAAAATATTTTTTAGGCTACTCGAAAAACACGTGGACGTTTCAATTGCGAAACATGGTTTGTTTTTGTTAGGTTTCCAGTGGAATTTTATTATAACATTTTGCGGTTAATCACTGATTGAGAACGGGATTATTATACGAGAGATTTGAGCGGCTTTTAACCAACATTTTGATATGAAAATAATGATTTTATACCAATGTAATTATTTAAATATTCGGTCTGTATTTACTGGTGATATTATCATAATGGTTTTGAAATGAGACCGTTTTTTCGTATCTATATTAATACACTAAGTCCACACAAAATGTATACAAAAATATCAAATATTTAGCTTTTATTCTGCGCTCTGAGAACCATACTTATGTACATATAGTACGTTTAATTTGCTGATGTTTTCCAACAACAAAGCCTAGCCATTTTGTAAAGAAAATTTAAATTTCAAGCATTAAATACGCTATAATCTAATAAAATAATAAACTACGGGAATATCCTAAACTACTGGTCCCACTAGGCCACCCTACCCGGATTAACTCGAGCACCTAAGACGTTGAAATGTTCAGTGCATTACCTGAACGTAACGTTGTGCCACTCACGTTCAAACATGTTACACGTTTAACGTTTAATATTGCCTGGCTTATGGGAAAAGATTGAGGTTTTAGATTTTCCGTCGAAGGAAATCAGTTTTGAAGTTAGTAGTCTTTTATGGTTGAATTGTTGAGGCTAGTTTCGTAGTGTTCGATTTTACATGCAAATTAAGCATTTCGCCTTGGTTTCGTTTGGTGTTTCGGCTTAGGTTGCTTTGGTAGTAATGGAAAATTATGTCGAAACCATTAGCAGACTGAGATGGTACTTATTGTGTATGATTCATGTTTATTCCTGTGTAATTGTCATGTAATTTATATATCATGGCAATAGTCAATTCCTTAGTTGCAATTTATTGATTTTTTATATAGTTATAGAATGTATAACCTTTGTTCCTTACAATGTTAGTCCTACTTTTTTCTACGATGTCTTTATCTTAAGCCACACAAAGAAAATATGCGTTCATTATAATATGTTTGTATTTAATTTGAGCATCGTTTTGTGTACTAAATTATCTATACGTACAGCGACACAAATAGTTTGGATGCAAATGTAGAAGTTATGAAACGTAAACTGAATACACGATTTGATAGATACCTTTCAACAAACATTTGCGATGAATAGACGTTAATTTACTACCGATCCGACATAAAGCTTCAAACCTGTATTCACAAAGAGAATGTATTCGCTCTCACACCAGTAATATTCATAAACCAAATGAATTCGTATATTTCCTTTGTTCTCCCGACGTAGGCTAGTATTAATAATCAATATGGCTATTTTACAGTGCGGGGATGACCTAGATAATGAATTATACGTAACACACCCATCCCGGGCTGGCCTGGAAACGATCACTGCCGAAATATTACGAAAATTCCCGAATGCATCGATCGTTCATTCAACAAGTTTTATTTTTTATACTCTTTGATGTATCGAATAGGGCTTTGCCAAGGCAACCATTAGTATCCAATCCAATGATTTTTGAAGTAGAAGTTATACGTTCTCTTTACGTATCTATGTAATTTTAATGGCGTTTAGACATTTCTTGCATGCAATATGACGAAATGTTTGGCAAACATAAAATATTATGTTAAGTATTAGTTGGCATAACGCGTTTGACTTTAATTACCTATTTCACTCTGTGAGCCTTGACTAAGATCCACGCTCAATCTAAGTGACGCCCACGTCTTAGTCAAAAACATAGATGGCCAATCATCATTAAGTACTCATACAAACAGTTTCATATTTGACTAGCTGACCCGCGCAACTTCGCTTGTGTCACATAAGAGAGAATGGATCAGAATTCTCCCCGTTTTTGTAACACTTTTTACTGTTACTCTGCTCCTATTGGTCGTAGCGTGATGATATATAGCCTAAAGCCTTCCTCGGTAAATGGGCTATCTAACACTTAAATAATTTTTCAAATCGGACCAGTAGTTCCTGAGATTAGCGCGTTCCAAAAAACAAACAAACAATCAAACAAACTCTTCAGCTTTATAATATTTGTAAGTATAGATAAAGGAGTCAAATATCATTTTGTTGCTTCGTAATGCCAACGGACGACAGTATAAGCCTATCGACAACTTGACCATGACAACACTACTTAACCTTCAAGATTAATACTAATCAAGATCTCGACCCTCCAAATTCACATTTGTGTAATTCAAAATAAGATAAAGGATTAATTGAAATATAATATCTGTTGTTTTGTTTGTTGTTTAATTGATTTGTTAATGAGTTGTTCGGTCCGGCATTTTGGCTCAATGCATCGAGTTTATTGTTCGAAAGGATTTTAATTAACAAAGTTCGTATCACGAGTAAGTTGACTGAATGAGAAGTTTTCGAGTGGAATGAAAATCTTGAATGGCCTTTTGAGTGAAAGTTTAAGTAAATAGTTGGTTATTGTTTGAATTTGATATTGAACTTTATTATCCCATTCGGCGGCACGTGTATCTGATAGTAATCTAATTTAACTGAAATGAAATTAGCGTTTTTAACTCTCGCGACTAGTACACACAATAATAATAATAATGTCCTCCTAGCCGATATACAGCTACGGCGGTCAGTTTCATTGAAACTGGCCATCTGTGCAGGACTTTGTTTATAGTGTCCAAGTGTGAGCACAATACACAGGTACACTCTTTATTCTATCACTCTCTCTTAAATGAAATTACTGAGCGGCGTCATTTTTACTAGCATCTATGATTTTTTTGAGTTTGGTTCCAAATCGCCATTAGACTTGAGAATGATATTTTGAAGGTTTTTTACTACCATTATTTTATAATACAGAGACGTCGGATTCATATATCATACATATAATAATATGCTCTTGTAAAAATAACCTCAGTATCTCTGTTTTAAAAATTCTCGGTTATTTCACGGGTCGAAGAGAATAATGAGAAGCCGATAGATTAAAGTCACGAACTGATGTATTCATATTTTCGTTCCTAAAATAAGTCTAAGGTGTATGGTCTAATATGACCTTAAACTCTCTCTAATGATGAATATACGGACTGAACTATGTAGGTATCGTCTATGTATAGTATAGTTACGAATGCAAGTTATATTTATAGTGCGACTAATAAGGATATGCTAGTCGAGAGCTCTTATGATATCACCGTCTTGTACAATGTACATACGTCCACTCAATGATAAATTGTAGGTATGTGCTGTAGTTTGGAGAATGTACTGTCATGTGTATTGGTTAAGTACTTTGAAATGATGGGTATTAATAATGGTATTATTTGGATTGAAACTTGATTATATTAGTGTTATTCTTAAATAGTAGCCTGTGTGTTTGCCGTCTATATGATCTATTACGTGCGAAATGTTATCCATATTCATTGCGCCATTTTATCCTAAAGTGGAACATACAATACATATGCAGACGATAGCATTTATAATAAAACATTTTAGACATTGGAATAAATTTTTGAACATTTTCTTAATTATGTATTTTATTTTTTACAGGTAAGTTCATCAATAACCTCAGTCTTCATCAATCAGTCGTTACAACGTATTCTTAAAGCTGGTAAGTATTTTACTGTAACAATCAGACCGGGAGCTTTAAAATCATAATTCAAACTCTCTTTTCATATAAACTTTCTTCTATCTCGCTCTTGCCAGCTCTTCTCACTTGCTTGAACTTTCGAACTGGCGCTAATTTACTAACTTCAGAAGTGACAAAATAAGACCTAAATGAGTTGACATTGTTTGTGCCTTTACGAGTTACGACTATTTTTCCGTACAAAACTGTAGTCACATGAGCGATATATTTCAATAACGTAATAATATTTGGCCGATGTTATCCAGATGTGCACACGACAATATCTTTCGGCCAGACGTTTGATTGATGGATGTATTTTTATGTCGCCTCTAAAACTGTACGATATTATACGTTTCATACAAATTTTTGACGATAAATCGCATCACACATTGTAATTTTAATGTTGATAGACATTTTGTTTAAAGAATTGGTGGACCCTGTCTTGTTATTTGCATTAATAAATTGTTATTTTGCTCAAATGAATTGTATTTTCGAAGCACATTCTGAGAAATTGTGTATGTAGGTACGTGGCATTATACCGGTGTAGATAACTGGTCTCGTTTCTTTTGATTAAAAATGCGCCCAGATATGTTTGTCTTCTCTATAAACTAAAGCTTTTAAAGATTTTTTTCTGATAAACAACAAGCAAATCATAATTAAATCAGTAGTCAAAATCATGCTTCAAAAATGCGTAAAATTTTGCACAAATCGTACAAATACAGGAACATTTAGGTGTCCATTCAATTCACTCCTGATCAAAGAAAACTAAAATAGAGAGAGTTTCTATTGATGTAATTTATAAATCAACAGAAACTCTTTCATACGTACAAAACGATTCATCAAATGTTTCCGTGTCGTCAAACGCGCTATATTCTAACAAACCTAACAAATTCTACCAATAACACTAGTGGTCCGGCATAGAAATATTGACGCATCGCTATTTGTCGACGGTTGGTTCCCGCTTCCACATAGATTAATACAGCGTCTGAGTAAACGATTTAAATTGACTTGAAAAATTGTAAAATTGTATTACTAGGCATAGTCTGTAGAATGTAGAAACAAAAAAATTACAATGTACTTTTACTTTTAGTACATCAAGGTGCTCATCAGTTCCCCTGTTTATGAAAGTCTCGTCAAAATTTGAACAAACAGGCTGACAAAATCTTTTTAAAAGTAATTAATAAACTTGACTTGTACTATTCTAATCTGACCCGTTAAGTTTTTAATACTCTTTGATGTGATAAAAAATATGTTTTATAACGTGCTTTACTTATACTTTTTTCTTCTATATGTATAATTAACTGGCAAAGAAAACGTAAATTGATGTCCAAACTGTAACCAAATCAATCGTGAACAGTTTCCAACACGGTACAACCACACACCCTTTGACCCGACCCTAAAACGAGACCTAATTTACAAACAGCTCTGTGTCTAAGCTTGCTCATTTGTTGGTGTGCCTTGCTAATTAGTTGTTAACAAGGACTAAACGGAATGATACACTCGATTGCTTGTGAAAACACCGAAATTGGTATACTGTTCAATGCCGTCCATGTAAAATGAAAGAACTTATTTAGGTTGAGAGATGAAATTGTGTAAATGACTCATGTTCTCTGGGCTGTAGATGTCTTCATTTTGGTATATATAAAAAGGTATGGAAACATCGAATTTTTAACTCTATGACTTGATAGTAATTGATAATTTGGAAGCGCATAAGCGTATTACTCAAAGGCGACTAATAAGTTCTAAAGCCTACTCAATCCTCAGAAATAGCCACATAATTTAAGAAAAATAATATATTTTTTTATGCTGAATTTTGCCCAAAGCGCTCAACTTATTTATATCGAATTCATTCTTCCCAGCATTCTTCCCAGCATTCTTCCTGGAATATCTCAACAAACACTCCCACATCTATATTTAGGTAAACGTACATCAAAAACATCAAGTCTAAACCTAAGCCTACTAATTCATCGAAGAGCGTCCCGTATTAGTCGCAACTCAGTCGCGAATCAGTCGCAAATCAGTCGCAAATCGGTCGCTAATAGGATCAGAGGGAAATTGATTCCGATACTCAATTGCTCTCGCTTCCATCGCTCTGGGTTTAATTTAGGTCCTTCAATCCTTTGAGCCGGAACGGTGTAAATAAAATAGATATTTTTTGTACCGCTATGTTAACTGAATGGATTATTCTGTGCTACGATGTGGATAAATGTTTGATTGATTGTGTGATTAACATAATATGTTTATATTCAATGAATTTAACAAGATTACTGTTAGGATTAAGTTAAAAATATCTCAGCATTATTGACTTATTTTCATATCAGTATTAACTTCATATGATGTATACAATAAGTAGTTACAATAAATGTAATTAGATAAATGTATTGTAATAAAAAATCGTCATTCTGTGACTGATCAGTTTTCGCATAATATATGTACTTAGGTACCCAGCGTATATTATGCGAAAACTGATCAAGAGAGATATTCTGATAGATCTTAGCCTAATTAATAGCTAACCCATTTCTGTCTTACTACTGAGCACCAGGTCTTATTTCGTAACGACGAGGTACTATAAATGACCATGTCCCGAACATGGTCAATTTATAGTACCTCGTCGTTTTGCATTCTTTAAACGTCAGTAAAGTTAAATTCATTATTTATGTATAGCTGTGGACCTTAAACCTATAAATAACCTCTAATTCTACAAAACCCTTACTCATTCTACCACAAAAGTAAAACTAAAACCCTACAATTTTTGCTAACACTTCATACACATTAACCGTTGTCGTGAGCGGGACGATGATTAATAACAGTTTTTTGTTCGCCCACACAACAGCTAGGTGTTAGCCATAGCTACGAGGGATTTATAGGGATAGAAGGATTCACCAGTTTTGTACAACAAGGTACGGATTGTGTTGTACTGTCCCCAGATAAACGTGGAGCAGGGATTTGAAGAAAATCGCTGAATAAATTGTGCAAGGAGACTGGAGAGAGATATTCGGTTTGCATTTTATCTTGTAATTGAGGAGGACATCGGTTCAAGATTTATTTTGGATCTTTTAGAATTTTCTGTAGGACACGTTGGTGTTAAGAAAGTGTTGGCCTTTAGTTCGTAATCGACTGTATTTAGGACCAAGGCGTGTGTATATTTTACTTAAAGTTTAAAAAAAATGTTAAGTGTTACCTTGTCTTGTATTGCAACATGCGACTTTAACACTATCATTTTTTTATTCAACGGTTAAATTAACTAGCCCAAACAGCATTTGAATCGTCTCAGCAGTAGGTAATATAAAAACCACAGTCCACGAAATCAAATTACCTACAAACGAAGATCTACCCGAGCAGAACATCGTGACAAAAACTACGAAGGCATTAGTCGAAGGCTGCTACGCTACGGGGCGCTTCCGCCACGGAAATTACCAGGAACAAAGCTCGGCCGTGACGTCAGCAAACAAACTAGCGGCAACTAGCGACACCTAGTGACGCTTCAAAGAACGTGATTTGAAAATTGTAACGTTTGATTCGGAATACGGTTGGTGCGATTCAGAGCACGTGGGTCTATTTATTTAATGGGGATTTGTTCTTCCTTAATGTCGGTTCACCGTTTACGCTAAAGTTTCTCGTGTGGTAGAATTTTCCGTTTTGTACGTTACTTACGTTTTGGATAAGTAAATGGTTGGATCGGATGTCTTTAGTGAAAGTGATTTGAAAGTTTCTAAAGTTCCTCTAGCGTTAGGGACATCAGCCTAATTTGAGGTCTAAAATTTATAGGCAAAACGCAACTTATATGTTAGTTAGTTAATTGACAGCACCACCACATTGGATTAACTACGAATGAGAACTACGGATTCTTCTTCTATAAAGTAGTGTAGTGTTTTGAGTAGCTCAGAACTTTACAAATGACATCTGGTCAATGAAAACCAAGACACTTAAGTCTTCCCTAGATTATTCACGTTCAATCACATAGTTTTAGAAAGTAAGTAAAAATGCACTACGTTTCGGTTTCCTTTCAATTTATCTCGTTGCTGCTAGGTATCTTGGGAGATACGCCACAGACGCCGATACTTTCCACGTCCGATTCAACGGCTTTTACACAGCTAGTTTATTTCCTTCCCCCTTTAAAGTTTTGTAGATAGGTTTTCTTGAAAACAGAGCAAAATGAAATGTGACTTGGGTGTTATTGGATAACGGCTAATGTCCATTTGAGTGTATTTTGTACATACATACTAGTAAGTAAGGGAAGATCGAAGAAGTGGATTTAATTTGTGTTAGAAAATAAATGATAGATCGATATGTGTTTCAAGTTCTAATATAATTCATGCGGATGAATCTAGTTGTAATATTCTCAGTAAATTTTTGATTACGGTTAAAACTAAAATATCTGACATCTGTGATAAGTAGATGTCTGGGTGGATGATTTCTGCCCTTATTTTTCGTAGTTCGTAATATCTTTTGCTAGTTATTTACAGTAATTTTCTAAAACTGACGGCAGATATTTTTTTAGTTATAATGTCTAAACTCTTGATGCCTGTCAAGTAAATGGGCACGTAGGTAGCAAAGTAAAGGTTACAGATTACAGGAAAATTAAAAAATAATAGTTCCAAACTAAATGAAACTCGACTGTAAATGGTACGTAAAATTAAATAGACCTCAAATACTGGAGACTTGAAGAAGCAACTCAAACATTAATAAATCAGTTTGTAAGTATTTCAAGATGGCGCCCACGTGGGTTGTACAAACAAAACTGTAATATTTCTGTGTAACCTGCCGGTTTTATGAGAAATGTGAGGGAAGGGGACTTCATTAAATGAAACATATGGTAGGAACGAAAATATTTTGTAAAACGGACCAGGGTTAGTTTTACTTAGACGGTTATAGTTTTATTTTGGTTTAGGGCATAGCAGTTTATTAATGAGTGTCAGATAATCTATCTGCTAGATACGCTGAAAGTAAATGTATGAAAACATATGACATCGGGTGTTGGGTGTTGTAATACTATTATTGATAATGCCGACGTTTATGTTACTAAGTACTTTATTGTAGGCTTTTTTAATTACATTATTCAAAAAAATATACAAAGATAACGCTTTGACAAAGCTGTATGTCAAAAGTAATAAAAAAAATTAAATACCCGAGTTTTTTTCAAAATTGAAAAGGTAGATAATTAATATAAAAGAAAACTAAGTTGAAAAAAATATGAATAGTGTTTTTATATTTTCTTTAAAAAAACATTGTAATCCATTTCAATGTTTTTGAAGTCGTGTCCATCTGTACTTTGCACACCAAAACATCAATTAAAAACCGAACGCAATCCAGCCAGTCCAATAACATTTTAGAATAAAAATAAGCTCTAGGCTTTTAGCAAACAGTCGTTACGCGAGTCGATTAATTTCACCGTGTATCGTTGTACCGAATGGTGTGTAATGTCGTTCAATAGAAGCAAACGTCGCGTGTGTAATACTCTCAATTGTTTTGGCTCTATGTTTGCTTATGTCTGTGTATTTTTTTTATTGTTTGAATTTTTTCATAACGTCAGTTTTGACTCCAAAACGAAGATTGTTTTGGAAATGGCTTTGGTCTCGCTCTACTTATATGGACTTAACATTGTTTATGGCGAATCGTGGGTTTTTTATACACCTCTGTCTAAACCTACGGGAATAATAGGCGTGATATTATGTCTGTATGTAAAACTTTGGAGTCTAAGCGTATATGATTAACTGACTGCATCCGCGGTATGAGATTTGATTTTTGAGTCGGGATATAATTTATGGTTTTTTTTTCTCAATAGTAGCTTGGGCATTAATAACTTGCTTTTTATATGACATGCTAACAGACCAAGAACATAAACATTGAAACAAAGTTGTATTCCATACATCTCAGTTTTTTACTTTTAATCGAGTCAGTGTGATAATCTAAAAAGAAAAGGTAAACGAATAAAAATAAAAACACTTATATTCCTTTATTTCCATGAGGAATCACCAGGTAAGGGCTTGTAAGGGCTCAATTATTTTTTCATCAATCAATAGCATGGGGTTAAGGGCGATCGCTGTCAGAACCCTTTTAAACCCTTCGTTGGATACATGGCGTGAGGTTGTAGGAAACTTGCCGTGTGATGCTCCCATGGGAAATGGGAATTGGTTAGTTTGTGATTATGGTACTGCTTGCTAAGGTGTGATGTCTTCTCGTAGTTCTTTTTGAGTATTGCTATTGTTATTTTTTGTGTTTTGAAAGATTTTATTGACGGAAATGGATGGACAATTACGTTTGAGACAATAAATGAAGTGGATTTTGTAATTTTTATCGAGCGATAACATTTTCGAAAATCTTCTCTCGGTTTTAGGGAAGATTATTAAATAAACTATTTTCGTTTGGAGATGAATTTAGACGCATATAACGTTCTTTGATCTCTGCTTACGCCCATGAGAACAGGGCGTGATTTTATGTATGTATACAGTTTATGAAAATGTGCTAAAACTCTCAATTTTAAAGCCAATTCTTATGATTAGTCACACTATAGATTTTAGGTTATCATTAGAGATTAATTATAACCGACAAGAGAACTATGTAGCAACATCTTCACACCAATAATAACGTCAATGTCCCGTAAAAACATGATTAATATGAAAAATCCTATTGAAAAATGGTACAACAAGTATTTTGTTAGCAGCCGGTCGGTCGCATTATACCGACCATTCCGAATCAGTGGAGCGAACCCTCTCCGGGAATTGGGTTTCATACAACATATATGTATTAGTGTATTAGTTCTTGATGCTGGTTCAATTGGCTGGATGTAATTCCAAGTGGGTGATTTGTAATAGATTTTTGCTTGCAAAGTTGAAGACTAAGTTTAGGCTATAGAAATAGTGTGAAGAATGTCAGTCATTGAAATTTTCTATTGTCGGTACTATGGACTAGTGAGCGTTTAGTTTGGAAATTTCTTGAAGACTAGTTCTTACTCTCGGATGCTGATAGATTTTTCATATAGTTGATAGTCGATAATGATAGAAAATTAACTTATGTCTGAAGAAGCTGTAAAAATGACGTAATTGATTTTCAAATATAGTTTTCTGATATGTTAAATCAGCTCTTAATCTAAAAGTTCTTAATAATATAATCATGAAGTAAGTAAGTAATACAGTATGATCAAATATTTCCAAGCCTTCTACTTTCCTTACTGTTGTAAAAATATTTATTTCTAAATTGTAGTCAAAACGACAACATAAAAAGAAATTGTTCCTGTTAAAATGTTTATATATATTTTACTTCACGATCAACATTATAATATACTATGAGTTACAATTTATTACCTGATTTACAAGTCAGTATTTTTAAGTCCAAAAAAATAAATTGTCCATAAATTAACCTGCGTGCATTGTGATAACACAGCACCTAATCATAATTTGAAATTTTATTTTAATTCTTAGATTAATATCAAGCACTAAGGTCATGTTATAAAACTTATTTAGTACTTATCTAAAATTATTGTGTCATGAGTAATGTTGTAATTTAAAAAATGTATTGCCATAGTTTAATACTAAATGTACTTATAATTCCATGGCACGTAAACTAAGCTTTTTATTATTCATTGAAAAATTAATCACGCAAGCTGAATAAGTACGTTTACAGGCAAAAAGAGCTAATTACTCCGTCAGACAATTAATAGAAAAATATAAGGCGTTTATTTTGAATAAATATTTTTTTTTTCGTATGTTAAGTGTTTATCACTTAACATACGAAAAAAAAAATATTTCTTCTTCAAAAAACCTTCAACTTAATTAACGACCGTTATCTTAATTGACATTCTTGTAACATAATAAAAGATAAACTAAGTTAAGACGCGTTAAAGAAAGCATATAGAGATAAATACCTGGTACCATACTATATTGTGACGTCATGCAACTTTTCAACTCAATATACTTACAGCATTTTTTTTTGTTCAGAAAAACTTGTGCATTATCTTTTGTTTATAATTATCAATAAGACAAAATAAAAAATAACAAAGTGCAGATCTATCATTACCAATTCTCTACTCACAGCATAGTATGTCAAGAACTAATCAACTGAACCACTAGTTTGTGTACTTCAAATGCCTATCCAGTACCATTAGTGACCAAATGATTGAAAACCATTGACAAATCGATCATAATTTGATGTCAACCGCACACCAATCAAGCGACTGAATCACGCAATCAATGTAATGTTTCAATTCAGACATATTGTTCCTATATTTATGATGACCCGAACAATATTGTCTATTCCCTATAGGTTAGATAGTGATGTATCAGTTATCCCGGATATATTTTCCCGGGATTCGATTTTTTTTCGGGACGATTTAATTTTAACGGGTTATTCGAGAACCCTCTTCAAACTGAGCTGTCCCTGGAACTAATATTTTTATTCTGAGATGAAGATTTTATATTTCACTACGTTGGGTTTACGATTGAGCCATCTGGGGTTTACCTGCGTCTAGATTTTTATATTAGTTCTTAAGTAAATTCTGTACCTGTATCCCGCGGCTATGAAATGTTTTTATACTTCTTTATGTTTATACTTTTATAATTACCAGTATTCTAGTTTTACGACGCAAAATTGTAGTTATAACTAGCCCGATTTTAATCTCAAAACTCATTAATTTATTAATTGATACGTTGATAAGCTCTATTGTCTGGCTACCAACTACTTTTTTATCTGTTTTCAATTAGAAAGAAAAAATGGTCAACTCATTATTCATACATATCACATCTATTGTTACGATTTGATGTGCGTTTCTAAAACCGGTTATTACCGGTATATCCGGATTTATTTCCCGGTATAAAATATGTCACATTGACAGCACTATTTGGGACCATTTTATGACAAGCCCAAATTGGGGCGATTTACCGTCGCGTACCCCTGTGGCTTGATTAATGTTATGTTCTGCTTTCGGATTTATTCCTCGACTGTACCGCCTGAAGGCAATGAAAAAGTAAAGATTTTCCCTTCAGTTTCAATTTCATTTTGTTTGTTCGTACTGAATGGATAAAGTAATGTAATTATTTTGCTTTTGATCTTTTTGTAGCGCTTTTAGGGTTCCACGTTTGAAGGTTTTAAAGAAACGCTATGTTTTACAGTCCCCCGTCTCTACCTATAATATTCATCGGTCCTACGCAATAATGACACAATCAGGAGCTAAATAAAATATTATATTATAATATACTTAACACATTTATCGATTTAATTTGAACAAAAATATTTACCTTCAATTTTATTGAATGTGGTTTGTTTAATTTTATATGGGTTTTGGCTTGAATTCCTGGTTCACTTTAATAATCAATCAGAACATACCTGAGATAACACATAAATGCGAACAACATAGAAACCTAGAAGAAGTTCGGAAAAATTCAAAGGGAAAATATATAAATAAAAATATTATGCAAATAAATAAATATCCTATTGTGTTCTGATTTACATAAAATACGTTTCATCCATCACAGTAACGTTGTTTAAATAAATCATAGCTATCCATTCCTTTTCTAAGAGATACCGGTAAACGGATCCGAAATCCGATTCAACCTTTCCGATTGTGAATCGATTTGATTTATTAATCGTTCGGTCCCGGGATGAGGGTCGCTCCTCACTATTGTTCCCGGGATTAATAGTTTCAAGCGTTGTTTGACTCCAATTGGAATATCCGATCTTATTGTACGGGATTAAAGAAAATTATCTCCAAATGAAATTGGACAGATATTAATTTTGGAGGTATTATCGTTTGTAATTTCTTATCTGTATTTTCCAGAATTGTCTGTTTTAATTATCCTATATTTTCGTTATTTTAGTACTTAGTAAATTATGTTTTTCAATTATCTCTGTTAATATTTTTCTGTCTTGAGAATAAAATGTTATTATATTACTTCTATGTTTTGCTAAGTATTTAATTTATTCTTGTTGCTTTATCAAATATTCTGATCTAAAAGATGGGTAATACCCATAAAATGTTGTTTTAGTTATACTCACCAACAAATTGATCACAACCTCATATCAGTGTAGCAAGTTCACGTAAAAAGGACTTAACACCTGAACAATTAGAGCCAGTTTGTCTGTTTAACAAAGCGACAGCAAAATCATGAAAACAGCTGTCAAAAAGTCCATCGTATGAGCTCTCGGATAGATATTTAGAAATTTTGAACGGAATTAGCTAAGCACAGAATAGCTTATCAGTTGCGATTCTTACATTCAATCTATTAGATAGATTATCCGACAGTTAGTTGTGAAACTATTCCTAATTCTGCCGTTCACGAACGTGTTGATCACAACCTCATATCAGTGTAGCAAGGTCAGCCTGAGACCACGGCGAGTGCAACCTGCGCCGAAACGTTAGGCATTTTAAGGTAAAATGCGTGTTCGCGTTAATTCCCGTATTCTATTATACAGTAAACATGCAACGCGAGAGTTTAAAAGTTATGATAGCTTATCAGTTGCTAGTCATACATACAATCTATTAGATAGGTTATCCGACAGTTAGTTGTGAAACTAGTCCTAATTCTGCTTTCACAAACGTGTTGATCACAACCTCATATCAGTGTAGCAAGTTCACGTTTGAATATTTTCGCTCGGGATGCGGGGTGGATGTCGGTTCAGTAGCTCGGTTCAAAGCGCGCCTATACATAGCTATGATGCTTTGACGTCATTCATACTCGTACCTACTAGGTTTCGGATGGAGGCTTTTTAATATTAATAGAGATGGAAGGTTTCGGTTTGACGTTTGAGTGGTTGCGAAATTGTTTTTAAGAATTGCGAGATTTTTTGTGTTGTTGAAACGTGTTTTAAGTTTTTGTAGTTTTCAAGCTTATGTAAAGCTCTATGATGTAATTGGTCGAGATATGTTAACTTACAGGAAAATAAAAAGTTAAATACTGTAAGAGTGATGTTTAGCGTGCTTCACTGTTATGCGTATTTTTATACCGAAAAGACAATATCCAATGATAAACCAGTGATAGATTGAAATTGAAATTTTGATAGCTATAAAAAACCTACTGTTCCTGTTACTAGTATTTTTTCGGCCCTCACGGCTAAGATTAGATTATTTTCTAGAGAAAATTTACTTTAAAATTGCTATGCCTCAATTCAAACCCTCGACTGTTCAATTACCAGTCCCCAATCTTAACCACGAAACTACCACCGTATACCTACATATTGAACTTACAGAGATAACCTAACAAACACGTAGAAAAGTTTTATCTGTTTTCATTTCCTTGGAAACTAGTAGTTCGGTGAAGACGGTACTAAACGAATTTGATGTTTTTCCTTCACTTGAGTTCCAATCAAATATTTACGTTTGGAGTTCCAACTTGCGGAACCAATGAATGAATAGCGATTAGAGATGTGATGTGATGCTTGTTCTGTTTGGTAAATTGTTATCCGTTTTTTTTTAAAGTTCTGTAGCGCCTGTTTTGATGTGAATGGGTATATTTTCTATTTAAAATGTCTACGAATACAATATATTGTATCAATAAAGTCATTTTTAAACACGTCTATACGTGTTAATTGAATGTAAATAATAGCGAGAAACTTGCTACAGTTGTCCCATGACTATGCAGAAAATATAAAAGGCTTTTTTGATATAAATGTCTGCAGTCGAATCTTAAACAGTTAAATTACAAAAGTTACAAGACAAGTTAATGTATTAACCCGAAGATGTTTTTAACATAAAATATTTGGTTTTAATGTCGATTTCAGTCTATAACATTTTAAAACAAGTATTCCTGACACCTCACACTTGATTTCAGACTCTCAGTCTCTATAAAAGTAAAATAACTTAACCATCACTCGCGCAATATAAAACAGTTCAAAAATCACCCCAACACCATTTCCCTACATCCAAGCCTGTCAATATCCCAAATATAGTTCTAAATTGCTACCCAATTTGCTTCGAGGCGTCTATAAATGCCTTCCGAAGGCTAGAGAGGGTATTACAAAACTGAATACGTATTGGAGTCAATACTACTTCGATTCCATTCAGATTTCTATACAAAACACCGTCTGAGGAGCTTGGAGGTAGACAAATGTTCTGTGCGAGGTGCAATTTATAGTGTTAGATGAATGTTCTAGATGTGAGTGAGTGACTGCAAAATGGATGGTGCAGTTTTGATTGAATGTTATTATTATTTAAGATATTAGAGTTTCTGCAGTGAGGATGGATATATTTTGTTGTTTGATGAGGTGTTTATGGTCGTAAAAAAGTGGATGCAAATTATGACTCGTTTATTTCAGCGCGAATGTTCAGTCTGGATTTGGAATTTGACTTAGTAGAATACAAATTGACTGCCTCCGTGGCGCAGTGGTTTAGGTCGCCACGCCGCTACCATTGTGTCGTGGGTTGGATTCCCACACAAAACAATTATTTGTGCGATTCACAAATAATTGTTTCTGGTCATAAAAGGTAAAAGCTGAGGACAAAAAACAAATAAAAGTTAAATGGGATATGATTATTTGTGGATTGCAACTAGTGAACTGACTAGCAACCGCACTACGGTTAAGTCTTTTAATACACAAGCAAGTAACGAACAACAAACAACATATTCCTGTAACCCAATAAAGATATTTCACCACGCTAATTTACTTCACAAACTAACATTTTGAACGTAAAGTTTAATATAAATCTCGCCGTAGATCATTTGCCACATAATTACTCGCATCTGCCTGATTAATGATCGCGCTAAGAATTTCATTTCGTACGTACGCAGCTCGCAATCAAATTATCTACGCTCAGCTCTGGACATGGAGAACGTAATTGTTGTAATTTTGTACTAGAAGAACGAGTAAAATGAAATCGTTGTAAGATATTTCCTTTAGCTTGTAAAAAGGGCTGGTGGAACCTGGATTAACATTCCATATTTCCACCGCTCAAGGGTTTATATTGAAACAAAAACTTGCAACTATCTCCAATCCCCTATTTTAAATTTCATCCAAATAGGTGTAGTAGTTCATTGATAAAAGCGTAACAGGCAGACAGACAGACAGACAAGCTTTTATTAAGGCAAAGACCGTTCCCGTAGCTTTCACTGTTATTAATAAAATTATTAAGTACCATTCGTTATATTATAATTGTTTAAAGCGTATGTCTTTTTTGTATGACACTGTATATAATAGGTAGTAAATGTAGTAATTGTTTGCCTCTCATCCATCAGAAAACTACTTTATTTTATACTTATAAAATATTTACCCTCTTATTCATAAAAATATATGAAGTTATGAAAAGCTTATAAACAGTTTTGTTTCTTTCACTCCTTAGCGAAATAAAAAAGAGAAAACACATTATAGTAGATTTTTAACTAAAATAGGTTTATAGTGAGTTTATGAATAAGAGGGTTAGACTAAATGAGTTTTACAATTAAGTGTTTTTGAAATGGATCGTTTTTCAAACTTAAAGCTTAATATTTTTACAATTTAAACAAAACATCAAACACAATGTCCATACATGTAGAACAGATTAAACTTGCTATAATTAATTATAAACATTGTAGCAATGGTGGGTGGGTATTAAGTCAGCCGAGGGCACGAGAGGCTTCGGAAGCCGTGCATATCCACTTACGTATTACGTACAACGGCTTTGCACGGCCCTACTTACCTGTGTTCGTTGCTAACCGACTGTTCACACAAATTGGATTCATTTACGAAATGTAGACTGTGTCATGGTGATGTCCTTTGGGTTTTATTGTATTGCTGTTTGTATTGAACGTGAATGATTATATTATAGAGTATATTCATGAAAGATAGTGTAGCTACAGGGCATACTTCTCAAATTCATAATGTTCATTATTTCGTAAACTACAAATTGGGGAAAAACCGAATGACTGAAATAAACGTCAGCTAAATCATTTGTTGAGCAAGAAAATGTGCTGTGCTGTGTGCCTACCACACTTCGTGTGGATAAGGGCAAAGAAAAACGTAATAATGATTGAATAATACTTGAATTTTATTTA
Source organism: Anticarsia gemmatalis (assembly GCF_050436995.1). Lineage (NCBI taxonomy): Eukaryota > Metazoa > Arthropoda > Insecta > Lepidoptera > Erebidae > Anticarsia > Anticarsia gemmatalis. Next base: position 10,753,746 of record NC_134757.1, on the reverse strand, counting down.
GTAGTCTCTTATTAAAGAAAAAAAATAGGGTTGGTAAATAATTTAAATAAAACTTCCAAACTTGTCACGAAATCCTTCAAAATGTTCTGCTCTACCAGGAAACATTGAAAATTCTCATTAAATATGACAAGAATACAGCTGAAAATTTCAGGAAATGCTTCAAAAGTAAATCTTCAACAGAAATTACTTTCATAATAAGCATCATCCAATTTTATATGAAAAGAGCATACAATTTCTTGGATTTACTTGAAACTTGAGCATTCAGATGCAGTTGTTAAGCTGCGACTGCTTCAAGTCTGGCGACTGTTCGCACGAGTGGATAACACGGCTCTCACAATTGTTAGTCGCCGAATAAAATGATGCTGTAACTGGTGTTCCGAAACTTGGAATGTGGGAGTGGAGTATTTAGATTTTTTATTTTGAAATTTAAACGTTGCTTTGGGCCGTCTACGTAAACTTTTATCTGAAGTGCCTTTCTGTAAACTATCTTTAAAGTCTACTGACATTTATAGTTGAGAAAGCAATTCCTATTCATCACGTTTTTTTTTATACATGCTTACATATGTACCTAAAATCGCGTCTTCTCTCCATAGGGGTAGGCAGAGACCAGAGACTTCTTTCGCCACTTGGTACGATCCTTAGTAACTTCCTTTGCTACATTCATATCCAGAGATCTTGCTATACAGGAGCCGGTTACGAGTTACGGACGGCTTTTTTATAGTGGATCTAACATCTAACTTAGCCCTCTTCCAGCCGCAATTTAGTATAAGTCATATTATTTTTTTGGAAAGTAAATAAAAAGTAAGCCTAAACTGCTAAAGGAAGCCTAATTTACTTACGCAGTAACGATATTTTCCCAAAAATAATACGCGTAAATAATATACAAGAGAGAATCGAACCAAGATTACGTTTCCCCAGCGTCTAATTTACCAAACTTGAGTAATTTTATTATGTACGAAAATGTACTCCAATGGAATTAAAATTTAACCGTTTGTGGCTTTTCAAGAACATTGTGTGGAAACTAAAGAGAAGTTGGCAAAACTTCACGGTAACAATGTACACTTTGGGACCGCTCAGGAATAATTAATTTTCTATAACCAAATCGTTAGTATCGAGTTTAGATTTTAAAGGACACGAAAGTTTTCTAATTTATGTTCGGAAATTGGAAATAATTGTGTAAAATTATTATTTTGTATTGCAAGAACTCTCAAATATAATATTCAGATCAGCTATTAATTGTCGTTACTATAATTGGAATCTTCGATACATTTCGAGACATTTTTCCTGCTTATTTAGTTACCAATTTTCATAATCAAAAACAATAACTGATCATTAGACCAATTATTTTATTGTAGGTCACTCAAATTGCCGATTTCCTACAAATTTACCAAAATTCCAATCGAAATTCGTACCATTCGGCTCAAACGAAGCATAAAATATTCCACCTATTTTGTTGCTAACGGCATTAAAGCGCCTTCTAAATCAATGAACGTTTCAAACAAATGGTGGCTGTTACTATTGAATCTCTATGTAAACGGGCCTCGGCAGAAACGGCCCGAAATGAATAGGTTTTGTTCCCTCACGGACGATCGTTCCGAATTGGCCCCAATCGCACCGGATCGTGCCCTATTCGCCCCACTAATGTGCGATTAACAACATACTTTAGGACGAACATATTTCACGATGTCCGAACAGATTAAGGACTGTATATCAGCTCCTGGTTAGTAAGGAATTCAAAGTGCCAGTTTCTCCATTTCTGGATAAGTTCGAGATAGCTTATCAGTAGGAACGTTAATAGTTATTTTTATATATTTTTGGTGTCATTTTATTTAGCAGATCGGTTGCCTGACACTTTGATATTCATAACTTGAAACTGGCGCTAAATGATTTTGGCTGACACAGAAATATGATAAATTATTGGTATAAGGAAGTGTATACGAGTATATGGATGATAAATAAAAGATGTATAGATCTGAATGAAGCAAAGGAAGTCTGGAAGGATCGCATCGTACCAAGTGGTACTCTACTACTGGTCTATGCATACTCCTATGGGAAGGAGGTGTGATTTTATGTGTGTATGTATTTGTAATTTTTATTTCGAAATCTAAAAAAAAAATTTCTAATGTTAAAATATATTTTTTTATCTAGTTAAACGCAGGGGGTTGAACTTTCTGACCTCAAATTATTTTTTAGCATCAAAATCTTTGAGTATCAAATAACTCAAAGGACAATAAAAAACTTTGTTAAAAACAGGTCTAAAGGTTTTTTAAAAAGTATCAGTATCTATTGTTATCGATAGTCGGAGTTAATTTCTCCAAGATTCTGGGGTGAGTGGGGCGAAGTGGGAAAATTAATGGGACCGTTTGTGAAATGAAAATTATGCCGGGAGATATTTTAGTTTCAGATTTTCATGGGAATCAATTTTCTACGCTTGGGCATTCATTCATCAATTGATGTCGTTGTAACAAGGTGTCATTTATTTTCCAAATGCTTAGTTTCATTGACTCGAATGTCTCTGTGGTGCGGTCGGAAATGTATCTGACTGCTGATCTTGAGGTCTTGGGTTCAATTTCCAGGGCGGGCAAAGTACTATTAATCTTTTGTAATTAACACTAAAATATTTTCTAATAGTTCAGTAGCTCGGAGTTTGGTAATGTGCACGGTTAACTTAAAAATACTTGTTGACTGTTACATAGGGTTAACTTTGTCAATGGCGAAACATGGGTGTATTTATTTATTTATTTTATTTTATTTTATTTTTTATTTTTTTGAAAGACAACTCCCGCATTAAGAATTGCTCTTGTGTCGCGGGGACTTTTACAAACATACAAACAACGGACACAAAGCACAACCAGACCCGAAACAATTTTTTGTGGATCGCACAAATAATTGCTCCGTTTGGGAATCGAACCCACGACCTCCCGACGCAGTGGTATCGGCGTGGCGACCTAAACCACTGCGCCACGGAGGCAGTCATCATTCATTTGATACACCTCTGCCTACATCTTCAGGTTAAACAGGCGTAATGTTATTTATGTATGTTTGGTTTTAGTATAATTGAAAGGGTCGATGGATTTGTCTGTCGTGTTGTTGATAGATGCTATTTATAGGATTTAACACGAGTTTCGGCCTGCGGTTTCGCCCACGTTGAATCATCCGAGATTTTACGAGGCCCCCTGCTATAATGTTACCTATATTAATAAAGGATAACAAAGGTTTGTACACTTATTTATAGTCTACAATGTTTGCTAGCGGGACGTATTATAAAAAAAAAAAAATTCAGGTTTGAATCCAAGGCAACACACATAACTTTTTGAACTTATGGTGCATTAGAAATAATTAATATATGCATAATATTCAATTCTTCTTGAAGAAAAAGTATAAAAAATCAAAGGTTTTTTTCGGATGGGGATAAGTAGAAACCAAAGCTACTTGCTACGATCCTTACAAACTTCTCTACCATAATCATTATCAAAAACTTAAACAGACTAAAAATTCTTCATTTTGCTATATTTCCTCAACACTATAAAATAATAGTCCCATATTCCATACTAATACGATGATATATTTGCTCAGAGATAGTGTGAGGTAATGACTCGGAACTATCAATTGTTTCTCCCTCACTGGGTCTGAAACACGACGATCTGTGTCTTCGTGTTATTGTCAATGAAAACGTGTTGCCTTTTGAACTGTTTGGTTGTAATTGTTGTACATTTTGTTGTTAATTGACAACTTTAAATATTGTTTTATGAAGATCGTGTTCATAAATCTAGATAACATTTTGAGAACGTTTTAGAGTCAACATGATTTTTTTCATGCTTTGTTTTAAATGCAAGTTAAAAATGAGATTTAAATGAGGTATTGAACAAGAAAATGGGCTTGCCGTTTTAGTGTGATTTAAAATAAATCTTAATGCTTAGAAAATCACTTAATTTAAGACAGATTCTGAATTATTGGATAAATAATCATAACTACATATCTTTTTTTCTACTACTGTACATTTCCTTTCTCAAATTGTCATGTTTGAGTCAATAAAAATAATTGTATAGACAAGTTGCTGTATAAATAACGCACTATCTTACCAAAAAAAAAAACTATTCCCGTCGCAAAAAAAATAATCTAGAAAATATTTCAAGTCTCCAAACTCGTAAATTCAAATGGATCACGCCATCAATCATATTACTAGACGTAGAAAACTATCGATATCTCAAGAACAGGTCCCTTTTTCAATCAACATCGGTGAACATCCGCCAGTTTTGCCAATCCATCAGTTTTTTTGACCAACTCGCTGAAAAACAACGATATAAATATATTTTTGTGTATACCTGGACATACTGGAGGTATACTCTTGTATGAAATAATGCCAGGTAGCGTGCTTTGGTCTCTGCCTACCCTTATGGGGAAAAAAGTGATATTATGTATGTAGTTGTGTTAATAGTCAATAGTAACCCTCGAATGTCATTAGTTTAGATATAATAAAACTATTTTTAATCAATGTTATTTACTTCTCAAAGACGACGACAAAGAATATATAAAACCATTTCTGGTGGTATGTACGATACCTGAAACAACTAAAACGAGATAGATCTGTTTAGTCCCTCTTCTTATTGCTACAAAATTTTGTTTGTTAGTGAGGCGCGATCTTTGAAATTTCATGAAAGAATTCAAATTAAATCTAGATAACATACGAATAAGTACTATTGACATACACAACCTCAAATACATTAATTATTTTTGAAAGCAAATTTTCGTGTGGGCAGAAGCATACATCACTAAACATAAATTGACAAAATATTGTTTTCAAATATCACTCATACGTTTTTTATATTGTAAATAGCCACAGATACTCTCAAATTGATTGTCCATACATTTATTTATTCGATACAAATTCAAGTATCGGGGTGCTGTCGGTAAACAAAGGTTCGGTGGTAATCTTAATTAATTGTAAACGAACAACGTATGTATGTATGTTATTTGAGAATAAACGAGTTTTCAACGTGTGATGGAAATCGGTACCATGTTATTGATGGACAAATAATTCGGTGTGGGTGTTTAATAGGCAATAGGCTATCGGATCCAAATATGAGTTATTTTTTATTATTATTTATTACATCACATCGTTTGAAGTAAATCCGTTTCGCCATTTATTATGTTAGTCGCATATAATAGGGGGCTAGCTTACTATAGCCACATACTGAAGAACTTTTCGCAGATTTGGGTGTTTTAACAAGATGATTGATTGTACCCGGAAAAGATTAAGGTTACCTATTTTGTTTTTTTTTGTTGCACTGCTGGGCAAAGACAAATAGATTACAACTTTAAAAAACTTAGTGTACGTTAGTTAGTCCTTAATCTAAGTTGCGTAATTGTTTGATCTACTTACTATACCTTGCAAAACACGCAAAGCCCAAAGAATACACAAAACAGCAAAGTATTCTCCCCTACACTTACATCTCTATTTACAACAATAGCATTTTCACCACATTTATTAAGTTCCTACCACTCAATTGTTCTGAATTATTCATGTTTCGTCCTTGAACCAGTTGTTTCGGTCATCTCGCCACGAATTCTCGCCCTACTCTATAGTTAATGGCTTTCTGTTCCAGCAGTTGACAGTTATAAGAACATGTCGGTAATCTATACAAGCGGAGTTTCGATTTAGTTATTGCTATTTTATTTTTTAATATTAACTTGATGAATACCTTTATAAAATTTACAGAAAAATTATTATACATACGTTTACTACAACATTGTAATAGCATAATATTTGTATTGAAAATAGTCTAATTGTAGCTTGTTAAAACAATTGTTCCTTAGGAATCAAGTGCTAATAATTATTTAAGTTAGAACTCGATGGCCACCCGATTATCGGGAACGGAACGGAAGATTAGAGAGTAACTTAATGTGAGGACCTATACTGATAGTTATAATGCAAAACTGCATCGTTCCACTGCTACGGGCAATTCCTCATAATATCCATTTTTATCAATTTTTCACGAACGTGGTCAAATCTATTACGGCTCTATTTAATACATCCCGCCATCGCTATTAAACTGCACAAACATATTAAAAAGTTGAAAAACACAATCCATATTACATAGATAATCCTTTAAACCACAAAACTACAAAGTAAACTAAAATTTTAACCCTATAATGTTATAGAAAGTTTTGCAAATCGTTTTATTACAGCTGCGTCCAGCGAAGCCTGAACTATCCTTATTATTGATAACTCGCGAACTTTATACAAGTTGGGATTCTGATCTGGATATAACAATTACTGTATTTGTATTTGGGCTTAAGCCGTACTTAGGGCTTGGTTTGCCGATGTGGAGGGTTAAAAGTTTTGACTTACGTAATGCTGTAAACATGTTAGGAATTTCATTGAAATTGAATTTTGGAAGCGATTAGAAAACACATTTGACGTTGAAATGAGATAAATGTTTCGTTAAACATAAAATGATTTTAATTTTATACCTTTCTTATATTAACTTTATTCATCAATCCTAAACTATTTCCTAGTAAAGGGAGGGTACATAATTATGTTGTGGTATATAAAACTATAGGACTTTTTTTGAAAATTGATTCGCTTTTTTCACGCAAATTATTGCATAGACTACCAACTTATATTATATACTTTATTATATATTGAAAAACGAAGAGTTAATCATAATACAGGTGAGAGAGACTTTTCACATAAAATTTTACCATAAACAACACACAATAAATTCATACAACATTTATCCTTATCCAAAACCTATCAAAAATCATCATATTCAAAAAGCATCCAATTAATTCGTTACAATTGAAACATTCCTCACGTTTCCTTCGATATATTGCACCCAAGTCCCTCATAATGTTATTCTTTCCTTCGATTCTCCCGTACGTTCTTGATTTATTTTCTGAAGAGTCCATTTGGGACTTGAGCAGACACCATTTATTTTGTTTTCGTGCTAGAGTGTTATTTGTGTGAGGATTCTTCGGGGCCGATTCTTGAACGAGTTTTCATATTATTGTTTCGTAATAGGGTACGTTGGCACGTTTTGTTTGGATTTTGGATAATAGTGAATATGTACTGATGTTATCAATGCGAAAGTTACTGATCAATTTTGATGAAATTCAGCCAGCCATTTGCTCGTTTTTCAAAAATCATCTCTTCAACGATTGAAATAAGGGTTTACACTTTGTATCAGAATGATATTTAGTGAAAACCTACATTAAAAACATTGAAGTATTCAGGAGCAAACTTTTGTTTATAAATTATTTTAATAAAGATTACCCAGAAAATTCTTTTAAATTACTTGAATAATAACTCTGTAAAAATTCTACAATAATTATTTTACTCTTATCGCGCGTGCTTTTAATACTAAAATTGTACTAAACCTAGTGCTTAGTAACAAAACTTAGGGCTTAATCTTGAACCTAATTCCAGACCAACATTGTAGTCCGACAGTTCTATTGTTAGGTCTTGAAATGTACTTAGGTAATGGAGAGAAATGGTGGAATTTCCACAGATAGTTACAAATGAATGTAATTAACTGTTGTGGCATTTGGACGTAGTATTGGTCGTATATATTTTTGTATGAGGACTATTATTTTGGTGTATCGAATTTGTCAATTAATGTTCTATCGTGTTGTAAGCAGTATAAACTGAGCAGTTTTGGGATTCTATCGCGTTATGTTTTTGTAAATATGTTTATTGTTTATTGATTATTTTTGTTGTAATAAAATGAACCTACGAATTCCATTGTGAAAGCATATAATTGCATATTTTTTGTATAATTAATGCCTAATGGTTACTTAAATTGTACTTATGTCTAGTTTAGTTTATATGTTCTTTAACTATGTAATATATGTTGCAAAAAATACGGCCATCTCTGCTTATGAAGAAATTCATTAAAACTCGGATGTTATTCCAAACATCCACAAATCGTCAAAAATCTCAAAAAATGGTTTATTTGACAACATTCAAAGTGACAAAGTACTTATCTTTTAAATTAGTCTACTCGTATTAAATGCTTCTTCATTTTTAGCTAAAAATAATTAGGTCTTTTAATTTACATATTTATTTCCACAATACCTTAAGTTCAATACGATCTGGTAATACTGGTATAGATATAGTAAGTCGATAATGGCTGAGAGGCTGGCATACCGGCGCGGTCGAGGCCGTTTGTTGCCAAACAAAATAAATAATGATCCTGCAGCCGACCTTGCTCTTACGTATTTAAGGGCTTTCGCTGTACTTATATTTATGTATTATAGTATTAATAGAGATGTAAGCTATTTGCAATATGAAATTTCCCGAATAGCTGAATCAATACATACTTACATGATATCATGCCCGTTATGCACGAAGATGTAGGTAGAGGTGTAATATACTTACGTTTCGCTATTCGTTATGTCAGTGCCATGTAATAGGGGATAGCAATGTTACCTACTAACTATAGTTGTTTGGAAATATAAATTATAGTTACCCGAGAGTACTTTACCCAACCCAGGCATCGAACCCTAAATCTCTGCACGGCATTTGTGTACAATACCAACTGCCCCGCAAAAGCATGTTAAAGTTAAAAGTATATTATGTCCAGTTTCATGAAATGTTCATTTTAGTAGTTCATTTTCAGCCTTATTTTGTAGTTAGTAAATTATTTTGAAAACAATAAACATTTCCCGTTACTCATTAGTGAGACTTTTACATTCAATGATATGTCGCTTAACAACTTGAACAATTACGGTGTATAATAGTGAATGATTCTAAGGGGCCCTTAGAAAGAAGAAGTGTAGGGCGTGACGACAAAAGCTATTGAGCCTTGATAAATATAAATCCGTATACGTTCAAATTCGTAAACTTAGAACCAAATAGTAATAAATAATTATAATAAATTATTAGGTAGGTAGGCGTTAATTGAAAGCAAAATAATTTAGGTGGCGTTGTTAGCCTTTATTTCCAACTCACAACAAAATTGAGTAATTCAAGAAAGTCCAAAGTCCGCTTCATGTGCGGTAATAGTGAAGTAATGCACGGTAATGTGTATCGCGTGGTCGCGTGCCGCCGGACCTCGGGGACGGCGCTGTATCCTCGTATTAGAGTACAGGAAATAGACACTATTTCATTAGACCCGCCACTGGTAGCATGAAGATTTAGAAGGAGAATATGCTGTACAAGAATACGGTACTGTTATAGATTTGAATATTTTACAGGTCTGTGTAGTCTTAAAAAAGTTTTTCTTTTATTTTTGATGATTTCTGTAATTTTGGAGTCGTACGTTCTTTACAACACTAATGGCGTTTAAATTGTTTAGGATCTTAGCTTTTACTTCTAAGTAAAACTCCAAGGGCCTTTTTTTAGCGAGTATTTTTGCAGATTTTTTTATATGAATACAGAATACAAAAATTAGACAAAGGATTACTTGAAAAGTGGTTATTATACCATTGGTTATTAATAAATTGAATGTAGCCCTAGAATTAGTTACAGACATATTTTTGTTCTATTTATTTATCATCCTTCTTTTTCTGAAAATCATGCCTGCTCCCATATTTGATCTCCTATACTCTATAATACCCTCCGGAATAACCCGTCATATATTTAATGCATTAATGCAGCGTTAAACTAAACACCATCCATCATCCCATTGTTTGAACGTACACTATTATGAAGACGAGAGACCTTTGTATGAGGCAATGTATATATTATGTTAATTGTATTTTATCTTCCACAGGTAAGTTCGTGGTTACGAGATTCAGTTAACGTCATGAAGGTGTAGAATTCTTTGAATTGGTGAGTGAAACACAAATCAATTGACATTAAGAGAGAGAATATGTACGTAATTACTTACTTTAGTGCAGTTAGTTTAAGATTATCCGAGGCAATCCACTGATAACTTTCCCAAACTATGTGAAAATTAGATATGATAATTGCTTGTTTAACGAACAAAACGTCACGAAGAAGCCTTGCATGCTTGACAGTTTTTTTTAAGAATGCTGTCCTTTTCGAAATAGCACCAGTGACTAGTAGTGGAGCTATTGTGTTTAGATAACTGGAATATAGCTAGGTTCTTTATTGCTGACATTTGCTAACAATTTTAGCGATAATAGATAAATAGTTAAGTCGGTTTATAATAGCAACATTGGGTCCTGTTTTTTAATTTTGCTTATATTTTATCTTAACTAACAATAAGTAAAATCGAATTTGGCACATTTTTCAAAGCAGCATTGCTTCCAAACAAGAGGCCTCATTGGACTTTTGACAAGTTTGGACGGCAAAAACTTTATCAGTATGACTGCAAATAGTAGCAGCAGCGTTACTGAAAAATAATCCATTTGCTTCAAGAAGACGTATAAATTGCAGTAAATATACAAGTTACCGTGACACGGAGTTAACACGAGCGCTCCCGGGAGTGACGGTCACGCGATCATACCACGTTACTGCGAACTAATGCGTGATACACGACGTGTTCCATCGTGATCTATGTTTATTGATCATTGGTTATGTAGAAAAGAAACCGTAAACTTTAATATATTAATTGAATTTGAGACCTGTTCTTAAAATCGAATTGATGTATTCAAAAAATATTGTCGAATTACTTTTTTGTCACTTTTGGTGCCTTGGTGTGCTTTGATAAACTGAAATATGATGCTAAGCAGTCACATGATTGTCTTTCTTAAACTGCGTAAGCAGGTTAAAAGACAAGCCTTGCCATGCAATGGGACAGTATTTTTTATATTATTATTGTACCATTAGGCAAAGGATTTTTTCGCAGTATTGGAGAGGTTAAGCCTGGAGTCCTCTACGCTGGCCAATTGCGGACTAGAAACTTATAGAAACAGACGTAGAGGCAGATTCATCAGAAGATAGAATTAGACAGATTCGGTTGTTTCAATATTTTTAGATTCCCATACGGGACAATTATTTGTGCGATCCATAAATAATTGTTTCAGGTCTGGTTGTAGTTTGTGTCCGTTGTTTGTACGTTCGTAAAATCCTCGCGACACAAGAGTAATTCTTAATGCGGAAGTCATCTTTGAAAAAAAATCCTTTTTATTCATACAAACCCTCCGTTATCCACTAAGATCATATATTATTTTTTACGCCAGTGAACTACACAACAACGCGGTAAACATTATGTTTGGACATTGTTATCGTGTAAAGTCATAAGACCTAATTATTTTAACCACAGCCATCCATCAGCTGTCAACCGTTACGATATTAGCTGTTAGACGACCTTCAAGTATTAGCTTGTTTGTATAATTATGAATCATATGTCACGTGTGGAAGGTATATAATCGCGTGACATTGCACTTGTTCATGTTTAACTAGTTTTATCACTTTTTATGAACTTACTAAACAATAATATATTAGCCGGTAGTAGTAAGTACCTGCCTATATAAATCTTTGGATTTTGATTGATACGATTTGGTTGGTAGGGATTTATAGAAGTTTAAGAAAATCAAGATTTTAGTAGGTGGACTAAGTAGAATTACTCGTGTACAACCCATTTGCTTGAGTGGTTATGGCTTTTGCAAAACCCAACCCGCTGTGGCATTTTGGACTTTTAACATGACCTATCTTTCAAATAAGCTTTTTGACACGTAAACGTACATTGTGAAACTGGCTCCTACAATAGTTTCAAGCTTACCAAATAGAAAAACATCTAAGGAGCAATTGAGAAAGTGCTTTCAGAAATATACACACACTCTTTCCTAAGCTTATTTGAACATACAAAATCCACATGTTATTCAACAAAGCTTCCTACATCTAATGTCAGAGTAAAGTCCCTCGTAAACGCAACTTAATGAGACAAAAGAACGTCTCGTTTCACCTTCATTTGTACGTGTGTGGTACAATCTTAGATATACCCCCCTTTCTTTTTATGGGGAAGGAAAATTGGCAGGATATCTTAATTTCTTGTTAGAACATTAGAATATACGATTTTGGTCAAACTTTGGTTGTATTGTTCTTATGAAAACTGTAGTGGTTAGGTTTGTTTAGTAAGAAACCTCGCCCTTTTTTGGGCTAGGCATAGATCCTATATTATCATTGTTAACTTAAGCTTTTTACATGTAACATTTTGAGAGTTTTTAAAAAGTAGGTTGTATTTTCTTAAATTGGCCCCTTACAAACGCTGTATCTAATATTTTGGATAAGCCCACATTTTAAAGTTCGTAGTATATAGAGGTGGCATAACTAATAAGACTCCTTGGACAAGGAACCTTCCCAAAATCCTTCATCAGAACCTGGTTTTTACCTTCAGCCATTTACTGAAAGTCTCCAGTAAAGAGGTTAAGTTATTCCACTTTTGGTTCTTTGGCCAGCCTCAACTTCGGCAATCTTCGGGTATCAAGTGAGTAGCTCATCCGCAAATTTAATATATCGTCCCCGTAGAGCGAAAAGTCATTAACTCGAGTTAATGATTTCTTTTTTTAAGACACCATTGAAATCGCCATATTTTTCTCTAATTTTCTGTCTAATCCTCATACCTGTAGCTATTATAGTTTTTGTTTTATAGAATGTGAAAATTAACCAGGTCAACCCTTTTGAGCTGAAAATAAAAGGAGCAAATTAACTAATTTTAGTTAATTAATATTCATTTCTTAGGATTGTATCTAACCCATACTTAAAAAATACCTAAAACGACTTAATTACTTTTCCCTTGAATTATCTCTGCATATTAAAATTATTATTAGCAATTGTAAAATCACTAAATGGATCTAGTTATTTTTCACATCGGTACACGCATTTCATACTGCGTTAAAAATCACTAACTCTGATAAAAAATTAACTAACTCGAAATTATGTTACATATTTAAAAAATAAAAGTAACTAATTAATATATTTTGATATTTCCAAGCATTCAGACAATAATTTTCTTAATGTAGTCAATATTAAATAAACTTTGTTATAATTTCCTTCATTTAAGACTATACACGTAGAGATAGGTTACTGCAATCGTAAGTTATTAATTTTTATATTTTTAAAAACTTTGAACAGCCATATCTCAAAACAAGGTTTTTCGAGTTAATGACTTTTCGCTCTACGGGGACGATATATCCTGATATATGGTATAGTGTATCCTGCTATAAAAATGTCCATACCATATTATAGGTCATTGACATCACACGAGTATTCAGCAATTGTCCCATTAATATACCGTGAGTGTAATGTGCTCATGACACGGCAACGTTATCCACATGTCTATTATAATTACTGCTATATTCATTTAATGTTAAGTACTTGAAGTTAATTGAGTCCTTTACAGTTTGTTGTCAAGTATTTTTATATTGATGAGTTATATTTGCGGCACTAATAGCATCTAATATGACACGTATATTGCTATAGCTTCATTGCTCTTAATTCGATAGTTGTTCTCGGAAATTGTAGCCTATTTTCTAATATTATCTCTACGATTTTACTACTTCTGAATAAGTATCAGCTAGTCTATCACATAGAGTTTTGGCAGAACTTTTCAAACGCTTACTGACACATTATTTATTGAATAGATTATCCGATACTTATCCATAAGTCTGGAAATTGGCATTTAGTCTTGGGTTTTTTAAAAATGGGTTTAGCAGTTTGTCACATGTCCAATGTTTCGTTTTAATCCTTACTAGTATAATTATGTAAGATCTATTGCAATAAAATACTGCCACCGACAATCGGTAAACAGAAACCCAATATCTTTTAAACCAAGATCAAAAACAATTCCGTTTTAAAACGTCCAAGTGTCAGTCGTACTTATTCATAAGGCTTTTCTGCCTCATTAGCCGTGGAGAATTTCAAAACAATCCCACCTTGAAGGCCGAAGGGAATATTTCAGTTCCACGAAGGAGGTTCGAGAATTTTCCATGAGTTTGCTACCTTTACGCGGGTCTTATTTTTGTTGAATCGCTTTAAATTAACAAGGAATAGATTTTTTTATCTTTGCTTCCAAAAAGCCTGTTTTCCTCAAAGGGTAGAAAGGTATAGTGTGGGTGTATCAATAGAATAATATTTTAGCAGTTTTATTTTTGGCTGTACTGCTTGAAATAAGCATATATATAAAAATCATCTTAGAGAGAATCATAATTTTTCTCGTATATTAGTTCTTCTATATCTATACAAATAATGTCTATTGTCTAAATTAGATATTTAGACAATAGACATTATTTAAAGAAATTATCCGATTATGGAAAGTCGACGTTAAACATATTATTTTTAGTAAATACTGTTCTTTGTACCTTTTTGTAGCCAAACCATGTTTTGACACAAAAAAAAAACATCAAAAATTATTTTTCAACCTAGGGATTTAACTCGAGATCATTTTATGCAAACTTATCCTCAGCTGAAATTAACTCAAAAGTCTGAATACACACCTAAAATACACATATTTAGTTCCTGTGTATATTTCCAACTTTGTCGCCCAAAAATCCTCAGTCACTTGACAGACAGCTGACGAGCAACAAACTCACAGTCAATTGTTTCTCTGTTGTAAGCCCAATATAGTTGGGCACATATTATTATGTAGTTGGTACCATGTTTATGAAAAAAATGTTTGTTATATGAATAGAATGGGGTAAGATTTATAAAAATCAAACCAGTGCAGCAGTGGTTTGGGCTGTGCGTTGATAGATCACTATCCCCCGGTTTGTTTCTGAGGAACATTTAGCGGAAGTTTATCTATTCAATAGCGTTTTTTTGTACGAGTTTTAACGCTATTGAATACATAAACTGCCGCTAAATGTTTTTCAGAAACCGGGGTTAGTCAGTCAACTTTGAGTTATTGATGAATAATACAATTTTTTCGATAAATGTCATCACCTAATTGTATATCTAACAACAATAAAGAAAGTCTGTAGAAAAATGAGAGTCGGTATACAATTCAGAGGTATTAGCTTCGAAACTCGTTGCGTTAAGCCTTGCAAATGCTGCAAGCGATAACAAACAGATAAAGCGATACAAATTGTTGGTTTTTTCTTCTTCTTTGTAAGGATTAGTGATATCGCTTTGTGTTTTTAGAGAAAGGTATTATAAATACTGGAGAACAAATAATAAACTACTATTTTATGCATTTAAGTGTTCAAAAGGGAATCTAGTGTAAAAGGCATTTTTTTTTCTAAATGAGTGCAGTGCAGAACGAAATTCGAAACAGCAGTAGTAATTACACAGATGTATTTGTTCTGGACATTGAACTTATAACCTCCAGTAGTGGCATAACGACTTTAACCTTTGTGCTAGAAGTCCCTTTACCACAAGACAGCAATATAACAACTTAATTTCCTCTAAGTAAAATCAATATCCCACAACCAGCTGTATTTACCATTCACTTTACGGACCAAGCCTTCAAATCCCTGGACAATCTTGAAAATATTCACGTACATATTGTTCATACAATGTAGCATGCAATCTCCGCAATAATTCACAAAGCTCACCCGTATACCGAAACAGCGACGTTTTCTACCATGATATTCTGAAACGGCGAATGCTACCAGTATACATTGACCCTTCACCTTTTAACATTCCTCGTATAAAACTTTATACACCCCACGTGCCTTTTCAAAATGGTTTTTGTCATTGCGTAATCCACATTCTCGGAGATAAGAGTGACTGAGGTACAAAAATAAAATTTGAACAAATATTTTTGTGTTCCATTGAAAACAACGAGACGATGTACTTACGCTTCTATGTAATACACTAGAGATTATTCTACGATGTGTGGTAAATATTAACATCATCTAACTAGCTACATTTATTTGTAGCTATAGATCGCAAAATCTCAAACTCGAACTGTAACAACTCTTTAGCTTGACCGATCCTTAGATTGGTTATGTCTTTCAGATAAATGTCAATGGATTAAGGCTTCAGACGTCTCGAAAACCTTCATTACATACGGTTAGCAACTAACTATAGAACATTTAAATATAAAACTAAACCCTCATACTGGTTTTATGCATGCTGCTCTACTGATTTGATGCATGTTGCACCTTCGATAAGGAAGAAAGCCAATAACACATGGCGCAGAGATAGCAACCAGTGGAAAAGATTCTCATCGTATCCTCTTTAGCGTAGCTTTCACTCACAACATCTAGGTCCTCGTAAACCAATGTAAACTAAATCCATTTCATCTAAAAGCAAGTCAACGTTCTTCCATTGCGTTGTACAAGTAGCGTAGAACAAAATGCTCTTGTTACAGTGATGCACTTCGCATTTGTTAGCGTGTCATTTGCTTTAGATGAGTGAAGAGCCTTTGCTGCATACAACTGTATTGATATCATGTATGTGAAAATGTGACTCCCTCAATTAAAAGCTATGAGGTAACATACATTAAAATGAAGTCAATTCGAGCTACTTCTCTTTTTTTTAAAACGGTTAAAGATACGCACATCTTTGCCGTCGCTTATAAAATTCGTTATAGCGTGCCTTTTACTCAAAACGTCAGGTAAACCAATGTAAACTAAATCCATTTCATCTAAAAGCAAGTCAACGTTCTTCCATTGCGTGGTACAAGTAGTTCAGAACAAAATGCTCTTGTTACAGTGATGCTCTCCGCATTTGTTAGCGTGTCATTTGTTTTAGATGAGTGAAGAGCCTTTACTGCATACAATTGAGTTGACGTCATGTACTCGTATGCATGTTGGGTTTACCTTTGAAATTGTTTGAGAATTACTCGTTTTTGTAATGATGTGTGAGGAAAGATTATTTGCTGTACAGGTATTGTGTGATTTATATAGGTTTATAGGCGGGAGAGTCTAGAAGTTGGTTAAGTTTTATTTTTGTAAAAAGTTCACGGTTTTCAGATGGCAAGTAAAATATTTGGTTGTTAGTTTAGTGGCTAATGGGTTCCTGCCACTATTACAAAGAACCTTTACTATTCACATAGTAAAGGCATGCGATGAGTGTCTCTGGTCTCACCTTTGGGTACTCTGCCTTAAGAATTCTTTAACAGCCAAATACTCGAACGCCACTAAAGTGGCGTTTAAAAGTATTTGAAGTGGTCAAAAGTTTATTCCCAGCTCTTCTTCGAACTGGCGGTAAATACGCAGTAAAGAACTGTTACAGTGACATTCAAGGGAATCAATTATTTGATTTAGATTTTTATGACTACCTTACAATTTAGTGACAGACTTAACAAAACAGCAAATGTTTGAAAACAATTGACCCCCTGGTTTCTGAGGTACATTTAGCGGTGGTTTATCTATTCAATAACGTTGAACAAAAACTGGAAAACTGGTAACAAAACTTGATTTTTCTAACCAAACGTAAAGCAATAATAAACTGCTTAGTTACAAGGTTAGCCAGATGATTACGAACTTCACTAATAGCGTTTAAACTCATAGAAGAAAATTAACGCTATTGAATAGATAAACAACCATTAAATGTACTTAGAAACCGGGAGTGATCCAATTCCGTCTGATAAGCTCACTGACAGATATTTAGAAGTGGTGAAATTAAACTTTTAGTTTCCAAGTTATTCTATTTTCCTCTTTAGAAAGAAAATGTTCTATGTGTCCTTGGCCGTGACATTGCGATGGCTTCATTCATTCAGTTGTAATGTTTATTCGTTACAATTATAGATAGCACTGTGTACGTTTATTGCGCCAAATAAAAGATAAAAATGCTCTGTTTACTGTTCCACTAACTGACTTGTAATCTTTTCATAGAATGTATGAGAGAGAAATGTAATTTGTTGAATGTAAGTCGTACTCTAGTACGCTTGTCGATATCGGCTTTAAGGAATAATATAATTTTTATTATTGTCATTTCTCCAAGTAAATCTGTATGTAAGGGAAAATTCTTTGCATTTTTTTGAGAAATAACAAATGCTTTAAACTCGACTAAAGTATAGCTCAAATAAAAAAGAATCTAAATAAAAATATTGTTGAGGTCAGTGTCCTAATGTATAAAAAAACATCTTTATATTCCAGCAGTTAGTAAATGACAACAAATATTTTGGCAACATATCAATACTTTTCAAAACATATGTGCTCAAATATTACAAGTATTTCTCATTAGTATTCACAATATAGCCATAATATTGACCCTAAGGATCCACGTGACCTGGGTCCGAAAATAAACAATACTTGAAGTTTATAGCATTCAATACAATACAAATATTTATCTTTAAAACGGTAATTGTATTCTAAATATACGTAAAATGTTTCGGTAAATATGTCCATTTGAATACAATGATCGATTTCCAAAAATACATTTTATTGCATTTTGAAATGTCAATGAATTTCGTCAGATCATTTAACTGTTGAATTAAAGATATTGCATTGATTTTACACGTGATAATATTTTTTGCCATTTTACTGTACCGTAAGGAAGAATATAATATTAACTTGGTATTGTGCATAGAAATATTATTGCCAGAAGTGTATCATACGGGTTCGTATCCTGGTCAGGACAACTTAACTAAAGCTATAAAAATGCAATTATGGGATGGCAGGGTTCGGATTTTTCGGATATGTTTAAAACATCATGTGTGTGTTTTCTTTCTAATCCGGAAAATTATCATCATATCATTCAAATAACTTATTGTTATAATGATCTACATAATGTATATGAATAATTCAGTATTCAACCACTAACAATCTTGCTAAAGTAGTAGGCTAGGCACAAACCACTACCATTAACTTTTCCCCACCGAACTTGGAAACCATTACGAAGTTTCCTCTTTGCAACAACTTACGAGAACTTAATAAAATGTAGGGAAGGAATCGAAATTATTATTTTAGAATTTACTTCTTCACAATGTCTTTATAAAGTTGAACGACTACAAGTGCATGAATGATAAGTAACTAGAAAGAAGGTGTCGCTAAAAAGAATTTATCTTAACACGAAGACTTCGGGTGTCATCTTATAATTTCGGAAAGAGTAGATTAATTTATTCACCTTATACAAAGAATAAATCTTTGTTAACACGTCTATGACAAAGCAGAGATCACTTTCAAAGATATGTATTTCTTTCATCCATTAATCATTCATTCATGGTATTTTATTTAGGTATCCTTTATTCCCTTTGGCATATACCTCAATGAAAAAAAAAACAGTTTTTGAAATACAAGAATGATCATCGTCTTTTGCACAGTCGCTAACACAAGATCTATTAAGATAACTTCTTGGCGAGAAGAAATTTCAACAATCAATTACCTAAACTATTCAACTAACAAAAAAAATTACATTCTCAACACATTCTTAGCGAACAGAAAGATTATTTATTCAAGAATTCCAATCCCGAGATAAAATAGACTGATGACTTGTTTGAAACGAATAATTTTAATGTAGCCAATGAAAGAGGAACGATCGTAAAAACGCCGTAACAATGAGAGCTTGTGTTAGCTATGGATATTGGCATTACGTGTATATTATAGTGAGAGTTTAAAACTCTGCTCGACAGGTGGCGGTAGGTGTATTTTGCTTTTAAATGTCGACTTGAGAAGTATGCGCAAAATTTTGTTTGGATCTCTTGCGTACAAGTAATAGATCCAAATAAATCAAATTCAAAAATACACTACTGCGCTACGGACTTTGGAGTCATTATAATTGCAGTACCGCGATTCTCTACCAGTATCGACAACTGACAACTGGCTAGAAAAAATTGTTCGACAATCGGTTCGTTCAGCGCCTCTAGTGGGTGTCGTAGTAACTATTTTGGTAGTACATTTTAAATGTCAAACTCTCGATTATCGATGTTTCCAAGATAATCGTGCTACAGTTCGCCTAGTTCAAAATAAGGGTGAAAGACTTATTAATATTAAAAGTTGATGAGTTTAGAAAAAATCAAAAGATATTGCGTTGAATATAGAAAATCTGATGTTTATGCTTATTTTGGTGCATAAATAAAACGATTTCATTTTTGTACATGGCAATGCTATCAAACGCTTTATCGAAATCGATGTGAAATCCGAAAATTGGTTGAAGTTTTATGAGACACAGTCGTTTCGTATAAACGAATTGACAGATCGATAGAACCTAACAGAAGTGGAACATTTTATGCACGTTGAATATGAGATATTCGTTCTAAAAAAGTGTCCTCATATATTTTTAGTATACTTACATAGGTATTTATATAGATAAAATAACAACCAGACTCAGAACAGATACTCGTGTTCATCGCTTAAGTATTTATCCGGGGTGGGATTCTAACCTACCAAACGAGGCTCAACGGCTATTGCAGCCGATTTAACAGCCGAACACGTTAACCGTTGCGCCAAACGTACAGTTAAAACATACGTGACGGATTTCTTTTCAAAAAAAGTAAAACTTCAAATAACGACATCTATAATCTAGCTCATTCTCCATTATACATGCTCAAATCCAAAGTTAACTAAAACCTAATGATGCAACGTAAAACGTAACGATTTACGACTAACGTGATCGTAATCGTAACGCCTCGTAAACGTTTATTGCCAGCTGTTTTACATCTTGCATCTCTTTCTTACTTTCTACAATAGAGAGAGACAAAAGATGGGATTTTTTATTTTATGATGTGATGTAATTGCCGATGTTCGGTTTAGATGTCGTGAAATAAGATTATTAGAGTTGAAACTCAATTTCCAGAATTTGGTTAAAAATAGCTGATGTGTATCAGATCAGTATTTTCTCGCATGATTTCCTTAATCATCATAATAACAATGTTGATAGATTTCATAATAGTCGTTAAATGCTAAACTAATATATTGCGAGCTTTTGGGGCTTATGTTATTCAAATGTTTTTCTTTTATCTTTTCAGGTAAATACATCATCTTAATTACGTAGTTGTCGGAAGGAGGCAAGTCCTATTCAATATATTAAACATTATTTAGTTTGACATTAGAGAAGTAAAATCTCGACAAAAAAAAATATTGAAATGGTATTAGTATATAATTAAATAATATCTGTCTTCACAAACTACGGTATGTATAATTAGTCGGATTTTTCTATATAATGTTCCATGTCAAAAACTTTAAGATAGGAGAGCTCTTTTATAGTTTAGTGAATGAATCGTAGTATACTCACTATGTATGTATGTATGTGTTCTAGATCGTGAACTATTTGTCGTATGTGGGACTGACTTTGTTACGAAACTGTTTTGATTGTAGATTGGGACTATATTCTTGAATCTTTTTAATGCTTCCACATTTGTTCGATATTGTGTGATTGTTCTCTGTTTTTATCTTGGAAATAGACCAATTTCCAGCAGTGGGACATTTCCCCAATAATAGGGTTTTTTAATTATAAAATTAAGTATTAATAATATTTTGTGAAAGTAATGTATAAGATGAACCTCTTATTCTCCCATAAAACACGGCCCGTTATAGACTTTGACAACCTTTTACATGTTTGCATTGCCTCTAGAAAATGTGCATAGAACTAAAAAATCACTTTAAAGTCAATTACGGTAAAACTAAAAGCCCTATTTTATTCAGCTGTTTCTAAAACCTTCACATAAAACACAGCATCATAATAATAAACTCGTCATTTTCTACTTTAAACAAACCAGAAGTAGTGTGTCGTGAAAAATCATACAAATGAAAAAAGCAGTAGTTTTACATACGCGGCGACAAAAATAGGACAAGAACGAAATGCATGCACGTTAATAATTTAGCTACTGCGCTAGATAGTGCGCCTGTATTTACAAACTATATGTACGTTTCTTCTCGTAGAAAGAGCGTAGAGATAGACCACTATGAAGGTCTAATATTATACACTTTCACTACTTTTTTCACTTTTCTAATGCTCCTTCCCAAGTAGTGTGTTTATTAGTGTATATTTACCGTGTTTTCAATAATGTAAGTCTTGTATTTCGTAACGGTAAGGTCCGTATTTTCTTTTTAAAATACAGTTTAAACAAACAACATTACATGTGCTGTAGAGCTTTGCTATTCTACATATTTTAGTGATATTACTTGGTTCACCCAAAAACTAGTTTTGCTTTTGCACCATTCTAATTAATCAGACAATTAAAATCACTAGGACTGGGCCTTATTTTTGTTGTAAAGACCTATACAAATATACAATGAAAGGATTTAACTACAACTAAAGCCGACAAAACTAAAGAAAGTCTATAATAGTATTTGTTCTCCTGAGCCAAACCTGCAGTTACGCTAAACCACGGGCACCGTCTATTGTAAAAATTCTGTTCTGTCTCTAGAACTACTAAATGAAACACACATTTTCATCAGCCCCACATGCAACTAAAGATCTCATTATTTCGTTCACACTCGTCGCAGTTACTTCATTCATATAGGAATATACAAAATAATCTTGGTACAAAAGTCGGTCAAAGTCGGCGCGGTGGCATTATTATTTCACGTGGTGTCACTCGGCCTTCGTCCAATGTGAATAATAACTTACAAGCTGAATTTATTGCTGGAGGCGTTCAGGGATGTCGCTTTAGACACGTTTTGTCTGGAGTACGCAATTTTGGAGACTCTTTTTAGGAATGTATTGAGTTTTTATGCTAATTTGATAGTTTAATTAGAGTAATGAATGTTCTTTTCTTTTAATGTCTCAGAGTGTAATATAGTATAATTGTTACTAAAATCCATTCTAATGAGACTATCTGCTGCGTTTTCTTGTTTTTACCATAAACTGTATAGTATATAGGGAATGCAATCCCGACTCGAGATCGTCAACTCGAGATCCCTCGCGATCAGAAATATCAATCCCGCGGGATCCCGAGATTTTCGGGATCCCGTCTAGTTAGTAAAAATAATACAATTCGAACGGTTTGTTTAATGTAATATGTGTATGATAGTGTGGTGAATGCAATAAATTATTATTTGAAAGAAAATAAAAGCCTTTATTTTTCAATATTACTAACAACGTAACATAATTAACAGGTGTAATAATATGAACATAATCAAAAAAGTAGGTGTAGCTCCAGGAGATCAAAATAAAAAGTAATCACATGGCATTTTGAAAGTAGCCTCTTAAAATACAAAGTGTATCAATAGTACGAGCTTCTAATCGGCATCTTAAGTCTATTGCAATGTAGCCAGCTGCTGAAAATGCCCTCTCCGACAATCCCGAACGGGATCTCGTCATATTATGCTTCGGGATTGGTCCCGAAAAAATACACGGGATCTCGCGGGATCGGGATCCCGCGAGATCGGGATTGCATTCACTAATAGTATACCATGGATTAGTCCATCAAGGAACACTCCTGCACTCACTTGAGCCTTCGTTTTTTAGTAGTTAACATGGTAATTGATCTTTATCAGTCATACGGTTGTCTGAAAGAATTTTAACCAATTATTCCAGTATTTTAATTACCTGATGATTCATATTATTAAGGAAAGAGTAAGAAATAAAATCTGTCTATCACAACTAAACCACTTTAGGTAAAATTTTGTCAATTGGAAAACTGTGAATCACTAATGTAACCAGGGGTAATAGCAAGATTCTCTTAAAAAAACTGTTGTAATATTTAAACGTTTGTTCTACTTGTAAGAAGACATCCTTACCCGTCGTACGCAACATTACAGTATTAAATATTACATTTGAGTACAGCGAGTTGATCACCGTTTATCTCAGCTGCGAAGACTTTGTGGCGAAATAGAATATATTAATAACAATCACTCTTTCTTCAACATGAAATATAACAAGATTTCAACATATTTCTGTAGGACTGACTAGTTCTGTTGTGACTAAAATGCAACTGCAAGAGATTGCAAGAACCTAATTCTCTACAACGGTCGACTATTGCTAGCGTTCGAAAAAATATGTTGTATATCTGATCAGCGCCTCTAGCGGACGTCACATTAACTACTTTTGCAGTACATTTCAAATGTCAAACTCTCGCTACTCGATAGTTTCAATTGTAGAGAATCGCGCTACAGATCTTTGGTTCTTGGGTGTTATCCCCGAATCGGATAGTGTTTTCAATTCTTCTCTTTTCTGATAGACTAAGCTGTTCAATGGCAACTTGTAGTATGATATGAGACTAATATTAAATGGGACTGGCAGTATAAATAACCTGAGTGTATTTTTTTAGGTACTTCTGGCTACACGTTTGGCTACAATAGGCCTCATGGTATAACACTTTTACTGTGCCCTTGGTATCTTTTCTCATAGCAAGTGGTCTCATACAGTATAGAGAAACCTTCAGTAAAGAGCTGAAAAAATTGTCAAAGCTTAAAATGAATAAAAGTGGTTTTCCAAAATATCTCACACTTCAGATATGAAAATGTCTTTAGTATTCCCAATACACTTAGCCGTCATATGCAGATGTTTACTCATCCAAATATTTTCAATTTAGGGCTTAACCGAATTCTTTTGTTGGAAAAATGTACTAGCTCAAGTTTTCATGAAAAATTGGTGTCAATTTACACGTAATTTGGAACTTATTGAAAAAAATATTTAGCGCTTGCCAAATAAGTATATAGTTTTTGACAAAGTCACTACCTCTAAGTCCGGGTGTCGCGAGTTCGATTCCCACACAAAAACCAATTTATTTGTGTGTGTCATTAGTTGTTTAGGTCTTGTTGTACTTTGTTTTCATTAATCGTATGTTGTTAAATGTGCGTATTCCAACCTCCAATTCAATGTATTAAATAATTCTATTCTATAATTTACTAAGCTAATCAAAATCCTAAAAGATCTACCACTAAATCACATCTTTGTAGAAAACTCAATTTATTTAATTCCTCCAAGCTTCGAGTTCGAGTCGTTCATCCAAATTGTAATTAAGAACAAGTAATAAAAACTAATTTGTTCTGTAATACCCAATTAGGACTGTCTGCTATTGTAAATTAAAAAGATTCTTTAGAGCACCTGTCTCTGAAAAAGGTTGGAATTAAGTCTTATTATTAAAGAATTTTGGCCCCGATGAAACACTTAGCCCGGGGTTAGCTTTAAAGAAAATTAGAGGAAATGGCAAAGCAGTTTCTTTGAAGGTAGCTTTAGATACAACATACATAGATATCCTTATATATAGGCCTTGTTCCTATAGCAGAAAGGAGAAATTTTTACTTACCAAGTTAACAAGGTGACTAAAACCTGCCATTTTTGAGGAACGTCATTGATTTGATCCGTAAATGTGTGTTTTGCCTTTTCGTGACATTTCCCTTTAAACATTAAGATTTGATCGTAAATATGATCATGAAAAACTATGTTTTTTTTATTGCTTGTATGTCTAAGGTAGGCCCCGTATATGGCAATAGGCCTGCCATAGGACGCATATTGTGAAAGACGAAACGGGGGTGTATTTTTAACACCTCTACATTTTCGGGTATAACATGCGTGATATAATTGATGATCGTAAAAAAATAAGTCCTACTAACCCAGCTCAGTGTAGCTGACAAACCTTATACTCCATTAAAAAACTGTTTCTACAGCTACCAAGCTTACTTCACGTAGTTTTCCATAAAATGTTCATTAATTCCTAACATAATTTCTTACATGCCTTCAAGAACAATAATAATAAGATGTGGCCGCATCTTGAGAGTTCTCGTTAAGTCCAGTCGCTTCAAAACTAGATTTATTACGATAACGAACGAACTTCTGTAGCCCCTTCAAAATAATGACTTGCCGTTCTGTTTGTACGTAATATAAGGGAAACTTACTGCTATTGACAAATGTTTTTGTCTTGAATACCGAAAATAACTTTGGTAAAAACGGATTTCTTACTTAACTTTGGGATTCGCAGTTGAATAGATTCTTGGTTAAATCTTATTCGATTTTGTGGTTTACTGTCATCTTTTTCATAAATGGGTTAGCACTTTACTTGCAAAGGAATTTTATCCTTTGAAAAATAAACAAACAAGTCGTTGTTTATCATCGCACCTGGTAATAAGGGTATATTCCCGGTGTCCACCCCCTGCTTGTCCACCCCGGGTGGACAGAGACACAAATCTTTTAAAAAGTTCTCGGTGTCCACCCCTGGGGGACAGTGAGAATTAATTTTAAATTATTCCCGCTGGCCACCCCGGGTGGACAAAGATACGAGTTTCATATTACTACTCTAGATCTCCACCGCCGGTGGACAAAGCCACTGCTTAAATAAACATTCTCAATGTCCACGCTTGCTGGAATTGGGTGTAAATAATTATAACAAAATTAATTAAGTAGGTACATAGTTTAATCAAATTATCAACATCTCTAGGGTAAATAGAAGTAGGTACACTATCTATTGTGTGTTTTGCCATATAATGTTGATTGACCCTAAGTTGCGGCACTCATTAAACCAAGGTATAAGTTATAACAATAAACGTAAAAACATATATTTTAAGTGATCATTTTATTCACGACATGCGAATGGGACTTGTCAATGGGGACTTCAATATTGATTTATTTCTAGAAAGGATGAGGATGTAAAGATATTTTCTATGACTTTGATTAATACCTATTGTGATAATTATTTGTGTAGATTGCTAAAGTAAAAGATGTACTTAATTAATTTTGTTATAATTATTTACACCCAATTCCAGCAAGCGTGGACATTGAGAATGTTTATTTAGGCAGTGGCTTTGTCCACCGGCGGTGGAGATCTAGAGTAGTAATATGAAACTCGTATCTTTGTCCACCCGGGGTGGCCAGCGGGAATAATTTAAAATTAATTCTCACTGTCCCCCAGGGGTGGACACCGAGAACTTTTTAAAAGATTTGTGTCTCTGTCCACCCGGGGTGGACAAGCAGGGGGTGGACACCGGGAATATACCGTAATAAGTGCGGAGGAATTATGGAACTTTAATAAACAGTTGCCTAAATTGCATCAGTCGGTTCCGAGTTTGGCGCGTTCAGAGACAATCACTTCAACGCTTTTAAATATGGGTTTTATTAACTTTTCACTCGGCGATAGTGTAACCTTCCTTTAATGTAACATTTTTCGAATCACATCAATAATTTCTAAATTTAGTGCGTGCAAAAAATCTGTACAATATTAAAATAAAGATTTTATTACTGTTTAACACTTTTCCAACATTTTATACACGATCAGGCGTCTTCATGTCTACCACAGAATGTGTTGACTTTTAGTACTTTACTCACAAACAAACAAAATCTAAGTTCTCGACCAAACATTTGTCAAACACCCTACTGAAGATTTTGTTCCTTTTCAGTTGTAGGCCATTGTGGTCATTGTTTTAAACCTATGGGGACATCGGGCCTTGCCCTAAATTTATTATGCTAAAGCGTGTTACAAACAAGAGGGATCCTCGTGTTGTGTCTTAATTTATAGTATTACTAGCTGACTCAGCAGACGTTGTTCTGCCATATAAAAAAAAGTGTCCCTTAGGGTATGAAAAATAAATGTTGGCCGATACTCAGACCTACTCAATATGCTCACAAAATTTCATGAGAATCGGTCAAGCCGTTTCGGAGGAGTACGGTAACGAAAACTGTGACGCGAGATTTTTATATATTAGATTATTAAAGACATATCTGGGGGCACGGAAGTGCCCCCGCAAGTCGAGCAAAAAAAAGCGGCACGGCCGTACCATCCTTTTCTCGAAGCAATTCGGGCTATTTTCGACCCCCCTATAATGTCGTTGTGGATAAAACAAGAAGCCTGAATTTTCAACTACTAATTATTCATTGTAAAAACACGGTATATTTAAAATTTCAGTCAATTTGAACCAGTAGTTTAAAAATGACAACGTGTTAAAATTTTGAATTTTGTCACTCACTGATTCACTGACTCACTGACTCACCGATCATCAAAAGTATAAGGTACTTCTAGCAGACTTAGAACCTTAAAATTTAGAATACAAATAGGGTTAAGTGTCTTAATCATGGGAAAATTTCAATATTTTCTAATTTCGGTCCAGTTTTCTAAATACACTAACTGCAACATTAACTTTGTAATCCCATATAAATGTATAAGATTACAAGATTACATTTGCAGTTAAGAATCTTTATTACTGTAGAAAATAATAAATAATAGGTGTAGATAGGTACATACTATATGAGGCATAACGGGAGGGGATATAAGGTGGGTAAGGATGCTTAGCCCATGAAACTGAAAAACATTCCCATAGGAAAATATGTTGAATTATAAGAAAAAACGTCTTTCCATACAAATTGGACTTATGTTCGTTCTACAAAAAGAAGTGAGATGCCACCAAAAACATTCTGTAAAACCTCAAGTCTCGCAGCTCAGTCTTTCTGGCGTAAAAAGTGGTGAGATCTATATAATACCAAGTCGATTAATCTATTTCGTCTCTACTTAAAGGACCTTCTGTCTTAAGTTATTACATAAGTTATTATCATGCCAATATTTAAAATATTTTACGTTTAAAACAAAAAGATCGACTTGGTCATCGCATGAAAACACAAATTCGCCATTAAAATTTCAGGAGCATTAACTTCTCGTCGTGCTGTGTAGTGTAATACATACAAATCATGCGATGGCCAGGTCGGTCTATTTGTTTTAAACGTAAAATATTTTTAATATTGGCATGATAATAACTTATGTAATAACTTAAGACAGAAGGTCCTTTAAGTAGAGACGAAATAGATTAATCGACTTGGTATTATATAGATCTCACCACTTTTTACGCCAGAAAGACTGAGCTGCGAGACTTGAGGTTTTACAGAATGTTTTTGGTGGCATTGTCTTTTACGCTAGCATACGAAGTATTAAAAGTATTAAATAAACATACGAAGAATTACACCTTACGCTAACGATGTATTTATATTTTGGTAATAAAACTAAACTACTATTTAGAAATAAAACATTGGAAGCCTAGCGGAGCGAAGGCGTACATGGAAAAATACCCTCCACGCCCTTTCCTCTCTATAACCAAACAATACAAACATCGCTTTCGCTTCGCTACGGTACCGCTTCCAACTTTATCTATTATTTAAGTTTGTTCATTCATCGTATAGTTTTACAACGTTATGAAAGGACTTAGACGTTTCGCAGTAGTCGTAAAAGTCTAGAGTTTATTGTGTTCAACTCGGATAACTGTGAACGATGTGTAGAAGAAAAACTATTAACACGTACTTAGAGCTTCATGTCTTTGAAGAGATTGAGATTGTTTGAATATGTTTTGTGTTTAGTTGTAGTTGTAGGGCTGTTTTAGTTTAGCGTTGTCAATTTAAATATATGTGTCAAATTTTAATATTAAAATCGCGGTTGTGGTCGAACAAAGATACACATTTATGTACAAACGTAACTGAGTTACAGAACAAAGGTTAACTATAGCCTAACTTACTATAACCTTCTTTTTAGAAGTCAGTTAAAATTCAATAAAAAAAAAATGATATTCGTATTACAATTAGAGATCTTTAAAAAGTATCTGGATTTAGGGTAATCGGCATTTTGCTAAAATAGGGCGAAGATGTAATATAAAAGGCTTTTTATTTAAGCTTTTGGTAATTTTAGTATGATATTTAAAAAAAAATGTTATAATGCATGATTAAAGAAAAAGTAGCAGTCATTTTAATAGGAGGACCCAGAATTTCACACATAAGTGTATGTACATTATTGTTGAGTGACTTCAATTCATGGAAGTTTCTCGAAGCAGTCTAAAATTTCTTAAACACTGGCTTTTGCGGTTCAATATAACAAAAGACCACATTGATTATTGATTCGGTTCAGCCATTTTCAACAGAGAATGTAACTTGAGAAAACTTTTAAAGCCAATAATGATCTTTGACATTTTGGAGAATTTGACACTGAGACCGGTGTTGCCACTTTATTTAATCAATGAGGTTTTAAGGTAAGTGGCTATGGTAACATTGATAATAAAAGAAATACGCGATAGATGAGTTATTTTGTATGTTTATAGGGTATATAATTGAAACTAAAACATTTGCAACTATTTTAACTTTTGTTAAATTAAAGTCCCTTATATTTTGTTGATTTTGATTAATATTTTAATACGTACGTTTAATACGACACGATATGTAGTTCCTTTGTATACACAAAGGAACTACATTTAGAAGCCAACACATCACTATTAGTGATATTAATTTTGATACTAACTAGCCTGTGTTATCTTACTACTAGGAAAAGTCCTCATTAGCTCCATTGTGAAATGTATAAACTGGTCAATTTTTTAAAAATGTATGTTTGCAGTTACATATATTGTCGCCGACTAGGTCGAGAGATTTGGACTTTTCATTGCTAACAGTATCTGGCCTTGAAACTAAAGTAAAGCGATTATAATAAAAACCAGTACTCACCACTAATAAAACAAACTATCAGTATTGTACAATAATTTAACGCTCTAAAGATCTAAAAGTTTAAAATCTTTGCTCAGTGGATGTTAGCGAAGTTTATCCTGACCGTCGCTGTAATGGACAAGCTGAAAGTTATGACATTCAAGTTCGTGACTTCGTTGCTTGAACGATACTTTGCGTTCTTATTGTTGGTATTTAGTTGGCGTTTTTTAAGTTGATAGCGGTTGGTTTCAATATTTAGTTGTCTAAATAAAAATAGTAAGTTAAGTCATAAGTTCCTACAGAATTCCCAAATTCTCATTCATCAGACATGCAGTTGTTTCTCCACGATTTTTTCTTTTGTCGTTACAGAAAATCACAATTGTAAAGATGAACAAAGAATCAAAAAAACGCTCTTGTGTTTTCATAAACAGTTTAGTTTATAACTCACGTGTCACGAAAGAAGATAATATATACCGTTTCCAAAAATGGTGTTTGAATCTTAAATAACATTGATCATGAATATAGCTTTCATTAATCTTTAAAACCACAAATTAATTAAACGAAATCAAAATAATTGCTTACTATCCAAAATGTAGTTCTAAATTGTTTAGCCACGAGAAACTCTGACCTAAAAAGTGCCAGAGAATTTCAATTTAGGCGAAAGCTCTTAAAATAAATGTCAAGTTAGAAAATAAGGGCAATTATAATAATGGTAGTTACAAGTTTTTAATGTTCAGAGAAATGTTTGGTCTCTTGAGGGGACAAACTTACTTCGATCTTTGGTGTATAAGAAAAAATACAAGGAAATATTGGATAGAACAATATTTCTGTCATCAAGCATTAATTTTATTTACCCACTGCAATATATAAGGCTCTTCTCATAAATTAATGAACTGAGTTTGATGAAATTTTGAACACAGATAGTTTAACATAGATTACATTTAACCTAAATATTTTTTCCGCGGGTGAAGTCGGGAGCAGATACGAGCCTTTATTAAGTTTAATACTAATACTGGGAACAACTAGTACTAGTGCTAGTCCCTTATTAGACTAAATATAGCTAGCAGATATTCTACAGAAATCCCAATTAGGACTAAAGTTTATGTAACTTAGGCTTTAGTACAGCCTGTACAGGCTTAAGTTAGTATTATGACGTTAATGTACCTATTTAAAGATGGCTGACCTAATTTAAAACCTATTTTGAGCATTTGATTCTCGTGACGTCAATGTTACGGCCGCTAAGTATTTTTATCATACCTTTCACATTTTGTATTAAACGATATTATAAATCGACTCTATGGAAATACGTAATACCCTTGTTTCTTGTTTAAGCTGCTTTAAGTATTTTATGTGAAGTTTATTTTTTATCATTTATGGAATCCTGGATAAAGGTTTTTTTTCAGTAATTCATAAATTCAGTTCATGCTAACAATCAACACTCAAATGTAACTCGAGGCCTTAATGATATATTCATCCATTCTTATAGTAAAAATCTTTCCTAAAACTTTATATTAAAAAGATAACATCACAATCACAGAGAATTCAAGGACCGCAATATGACATATTAAGTTGACGATAATCCCTTCACCCCACGAGGGGCCGCCTTTCATAACCCATACACCGCAAAAATAGCCTCCAATTCGAACCCTACAACATTCACCCACAAAAAGGTATTTCACCCAAGCATTTCATTCAAGTTTATGATGTGTAAGTTATGCACGATACAGCCGCGCGAATGTCCCCATATACCAACCTGTAGACTCTTAATTCGTGATGTTTCGCCATTTTTCGCCAATGTTCGGCGGGAAAATAAAATGGCGGGTATTTTTGGCGCGTTTGACGTTTCCGACGCCATGTTTGTTTATGGTTGTGATTTTTTTTTCTTTTATCGTTGGGGTGGGATTTTCGTTCTAAATTCTAATGTGCCATTGTTATGTAGATTACGTTGGAAATGGATTGTTTTCTTCAAATTACTCCTAAAATAATGAATGACGTGTCCCCCATCGTATTATGAATAAATAAACTGTCCATTTTTTCGTATATTATTTTCTCGAATATTATTCGGGTAGCTTAATCGCTTTTTGTAAGCAAAAATTATGCATACATTCTCCATGCGCTTGTACCTTTTTTCCATGCAGTGTTAGTAAAATATCGATTATGGTAGTCTTTGCCAGTCTTCTTAATTTAGCTTCATCATAAATGTATTATAGAACTTGAGTGTCTAGCCGGCTTGAGTGGTTTATGAAAAGTTTGACTGATTGATGAGAGATTGACATTGAATGGAGAGAGTACTTTCATTTTAAGAGAAGTTTACTTAAAGTTTTGATCGTAAATATGTTTGATGTAAGTATTTAATGACTAAATAGGACTACCTAAAATGGACATTGCTTAAAAAAACTCTTTGCTAACTTACTTCTGTTAAGTATCCTATGCGAAGAAATATAAAATTCAAAAATTCAACGAACACTAACGATATAAAGCTTGGGGAGTTGATTGATCAATCCAAAGAAAAACTAGTTTTTTTACTAGTATCTAAGATTTGTTCATAAAGAAAAATGTATAGGTTTTCATCAACACAAAATAAAAATATCTTAACTCTATCACGAAACCGAAGTTTACAAGATCCAATATACCATATCTTAATAAAAAAGTTGAAGAAAAAAAAACTTCCACAATTCCATTTTTAAACAAAAACACTGGCACATTCATTGGAACTTTGACAAGTGAACGTTGAACGAATCAAGTAAAGATCGCAGTCGGTCTTGAACGTAAAACTTTGCGGAATATCTCATCCCTCTTAAATTTGTTCTCTAGTGATGTGTATTTGTCGATAAAATCTGAGTGGGATTTAGAATGTTTATTTTCGTGAGTGTTTTGTTTTACGTTGTTTGATTTGCGATTTATTTATTTGCAACTCTTACAAATAGCGTAAGCATGCAGTAAGATAATAGAGTACCAATAATAACCATTTTAAAAATACTAATAATAGTTTCTTTTATTAATCGTATTAGGTACGCAGCATTCATTATAGTCTTTTTAAGAAGCACTTGTGACAACAATTGAAATAGAGTTCTAAGTTGAAAAAACATTAAAAAGAACATCATCCTATTTAAGTAGCTAGTTAATACATTATGATGTTTTACTCTTTGTGCAAGTACTGTCTCCCGAAATGAGAAGCCCAAGGGGCTTATAGGGGCTAAACCTCGAGTCCACGACGTTGTCCAAGTGAATTGAGTTCTTAGGTCCATTCATCGTTATTAGAAATAATGACATTTAAATTAATTCATACCACCGATACCAGTAACAAGACAGCA
Organism: Anticarsia gemmatalis; assembly: GCF_050436995.1. NCBI lineage: Eukaryota > Metazoa > Arthropoda > Insecta > Lepidoptera > Erebidae > Anticarsia > Anticarsia gemmatalis. The sequence continues at coordinate 10,720,368 of NC_134757.1, read as the reverse complement.
TTGTAATTTACAAGTGAATAGCAACTAATTGCACAATCAATCTATCAGCTGTTCGTAATACATGCATAATGTCGATATTGTAATTGCTTTATTGATGATATTCCAGTGTGACGGTTCATTACCATGTTTCAGTGGTGACAGGGAGATTGATATTATAGGAATCATTGTTAGGTATTGTATTAGTCTGAATATTTGTGTGTTATGAAATAAAGTAGTGATATATTTAAGTGAGTGCAGTGCAAAACCATTGTACGGTCGTCATGGAAGATTGGCCAAAGTAAATTCTGGCTCATTGCAATAGATTTAGTTTTTTATGTATTGTTTCCTATAACTATTACTTTATTACTTAAACGTAACATTGTTCTTATTGATATTCTATAATTTTACTGATTTTCGTGCAGAGAATTTTCAATTGTAAAGTCTTCCTTTGTTTACTTTCCATAAACAGGGTTCGATTCTCGCTTGTAATTTTCTGAATTTAAATAGTATGTTACCTTGACTTATTACTTGTTTAATAATGATTAATCTTTAAAATAAGACACAATTAAAATATTGGCGTCATAAAAATCACATTCAAATTCAACTATTAATTTTATCGACATGGTGTCATTCCCATCACTATAAAGCTTTGACCGTCAGGTCGTCTGGTATGCGAGATTGCAGCTGAAAGTCATCCCGCCAGCTCATTGCTCGGACCATCACTAAATACCTCGCGATCGTTATAACTGTTCTAGAACATACCACTCGTTGTCATAGCCCTTCTCAAATTACATTCCGTTGTAAAATGAATGTTTGAAGGTCTTAGATTTTATTTGCTTGATGGAATGTTTGATGGCTTATTTAAAAAGTTTAGATATGGGTATAGCTAGCATAATATTACGTCAATAAAAAAATCCTGGACCAGATTTTATTGGAATGGGTAGTAGTAGACCATTATATTTGACCGGTTACTAACCTCAGCAACAGAATACGAGCAATATGGTTAAGTTATACATCCATTTTTTTTATTTATGAGCAAATAAACTACATTAGATTAAACAAAAGTGAAACTTAAGCTACAGTAAACCTATTTAATGATAAAAATAAGTGATTATCATAGGACTGATAAAAAAGTTATATAATACCTTAAGGTACCATAACTAAAATTTCAGAACAATAAACTTCAATAGCTTTTCCCAAGATACAATTCCAGCCCTTTCTGTAGCTTTTCTCGAAAATAATATAAGAAGAACTTAAAGTATAGGGTGGCACATACTAATTTAACACAAAATTTCCATACATAATAGTATGCACAAACATTTCGTTAACCCTTCAACTCTCGCGTAATTGTAACCCGAAACTTTGAACATCAATGATGACCGGTGGTCGCTCCTGACCGGGTTCTGAGTATACGGGTATAACCGGATCAAAATAATTATCCGTTACACGGTAATCGTATTAACCGTACATCTTTATATTGTTTATTTATAAACCTTTAGTTAGAGAGAATTATTTAGGTATTCTACTATTTAGTTTACCATTTTTGTGTGCCTAAAAATAATTTCAAGACCTAAAAGTAATGTTCTAGGAATAAATATGTTTGAACTTAGAAAGTACTAAATATCTATGTTTAGAGTGAAGGTAGTAAATTTATATTTGGACTCCCTAATAATTCCAACATTAATGTGATTTTTGTCGTGTTCGCGTTCATGGTTATACCTTTTGATAGTTAGATAATTGTTATTTGTTTAATTTTTACTTCACTAAAATTAATGGTTTCCTTGATTTCTTTTACAGCACACAATATAACATTCATTCAACAAAAAAAATTCAAAAACCTTACTACAAACAGTGCACAAAACATGTTGAACACGATTCCCTCAATATTTTCCTTCACCATTATTTATTGTATCAGACTCCATATTATCCTATAACTCTATAACACTGATCCGTGACTAAACAAGTGAATCACATTGTTTGATATCGTAACCAATCGAATACATACACTGCTTTTCCATTATGGTGAGTCAATACTTTTTACTTTTTTCTTAGCTTTTAATACGATTGTGATTGAAGAACCGTTACAAAATGATTTTTTATGGAAAGTTTCTAATTGTCGTCTTTCTGAATTGCATTGCATATTAAAATGAGAGCGGGAATGCCTTACCAATTACGTTCCTGTTCATCCTAACTCCAATACAAACACGGTCACCAAAGATAGGATTTTGAAAACGACCATAACCTACAAAACCAATAAAATTATTTCATTTAAAGGGTCCTTCTAAATAATTCAGTCTTGGTACCCATATTTTGAAAAATATACAAGTAAACTAAGAATACCTTTTGAAAGCAGCGTACTTAAACTTACAAAGCAATATAATATAACACTGTCCTACTAAACATACGCCAGTAATATTTCCTTTTAAAAATAAGCCTACGTATGGGATTAGCAGTGAACAAATATAGCAAGAACAGAGGTAAATAAAGGCCAATATGAGGCACTCAGTAGTTGACGATAAATCAGAGGCCCGTAGTTTGACAGGGGACTCAAGACGTTGTCAATATGTGAACGTTGTATCACTTTTGTGTGAGTGTACAGTCACAAGCATATCTACGGCAAAATACTCAAAAATATTGAAAGTTTTATTCTTAAGCCTGTCGGAATAAAAGTTTGCTTTCATATATTACAGTATTTTCAGCTTTTGAATGCGTCAGCCCATTCTTCAGGTGTTTCGGCGGTTGTATGTTTGTTTTTTAAGTGTGTTAATATTTTTTCACTGGATGGTTTTTGGCTTACAGTCTCTAAGTATATTTAAAACGATTTTTTTTTACTAAACTTCTTTGGCTAAATTAAATGCTTGTGTTTACAGCTCTGGATCGTAGAGGATCATTTCGATAGTTTAAATAATTTTGAAGATTGAATAATATACGACCTTCCGATTACTAATATATGTATATATTCACCATTGGGTTACCGCGTGAAATATATTGTAAGACTTATTTCAAATTTGACACTCAGTTTATTTTTCAATGTTCAAGCTTTTATGCCCTTGCCTGTACAAAAGTGTGTGTGTGTGTGTTTCCGCGTGTGTGTGTGATTGAGATGTTAATACTGTAAGACAGTTAGAAATGTGTTGTCGGCTGTTGTGATTACAACTAAGTATTTCTTTGGTTAAGTATTAGTTTGTTCAAAACACGCAACGTAAGTTATACCTGCTGATGTCCGTTTCAATAACTTACTGTGGTAAAAATAAGTTTACTAAGGTTTAGTTACCTAGATATTTTTCTTGATGGTCTTAAATTTTCTTTTGTCGATTGCATTTTGTTTTAGGTAGAAAATAATTTTAGACTTATCAAAACATGTAAAGTTTTTTAAAAGCAACAAGTTCCTTGTTATTTCACGTTCTTGAATTAAACATGCAAAGTTTTTAAAAGCAACAAGCTTCTATGTTTTACGTTCTTGAAATGATGATTTCAAACAGTCATGAACAGATAATATTTGAAATACTACTCAATTATTCTTTCCGTCAACTTTATAACCTAAAAGTCTATCTTAATCCAAGTTTCTAAAGTCTTTAACTCTTGCGAACTTAAAAAAAGGCCTATAAATCAGCTTGAAGTCTAACTCCAATAAATTAGTGCTTAAGTTTGGAGCGAACAAATGAGTAGCGTGTAAGATAGGGCTGACGTCATTAATACCGAGGTTACACTGGCCCGGTGGCGCTAAGTAAGTCGTTAGGATGTAGACACATGGATTAGTTGGGGGTCTGAGATAAAATTGAGGGTTGAAGGTTGCGGAAGGGTTTGTTTTATGTTTAGGTAGAATTGGTGGCATGTGGTGCTTTTTAAGATAGCAGTGGTTTTGGTTAGCGGTGTGATGTTCTTGAGTTGCATAATAATGAGTTAAATTAATATGTATTTTTTATTTGTTTTTTTTTTTATTTATTTTGGCAAATATGGACGTAGAATCGAGTAGGTAGAGTTGTTAAGGAATACTATGGAGGACAGGAAAAGTGGGGGGGAGGGGGTCAAGAAAAGTGAGGGCTGATTTTTTCCTAATCGTAAAGACTTTTTTTCTGCGATTAATATACTACTTAAATATTTGCTTGATGCTAAAATAATATAGGAATCGAATCTAAGACCCCTTAGACAATGATATTGTCAACTTCAGTTTATACTTCAAAAACCATTTTACTAAGTGTACTCTCCAGAAAAACTAAGTGAAAAAGTACACTATAGTACAGTAATACGATTTGCACAGAGATTCGTACTCACAGTAGTGAACTGATTTAATCAGTAGAATTAGTCTCACTCGCTGAGATTGCACTTGTTACATTCAACATTTGACACGGTCTCTACTAGTGGTTTCTACGGTTCAACCAGATTTTCTTTTTATATTACGTTTTTGATGTTTTATAAACATCAAAATAACCTCAACTAATTCTTGCTTATTCTTTTTTTACGTATTCGATTGGTATACATGGGCTAGGTGAGTTGTTCTCAGCACAGACATTCTATAGATGTGTGGCTGAGGTGATACTGAGCTAAATTCAGCAGAATTTAGCTCAGAATCATCGTGCTTAAGACAAGCTACTTCAAAACTCAGTCACGGTTATTGTCAATTAAACATCATTTGTTAAACCATGTCAAACGTCTTTGAAAAACTTTCGTGACAAGTTGCCAATTAACCAAACTATAAAAAAAAATGCTACATAATTTAACAGCTTTCTCTCAGTTCGTAAAAACAATTAAACTTGTCACTCCGCAAAACAATTAGTACCCAGAATCCACATTTAACCAAACTCAGTATCGATTCTACATATTTAATTACAAACTTGGAACCGAATCGAGAATTCTCGATTGACGTAATCGAATTTACGGTTATCCGAGTGATAAGTAAAACCGTAACGTTGAACCGTTAAGTCGCCGAATTAAATTCCATTGAACGTTAATAATTTTATCGCTTGCTGTCGATAACAGTGGTGCCTGGAAGCCTTCGTGTTCATTCAATTATGTCACATTGATGACGTTTAAACAATTAACGGCTTAAGTTATTCATTATTATTAATTGTTGAATAATTTTCTTGGTTGTAGTGAATATTTTATAAAAGAAAAGTTGCGTTTTTATAGTTGGTAGTAATTAAAGAAAATTAGAAATGGGGTTAGAGTATGCTTCGATAGCAAGTGTAGTTAATTGTAGATAGCTTCGAATTCTGAAGTATTTTGAATAAAAAATATACATACATAATATCACACCTTGTATGCTCTAAGGTGTAAGTTATCAACGTTAGTCCGGGCTACTATTGAGAAATATTCTAATATTGATTAAAAAAACCAATGGCACTTTTCCCGACCGGGGAATCGAACCCGAGACCACACGGTCAGTCGTCATGCAGTCATTAAACTAAATGAATTAACTGACAATGTGTTTAGCGTTACTTAAATTTATTAGTCTGCATAAAGAATAAGGTAGACTTTACTAAGGTAAGCGTTCATAAAAGGCTATCAACTTTTATTAAACACTAACACGTGCTCATCTCACATACAATATGCTACAAACTTTACAAAACGCGTCCTGCCGAAGCATAATTTAAACCGTCACGATTATCTCCCGACTCGCATCTCGCTCGGAGTCACGTACTTTGTCGATAAGTGAAAAAGTCACGCCTCTATAAACTACCCTAAGACGGGCAATAAATCAAGTCACATCGGTAAACGATCCGAGTCGCGACTCGAATACTCGATTCATCGAGAATCGATTCCGACCGAGAGCAATCGATTACCGGTGAAATATCTCTATTTGTCGTTAGTTACCTGTTTCTTATTTTGTTGTCATTTGATTCAATAGAGGGTCGAGATATTTTTTTATCTGTGTATTTTTGGCGCGAAAACTTTCAATGGCGGCAATAATATTTGTCGTTGGGTAAAATATTCTTCACATAATATTTTATTGGGTTTGTTGTGTTATTACTTTTACAATGAGTGTAGTTTGGAATATTGTGTAGTGAATGTGATTACATTCTTTCTGGAGTATTGGAAGATGGGTAAAGGGCGTCTCTATAGCAACGGAATTTCGTTGCTTTACGGTTCAAACCTACGAAAAAAATATTTTCAATAAGTTTTTCTGTAAACTAGTAAGGTATTATATTTTATTCTTAGCCCCCTTACGCACTAGCGGTTAACCGCGGGAGCGGCTAGCCGCGCGGTTATAGTTTAATATACAACCGCCTGTGAACCGCAACATAACCGCCAACAATTTTGTCAGGCAACTGTAACCGCGCGGCTAGCCGCTCCCGCGGTTAACCGCTAGTGCGTAAGGGGGCTTAGGAAAACTATGCATTTTCGTTTGCATTCCAGATCACAAAATAATATTTCAGTATAAAAATATCATACAATAAATGAAAATTGCAAAACAGAAAATATCGAAAGCCGTGAAAATCTTACTTTAGCTTAATTAAATTACGAGTCAACTAAACATTAATAGAAAACAGCATTCCGTCTCGTTCTAACTTATAGCAAACCCCCTCTTTCTATCTTTTTCTAACTTCTTTTACTACCGAAACAAATCAAAAACAGGCCAGTTGTTTCTAAGAAAGACAAAGAGGGGTGGTGGTTCTTTAGGGGTGAAACTTTGCCATGATGATAATAGGCTCTTTGTGAGGCCTTAGGCCTTTGAACATCGCTTCCTTCCTATGTCTGACTGACGAGATTATTGTGATGTATGTGAAGGTCACGTGTAGGTCTTTATAATGTATTGTGTGGGAGTTCGTTGCTAGGTAATTTTAAGACCATTTGGTATCTTGATAAAGAATTTCGCAGAATTTAAATTGTTCAATTTTGTTTTCCCAGTTTTGAAAATTGAGTGAGTATTTTTATTTATTATGTTCTATTGAGACGGCAGCTGGAATCGGCAGAAGACCTTTTTTGCTGAGTATAGTGATAAAATACTATCGTTAAACTAAGAGTGAAACAGTTATCTTTAACAGCATAAATATGAGTTTGCTTTTTTTTTTTTTTTTTTTTTTTTTTTTTTTTTTTTTTTTTTTTTTTTTTTTTTATTTAGCCTGTTTCTATGTCCCACTGCTGAGCAAAGGCCTCTCCCCTGAGTTTCCAGTCCCCTCGGTCGATTGTTGCGTCTGGCCATCCATGCAGGAACGCATCCAGGTCATCCCGCCATCTCCGTTTAGGCCTTCCTCTTCGGCGCCGACCATCTTGTGGCGTCCACTTCGTGGCAATGTTAGCCCATCTTTCGGTGTGCATTCGGTGAACATGCCCGGCCCAATCCCACTTTAGCCTAGCGGTTTTCTTCCCTACATCGGCTATGCACGTTTTGGAGCGTAGCGTTGAGTTCCGGACGTGATCCGTCCTCTTTACTCCAAGAATGCTACGCTCCATAGCTCTCTGACAAACCTTCAATTTGGACTTCTGAATCTCAGTCAGGGACCATGTTTGGGCACCGTAGGTTAGGATGGGCAGTATACACATGTCGACGAGCTTCCGCTTTAAGGTGAGTGGAAGGTTACCCTTCATTAGATGTTTCATGGACCAGAAGCTCTTCCAGGCGTTCTCAATACGTCTTTCAACCTCTTTGTGTTGCCTGTTGTTGAACGAGACTATCTGGCCCAAGTAGACATATTCGTCGACATAGTGTATGACATGCCCATCAACCTCGATCCTACGCGTCGTGCTATTGGTCATGACCTGAGTCTTTGTCCGATTCATATGAAGTCCAGCTTGAAGGCTTGCTGTGCTCAGATCTTGAAGCATCAACTGGAGCTCGGATGCCGATGTTGAAAAAAGGACAATGTCGTCGGCGAACCGGAGATTTGTCAATCTTTTATCGTCAATAATAATGCCTTGTGACTGCCACGGAACCGCTAGGCTACGGAAAACTTCCTCCAGGGTACTCGTAAATAGTTTCGGAGACAGCGGGTCCCCCTGTTTGACGCCTTTTTCTATCTGGAAGGATTGACCAGAAGACTGAACCTCTGCTGTACTATTGTCATATATGGTTTTTATGAGTTGGATGTAACCAGGCTCTATGTTTTGATTGATGAGGGCTGTTTCTATTGCAAAATGTGTAATACTATCAAAGGCTTTGGAATAATCTACAAACGCTACATATAGCGGTTTATTAAATTCAGAAAATTTTTCAATTATTTGATTTAGGGTATGAAGATGGTCAGTAGTTGAGAAACCAGGACGGAACGCGGCTTGCTCGGGAGGTTGATGTTTGTCTAATTGGCCACTAATGCGATTTTCTATGATTTTCATAAAGGCTTTATAGAGATGAGAACTTAGACTTATAGGACGATAGTTAGTAATTTCGCTTTTATCGCCTTTTTTATGAAGTAAGATGATATTGGAGTGACAAAATTTTGTTGGGACTTGACTTTTCTGGAGTATTGAATTAAATAATTTTGTAATATGGGGTAGAAGTGTGGGTTTCCCAAATACTAAAGCTTCAGTGCTGATTCCATCGGGACCTGGGCTTCTGTCAAATTTCATGTTGTGCAACACTTTGTTTACTTCTTCCTCAGTTATCGGAGCGACATCATTGGTTAATTGAGACTGACTTTTGTTGATTTTTGTGGGATCTGAATATAAGGACTCGAAAAATTTGGTGGTAATATTAGTAATTTGCTCTCGGCTGCTTTGCTTTCTACCTGTCTCGTCTTTAAGGCTAGTAATCCACGATTTTCCTTTGCTGATTCCTTGTCTAGCTACTCTTAGTGATCTGTTTCTTATCAGTGCTGATTGGACAAGAGATGTGTTGTAGTTTCGGATGTCACTTCTAATGCTACGTTTTACTAATTTATCTATATTACGATAATCTAAAGAACCAAACTTCAGGGTATTTCTTTTATCAATTAATATTTTTGTATGTTGGGATAGTTTGCTATTGTTTTTTCGCTTTCGTGGAAGGTTTTTACACGCTAGTGTTATACTTTTAACTAAATTATTGTATTGCATTTCTACATCTTCGATGTCAGTGTTTAAAAGTGAAAATTGATTTTGCAATTCTAAATTGTATTGATCGAAACAGGAAGTAAATATGGAGCTGTCTATTATATTAAACCGTTTGGAAAATTGTGTTTTGCGGAGAATTTTAAAATCAAATTTTAGTTTTGCTCTTACGGGTCTATGATCGGAGCTGAATTTAATTTGATTGATAATGCCTATGTCGTTAATTATTTTGTTGTCTTTAGTAAGGATAAAATCTATTTCGTTAGTGGTGTTAGTGTCTGGTGATATCCAGGTCCAACGTCTTTGATTCGTTTTTGGAAAATAACTGTTGCAAACCTTTAGGCTTTGACCGAACGCAAACTGAAGAAGCCGATTGCCACGTGAATTTCGATTTCCCAATCCGTATGGTCCTAAGACGCTTTCGTTATCCAATTCTTGCCTAGTACCTAATTTGGCGTTAAAATCACCAAGAACAATATTATAGGTGCCCCGATGTTCGTCGCAAGCTTTGTTCAGAAGGTCATAAAAATCTTCAACCTCATCATCAGTGTGAGAAGAAGTTGGTGCATAAACTTGGATTACTGTGATAGTGTGTTTTGGTGTGATTCGGAATTCTAAAACGGCTATTCTTTCAGAATAACTACAAAATTCTATTATGTTATCCTTCCACTTTTTAGCGACAAGAAAACCTACTCCGTATAGTCCGCTGGTGGTGCCAAAGTGATAGAATATGTTATCATCTCTCTCAATAGTGTTTTCGCCTTCTCTTCTAACTTCAGCAAGACCTATAATGTCCCACTTTATGTGTTTGAGAGCGTGCTCTAGTTCTAAGAGTCTTTCCTCTTTCAGCAAAGTTCTTACATTATAAGTCAAAATATTTAGATTATCAGAGTCCATAGATCGCGCTTGGTTCGTTTGACGGGGGATCGATGTTAACGCCCGGTGATTCTTAGCACCCCTGGCTCCAGCACGGTTCCAGCTTCCGTCATCACCGGAGGTACTGGAGTCGCCGGGCACTCGGGGCCTATTCGGGGATTTGTTCATTTCATGGGGAGGAGTGGACCGTAATCCCACCACGCTGGTCCAGTGCGGGTTGGTGGGTCGCCAGTTTTGCCTCGTTTGTTGTTTAGCAGAGTGCACCGCGAGCAGGTGAGGTTGGCTTGGGTTTCGAAAGATGTTATTTGAAACCCCTTACACTCCTAAATGAGTTTGCTAAATCAAAAAAATATAGTTCTTCAGTTGGATAAAACTATCTTATATAGGTACCATTATGCATACTCAGATCGAGAAGATATCGCAAAAGCCTTCCTTACGTTGCAATTATAACGGTGTAGTTTCTGCCGTCTTATAAAATACCTACATATTTTCAAAGTAACAATGGCTACAGGTACACAATACGCTAACACTTTCATAAATCGTACTCATAAATATTATAATGACAATGTTACTCGATCCATCTTATTTGCGCTATCAAAGGAAACCCTCATATTTTCTGAGAAAGAATGAAAAGATTTATATGAATCACTAGTTTTTCTCTTGGGTTTTAGGTTCTACCTCCTTATATGATCCAAAATTATAAGCTTTCTTTGGCATTAAGAGATAATTGCCAAACTGCAAACACACTCTCAAAAAGGTCGGGTAACAAAAATTCAAAATTCTAATTTATTTTAATCTAATGCGAATTGATAAATACCTTACCTAAGAAGCAGACTACTACTACAACTTGTCAGCTTTAAAAAAAGTCTAACCAAATATACAATAGAATCGCTTATTCAATAAACAAAATTGTATGTTACTGATTTACCTACTAAATAATCACTTTTTCAATAAACAGAATTGTACATATAATATGTTTGTAAACGGTCCAGACTTGCTAAAGATATATCTGAACATCGTTCATGGATGCTCTTTGTTGTCCAACTTTTGAAGCATTTCGGACTATTTGCTCAGGCCTCTGTGGAAAATATTCAAATTCGATTTGCCTCCCTTTGCTGTTAGTTTTCGGGACAATTTATTGTCCAATATTAGAACACCCGTGGGCCTACGTTTGTTCTAAAATACTGGTATTTTTCAAAGGGAACTCGGTAATGCTTTTGTCAAAATTCGTGCAAAATAACTGACTGACTTTCCATAGTACCTACGTATTTTTCAAGAATCCTCTTGCAGTCCGTCTATTTTAATAAAATCCTTTGTTAGGTGTTGTGGTAGTTTTTTTCACCAAGCATGAACTCCCTTGTTTTTAGATTCTCTCTCAATCTTTTCTCTCACTGGAGAGGATCTGTGTGATTAGTGACTCTTTCTGACACCGTTGAAAATCAGTCTCCATTGGTTTCATTCTGTTGCTTCATAAAATGCAACACTAATCGGGATCGCCAGTTGGATATTTGGTCTGCGATCGTGTGGGACTCCGGGCTCTGGGTTTATTTTCAGTTTTCCAGTTTGAGAAAAGCGAATGAATTCTTACATATTGCGATTTTAACTGAGGCATTTAATAAATAATTTTTAAATATTTACAAATCAAATCACATTTGCTAATAATTGTAATGAAGTAAATAATTTGCTTATTGATCAAATAAATCGTATTTAAATAATCCCCCTTTAATTGTAAAGAAAAGACCACGAATCGGCCGTAACAATTAAACAACGCGCAGAAGTTTGTCAAGCGCAAACAAACAAACCATTGTTCTAATATTATCATATGTTGTAAAGTTTGTTTGTGTGTTTAAACGGATTACGATATTAACTGCTAATCCTTCGAACGTGAATCCTTGGTTTGTGAGCTTCAAGTTTTAATAGGGATTTAAATTTGTCATTTTTGAACTGCCTATCGCATTCTCAGAATAACTAAGTAATACTAAGTATATGCGGAACGAGAACCAAGTTATAATTATTTAGTAATTAAACTTAGTTCTTTAAAATGTGCTCCAAATCTACTAGTTTTATAATCGACATAACTTATGTTATGATCTTTGCGAAAAATGACTACCTAAGTACAGTATAAGAAATAGAGTCGTACAAAAATGTGTTGGAACTTAAGCACGAATATATAATTTAAATCTTTGACAGATATTTTACAGATAAACAAAACATTATTGATCGATCGATTTACACTATTTGTAGGTCCAGATCAATCATAATGACACTTTCATTACAGCACCACACTCACCAACAAAATACTCCCCAAACCACTCAGCAAGATTCGTTTCTCATCTCTAAACTCAAATGCATGTAATCAAAGTCTCATTAAATTACCTGCACCCGATACAAAGGAGCACGTACCTACGTGTGTTCCTCCGGGTTTACATCCGTACATCCGTACATCCGTAGATCCGCTGTAGGTGCCGCGTGGATGTCACATTCACATGTAAATCCGCTACACTGCCATTAGCTCCCGAACACAGTACAACAGGGCTGCAAGAATACTTGCTTGTAACAGATTTTAAATTTTTACATTGATAAATTGACTAACTATAAATATAACCCATGATTTCTTTATAGTTGATACCGTTTTGTAGTTTAATGTCCAAATACTCAAGCAGCACACAAGTTTAAGTGATGCTCAAAGTTTTGTCAATCGCTATAACACACGTCATAATGGAATATCAAGTATACATCTATGTAAATATGCATTTAGCACTGTTGTATGTACCAATGTAACAACTAATTCCGTTAACAATAAGTGTTTTCCGTAGTACGGCTCTTTATTAGCATTTAACAACTATGAAGTTTGCGACTACGACTACTAAATACGACTTCACGAAGACAAAATCTAGTACCCAAGATTTGAACCTAAAACGAAACTACACAAAGAAATAACTTCTATGCAACTAGAATTTACTAGTTACTCTACAAGCTACATTACGACCAATTATGTAAAGTATAATGCTACCATTCAGTTGTAATGTTAGGCAGAAGACGTAGACGGACTATTTAACAAGATTATTTCACTACGTTTTTAGGTGAAATTGTCTCAATCCAAGGCGAATTGCTCGTCGTTACGGCATTTACATTGTCTTGTAGGTACAGCCTGCGCAATACTTCTTTAGTGTACCACGCTGATTTTACATGACTTTTTCTATATAGGCTTCTCAATTTATCCATGTTGTACATGCAAAGGTTTCTATGTATATTTGCCAACTTTCACATCCAAATGGGTGAACTGATCTTAGTTTATTTTGGGTATATAAATTAATTGTATCCAGATAAATATTATGAATGTACAATAGTTCATTTGATTAAATGAAGAAGTAAAGAAACCTCTTTGGAACAGGTCTGTCCTACTAGGCATATAAATCCGGGTCACAAGTTGGTTTATTATACGTTTTACGGAATTTTCGGGAGTGAAACATAACGTCCCGAATATTATTTTTACAAATGAAAATCGCGTAATTTTTTCTCTGCTTTAAGCCTAAAAACTTATATTGTTATTCTTTGGGGCTTGTAAGACTTTAGATCAAATAGGCTTAATTACAATTCTACTAGATGTTGACCCAAATACACTACAAAATTTAGAATAAAGCTCATATTCTTCGGCAGCCCTAACCGCTGCTTACTTAATGCACTGCTTACTTGTATGAATACGTCAGCTTGAAAGGCAGTATTAGCATACGTTTGCTTTCAGCGTGTCATTTGTGCCTCCACCTACAATTTGAGACGGATATGTAACTACACGTTTCAGAAATAGGCAGTTTTAAACATACAGTTTGTAATTATTATTGTACTTGTATTTTTCAAACGAAGTGTTAGTTGATCGAGGTTGATACAGCTACGGCCAAAAATAGTGCACATTTTCTTTCGTATTTTTGTTATCAAAATGTCTATAAAATTACTGTTATTCGTCAATAAATAGTAGAACGTGATTGAAAAATTACTTTGAAGTTATTTTACTCTAGTGTTTTTTTTTTATTTTCATTGATAAAACTTAAAATTATATCCTTAAAAAATCAGGTGCGTAGTACGTACTCATAACCGGCAATTCTGTATTAAAAGATGTGAATGAGACAAGGGAAGTTTGTAAGGATTGTACCAAGTGGCGTTCTTTTGTCTCTGCCTACCCATATGGGAACAAGGCATAATTTTATGTATGACTATCATAAGTCATTGGTGTGCTGCCTCGAGTTCGAACCGTCAACCACGCTTACTACTCACCTACATGGTTGCAACGCTTAGACCACTCAGCTATCGCTAGGTATTATTACTTTAGAAAAATGCTAGGAGAGAAATGAGAAAAGCTCCGATATGACTAAAAACGAGTAGATCATTAATTATCTGACACGGTTACGTTCTTGAGAAAAAAATGGATTCTGCCTACATTTAAATAAATTATTGGCAATGTTGAACAACCTCGTAAGATGAAAATAAGCGATTGTGGAAGGAATAATATGGAAATGTATTTTAAAGATTCATTGTTACTTGGATCAATTCTATATTGTCATAGGTTTAATATTTGTTAACACGTATGATAGGTTGCTTCAACCAAAATAGTTGTGTTAGCATACCAAAAAGAATGCTTTTGTGATGTAAAAATCTGGTTTTGAACTAAAGTTTTATATTGTTTTAATAAATTTCTCTATTTACGTAATTTAAATCTAAGTGTTTAGCTACCTAAAATGGTTATTCCATATAATAACTTTAATTGAAATATTACGTTCGTGGAGTATGAAATATGATAAATAAATGAGGAGTAATTAATTAATAAGTGCACAAAAACGTATCTACTCAATATTTCGCATACAACAAAAAAACTATCCCAAAACATGAATAAAACCATTTACTGTATTGCAATGAAAATCCGAGTGCTTTAACACGTAAATACCATACAAACATTGTGGAGCCGGGTAAATATACCGTTAGACCGTACTAGTACGGGTTAAGTTGACTCTCGATACACTGAACATTGAGCAGAAACCAATAGGTAAAATGGTGCTGGATTGCTAAATGTAGCCATTGAAATAAGGATAGTTCAGACTGGATTTTTTTTTTCGTTTTTGAATGGCATGTGTCAGTGAAATGATGAATGAATACTTATATATTTGTATGAATGCATTGTATTTTTGCTGGACTTTAGGTTGAGCTTCCGACCTATACTTACCTAGAACTGAACTAAACATCTTTTTTCTTTTCACCCATGTCATACATCATGTCTTTAAACTTATTCAAAAACATTTATAGGCATTATAAACTACAGTCTAGAAACTCAAGAATACATAATAATATAATGAAAAACTTACCGCCATAATGTTCGGAAATAACTAAAACTACGTTGAAAAAACTAAGTTCAAAAACAAAAAAGGCAATAATTTAATAAAGATTTAATTTAAAACACGTAATCCCGTGCTAACCTTTAATAAAGCACTATTATTGATATGTGCTAGCTATAGATAGGTTTGAAGACAAGCAGGCTTAAGTTGCGCGTCCACTGCGACATGCGACATTAAGGATCTACCACTTTGTATTAAGTTCTGTGGCGTCGAAATGCTGATCCAGTGGACGCAGTCCCATACAATTTAACACAAAGCATCTGTACGCCCCGGTTCCGACGTGAGTGGACGCACAGCTTTAGGAAGAACACTAAAACACGATTCTCGTCAATACTATCTTGTTTCCAAATTCCTAAATAAATCCGTAGCTCGAATATAGGGTGTAACAAGTTAATAAAAGATGTAGTATTATGTAAGGATATATTGAATACTTTGCTTCAAAGCACATCAACTATTATATTTACATAGGGCCTATTGAATATTGAAGTGGCAGTATTGTATTGTACTTTACTTTTGTATATTCTTACTGGGGATAAGTTAGTTACAGACTGATTTTCAGTATAGGTATCACTATTGAATAGAGATATGTGCGGAAAATCAGTCTTATTGAGATGGGCTTTAACGCTTCTTTAACCGACTTTAAAAAATGAGGAGGATCTAAATTCAGTAGTTTTTCCTAAATTTATACAAAACAAAACAATTTCATCTCAAAGTATTTCTTAGAATCAAATTGGTTGATGATAGAAAAATTGCCTGACTGCCAAATTAAATAATTCAGCTATTAAACAAATTTATAATAAATAAAATAAATAAATAAATTTAACCCATTAATGTCCCACTGCTGGGCAAGGGTCTCCTCCCGTAATGAGGGAGGGGTTAGGCCTTGAGTCCACCACGCTGGCCAAGTGCGGGTTGGGGACTTTGCATGCCTCAATAAATGTATTAAACAAATTTGAGGCATGCAAGGTTTCCTCACGATGTTTTCCTTCACCGTTGGAGCATGTGACAATTAATTGTAATACACACATAACTTCGAAAAGTCATTGGTGTGTTGTACAAAATTGATTAGCATCCCTAGCGTATTTTAAACGAACTATTTTGACAAGACATTCTAAATGTCATATCCTAGAAACCATTACACTAAATATAGAAAAACACGCCTCGATAATAATTGTTCCAAATTACTTCAAAATGCAGTTACTCCCAAAGATTCCCCCACCTTCCAAATAATTTTTCACCACCAATAAACAACGCCTGTTAACAACATATCCTCGTAGTCCTAACTGCCTCCTTGAGAAAGCCCGCCATACATCTCTTGGCCGACAGTTTTATCGCCCTTCACCTTGACCTTGTACCTCCGTGATTTGCCTACGAATCCACCTGATAGACGAGGTTCCTGTCCGCAGGGAACTACGAGGGTAGTCTGCTGTTAGAATTGTGTTGTGTTGGTTAAAAAACATACAGTCGAATTGAGAACCTCCTCCTTTTTTGAAGTCGGTTTAAAATCTGTTGGAATAGTTCGTGTGGTTAGTATCGATGTGTGACTATTTTATGTTTTGGTTACTTTGGCTGAGCGGGCTTTAATTCAAATCAAATCATTTAGGTTAAGGACAGACACTTGCAGTGGTCAAATACGGTAGGTGAATTTACCGCCAGTTCGGAAGGTAGGACCAATGAGATGACCTGGCAAGAAACTCCTGGCCACTCTTTTAATCGCCAAATTGTAAAAAATAACTATGTTTACATTGACTACATATATTCATCTTCAAAAAGACATATAATTATAAAATTAAAAACGTGTTTTCTACTACACGAATGGAAATCCCGAAAAATCTTCACACAGAAGATAATACCTAAATAGCAAAAATAAAACAAAAATCTCCAAACATCGTTTTCAAAGTACGTACGTACCTGTAAGAAAGTACCTCCGTTATTACAGTGACATAGCAACACGCGTGTACCGGCACCAGGAATTTATATGAAGACCTTTTGCCCTCACTCACAAGGTCTAGCCTTGCCTTCATTCAATACAAGCTCCTATGAAATACGTGAGAGTACAACGTTTTGTTCACTATATTTTGAAGGATTTAGGAATAGTGTTTTAAACTAAAATTCGTACTTCAAATTTTAAGTACTAAACTTTTTCAGCCAAAATAGTTCGAAACCTAGAGCCGAGTATTTGAAATTTAGCTTCAGAGCTTTATGAAATACATAGTGTTTTTCTGTTTCGTACGCTTTTACGGCTAACTACTGAATCGATTATGATGAGACCAGTGATTCAACATACGCTCCTTTTTTTTTTAAATCAACCCCCAAGTTGGGTAAAACAATAACTGTTAGGAAAGGGATAGGTCACATACCTAAAGTGGACTTTCGTTTGTATGTATCATACTTGTATAAATCGCCAATTTCGTTGTATATGCCCGGTTTCAGATCGGTAGTTTATCTTTTCAATTGCGTTTTTTTTTATATGAGTTTAAACTCTATTGAATAGATAAACTGCCGCTAAATGTATTGAGAAACCGGTGGTTAGTTATGTTATTTGACCGATATTAAAAACTCATCTTCTGTGCTTTTAATCAGACCACTAGTAAATTGACCACCATAATTAATCTATCTAACAATTACCACTAACTAAAATATTCTATTACAATACAAGTCTTTAGATCAAGTTAACCTCAAAAAGTCCATCTCTTTGAATCGTTGTTAATCGACGCGTATTGAACGGGTGCCGATCGCGGCTTGAATTCGTTAGACGCTAGTATGTAAAGGCAGATGTTAACTTGAGCGTTTGATTGTGGTGAGAATTTTTGCCGAATGTTACGGTATATGAAAGAGTACGAGATAAACAGGGCTTTCGCTAAAGTATGGTACTATATTATCAAATGTTCGTGCTGAACTTTGTGTATGGGACTAGAATGTTCAAAAGCAGCCCTCAGTATTTGCGTCATCATTAAATTAAGCATTATTCATCAGCTGCGAGGCCTAAACCTTGCCTAACATCGAACATCTAGGCACAGAGCTACTCATACATATTTTAGTCTATTCATTAAATTTGACTATATATTACCTATCATCAACTTATTTTGCCGCAAATAACTTATTACTTCGTATTAGCACTCCATGAACCAAATCTATAACACGAACTTTACCTATCACCACCACGTCTTGCCTTTATTTTGTTACAAAAGATCGCGTGAATCTTTCAGCACCTTTACCCGGTACAATTTAAGGCTGGCAGGCAGTTTTGGACCGTAGGCCGTTAATCAGGTGCGCCGTGAATACCGAAACGGCCGAGCCGTTACAAATTGCCAATGTAACTTTATTTGAGGGTTATTAAACGGACCTTTTTTATTGAAACTTTTTTGGTGAAAGTGTTGGGCTGGTAAATTCAATATCGATGCTGAGTCTTGGCGAAATATTTTGATTTTTTTCATCAACTAGTATTATAAGTAGCTGTAATGCTTTAAGCTACGTAACGAACTGTCGTACGGTGTTAATGTGTCATGCATAGCTGTGGTCACCCATGATTACATCGACTGTCGTGTTTATAGTAGACTTGAATCGACTTCTAGTATGCTGGACAAGTCTATTTGTCATGCATACTGATTCAAACACTGGCGAGCTGATCCAGTGGTAGGTTTAAAGTCTTCTAAAATATAGTTAGGGTAGTTTAAAATCTATTCCTATATTTAAACTACGACTTCGTTTCGTGAATTTAATGTGCATAGCCTTAATATAGTATATGATTCAAAACCGAACTCAATTGCAACCACCAATATCCGAAAAAACCGATAATTTCTCCCAATAGTCAAACAAAGTGGAAACATGAAGTAGGTCAAACAGTTCGCACTCGAGCGGTGAAACATCTCAAGTGTAATTAAATGAACATTCTTTACGTTTGTTTCAGGTAAGTACGGCGGAAACTTCATACAACTTTGTTCACAACTGTCCAGTCAGATGTTTGGGAGGTGCACGTGAGAGGAGACAGCGGTTTGTAAGTAAAATAGAGGGTAAGTGGTTGTAAAGTAGAAAAGTGTCTAAATTTTATTAATAAAAAATAATTTATTAAGTAACGGCTGTAAAGAGTTGTGAAAACGAACTATATTTCCTTACCTAATTTCAAAAGCAGGGTATTTGCTTTCAATTGTATAGAGTAATTAGTACATAAGTATGATATAAGTTTAACAAAAATATTGATATACTCGTATGTTTGTCAATCAGTTAAGAAAATAAAGCCGCTAGCAGTTCCTAAACGGCATTAGGTTTACTTGCTTACTAGCTTTTAAATATACAACGGCGACTACACATCATTGCACAAGTTATACAATACAACAATGTATCAAGTATAAAGCAAAAGTTGTATTGAAACTAAATGGTTACAAAACATAAACGTCAAAACAACGACCGGCATCGCATATTAAACTCTAGAAAAGAAAGAATATGTAAAGAAAACTTTCTAGAGAGCCCATATAGGTCGCTACAAAAAAAGACTAAGGCAACCTTCTGCTATAGAATAAAAGTATGCCTAGTTCATATTGCAATCCAGTAGAATAGTAATTTATCGTGGGGTTAAACTGGCGACCCCAATACACTTGAGTAGGGTCTTATGACAAAAGCCTTCGGTATAATGTATGTGCTTTTTATTCATTGCTTTCCTCTAAGTGTGGGTAATAGCTCTTATATGGCAACATTGTGAGGTAGAATTATGAATAGTTTCTTGTTATTAAAAAGAATTAGGACTTATTTAAAATATACATAGTGATTCAGAAATTCTGGAAAATACTGACTTATTAACGCGTAGGTTTCAGTAGTACTGTGTTTCGATATACAAATCTTGAATTCTAATTAATCTATACTAATATAATAAAGCTGAAGAGTTTGTTTGATTGTTTGATTGTTTGTTTGTTTGAACGCGCTAATCTCAGGAACTACTGGTCCGATTTGAAAAATTATTTCAGTGTTAGATAGCCCATTTATCGAGGAAGGCTATAGGCTATATAACATCACGCTACAGCCATTCGGAGCGGAGTAGCAACGAAAAATGTTACAAAACCGGGGAAAATTTTGACCCAGTCTCTTATTAATCTTCCATTTATAAACATAAATTAGCAATGATTTAAGGTCTTAAGGTTTTCGTCCTCTCTGAATTGTATTAGGTGAAAATTCAAATTTACCTTCACTTTAATATTGAAACAAACAACAATGCTAAGAAAATAATGCATTTAAAATCGCTATTGCAGTAAGTTTTCTAAACAGTCCGCTCCTGCTCTCGCTTCTGCTTGTAACTCACACCGCTCATCAAAGTGCTACCTGGCTCGCTGTAAATGGACCGCAAAACGCGGACGCTTTTAATTAACTAAAGGCTTCTAAATCTTTTTTATAAAAACTTGAATTAAATCACATTTTTTTTCCTGTTCATATTTTATTCTTGCCAAGTTCGTACATTGTAACTGTTTTAAATTAGGCTTTGTTATTTTTTCGCTGAATTTCAAAAGGGTACGTGTATTTTTGTTATGGTTGAATTAATAAGAATACGTACGGCTGATTAGCTTTAGCTCGAGTTACATAGATCAGGAATTATTTTCCTGAATTATGTTCGAAGGCCTATGAAAAAGTTGCAAAAGGTTGAGATAATTGAAAATAACGAGGATGGGGTTTCTGCGAACTAGTACTAATAGTCATACAAAGCGTTTTTGAATTATGAAAATAAAATGCTATCCTAGGATTAACTTGTGAACTATGCCCGGTTTCATAAAAAATGCCTTTTGTAAATTTTAATTCGAAGCTTTGCCAAAACACATTACCGTTTACAGCTTTGCCATATTTTGCAATGTTAATAAAATATTTTGTTTAAAGATATTGCTTGGCAAGGAAACAGTGTTGCCAGTTTTTAAAATTGTGCCAAGTTTCCGTAGTTGAATATGTGGCTGAAAACAGGAAAGAAATAATGTAGTTTGTCATATTGTAGCCAAAACTTGTTAAGTTTTAAACACAGTAGTTTCCACCGTACTCTTTTAAGTGGAAAACAATAGGTATTTCTTTCCAAGTTCCCTAATGATCATAAGTAAAATGTGTAACATGAATTATATTAAGTTATAAACAATACTAAAATACGTACCTACTTGATAAAAATAATAAAGCATGACCCTCAAATCATTTGCGTAAGACATAATAAATTAATGTTTTAATTTCATCAGCCATCTTGTTCCATTTTCAATTTTCATAAGTATGCCAGCCAGTCATAGTAAAACGTTAAACGGGTCGTCAAGTAGCCCTTTTCCACGGCACAAAAAAGTAATATAATTTATTCTCGTCTTAAAACCGTCGCTTAGAAAAACTGACATGAAAAATGAAATGTACTGCCGTGGGTTGTTTATTAAATAACAAGGAAGGTATTGCCAATTAGAATTACCTCGGGCGCGTATTGAATAACTTTAAGTCTTCTTTGTTTGTTGACCTATAAGATTAGCCGCGTTTTTTTGGGTTCGCGAAACAGGGGCGTTTTATGGCGTTCTTTTCTTAAATTTATGGGCTGTATTGATCGGTGTTCTCTTTTCAAACTTGTTGATGGACGATCAACAAGTTCTTTGTGAATACGGCCTCCTTCCTACTTTTTAAGATAACGTGTCGCTTCAATGAAAGGGATCTATTTTTATAGGTTAGATAAGTTTGTTATTTTTTTATGGAGTAGAATGTAAAAATAAAATAATGTATAAGGTATCGTTTTGTTCACCAAAAGCCTTGAAATTACGTCAAAAATTGTACCTTTCTGAAAAGCGCACTATTTAATTAATCGAAAGGCATTAAATTAAAGTAAAAGTTATACATATTAGTCACAAATGTTCATTTGACGAATCGGTATGACAATTCTGGCTAACATTATTTATTAATAACTAAACTTTTTTCTTTTTCCACTTAACGTTATTGTAAGTTCTAATAAGGGTCGCTTATTAAAACTTTTTTCCTAAGCCTGTTTAAGTTACCCACTGCTGAGCACTAAGGACATTAACTTAGTCAAAATATTACTTTTAACCGAACCTACTAACTTATCTATTATTAAATTCAAAACTACTAACTATAAATAACACAAAAACAATACATAATATCATTCACCCGTCAATATGGCAACTGGTATGATCGCAGTCAAATTCGATTGTTGCTCGTACAGTCGTACAGAGCGCTTTGATGTCATTCAATCTGATGCAGCCTACACAAAGAATGAACCAACCTTTTGAACCTATCTGTTGAATAGTTGGGGTTTTATGTCGAATGTTGCTTGTTTATAAATGTTTAGCTTACTTTAGAAACTAAATATTAGCATCACCTCCACCACGGTAGCGAAATGGCAAAGCCATGGGTACATTTTTACTGACATGTAGAATTTTGTGAACTTAGGATCGGTAGAGTTAGGCCGTGTAGATTCAGAAGCTTGGCTCTACAAGAGATCTGATATCATTTTCACAGAGCAAACCCTATGCGGTCGTCAGAATTAAAATCATTTATTCGCGTGAAAAATAGTACATATCTGCATGGAGAGCCTTGGCAATATTTTACATGAAATGTTTTTGGTGGGATCAACAATACATAATATCATTCACCCGTCAATATAGCGGGCGGCATGATCTCAGTCAAATTCGATTGTTGCTCGTACAGTCGTACAGAGCGCTTTGATGTCATTCAATCTGATGCAACCTACACAAAGGATGAACCAACCTTTTGAACCTCTGATGAATAGTTGGGGTTTTGAGAAGAATGTTGGTGGTGGAATTTTTAGGTTAGGTTTATTTGCTCAATAGAGATGTATGAAAAAAAAATCCGTATACTAGTATTAAATTAAATATAGTTTATGGATATGTAGGATTAAGAAAATTTGCGGAGTGTAGTTCGTAAAATGTCTGTTCTCGCCAGATTTCAGGTGCTAACAAGGAATTATGATTAAACTGCATATCATAGTGAAAATCGTTTTTTATCATATGGTAGTTTTTGTGGTTCCCGTTACTAAAGAGTGAAAACGGGTTCGTTTCACTAAATCTATCACTAAACTGTATATCCTGAATCAGCTCAGCGATATTTGCTTATAGAAAAATCTTTCTATCTTTCAGCTAAGCTTTATTAAGCATTCTAAAAGTAAAGCACTTTGTGTCATTGTCAGGTATTTTTCTAAAACATAGCATTTTTTTACACAACATAAAATCTGTTAAACTCATCCCCAGCTATCCTGAGTGACAAATGGCCACACACGCCCCCTATTACATCATGATCGTGGCCCGCCCTCTATCACAAGGGCTATTATATCTCCACTAATATAGCACTTTATTATATTGTGTTATTAGCTTGTTTCATAATTATACACATTTTGCTATAAAAAAATGTAAGTATTTGGTTGTAATTTGTTTTAAAGGAGTATCGTTATTTTTTTTCGAAAGGTAAACATTCACGAGACCAGTTTACGATGTGCATTAAGTTTGCTAACTACGTTTCACTTTACATTTATGATTAGATTATTCTACTCCGTGAAGAACACAGCGCAGCACGCAACACGTCAGATGCAACGAAGGCGGCAAATCGAACGGCATACCTTATATACTCATGTCCTGCGGATCTATCTGCTTTGAAACGCGAAATTACTCCGTATTTTCACATAGGTGTGTTAAAGTAAAAAACTGTTTTATGTCCAAACCTGTGTAAACCAGGATAGACTGACTGTTGTTGTTTGATGGAATTTTGCTTGGAGATATTTGACCCGGAATAAAATAAAATTTATTATTGAAAGACCAAATTTTCATCGTCTGAAATAGGTAAACATGGAGCTGCGCTTGTCAGCTAGCAGGAAATAAACTCACAAAATAGATACTTACATCATTTCCCAAAGATCGTCGCATACAAACTTTATACTTACAAAAACTCGAGTACTTTCGCAAAACCTTACGAAACTATACAGTAATGGCTGCCACCTAACTTTCCTTTATTAATCCTTACTGTCGCGGAAATTAATGATCACTAACGCCTACTAACTAAAAACTAAAGTAAAGTTACTAACACTTTAAGAATACTGAATAAAAAATAGTTTTACTAAAGTGTGTTTAAGTCCTTAAAGGAATTTCGTACTCTTAGTTTCCTGTGTAATGTTGATATTTTGCATCATTTTTATACTTCAACTGCTGCTGTGTTAAACGTTTATTTTTAGTTTTCTTCTTTATTTTGATCATTATTATGTCCCTCGCAAAAAGGATTTTATTTCCTCTTAATTTTTTTTTATTAATAGCAATTTAGTTACAATTTTAAATCACTAACCTATGGTTTCTGAGGTACATTTAGCGGTAGTTTATCTCTTCAATAGCGTTTAAGCCCATACTAAAACGGGGGTGAAAACTAAAATGTGAAAACTTAAAAGTATGTCAATAATATCTGTATTTGTAGACATTCTGTCTACAAATACAGATATTATTGACATACTTTTGAGTTTTCACATTTTATGTCGAAATTATTTCACCTGTAATAATGACTTATGACTTATCAATACATAAGACCGAATTAAAATATTTAAATGAAATTAGGCGTATTACGAAACCTGTTTTCTTTTCTCTTTTGTGTACAATGTAAATAATTAATTCAAACTCATCTTTTTACTTTTATGTTTTAAATAATTATGTCGGTTTTCCTCAATTATCTGTTCATAAATTATCCTTATACTTCTGATTATAGTTAATTTCTCGATATAATTTATATTACGATCGCCTTCCGGATACGCATAACTTCTTGGCTAAAAGGAAAATGAGAGAATATTCGTGTATCTTATTGATTAGTATAGACTAGTTATAATTATGATACAGTCTATTTATTATATCATTAACATAGCTTGAAAATCTGTGTAAAACTTATAAAAAATTTTAGTGGTTTAAAACAATGCTTATGGCCAATTACATGGTTTATGCATAAGTCCCGGATAATCTAACCGATGGATAAAGTCCCAGCTAATGTATGAATACAACTGTCAGAATTCCACTTGATAAGTCCTATAAACGATGCTTATTTAAAAGTGATGAAACCTGTGTTTTAGTATATAATAGTCTGACTATCTGTTACCACTATTTCGCAAAAACTACTAAATGAATTTTGATCATATTGCATGGAGAGTGGAGACTCAAACTCAAACATAGGATAGTTAGACCATTTGCCCAAATTCTTAATTTTCTGAAATAGGGTATAAAACATTGTCAGTAAGTGAAATCACTTGGATAAGCTAGATTCTTTACGTCTTTTTTGCTAAAGGACTATACCTAGGTACGTCTTGACTAATTACATGTGTACATTACATTGTTTTTCTCAGAAATTCTCTCATACAGGTACGAAAAACAGTTTCTGGCTTATAAAAGGGAATTTCATTTACCATACAGGAAAACCAGGGAGGAAAACATGTACAAAAAGTATATAACTACACACATAACTTTGGGAGTTGGGACAGACGTGCTCAACTGCGGCCCGCATTGCTTTTGTTAGATTCAACGGTGAAAGGTCTATGCTGGTAGTTCATTTACTACTCATATTATAAATGTGACAGTATGGATGTATATTTGTTACTTTTTACGCCCGAGTTTTTAAGTCCGAGTGAACATTTTATGTATTAAAAATTTAACATCCGGATAACTTTAAAACCTGGAGTAGCAATGTGTTTATCAGGATGCTGGCATTTTTATCCAAATCTATTGCGACGGACGTAATCAGAAGCAAAAGCAAGTTTACGTGTAACGAAAGCATATTTTTCTGTTACTTATTACATAGGGCAAAATGACTCAGTTATTACATCTCTGAAGCATAATATCATAGATTTGGTACTATCAAGTAGCAAAAGTTTGACATTAAAAAGTAGAAATAGTTCTTCTGCAATACGCTAGGGGCGCTGAACAGTTCAGTCCTGATAGCTACTCAGTTGTTGACAGCAGTGGAAAATAATACATGGTTTAATACACGAACTGAAGGCATTTAATATATTTCTCTCTAGGTGCTGGCAGGTCTATTCTTCAATAGCCGCAGGCTTTTCATTCAAGAAATACTTAGAAATTCATCCCACCGTCTCCACGTGTAACTTCTGAGAACTAAGTAAAATGCTTACGCGTGGTTTTCCTTGGTTACTTTATATTATTGTTAGATGATGGTTGTCTGGAAAATATGGTTGAGGATTTTGTGGTGCAGTCTTTGTATTTTTCCTTGGTAGGGTGTATATGTAATTTATCAAAATACTTCTAAAGGAGTGGAAATCCTTATCTTAGGCTTTCAAAGGCTTATATCATAAAAATATTATCTTGCTGCAATGTAGGCGAGCCACTTATAAGGCATTTTTAAATAAACTTTCATGCTGAAAGTCATCTGAAGCCTACTATTCTGCTATTCATAAGTAAAAATATACTTCATGTATATTGTGTCTAGAAGCATAACAATCGGTACAATCATATTGTAGTAGAGGAATAGTTATTATACTAACATATTTTAGCATTAAACCACCCAATAAAATCAAAACAAAATAGTATCATAAACAAAAATTCCATTAAATGAAAAAAAGTAAATGAACGCGAAAATCTCAGCGTCAAGTAAAGTAAGTTGTACTAAACTTGATACTTTAAGTTCTCGTTGAAACTTGTCTCAGATCTGAGCTCGCTATATTCTCGCGACACGAAATACTACTCAACTTTGATACTTACAGCGTGACCGTTTTATGATATTGAACTTTTGAATTGTAAAATCATGCTTTTGGGGATTTCGTTGCTGTTTAAAGTTGAAACAATATTATACTTCTTGTTTGTATGTATGAAGGTATGTATGTTTGTTACTCTTTTACGAGAAAACTATTACACGGATTTTAATTAAAGTTGGCACACTGATAGTTAATAACCTGGATTAACACATGCGGACAAGGCGGTCAGAAGCTAGGAAGATGAAAGTTTAGTAAGGCTGACTCCACTATTAGAGGATGCATAGCAGACAGAAGAGGAATAGATAGATAACTTTAAAAAAATATTTATTAAATATCTTATTTATATGATTATTAAGATAAACTGAGAGTATGAATTATTAGTAGTCACAGCCATTCTTGACACTTTTATAACAAAAACTGATATGATTATAATATACTTACCAAACGACTATTATGTCTGGTACACTTCATTGAAATAATATAACGAACCATAATTATGTACCATAATTTTGATACTACAGTCAAACTGAGTCGGTAATTATGTGGAACATCAACTAAATAATAGTGTTATAGAGAGGTTTAATAAATAAATAAAATAATCTACTTAATAAGAAAATTACATAGCTAATAAGGACTAATAATCATCTACAAAAACATAAATTGCATTACCAAAATCGGCAAATAGTAAATGCAAACCCAGTATTGAGATGTCAATTCTTATTATAAGACTGTAATGTAATTCAGGTATTCGACCCAGTTCTCTATAATCGAATTTTAGTATTTATGCTGGTCTCAATTGAAAGGTCCATTGAGAATTATTGAGTGCAATTATATTGGAACGTTTCTCAACTATTAAGTGTCGCTTTTAATGGTTACTTTTGATTGAAACAGACGGGTAAAGATCGGCGCGTATTTGCGATTTTCTTAATAGTCTTAATTTTCTTTAAGATAAGAATTAGTAATAAGTCCCATTGCTGAGCCAAGGTCTCACAGGTGGATGGAACTGCAAACTCGCGAATTACTTCAGAAAAATACTTATTAGGATATTTTGAGCGACGCCAGTTTATTAGTGTTTGGATCATACATATCATTTGCATTGTCACATATTTCAAAGGGCACGATCTTTTGGCATAGACGATAACATATTTTAATTACAAATGCCTTTTGTATTGCATACATTTTTCTCTTTCAAAAATTTTGGCCTAAGAAAACACTATGCTTTTAGATATTTTATGCCTAGTTTCACCACTTTTGGGTAACTTTCATCTGATAAGGATCACATGAAAATTTCAGCATGGTTTTAAACATTTTCTGTCACTTTATCAAGCACATAGGTTATATGTCACTTTTTCCTAAACTCTGAACCTGGGCCTTAATCTCCAATAAATTTAGGCGGTCTCTCCAATCGTAAGTGCGTGTCAAACCATAGGTTTAGTTGACAAATATGGCATCTAATGGCGTCTGACGCGAACCAACATGGTACTAAATATTTACGCTTTTTATAGAAGTGTACAATCTGTGCAGTTATCTCGTTGATCGGTTGTAAAATACCGGCGCGCTCGTTAATTGCTCTGCCTACCCTATATGTAGGTGTCGTATCGATGTTTGTGAGGTAACATAGAGTGCTTAAGTAAATGTGCATCTTAATTAGAATTTTGTGTTTAATTTAGAAGTTACTTTTAAACTCTCGCGTTGCATGTTAAATGTATAATAGAATACGGGAATTAACGCGAACCGTATTCTATTATAGTTTAGTAGTAATTACTGTTGTGGAATAATATAAAAGTGAGGCAGTTAGAAATATTGTGTTAAATTTTGAGTACCTGTTACGTTCAACATTTTATACCAGTTTTCAGTTTTTCTTTTGTGTTTGAAGATTAAATAGATTATAATACTTTTTATTTTAAACCGAGATGTTTTAAGACTTATATGTCAAAAGCATAGCGGAGCGTATAAAATATAAAAACCTAGTTAATTAACTTCACAAATAGTCAAATGTCGGCTCATAAATAAATGAGCAAATTGAACACTTATGTCGTAACGTGTTGTATAGTATTTTAAAATTAATTTCGTGAAGTCGCGCTTTATACTGCATCGAGATAATTAAATATTTTTTTGGACCTTCAAAAGAATATTGCGCGGTACGAATATTGCAAAATAAAACGATATATCGAACAATAAGTTCTTGCAACTTTATCCGTACATTCAAAAGGTAAAGGAATGCGTTAACTAAGTAACATTGTTGGTAAAGTTTATTACACCCGAGGGACCACTCCGATGCGCTCGCCAACATTATCTGTGAAAGAAATACACGTTCAAAGGGACTGTGTGCTACGTATTTTAAAGGATATGTGGAGTTTGTTTTATTGCTTATGATTTTTGTATTTGTAATGGATGGCAAATAATGTATGAATATATAATTTAGTAGGTAAATTTAAAGTTATATTTTTGTAATATTATTTTTAATGGACAGGAGTATGGAAAACCTGGAAGTATTCTTATTTCTTGTTATTTAAATTAACTACCAAGTAGAACAAAATAATGAATTTAATAAACAAATAATAATAAAAACTTAATACTTCAAGTTTTAAAAAAAATTCAGTGCAGTATTTTAATAATAATACCCCGTTGAAATATTAATGAAGTATTTCTGATCTCTGTTTAAAAAAAACATGTATAACTCATTAATTAATATTTTAATGTTCTTTTGATCTCATTGGTAAATGGCTAAATAATTCCATTTCTATTAAACATTATTATTTCTAAAATAAAGAGATACCTTTCGTATAATACTAGGCGGGGCCCGAAAACTCGCAACTGTATAATTTGATCGTCCCTCAGGGAAATCCTAATTGTTCCTGACCGACTTGTAATGATGCTGTAAATGTTAGCAAAAGACACTATACTTCCTCTTACCTCTACAAATATACTTGTAAAATATTTTCTATTGAAAATAATAGAACTACAGTTATCGAAAGCTCTATATAGTTAAATAGATTTTTCTTTTTGTAAATATAGTGAATCTCTTTAAGAGATCATACCAAATCCAATTATTGTATCCTCACATTATAAATCGTATGACAATTGAAAATAGTTGCCATGAGTTTAGTACCAGTTCTTCTCATAAGGCCCTACCTCTGTCCGAGCTAGCGGTAGATTAAGTAGTTGTAACAGCAATCGTAAGCTTCCATATTTGACCAGAATGATTTTTTTTAAATCCATTTATTAGGTAAAGGTATCATAATAATTCTTTATTAACGCAAACAATAACATTTTATAAATAAACATACGATAGTTTAACAACAATGTTACTATCTTTTGGACGCCATTTAAAAACACACAAGATATATATAAAGTAATAAAGAAATATATTTACAAAAGTTAGTATTCTAGTTACAATAAACCACAGTAGGTTGGCAAGTAAGCCCTCAGGATCTTTTGAATGTTTAATTAGGACCTTCTACAAGGCTCTTGTTTGAACATTCAAGTTCTGAGTCCTAACTCATTATTGAACGCTTAGAACTGTTACTACTGACGATTACATTTAATTTTAAAACCTGTTTTATTGAATCAAGAAGAAATGTGTTAATAGCACAAATTTAATTCCGTTACTACAAAAATATGTTAGTTTGTACCTCATTAGCTTCTACCCGTGGCTTCGTTCGTGTAGAAAGATGTCCCGAAGGTAAAAAGATTACCTGCTCTATCCTACTCGGGTTTTAAACTAACTTTGTACGAAATATCATAAAAATCTATGCCGTAGTTTTTGCGTGAAGCAGTGACAAACATACATCATACATCTATCGTTACAAACTTTCGTATTTATAATATTTGTAGGATTTATTACAAATAGTAATCATTTTAGGAGCTAGTTAAAATATCCATGTAAAGTTATGTATATGTTATAGGTTCTCAAAACTTAATTCTCGTAAACTAAAAGTTTTCAAATTAAATCAATTATTTATGCTTTACCTTCTGAATTCCCAGTTTGCAAACTAATAGTTGTAAAATTAGTGGACATTACGCCATTGTGGGTAATTTTGACAGTGGCAACCCTGTGCATATTTAACTGAGGTCTCTAGGGCCTCAGCGAGACCTCGCACTCGAGTCTAGGGCTGTCTACCAGTGATATGAGATGATATATTTTATAGTTTTTATAAATACCTATCTTTAGCAGTCCGCATTTTTTTATTGTTGCAAACAAATGGTACGAATGTAGTCATGAATCAAAATGGTTCACTATATTATGTATGTTAAATTATTTTCAATTTGAATGTCAGCAGATAACCTTATTCATAATTTTATAGATGTTTTTCTTAGTGTCGAATTTTACTAAAATAATTCACTTTTCATTCATTCAAGCCATAGATAACTTTATGGTGCTTACGCTGAATAGAAAGTGTATAAAGTGGCAATGTTCAGAGGTTTTATAGCGGAAAATGTTCATTAATATGCAACCTTAATATCTAAAAGTTGTGTTAGTGTTGGTTCCCAGAATGGCCCCCAGAAACGCTCAGCACCCAGAATTCTGGGGTCCATAAGATTATATAGTTAAACAATATTATGATAACGGGGCCTATGGTTACTGGATTGCTAGGTTTTGTATGGTTTTCTATAAGTTACCTTCACAAATATATAAACTAATCTAGAATTCCCAAACATGCGAAGGATGAAATAAAGATATTAAGTTTCAAATAGATTTTATTTTATTTCTAGTGTCCACTTTCAGACTTTATTTTATACATAGTTTAATGGGTTAATGGGGATCTTTGTTTTACATATAGTTTAAAAAATAAATGGGAGTCTACATGGCGACAGTACAAGCAACTAAAACGTTTGAGAACCGTTGCCAGTTAATGAGAGGTGCATGGTTATGACGTCATAAGTTTTAACGGTTCGGTTGCCTTTACATTTGCATATGACAATGTTTCCTATGTTCACATACTGTCAGCATTTTACTCATAGAGTGTGTTTAAACTGTGTCTTAATTTATTAAAGGGTCAGGTATCGTATGAATGATTCTAGATTTGCTTGATATCTTTTTCTTATTTTGGGACTACCCTTGGAATACCTTCCTCCCAGCAAAAAGTAATCATTAATGCCCGGTTTCTGAGTACATTTAGTGATAGTTATCACTAACTCTAACTCATTTTTCAATAGCGTTTTTTTATATGACTTTAAACGCTATTGAATAGGTACATTACCGCTAAATGTACCTCAGAAACCGGAGGTACATCAGTTAATAGATGAGATAGAGTCGAATTGAGGAACCTCCTCCTTTTTCCAAGTCCGTTGAAAAGTTTATCTTAATCGAGCTTCGAAACTCGGCCCCCTAATCAAAATACGCTGTCATATGCTATCGAATGTTACTGCTGTAAAAACCTTACGTTTCAACAAGAGTATTTTCTAGATTGGTCCTTAGATTAAAATCTAGATAAACCTGAATTCTTATTTCTAAAAGGTAAAGCGAATTAAGGTCAAGGCGGAAAAAGTCAAATACTAAAATGTAACGAGACTCAAGATCGTCTTTATTTTTTAGGACTTGAAGTAAAATCGTTATTGTCTCATTAGAGTTTCTTTTACAACTTACTGTTTTAAGTAGATGAGTGAGAAGCAATTTTACTAAAATATTAAATTTGAATTTATTTCTTTTTTACTACTTTTATTTTGGAGGAACGCTTAAATTGTTTCATATTAAGTATGAATTTTGATTCAGTTATACCCTTCCTACAACCTGGTCCTCTTTAGTTGTTAGCTAGGTGACGGTTTCAAAATCACAGCTCGCATTTGATACCTTAAAGTGAAAGATTATAGGACAACTCAAAATAAATATATTTGTCTATAAAATTACCGTATTGGTTATTTTGGTTACGGTATTCCTTAAGAATAATGTGTCACACATTCAAATCGTTCATCCAACCAACTGAAGAACTTGTCTAACTTACGATATTTTTTCTTACATTAGATGTAAATCTATAGCTTTACTTTCATCTTAATTAGCAGTATATCTCGCAGTGTGCGACAGTGTTACTGAAGCAACACTCTACATAATTTATATCGGACGAGAGCGATGGCTCAAAGTCAAGGGTCTCGGGGACATTTTAATCACATTATATTACATATTTCATGGACAAACCTCGGAGAACTAGTTGTAAGATAATATTATGTTTTAGTGTTAACTTTTTCGTTTGTTAAGAATTCTTGACCGTGACTACGCATGGGTTCAATCTTTTGTACAGAAACGTTGGTTATGTCGTTCATAGTTATAATCTCTGTTGCATGTCACCAAAATTTGTTTAGGTGTTTAGTCGCAAAAAGGGTCCAGGGTGGGTAATTGTTTTATTTTTAAAATATAAGTGTGGTATAGTAGTATTGATAGTAGTAATTAGTAATAATTCGAGGCGCCCATAGCCAGTTGCGCTCACCGGTCGGTATACGATCTGTGGGTTAAGCAACCCTTGGCGCGGTCATTCCATAGATGGGTGACCGCATAGTGGTATTTGAACTGGGCGTCTCCGTGCTTCGGAGGGCACGTTAAAAGTCGGTCCCGGTTGTTATCTACTACGATAACAGTCGTTAAGCCATGTCAAAGGCCTTCGGGCGGCTTGAACAACTTTGACACTAGGTTGACCACTAACCATACGATAAGAAGAAGAAGAAGTAGTAATAGTAGAAAGGATTGCAGTCTGCTTATACCACTGCACGGTTCGGCTTCGTAAAGCAAAAAGATTCATACTATTTCATCGATTTTCATCCCAACCCATTCAGAATGTTTGTCATAAAAAGGTAACAAACAGAGCTGCTGGTATTCTGAATATACGGTACTAACGGTTATGGTTTCTTCTAAATATTAACAGCATATTCAAACTCCCTGTAATATTATTTATATACCTCTCCCCACCAGAGATGCTCAATATAATTTTCCTACATACTTGTATCCACACCTCCCTCGTAAAAACTCGTAAAGCCGTTACATTCTGTGCTCTTTGTCTTTTATATGAAACAAATAAAATATGCAACACAAGAATATTTTATGATCGTATTTTTATTATTATTTATGGAACATTTTTGCATTCACAAATTGAGAGACGAAATTTCGAAGTCACTTTGCTTTAAAAAAGATGTCGTTTTTGTTACTGAAAACACATTTTTTTTAACATCTCCTGCACTAAGAATTGCTCTTGTGTCGCGGGGACTTTTACAAACAAAGAAACAACGGACACAAGGTACAACCAACCGGAAGCAATTATTTATGAATCCCACAAATGATTATTCCCTGTGGGAATCGAACCCACGACCGCAATAGTAGCGGCCGACTTAGACCACTGCGCCACGGAAGCAGATGAAATAAATATTTATTTACTTTTTAGTAACAAGGAAATGTTTGAAGACGGCTTTTTTATATAACTATTAAATAATGTTTATTACATCCAGTTTGAAGAAACCCCTTATCTTAAATTGTAACCCTTTACCCGCTGGGTAACGTAACATGAAATAACACGTTTTAATTACAACCACTAATTATACGAATGTCTGTTAATTATCATTGTTTATTGTGCGATGTTCGTTATCGTGTGTTCTTACTAAATTAACGAAGTGTACTGTGAAATTGCTGAAGAGAATGTTTTTAGGCAGTGAATTAGCTTTGATTGTAAGATTTCATATTATGTTTATTAGTATTTACAAGAATATTTTAATTTCATAGACATTTTCTGTCAGGAAAAGAAAGGAAATCGGGAAGGTAAAGGTGAACCTTAATGTTTTATGATAGGTCTGATGAAAATGTATGATATAATTTCAGAGACTTTTATAACGCAAGTCTTCATCCCGGTGTGAATCCTTAATATATTATTATCTTGTCATCGCGTGTCAGTCTTTCATTGTTTTAGTAACCTACTGATTTCTGATTAATCCTTGGTGTAAGAGCAGACTTTTGTAAAATTATGTGAAAAAATATCCTTACATAATTGCATATATGTATGTGTATATATATAGTATCGTACCTAATTACAATATTATCACGTTTAATTTAATGTCAATTAGTGTTGCGTTGATCACGTATTCACGCTGTTTGCGTTACATATCGATACCGGTGGCAAGCTTATAAGATTCGCTAGACAAAGCGCGTAGCAAGAAGGCTGATTAGTTGTATTTGTTACATATTGATTTAAAGTTTAAGTAAACCTGTCAGTATTTGACCGTGGAACGAGAATAAAATATTAAGGTAATTAATGTTATCTATTGCGGATTAAAAATCGTTAGATTTCTGTCAGGAAAATGAAAGAAAAAAATGGGAACGAAAGATACTAAGGTACTACTGTAAACGTAACACTATTGTTAAGTGAGATATTTCCCTATGTTTACGTCGAAATATGAATATTTAGAAAAACAAAGGTACAACTGCCCCTTCCTTAAACTATTCTCTCTGGTTTTTAATATAACCTAAATGTTATAAGCCTGCACCCTACTCTAGATTTAGTCACACATCTGTGCCATATCGAAACTAAATGTGGCGGAATAGAGAACACATTGGTATTAAACTTGCTGTGACTTGGTTTGCAAGTTCACTTGAATTGAAACTAATACGTATTTGAAATTATTGCTACATCGTTAAACATGGTTAATGACTGAATAATTTCTTCTTACTACCCTACTTAATATAAATATATAGGCAAATAATAAGTCTTTGAGACGTTTGAAATTTATAAGAACTAAGACCTCGAAAAATCTCACTTGGTTTTTCTTATCACTTTTTGATTCAGTCCAACAACTTAGTAAAGAGCCTTGTAAGCAAGGTTTGCAGCTGGTGGTACCTCCGCCAGCAAATTCAGTATTTATATTATCATTAAACCACAGGCCTATGCAACTAACGATGGCCTGTTTGATACTATTTTTTTTTAATATACATTATTTTTCATTATAATCTAGATTAATAATGCAAGCTATTGCTCTCCACTAAATTGTCAGATTATAGGGTAGTTAGCGCAAATTCTAACATAATTCAGCATTAAGCAAGCATTTATAATTTACAAGGCTAAATATGCAATCGAAAATAAAAAACAACAAATTTACCTATTGAATTTATCCAGCCAGAAGTTACCGAACCTTGCGATAGCCACAATACCTTGGAGAATAATAAACCTCAAATAATTAAGCCGCAAAATGGTAGCAAAGAAAACTCGATACCGTAATTGTATGACAAGATTTATTAAAAATATAATAAGCTGTGCAGAGAACCACGAATAAGAGCCACACCACACAACTTTCTTGCAACGCGTGTTTTTGATGAACACGTCCTGTGCGTCTTATCAGCGTGTATTGGCAAATTGTATCTGTTTGATTCAATATAAATGCTATAGAAATGCGTTCAATATGTACTTTTTGAATAATACAATATATATATAAATACAATTGGCAATGAAAATCGATGTAACGCGAGCTAACAGTGGTTTTGCAGCGAATAGTGGTAATACAAATCATCGTGTGCACAAAACATTTGTTTGTTAGGCGTTCGAAGTGCGTTGTCGTCGCGTTATTAAAACATCGTGTGAAGGGACCTTAAGAATAAATACAGAGAAAATATCTCTTTCACAATATTTTAAAAGATACATTTTCCGAGATTACAGGGATGTTACGGCCATAGATTTAAAAGAAAATGAGGCGTCCGGGGATCCCCCGGATACATAGCGAAAAGAAGAGCTAAGGATAAAATGTGTTCTATAAATAGAAGGTTCTTTTTGTTATTCATTTCTAGATACATATTTTTTTTAACATTTTGTATTGTGCAAATGTTTATTGAAATTTATTTTGTACAGTATTCTTACAGGAGGTTTTGGTAAAAGAAATCAAGAGTGGTTATTTAATTATAATACCAAGAGCAAACTTCTTGAAAACGACTATTAATTAGGAAATCATTTCGTTAACTAGTAAGTTCAGTAAATATTATTGGCGATCAATTTATAAAAATACTATTTCTTATTCCTTCGACATCATATAGCAATTCGTACATCCCGATGGAGTTTCTTTACAAAAATCTTCTCTACGACCTTCCCAAAAAAAAATCCACTGTTATCAAAATACAGTCTAATATTTAATTAGACGAAGTAAACTTTGTCAGTCACCGGAAATCCGCACTAATTTCCCCATGTTAAACTTCCTGAATTAAGATCTTAAATGATTTCTAAGAAGAGAAGCTTTCCTCGTTTTATTTCCATTAGCTTGATGTTGATTCCCGTTTGTGAATAAAGAATAATATAATTATTATGATGGTCTTTATTATATTTTTGTTACTGCAAATCATATCCAGTTGCGGTCATAGGCTGGTAAAGGATATCTGGGTTAAGACAAGGCAACCTTTGGCGCGGTAATTTCATAGATGGGTGACCACATAGTTGTCTTTGAACTGAACGTCTCCGTGCTTTGGAGGGCACGATAAAAGTTTGTTCCAGTTGTTGCTAGTTTTGGGCGGCTTGAATAACTTTGACACTAGGTTGACCAATCACTAACTTCACAATAAAATAAATTAAAAAGAATACTCCACTTTTCCTTTTGTAGAAAATATATTTATCATTTTATTATAAAAAAGCTATAACTGAAAATAATAATTAATATTACAGTTCGTAGTTACTGTTATTCATTAAATATTTAAATTAAAATCAGTTTCGTATTCAATGATTTCGGATTAACGGTATGCTTTGATTAAACTCACAAAATGTATTTACAGTATCTATGATATCATTAATTTCAATGAGTCACATTTTAAAATATTCAATATTTCAAAAATATTACCAAGCATTATCATTGAAATATTCAATGTTATATGTTACGATAAGGGCTCTATGTAATTAAATAGAACCTTAAAAATATCGATCAATAATATGCCAGTTATTTATTTGGTACATACCTACAATAAACATATACAGTATTAAGGTAAACAACAAAAGTTTTTAAGTTAATGGCTGATAATTTATAGTTAATTCCGGTTTCGAATGATATTACGAAACGAATACCAAATTCTTTTTTTTTCCTGACCACAGATTCGAACCCACAACCGTATACACTAAAACTCAAACCACACACACAATAACTCATGTTACTAATAAACTACATATGTCATGCAATAATCATGGTACATTACTAAATTCAATAAGATTTACACTCACTATAAAAATGTCATATAAATCCCGACCTGTCTACAAGAATGTTTTATGAATTATATTTCTAGCTAGGAACGAATTTGAGACTGCAAAGTCATTTCCTATGTGAATTTAAAAACATTTTTGTGGTAGAATACTGAATACTACACGGATATCGAGAAACATTATTTGCTTATGTGAATATCTCGCGATTCTCTACCACTACCGGCTAGTTACCGATTTTATATGAAAATCTGATCAGCGCCTCTAGCGGGTCCTTTAGGTACTATTTTTTGCGTGAAATGTCAAACTGTCGATACTCAATAGTACCGACTGAGGAGAATTGTGCTCCTAGAATTAAGTTACTGCTCTCTGTATTAAGTCCCATAATAATAAACTGGTAGCAATAAGGAAGTGCGGTTTTAAGAATCCTTTTTTTTACGACTATGCATAGTTTCTTTGCTCAACGAACAGTTTTATTTCAATTAGACCTAGTTATTCTGCTAAAAGTTTATTTCGAAGTTTTCTGTGAACCTGATACACCAATATTCATACAACGTTTGAAAAAAAATTGAGTTGGATTCCCGTAGTCAATCAAATTCAAATTTACTTCGGATTACTTTTTTTGATTAAATTAGTTTCTAAACCCAATATGTTTCACACTATTGTCGAAATTTAGTTCGTTACAAACATTTTTAACAAACTGGTTCGTACAGTGAAACTCGTGAAGCTGCGGCCTTCCTGATTAGTTTTGTTAGCCTTTAGTTCTAGTGTTTACTAACGTGTCACGTAACTCGTTTCATTACTAAACTTTCTACTGCTTTTTGAGTTAAAAATAGTCACGTATTTTTGGTTACAGAAATGGTTGGTGTTAAACTGTCACTATTAAAACAAAGTTACTGTTTAAAAAATACGCATTTGTAATAACATGCCCTATATTATATACTTTTTGTAATAAAAAAAAATAGATATTGTCCCATTGCTGTGCACAATTGCACGTGTCTTTAATGTGGGAATGGTTCAGTTCACAAAGCTGGCAATGTCCGTTGAAGACTTGAAGAACTGTTTAAATGGTGCTGAGGCTTTAAAGATATAACCACGATGCAAGTGATAGTTATTCCAAAAGTATTAAAATTTAAATACTTTTGAAAAGTTTGCCTGTGCATTTAAACATTTGATCACTTCCAAAGTAAGATCTTACCTCTTAGTTATTACTGCTTCATAGTCGACGACATGGGATGAGTCGCTTCAAATATATTATTATTTCGCTTCTATACCATCTCATTATATAGTACCTAATCTATCAAAGGTATGATTTCGTCAATAAATTACACAAAAACTTTACTTTTCAATACAGTGTTTCTCAGATACATCAATCATATGGTATACTAAAAAACGTATAACGAATCATTAAAACGCCATTAACAGTAGCCATATCTAGTCAGGTCTTAGTCCACGCTCGTTCTAGATCAAGGCGGCCCCCTGGTGAGATTTAAACTCTGCCTTAACAGGTGATGTAGTTGGCTGATGGTTTGTGGCTGACTGTACGCTGTACCTTTTTTGGCGGTTATATTAACCGTGATTAAGAATAGTTGTTTCTATACTGTATTCGATTTGTCCACAAACACATCTTAGAATTATGTTTTATATGATTTGAATTCGAAATTATAAACACTTTGTATAGCGTAAAGACATTACAAAAGACGTATTGGTATGTAATATATTTTGATTTAATGTCACATTCCTTAAGTATAATGAAGCAAATAAGTAAAAA
Source organism: Anticarsia gemmatalis (assembly GCF_050436995.1). Taxonomy (NCBI): domain Eukaryota; kingdom Metazoa; phylum Arthropoda; class Insecta; order Lepidoptera; family Erebidae; genus Anticarsia; species Anticarsia gemmatalis. The sequence goes on along the minus strand of NC_134757.1, from coordinate 10,680,558 downwards.
AATATATGGTAAGGATGTAAGATTTTCTTCAATATTCTTAAAAACAAATTATGAAACGAATAGGTTGATACCTGTTTTTCTACTAATTTACTTTAAAAATAGTTACTTCTCCACTTAATCGGCCGTATAGAAGCCAATAATACACAGCAAACAGTTTGCCCACTGCACACAGCCTTCCCGATCAAGTAACAGGTTTTAACCGTCCGTAATACATTGAATTAATCGGTTCGCTATACTAAATGTGATTGTATATACAATTGTAATTAATAAGCAGTTAGGTTTAATTAATATAAATTAACGAAGCCCGCTTAATATGGCCGCCGTATGATATTACATACTGCTTATTAAGTATATCGTGTTTTAATATAATTATGTATAGATAATATTTATGTTTGACTGTTTTTGTATTAGCGGTAGTGTGTGTCTGCTAATTGTGAGGTCTCGGATTCGATTCTTGAGTCAACCAAAGTGTTGTAGTTACAATATCTGTTTGAATTCGTGTGTATGGTAATGGTTACGTGGGATTAACATTAAACCATTGACTTAAATTAAATATTCATTGATTGATTGTTACTTTGTATTGTAAAAATACGTGATAGATTCCCCAATTTCTCAATTGGTGTTATGTTTTCCGACTTGTCTATTCTATAAACTTATTTTTAATTGTATATTTTGTTTTATTTCAGGTACGTTACCCATGGTCTTCTAACTGAAAATTATAACTACGTCATCACTGCGGTAAGAATAAAGTATCTTTTTATTTAAGAAGTAAATTTTGTCTGAAAATTCGTCAAACGGTGGCGCGATTCTATGTAGGTATAAGAAATTAGAATTTAAACACCTCAAAGGTTTTTATGCGTGTTAACTACAATTTGAACATCTTATTAACCAGAAACAAACATTAAGATCCGCTAATACAGCCTTCAAGAACCCCATAAGGAAGGAGACGAACCGTGTCGCGGCACCTCACTTAATAACCCGAACCCTCAGTGTTGCCGACGCAAGGGTAACCGGCGCGTAACGCACGGGTTAAGTGTTTTAATTAACGTATAGTGCGCCGGTTTAGGGTTAGTTATGACGCGGTTAAAAATGCCGGGTTATGTCGTTGATGGGTTCTTTGTGTAGATTGAGTATCGAGTGCTTTATATTGTTTTCTGATTGGTTCCGATGCATTAGGTCACTGAAGATGTGATCTATAGAATCAAACTGGCTTCTGCATTCCATATCTCGTAGTGTTGTGGTAGTAATAATCATATACCTATATATTGATATATTATTCACTTCTTAATTGAACTCGTTACTGTCCCACTGCTGGGTACAGGGTAAGTCTCCCATAATGAGGAAAAGGGCTAGGCTTCACTTTTTATCACGAAATTAAAATATGTAAACTGTACACTGTGCAGATCAAACACTTTGTCTTCCTACTTGCGGCAACCAACTTATTACTACTTAAAATCTAAATATTTACTCTCAAATCATCGGTTCCCAAGACTCTATTTTTCATAAAAAAACACTAATTCTATTCATCAAACTCACATTACTATCCCAATTTTCCACTACAACTTTCACAATACCATCTTCGACACAAAATTTCGGCCTCAAGAGTCCTAAGCTCACACTTGTATCGGCAAATCCTTTATCGCACTTTTAGCAACATTAGACGGAGGAAGTTTCCTCCACAAAACTTCTCGACCCATTGACAACATAAGCGCCTCTCCTATACAATATTTACCATTTCGAGAGCTTCTTTAAGGTGTACACACAATATACCCGTGATGTGGTCTGTAAGGTTACGTTTTGCGAATGCTCGGTGTTTGATGTTTGTAGCTCTTATGAATTTGTAACTTTGAATGTTTGTTTTCGTGTCTCTGCTTTAAAAAGTAGTATGTCAACTGTTGGAGCAATAACGTATCATAATAAATTTTTGTTGTTAACTGTCAATGAATTGTGGATCTCACAATAGATGTTCCGTGTAGAAATCGATATTGAAACCACGACCTCCCGACGCAATGGTATCGACGTGGCGAGCTAAACCACTGCGCCACGGAGGCAGTCGAATCTGGCGAAAATATTATTATTTTCTAGTTTCTGACACTCGTCAGTGCTCAAAGGTTCTATATGCGTGTTCAATAGTTTATCCATGTCACTAAAAAAAAGGTTCTAATGTGTATTCTACCTTTATTTAGCGGATGGTATAAAATAGGTTTTTTCGTAAAAGTTGTGTAAGAATCCCGGCGGAATGCTTCGACCTGATAAGTGGTATTTATCTCCAGGCTATATTCTATAGGGCTATGTTCGAAACTAAGTTTTGTGGCTAATTTAGAAATGTCTTGTAACAAGCTTGTTTTGGTAGACCACTGATAATGCAGTTTCTGAATCGATTCCTGGGTTGAATAGTGTTAAGTTGAGAACTTTGCATGCCCTTCATAAATGTATTAAACAAATTCAAGGCATGCAAGGTTTCATCGCGATGTATTCCTACCTTTAAAGCGAGTGATAAATACTTTTGTAAATGCAAATTAAATATGATTTTAAAACTTGATATTTTTAGGTTTTTAATGAATGTAAATAATTTTGCGGTATAATTAGAATTTGGTACTATGTACACTTGAAATAAGTGATGATCACATTTTCAAACAAAAAATTTCCACTCTTCATTTTCGCAACCATAAAGGTAACGAAAGATTTTTTTAAGTAGCTTTATATAAACCACAAAAACCTAAAACCGCCCTTATATTCCCCCATCCTATCTACACATCGTCACTCCAAAAACTCACATGTTACTTGACCAGAAACTTTCTCGAATAAGATTCATTATTGAACTCCCAACTTTCTTTAATTAGTTCGCCAACTTCACATTCGTTCCTTTGAACGTTTGACGTTCTCACTAATTCTATTTAAACTCGATCGTAACGCTTCGAGTATATATCAGCTTTTTTCCATACTATGTTGGAGTCGGCTTCCAGTCTCACTGGATGCAGCTGAATACCAGTGTTTTTACATGGAGCGACTGCCTATCTGACCTCCACAACCCAGTTACCTGGGATATAACACGATACCCTTCGGTAAGACTGGTTTTCAGACTTTCAAGCTTCTGATCGCTGTTAACGACTGTCAAAGATCTTTGAAAATGACAGCCGGGACCCACAATCAAACGTGCCTTCCGAAACACGGAGGAACTCGGTATGCGTAAGATTGTGACCCATCCACAGAACAACCTCGGTAAGCATTGCTTAACCTCAGAGATCGATCCGCGCGGCTGTCGTTAACGAAGCCACGAGCTCCTCTAGTAACGCTTCGAGTATGATTTAAATAATTTTCTCATTCGAGTTCGTATTACTTGGTAGTTTTGAAAGTTGGTAACTGTTAGATAGATGTAGATTTGAAATGGTAATTAGGAATTGAATGTTTGAGTTCTAAAGTTACTTGGTTAATCGTTTTATGTTCTATATTAATTTTGGTATTTACCTTACGTGAAATATTTTTGCCTAAATGATGATTTTTGCTTTGGAGATAAGTTTGGTTTTGGAATATTTTTGAGAGTTTCCCATACATCATTAGAGAAGGCAAAACGATTACTTATTATAGTTAAATTAAATTTATAAGATATCTTAACAAATCTCTGGTTCGATTACCGGACCTTAAAGCTGTATAACGGCTTCTTTAAAAGATATTAATTAAATACTTAAAATTTTGAATATACCTGAATACAGTAACAAACTCACTCGCGGTTGCCTATTGGGAAATATTTCGACATTAATCAATCTAAAACCTAGAAATCTGGCTAAAATCGTATTCACAAAATATTTTTTTCACATTTTATTGCAGTCATTACCCAATTTCTTCCCTCAATTTAATCGTCACTACTCATTAATTGCGGTAAACTTTACAAGCCAAACACCACGAACGTTGTCCCGACGAGGAAAACTTGTAATTGGACCAAAAAGCACTTAATTGCCTTCAACAAACAGACAACAGAAAATCGACGGAAATTAACACAATTTTACTGTGAATGTACGGAAATTAATTAATTGTAAGTACTGAGCTTGATTTTTTAAGGTATTTGTTAGAAAGAATAGCTTCAGTTATGTACGTTATAATCGCTGATATACATATACAAAGTGGCAGCGTCTGTAGGTATGTCTGTTTGCGATAAACTCATAAACGACTACACAGATAGTGATGTGATTTAGAAAAATGGATAGAGAAATTCATGAGATAGGTATACTTCATTATGAATTTTGGTAAAATGTCTGAAAGATTGAAGATTGAACATGTCAAAAAATTTATAAATAGGGCTCAAAATAAGTAGTATCTTCATATTTTCATTAAGTTACACGGAAATCGAACCTCCGCCTCCGTGGTGGGATTCCCTGAAATTACTATAATTCACCAACTTATTTCAAAAGTCCAAAACATCAAAGACTTAAGAATTCAATTAGAAATGTCAGAAGCTTAAACAACGGTATTGTAATAGTGATCTATGAAACACCCACCAGTTCTCAGAACAATCGTGTGCACCCGCCTTACTTCGTATTCAATTAAACTGAACTGAGAGTGTAAAGCTTGGAACACAAATTTGAACATTTACAGTTTAGTACTGATTATCGCATATACAGAACAAAATTTTCAAATACATATCAATAGGTAGCTTTATTATTATACTTAGTAATTCGGTTCCGATTTTTTGAGATATTTATACTATGCACATGTATGCACAATTTGAGGTTAAAATCGTTAATTGCAAACTAGAGTACAGTAAAAAATAAAAGTTAAAATAAGTCTAGTTTCTCAGTGTCTGACAAATATAACCTACGGCTTGTCTATAAAAAACTGAAAACTCATTGAATGAAGCGATTTCAAATCAAAATCACAACGTTGCGAAAAAAACTAAAACAACAATATTTCCTTTTTATAAAATTGTATATAAGGTCCCATATATCAAAAGTGTCGTCGCTAATCGTTTTCCGCGGCACGTGTCACGTGTTAAGCTGATCTCGGCTTCACTTATCTACTAGACGTAAAGCCGCAGCCGCTTATGTACTTACTTCATAGTTGTGGCGACTTAAAGCTTTTGTGGGTAGGCACAATTATTTGGGACTTTGTTGTTCGCACTTAGGAAACTGTTATCTATACTAATACATTACGAAGATTAAAGCCGAAGGGTGTTTTGTTTTTTGATAGTGCCAATCTTTACCATTATTGGTAAAAAAACAATTTAAAAACATCTTTCGTAAATGACAGGGATTTCACTATTTTGCTAATAGAATCAGCCACAATCGGATTAATCCTATCATTTTTTTTCGTAAAGTTTCGGCACAGGTTGCGATGTCTCCATGACCATGATGTGTTGCAAGACCTAAAAGCTCTTTCAATTGACTATAGTTGCAAGACTTAATATAAAAATAATAGCCATATGACGCAAAAGTTTGAAGATTGTTATTCTATTTAACATACATACATAAAATCCCACCTTTTTTCTATAGACCGTAATGGACCTTTAGGCAGAGACTATAGAACTGTATAACTATTCATTGAAAAACCTTAAAAATCTATCACCTTTAGAAATGAAAGCCCACAACACATAAATAAATACATCATCATTAACAAAACAACAATTGTCCTAAAAGATCAACTGTTCAATCAAAAACAATCCCTAACTTGGCGCAGATGTTGCCAGCAATAAAAAAGTCTTGCTCAAAGAATGTCAATGTGAGCGGCATACTTTGGACCGTTTCGATATTCAGCCCACGCGCGGACCTCAAAGAGCTCGCAAATTAACTTTTATTTCGCGTGGAAATGTCACTGAACAGTTTTACGTAATTGGATTAGGCCCGTTTATAGCCTTTTCAGGAAATAGTTCGATTTTCTCATTGTCAGTAAATTTTATGTGTGGAAATGTTTCTTTTTTATAAATTTCATAAACAGGATCTTTTAAATCACTCCTAAAGGATTTGAAAGTGGCTATGATGCATTTTTTTATCCTGTGGGATATGTTTTGAAAGTTTTTATATTATAATGGATAGTTCATTGTTCTGATATTTTTCTTTTGCTTGACTGTCCCAATGAGATAAATGTTATTTTATGAATTATCTAAAATTTTCTTTTCCTACGAAAATTAAAATCAAAAACTCCTCACCTACTCACCTCACTATTTTTAAAATAAAAGCTAAAACAAATGCAACACGACATTTAACTTCTAACTAAATGACAGTAAAAATGTCCGAATGTGACATTATTTCCCGCGGCCATCTTCCGAACACGAGAATGCACTAAACAAATTAACACTGCGCCAACTCAAGTTTCAAGTATTTTTAACACTTGCAACCTTTTAACAATAGTCAGATGTATTTTTGTGGCGCTAATACAGTATTTTTCTTGTATAATACTACACAGAAATAAATACGAACTTACATACTATGGATTACTTGTTGTTTCGGCGCTGGACCGTCTTTACGAGCTGATTGCTTGCCTTCCTAATATTTGTACGTTTGTTCACATTTTTTGTGCATATCTTCTTAGATGTAGAATAATTCATTAATTTAATTTACCTATGTATTAATAAGCCTTAGACCATCATCACCAGCAGTGGTTTCAAAAAGCGTTGTGTATTAAACATTCTACAGTCATGATTAATAATCCATCTTCAGTAAGGGTTTTTTTTTACGACGCTTTAATTAAAATTAATATTTATTTTTAAAGTATTTGACCATCTCGATTGTTGAACTTAGTATGCTTATTTTCAAAGTTCAACTTAGATTTTGTTTTTAACTTAGAAAATATATGTGCAAGTTGATCCGCAAAAGTTATTTTGAATCTGCTGAGGAAAAAAGATGTCTTGTTTCGAAGATAAAAGGTATTAAATCCGCCTTTATGCAGCTTTGTATAATAAGTTTCAATAAATAAATAAAAGGCCGTCAATATCTTAAACGTCAAACACGAATCAACATGTCCACTCAAGTTGTCACCCCTATCAGTTCTGGTCCTTGAGCTAGCAATTATCACACACAATAGACTGGTCTCAGGATCACCCAATCACCCAGTGATTCAATCACCCGATTTAATTTCAATCCGTTTGAATCCCGGACATCAAATGAGGGTGATACACCTTCCGTGTTGATAAATTATCTACAAAACCTTCACGTGAAATTCGATCTTATTTATGTGCTGTAAGGTTTGGTTTGGTCTGTCTTTTTATGGGTTGTTAGGTTATTATTATGATGATGAAATTTGTTTAGTTCTTAATATAATATTGTATTGTATTTGATTGTAACATTAAGTTTTATTATTATTTTATGGTTTTCTGTTTATTTCTTAATCGAGGTAATGATACAGGAATGAAAGATACGTTCTTTAGTCTTTATTTTAAACTTCAATTAACCTTCGGAACCTTTCTTTGTATGAAGTTATGTTTAATAATAAAAAAAATATTACTGAGAAAATCTTACTTCGGAAATATACTGATATTTACAAATGCAACACAAAAAACCTAAACCCTAATATATATTTATAGTTAAAGCTACTCTTGCTGTAAAAAAACCCCAATTATTTTGCACCCCAAAAGCCAAAAACACATTGCAAAACGGTGCAACAGTAAAACAAAAAACCTTCTAGCACAGGTAATGGTAAGCCGAGAATCGTAACATCCATAAAATCGTTGGCACAAACTTTCAAAAATTACACAGCGTACCTTTAGAAAACTCCTGAACGGAATTAAAAAGAGTTTTGTAAAGGTTAAAACATCGGTATTCGGAGCAACAGGTATGCAATTATTTGTGGCCTGTCTTTGGCAAGCTACGACCGATATGTTCCAACGTACATTTATTAGGTTTTTGTATTCAGTACGTTAGTGGGTGGGTAGTGCCAAAATTTAGAAGGCTGAAGACATGGTTATACTGCATAATGGACGTTGTATACTAAGTTAAGTCACTTTGTCGAGGTCAATAAGATGATTATCACTACATATTACAAAAAAAGTTCGCTCGTCGTGTCGTGTCGCCCCCTAAAGCTTACTTGACGGATTTTTATGCGGCTTTCTCCAGTAAAAAAGTTTTAGTTTATAGTTTGGGCAGCCAGTTTACTTATCAGATTACACAGAGGTAAGCAATGTAAATATAAACACATTTTAGATGCATAGCAAACATGATAACGCCATCTGCAAAATTTTGTTTTAACCGGAACAGCAGTTTGTGGATGATAGAGCAACATACAGACAGACAAACACAGTTACTTTTACTTCAATCATTAGATATGTTAAATACCCCAGAACTATTATCATAATCTCTATCCAATATTATATTGAAAGCGGCCGTAAGATACATAAGTTTAGCAAAAATATTTGGGTAGCACAAATCGGTCTATAAAACTTGATTTTCTTCCTAACATAACCTAACCTAAATATACAAGGAAATAAAGCTAGAATAAATAGAGGCAGGTGTACAATTTTTGTGAGACTGAACGGCAGAAGGTCTGTGTTCGGTCTTGAATTGTTGATGAAAGTGTAGCAGAATGTTTGCTGAGAGTGCTACAATGCAGGTCTAATATTTGTTATGTAGATGTAGCTACGAGATTTCATCGTTTTGGAAACTGCATCTACTTATAAAAATATTAAAAAGAATTTTGTAGATATTAAAATATAATTATAGTGAAGAGAATCATGTCATTTACGTATTTTTCAGTTATGTATTACTTTTTGAATTTGTATTTATTTTTCTTTTTTAACTTAAGCATTTGCATCTAGGCTTAAGACAGTGATCTGATTTATCATTTCCAGTCTCTCAATACCATCTCTAAGGTGTCTTTATTGTTTTTTTTCCTTACTATCGACTGCGTATCTTTGTAGACTCGAGGTGATGTCCAGTCGGATGCATAATTATTGTGTGTATGACTACCTGACTGTCAGACAAGCTTGTCCAGTAAACTTATCCATGACGGTCGATTCTTGCCTGCTGCAAACTTTATAAGTTTCTCAAGGCAAACAAGTAACCTATGCGATGTTATCCTAAGTATATGCCTAAGTTGATCCAGGTTATAAGCTGTCCCAATTTTTAAATCCATCGAGTTTTTTTCGTGAAAGAGTTTCAAACATCCTTACATAATATGTGTGTACATCCAACTTTACAAAGTTTTGCATTTATAATAATAGTATAATAGTAAAATTCTTTTATATTTATTCTTAACGTCTTCTAGATATATTCGAAGCTTTCTTCTAAACGTTCATGAATTATAAGTAATTTGTCGATGTTCGTGAGCCGTTGTATTTTTGCGTCGGCGCGATCCGTCACTCTTCATTATATTATCTGTGGCAGTTGCGAGTGATGCTGAATTGTTAACTTGTATATATTCACTGCCGTTGTTTGAGGAAGGATTTAATTTAAAGATGGATTGGAATGATTTAGGTGTTTATTGTAGAAGGAAAATGGCGATAAGGAAGGTTAATACCGGGTTTAGTACAGGTTGTTTGTTTATAATTTTAGTAAAAAGTAAGCTTAGTTAGTTTTGTCGTTATTTTATAGTGTTAAACTTAATGCTCTCTTATTTAATTTTGATTAAAAATTTGAGAATTGTTTCTTGCTCTACAATTTAAAAACATTTTTAATTATGCCTGATTAGTTATTTTCTCTAAAAATGTGATTATTTGCTCGACTGACGTTAAACGCAAAATAATAATGTAATCATTTGCCTTATGTAGTCATTGTAGTAGTATATCATGTCGTAAATTATAACCTAATCTAAAAAAAAAAACAACTTAACCCAAAAAAAAGTATGAAAGCTAGCCAACCACTACAACCCACCTAACCCTACAAAAGCGAGCCCTAATAATCACGTAATAATAGTAAAAATAACCCGTCACAACGGCAGTCCGGTCCGGGACGGTTAACCTGTTGCGGCGCGCGCACATCGACCGGTGCACTTCCCCACGTTAACCCGCCGAATGCCGCCGAATGTGGGTCGGACACACTTTACCGTGCCCGATACCTGAAGCACACAAAATGTTGCGTTTGTTTTAATATGTTATTATAGAAATTAATTTATGCAATCTAATTTGTTTGATGGAATTGGTACTGGTCTTGTATGACCTGATGTTCATCCTTAAAACTCGACTGTTTAGTAATTTTTAGTGCAATGACAACTTGTTTGGCATCTAATTGTCAAGGTTACACAGTAGCAAAATAACAGATTTTCAGGTCACCTACCTTTTAAGAACTATTGAAATATCTTTCAAGCCGACAAGTTTTTCATAAAACTTTCGCGTTGCAATATTTATTAAGTAACACAACACGAGAATTAAAACACATTTTAATTTGAAGAGAATATTTATTTCTATTTTTTTTACAATTTAATTTTACATGCTGCCTATAAGTTAAAACAAAATACGCATAATTTAATCAAATTTAAATCAAAACTCAAAACGCTCACTCTGAACCACGTTAAAAATATACTCTCTACTATGTATTTTCACAACAATTTTAAACAAAGGACAATGTAAAGCACTTTTGTAAATAATAGACTCATCTCAATACATTACCGAAAGTAGCCGAAAGTGTCCGAAAGTGCACGAATGGCAGTCGTTTGTCAAAAAACAGTTAAGTTTGGCGACAGCTGCGCTCCTATAATTCGATAATAGAGGGTCGGAGATCGCGATGTAGCGCCAATATTCCTATTATTAGGTAGTGCTGAAAATATGGGACTGTTCTTCCTTGTATACGTGTAACAACTGTGTTATATAGAATACTAAATAAATTGTGACATCTTGTGCTATTATTTATTTAGGACTATGTCGCATGTTGCATCCAAATATCTTGGAAAAGGTAATACGGCCATGATTGGTACGTAAAGTTGATGTAATTAATGCCTATTGCTATGTGCAGGCTATACCAAATATTTATGATTTCAAACTGCTTTATAACACCACTATCGTTCTGATAAAATCTACTAACTATACAGTTTCTAATTTCAAATAGAATTATGTTCTTAAAATAACCCCACTAAGTTAACACTATCACACACTCATTAATTAATCTAAAAACTGTCCCACATTACTCTAACGTATCAATTTTGTCAAAACGGGAGATCTGACCCTCGGCCCTAACCCCTTACTATGTGGGTCGCCCGGTGACTGCCAATAAACATAGTTTTACAAACCGCAGCTTTCAACAAAAGCCTTTTGAAGGAAGCCTCTCCTTTGTGTGCAGTTGTGTGTGTGCGAGCACGTGTGTGTGTGCACAGTCGCGAGCAAAAATGTGTGTACACTGTCACATTTTCAATCTTACTTTTTCGTATGAAAATATTGACTTATGTATTGCTGTTTTTCTACACTTAATTCACAATTATTGTAAAATTACTTTGGTGTTAATAGAAAGTAGTAATTCTTACGTTTCTAGTGAAAACAATACTGAAATATGTGACCATGTCTAGTTATTTTTGCTTTAGACTGTACATATGTGTTATGTGTGTTTGCATGTGTGTGTGTGTGTGTGTGTGTCGTTATGTCATTGTGAGGGATGATTAACATTATTAGTTGGTTTAAGGATGTGTAGGTTGTGTGAAACCTTTATGGATAAAATGACAGGTTTAAAATAGACCTAATAATGTGTTTAAGACTATTTTTAGAATAGTATTAGTGTAATAGTTTTCTTTTCAGGGTAAAACTGCTGTTCAATATTTTAAGGGCCAATCGTAGTTATTTGTCACAAAAAATATTTTTTACGGAAGTTCATTCTTTGTTGAAACGTTTTTAATTACGTAAAAACTAAATCAAATCAGTATAATACAAATTGGCCAGTTATGTGTAAAATTACATCGATTTGTTCTTTTCCTGTACGAAATGTATCCTATACACTATACTGATAGATGTATATTTTACTTAAGCACGAGAATTAGTGTCACAGAGAGTTATAAAACAATAACAAACATCTATAAAAAAAGCAAAACTGTCCGTAGTATAGCCGGCAAAGTACACGTAATCAAATCACTTAAATTCTTTTGAAGTTGCACGTTTTTTTCTCTACGTTTAAGAGCTTTTTTACTGCTTAAATGTTTTTAAGAGGTGCTAATTTAAACTAGTTTGTTCGTGTTTACTTGTGTAAGAATTAAAAGTTTTTTGTACAATTTGGACTACTACATAATATTATGATTCGTAGTTCCATGTAAGTTGTAAAATGGTTTTTTGTTATTGGTATACGACATCGATGCAACTACTTTTTGATTACAACGCGACTGGTTGTAAACTGCAACGCAACCAATTATTGACTTTGATGCAACTAGAATTTTATGGTTTATAGTTAGGATATAATAAAATCTTTTATCCACAACTTTTAAATTCTCGCGTTGCTCTCTTTCTCTTTTATCCATTAGAAATAAAAGGTATTCTCATGGCTGTTATTTACCGTAGAGATACAATGAACATTTTAAAGTTTGCGAGTTATAAAATTAATAAAACAGTCTAAGTTCTTAAGTCGATAGAGCCTTCACTATATTATACCTGCAGATACAGGTACACAGGTAAATAGTTTATAATCAACCTGTTGGACTCGCTGATTAGCCCTCGAGGTAACAAACTTCTGATCAAAGGGATCTTACAACTTGTCGAGTATTTCTTAAGAGCAATCCCTTGTTTGCTGTACAAAGGGCTTGAGGATTCAATATGAAATTTTGTAGATTTTTGGTAAATATGATTTGAAATTTTACTTGTTTAGCAAGAGAACTACGATTGAATTGTTACGCTAGGTGAATTATTACCAGAGTATTTTTTTTTATCTGTCATAATATATATAACTCAAAGGTGACTGACATAGTGATCTATCAACGAGCAGCCCAAACCACTGGACGGATCGGATTTTATGAATCTATGTATGTTTTTATCTTAATCAAATATTCGGCACTAATTATCATACAGTCCAACAAACAGTTTACAGTAATTCAAGAACATTTTATTCGTAACGTTAATGAGCGGTTTCTTTACATAATCAAGTCGCGAACGTGCAGTACGTTGGCACAGTAGAATTGAGCAGCAAATCCCGAAGGGCTCGCACAATTACGCTAATTTACAACAAACTCAGTTCCGGGATATTGAAGGAAATGTACGAAAGAGCTTCGTTTGGCCCGTCGTGGTCCGAAACAAACACTTGAGCAAATAAATTTTGCTCTTCCTTGTGTTAGAGTGGGGTTTTGTAAGGCGGAGCGATGAGCGGAGCGTTTTTTTATATAATTCTTCTGTCAGTGACATACACACTTACAGAAGAATTATCTTTATATTATTATATATAATTCTTCTATTTTATTTTTATTTTATTTTATTTTATTTTATTCGGAAAACAAACAGTTTCTAAATCTAGGGTTACAACTACATACTTAACAAATAACCATTTATGTGTTTTCGCATATAAAAACTTATATAAACAGCTAAAGTGCTGTTGCTATAAGTGTGTATGTCACTGAACTTCTCCTAAATGACTGGACCGATTTTGATAAAAAAATTTGTGTGTGTTCAAGGGGATCTGAGAATGGTTTAGATTCACAATTTTGTTCACTGGACAATGTTTTTTTAATTAATTTTTAATTTATTAGTAACGTGTAGACAGGGCAACGTCTGTCGGGTCCGCTAGTTATATGTACATGTATATAAAGATAAGCCTACATCTATAGTGCCTAACCCTCTCTTCGCACTTCTAAAATCACAGCCTCAGCTAGGATTGAAAGAGAATTTTAATATATTAACAGAAGGTACAGGCCAGAATTGATAAATATTTATTAGACGTTAACCGACTTGCGATGCTTTCAGGATTTTGTTTTTTTTTCCTACGTAAAGGTAAAGGAAACAGAGAAACTTTTAACTTATCAAAATAACGGTATTTGGGTTCGAAACTCACGAGAGTGGAAACAACTTTTTGGTATGTTATTCGAAGGTTTTTGATAATAAGCAAGTAATGTGTATATTTGTGTTGTTGGGATATTGTTCGTGGTTTATTTATTCTATTTTATTAAGACCGGTTTCGCCATTGAAGTTTTCTTGAGAAACTTATTTGTTAGGTTTATTATATAGTATTCGTAGACATCGTGTTACAATCGTTATATTAACAAGTGTTCTGGCGTTAAAAAAATACTGCTAAATACTTTTTTTTTAGTAAGATTACTAAAAATTGTGTGCGTATTTAATGCAAATTTGTTATTAGTACAATATAAACTGATATGAATTGTTCTCATTCATTTTCAATTTAAACAAAATTCCAAAGTGAAAAGTTCAAATAAATACCTTTTGCTGAAACCAAATCATACACAACTGTCAAAATATAAGATCAACCAAAAATATCTTCTATTCAAAACAGACATTTCAAATTCAACCCTTGTCTTATGCAAATAGAATATGAATTTGAAAACCTTAAACGTGGAGAAGTATAAGGTAAATAAAGATTTGAACGGGCGTCTTAGAGGGTGGGTAGACTAGTCATTTGCATAGACAGACAGGCGTGTTTGATCTCCGTATGATGGTTCTACGTGCTCTGAATTTATTGCTCTCAGAGCATATTAGCTGAGTTAGGTTAACCATGGTTTGTTTGGCTTTTGTTGAAATACATTCGTACTGTTTATATGAACATACAACCAAGTAAGTACATAAGAACCCATAATATGTTCAGATGTAATTTGTAGGTCTTATTATGCCTTGTAATGCAATAAAATAAGCGAAATAGGTATGAGTGATAGTCCACATCTAATATTCTATCGCTCTATCCTTTTCTTTAGTTCAATCCATGCATTTGCTAAAACGAAGAACAGCTAAATGTATTATCGCACGAGGCGATGTCTACGAAAAATCGGCAACACATACTCTTAAAAAACAAAGAATATGTTTTCTTAAGAATTAGAAGCTTATTTTTCCATTGCCAAATTTAAATAAAAGATTTCCTGTTATTTTCAGCTATTTTGTGGAATAATAGTGGCCTAATTTTAATTTTAATTTAGTTGTTTTAGAAAATATTAAAAGTAATTTCTAGAGCAAACCTCCTACGGAGTCCGTTTACTTAATAGAAGCTCTTTATGATAGTTCTTAGTTACGCTATTTTATTTCTCGATTTCTTAGAAGTTGATATTTTAATGTTGAAACTAAACGGTGTGGGTTGTGCAATTTCACCCACATTTTGGTATTTAAGATGTAATATAGTAAGTAAGTTAAAACTAATGAATTACTACCCACATTGAATAGCCGCGTAGGAAGCTATGATGAATGTAGTGGCTATGGTGCTACCTATCCTGTGATATTTTTATAGTCAGGTTATACATACATACATAATACCACGCCTAGTATTATCCAAAAGTGTAAGCAGGTGTGAAGGTTTTGCCATTTACAAATTTAGTCTCATGTAATAGGGGGCAAGTTTTTTGACATACGAGTATACGGGGCACGTTACCAAGCTCCTCCGGCTACTATTTTAATGTAAATTTGAACAAACCAATAGCCCAAACCGGGCATTGAACCCTAGACTACAGATGCAGTCATATAAATTTATCTATCAAAACGTATTTAACTCACCAAAATCTTAGAGCGTTAAAAACCGTAACATGCTAAATTTTATTTTTGGTCCAAGATTACACGTCGAATACGAACAAAACCCTAACGTTTCATAAACCGTACCCCAGTTTCCTTTTAATTGCAAACAAACAAATGTTTTAATGAAAATTGTGATGCCCACTCATTTTTTGTCGGGCCCTTTATAATTCATACTGACAGAGCCCTTTATTAAGTTGAACGAGTATGAAATATGATGGAAATTCTTTTATATTAATTGGCGAAGTATTAATTTTGATCCCTTAGGCTAGTGGGGGTGGATTCCCACTCCCTTAGGAGTTACTGTGTAATGAATTGTGCTCTAATGATCAATTTATTTTATAAACTCGATGAGATGGCTTTTTATTCTGCTTTTGAATTTTCTTTTGATCAATTTTGTTGGTTTAATTGTACTATTTTATTGAGATAATGGCAATATACATTATTTACTTTTAGTCTTTTACATTTATGTCTATCTAGATTTGTATTTTGTGCAAATAAATTTTTGATGATGTTGCGCAAATTGTTTACCAAAAATACTGCTATGACTGTTTTTTATATTGCGCGTACTTTGATCAGTACCTCGATTCTGTACATTCGATACTAACGTCACGCTGTCGAATACCATACATTGCTATCGAGCTACTCGTTAGGAAACCGGCAGCAATCCGGCAGAGAATCGCGACCTATCGAGTATCGAAAACTTGACATTTAAAGTGAGAAAAAGTTTCGTTCTGAAAATTTGTTCTTTAAATAAAATTTTATTGGTAATAATTGTGTATAAACTAATTTTTAATACATTCTATAGCGGATAAAAAATAATCATGAAAGGTATTATTCTCATAAATAATAATTATAGTCTACTTTAAACGGTATTAGTAAAAATAAATCAATAATATAAAAATATCATAATAATGTTGTTCAACGAAACATTTTCACCACAAAAAAAGAATCAGCGTCTTTTTTTTCTGCGTTGAAGCAGGCAAAGGAGACAATGCCTTTTCAGTCTCGTTGGCTTCGTCTTCCTAAAATTATCTAATATAGAATATTTAAATAATTTATTAAAACTAAAAATGGAAAGAATATTTTATTTCGAAATTCGAATTTCGAATTGCCCCTAAGTGCGCTCCAGCAAATAAAATAATTTATTAAATTTGATTTTATTTTAATGTTTGGTGGAAAATGGCGCCATTGAAGAACAAAGTTGTTGCAAAAATCCGCTAGGGGCGCTGATCAATTTTTCATACAAAATTTTTCGATAGCGAGTCGATAGTCGATACTCGATAGTTGTACAGAATCGCGGTACAGATTTAGTAACACAAAGTTGTGTAAAAGTTAAACATTTTGAACTTTTAACTTAACAATACAATTCTAATCAAAACAAAGCTTGGAGCTAAACAAAGCCTACCTATACATCAAACATTCACAATCCAAGATTACATAACAATATACATTGCCGGCATACAACGTGTACATACAATACATATCACTACAAACAGCGACTTGTAGACGTTGCAATGAGTCACACCAATGATTTTTGTTATGAGCATATTTAAAAACTAGGTACTTCAAGGATAAAAAATCTGTTTTTATTTTTTTCGTATCTTCAAAAATGACCGAGATATTAAACGTCAAAGTATGGCCTTCGCGCCAAACTCCGGCGAAGCGGCCGCACGGACGTGTGACGTCATCTCGTGACACTGCTATTTCGTCAGTACTTGCCGATACCTACATAGGCTCGTTGCGCTCTCGCGGTTTCGCTTTAAATAATTTGTTTTGCTTATAGTGGACAAACAAAATGGTTAGAAAATATTGTATTGTTCCTATGTGTACTAACTCCAGTGAAAAAACACCCCAAAAATTGTTTTTTTCTGTACCATGTAAACTGTTTTATATTTTTGCAAAAGACACCTAATCTAAAACTTAAAGCCCGGTTCTGATACTGTCAAGCGCAAATGTTAAATAGAAGTTTATTGCCTTTTGAACACTTCCTCAAGATCAAGATGCCATATCATGTTCATACCTACCTAGCAATGAACTTCTACCTAACAGTTGATGCTATTTAATAAGCAGTTCAATGACCTCACAGGCGGCGGCGAGCCGAGCGCGGCGGTTTAGTTGGCGTTGGTTTTTTGTTTTGAAAAAAGAACCTATGTTTATTAAATCTAATAATATCAAAATTAAAATGTTAGTTTAAAAGTTCTCATTACACACCCAATCATATAAGACTACCTACCTACAGAGTAGATTCATGCGTTCATATGATAGCCATCAACCCGACTAAAGTCAGAGGCAGGGGTGACAACTTTTTTTTTTATAATATTATTTTAAAACTATGTTTTCCAAATTTACACTTGGTAGGTACGTAACACTCATTATTTGTAATGCCAGTTCTAACAAACTTTCAATTTTATTGTTAACTACACACAAAAATATTATTAGTAGTATACGAGTTCAACTTTCTTTACCTGGGTCTAGTTGATGATTGTGTGCGTGGCGATCAAGATCGAGGATATCTTATTTTACAAAAAACACGATGATTAAATTTATAACACATACACATACTCAGACTCTTTAAATATTAAATGCAAATCACTTTTCAAATCAAAACTCCGCATCACCCGCAGTCGAACAAGCGTGTCTGTTGCGTCGTGACGTCAGCGCATAGCGCGCGAAGCAACGCAAATTTAAAAAAGCAGTGAAACTTTATAACGCTGTAACTTCGGTAATTTTGATCCGATTTTGATAAAACAAAAACTATTATTATCAGCATAAGTACACAAATTAAATGCAGTATGTTTAATAGTCATATTTTGATGTGCTGGTGTGACTCATTACGTTCGGTCACGTTGCGGCTTCAACATTGCTGGCGTACCGCAGGCTTGGAATCTAAGGGAGGTATACAAAGCCTGCCATGGATTAGGGATGTTACAGAGTTTCAACTCCAAAAATCGGAACTTTTAATTGATTTTCTACTTACGACTTACGTATTTTAAATTGGATTTCACGGTGCTAAGTTAGTGCTAAAGTAAGTAAAAAAAAAATATGTTAATCGTATTATATCACGGAGCTTCGACTTTGTCTTCCAAAGTTAGCCTTTTGCTCTCAAAAGTTCTTTGTGAATCTGAGTGACACTCAAGTTTTTTACCACTTAAGGGTCATTTCTCACTAATAGTTCACTCCATTAGTCTATTTTACAAATAAATATACATAGGATATTGGACAACACACGTACTTGCATACTAAATCAAGGTTTTTTTCCGTAAAGATAGACTGAGACCAAAGATACATACAAATCAAGATTATTATGCCTAGTGTTTGCCAGTTGACTAAACTAGGTTCTTTTTTAAGTTGGGCTAAGGCAAGACTACACTTTGAAACATTGAACGTTGAAACTGCATTTTTTATCATATTACAACGTATTAACACAGAACGTCATTATTTTAAAATATTTACACCTATATGTTAACTATACTATAACAAATACCAAATAAAATACTAACACATAAAGCGGAAGTGATAAAATAAAACATCATTATATAACTCCCCATCGCCGTCTTCAGAATAACGCGCCCAGAAGA
The DNA here is from genome assembly GCF_050436995.1 of Anticarsia gemmatalis. Lineage (NCBI taxonomy): Eukaryota > Metazoa > Arthropoda > Insecta > Lepidoptera > Erebidae > Anticarsia > Anticarsia gemmatalis. Next base: position 10,661,433 of record NC_134757.1, on the reverse strand, counting down.
CTGGCAGCACTGCACATAGATTGACAAATTGGCAAAAAAATACGCAATTCATTTTCACCTTTAAATCCGTTCATCTTAAAACTACGGTTCCGTAAATGCTTAGTACCATCCCTATACATAATGTTTGTTCTAGGCCGTACAATGGGAATCCAGTATGTTCTAATTGAGCGATTCAGAACATTGCATTAGACTTGTATTGTTTGTATGAGCTTGTTTGATCATATGATTATAGAGTCACGAGGCGTGTCAACAATACTGTGTTTAGAATTGTGATAAATAAATAATTATATGTACTAGCTACAAAGGTTTAGGTCCTCGAATGTAACATTTTCTTGAATTATCCTTACTAGTACCTATATTATTATGTTTCAAAGTCAAAACCAAATCATTTATTCGTTTGGATTAAGACACTTATGATTGTCAAAAATACAGTTAGAGTTTACCATCAGTTCGGGTCCGCCAGTTCCAGACCACTCTTTTTAATCGCCAAATATCTATTTAATTATTTTTTTATTTCTTCTATTTATCTATATAGAATATAGTGTATTAATTATTACGCATTAAAGGCAAGGCAAAGCAAAAACTAGAATAAAAATGTGTAAAATCTAGCTCAAATATTATTAGAAAACTAAAAAAAATACCTAAAAAAAATGTTTTAACCGATATATTTTTCTACGCCAAATATTTAGGAACTGAATGAATGTGTGTAAAACGTCTTTATGGTTTATATGTTTGTTTAAATTAATGACAAAATTAGCTATCTACGCCATGGTAAAGCCTCTTGTTGACTTAATAGAGGTGAGCCAATGTAAAGACAGACAAAAGGGTAATTTCTGTGTTAATAATACGTGCGAGGGAATTAGTAGATATTGAAACCACTGTGATAATATGCAAATAGAGCAAGGAGATATGTCTTGTCTTTATCCTTTTTAGATTGTCAGAAAGAGATGAAAGAATGATTGACTGGTACCTTATGTAGTTGAAGAATACGTGCGATACTGTTTATAATAAAAAAAATGCGGCGATAAGGCGATTTGGAAAGAAAAAGGGGGCTTTTGGTCAGCAGTGGGTCAGTTCTTGGTTAAGAGAAAAGTTGATTGGTTTAATTTACACAATAATAGCAGTCTAATGACTGCAATAAAATTATTTTATTATTCTAGCATGAGCAATGCTAACAGAAATATATTAGATCGGCCAATGTTACCAGGTAGGAAATAACGTAATACGGAACCAGAGGGTTCTTAATTGAAGTAAATAGATTAGTCAGTACATTGCATGCAGCTTACAATTAGCTATTTGTATTATGTTATGTGCTATGTAGCATTTTATGTTACAGGGAGATTACAAGTAACAGTTTAAAGGAGCTTCTCGATTTTTTAAATATATTCTTTACTAGCTGACCAGGCAAACGTTGCTTTGCCATAAAAAAAAGAAAAAAAAAAGTGTCACTTAGGGGCATGAAAAATAGATGTAAGCCGAATCTCAGTCCTCTACTCAATATGCTCCCAAAATTTCATGAGAATCGGTCAAGCTGTTTCGGAGGAGTACGGTAAAATTGTGACGAGAGAATTTTATATATTAGATTTAATAACCATGTAATTTATAATTATGCGGACTTATCAAGCTTTTTATCATGCTTTTGAGTTTACATTACATTTGTCCGAGTGATATCTGTATCCCAGTGGTGGATTTATTATTATAAAGGTGATGAAAGACATAATTTGTTTGTTTTGTTTCATAAAAAAACCCTTAGACATATTGAGTTTTAACTATAAATAATACTATTTATTGGTAATGGAATGCAGACAACTAAAGACTTACTTTTCAAATAACAAAATATTGAACTTTAATTCATCTCAAATTTTACCGACGAAACGCATTGACTATCATTTTTAACCAATCCATTTACACATCTATTCAATACACTAATTTCTCTAGTATATTTCAGCACGTACACACATAACAATATATACATTGTTGTTAGGTATATGGTATCGCTATAATATTAGCGAAGCACATTATCACGTAATAAAAGTACAATAATCGTTACAATTTACAACTGTTGTCGTCAATTGGGCTATTTCGATACTCCAATGATTTTATATGATTTCATCAGACGAGTTGCTTTCAGTATTTTGTAAAATTTGTAGTGCATATTATGAAATGATATAGATTTTTAGTCATTAATTGTTACACCTACGATTTCGCCTTAATTAATGCTTTTTTGATTTCGACTTTTTTGTGAAAGATAATATGATTTTCTTAATTTTTTTAAGTAATATTCTTTTTTTTTATTCTGCCCTATAGGCTTTACAGTTTTTTGCTTTACAATATATATTTTTTAAAATGCTGTTTCGCGTTAAATCGAAATATAAATACTTCCACCCACTTTTTCGTATTTTGAATTTTGAACATTCGCTTGGTGTTCGATTCCCAGGTCGGGCAATCAGCTATTGGGCTTTTGTTATTTGTTTCAGAATATTCCTCAATAGTAGCTTTATTATTTACATACGTTCATATATAAAGTCACGCATTCTTCCCTCAAGGGGTACGCCATTTGGTACGATACTTACAAACTTCCTTTGCTTCATTCACATCCATGCATCTATCTATACAAGATTTCTTGATAGTAGCCCGGAGTTAAAATATAATGTGTTTGGTAAACTATAGGCTTGCCCTCTATTACATGGGACTGACATTATACATGGAGAAATCACTCACATTTTAAATATGTTAAAAATATATAAAAATCTTATATTTTTGTCCTACGTTTGCGTATAAAATCTGCAAGTGTTGACCAATATCTTAGAAATGCATTTGTACTTTACATAGCAAAGACAATGAAAACAAAAGATTTTCTTTTGTCTATAAACTTTTAAAAGTCTTTGGTCCTAAGAATTTCAGACTATATTTTTATCAAAGGAGGAATTGAGACAAAAAAATCTAGCTCTATTTGAATAGCACTTTACTAGGAAGACAGTGAATGCAGAAAAATGGAAATATATTTTTGCATCCATATTTTTACATTTTGCAGACTGTGTCGCTTCACTTTGTTACTTAGTTAAAACAATGCCTTTTTATTTAAGTTCACTGAAATATTTACGTATGCTGTTAAAATTTTAGAAATAATGTACTATGAATGAGCGTGAATGAAATAAAACAAGTTTATAGTTAGTTCAGTTTGGTATCTGTCTACCCCTATGAGAAAAGGCGCAATTTTTTGTTATGTATTTTGTTGTTATATGCCTTGTGGAACATAATAAAAATATACATATGTCATCAACCGAAAAAGGCGGAAGCTCTAGAATCTTATAGAAATACATATTAAATTGCAAGCTTCCAATTCTTACTACTCCATAACAAATACGTGAACAGAACATACCCTTAAACAGTAACATATTTTATTATCAGCCAATTCGCAATGAGAACAGATCGCCACAGCTGTTACGTGGCGTAAAATTTCACCCGCCTATTACTTACCCCTGAATAAACAAGGACCGATATACACACATTTACATAAGTTAGAGCGAGATGGAGATATGACACAGAGGTGCACAACCTGCTGATTAAAATATGTTTTGATTAAAATGGCTTTTGTAAGTTACTGGAATTCATTGCGCAGTGCGTTTCAATTGAAGCTGATCGATAATGAATATTGGAAAACGTGCACATTTCCGATGTATTAACAGTTATTTACATTTGTATAATTATTCACGGAACGTATTTTAATCACACTGTGAATAATATTCCGGTAAATTATAAATTATTAAGAGGAATTCTGCAAAGCTCTATCTAAGAGGAGCTCGTGGCTTAGTTTACAACAGCCGCACGGATCGATCTCTGAGGTTAAGCTACGCTTGCCGAGGTTGTTTCGTGGATGGGTGACCATCTTATACATATCGAGTTCCTCCGTGTTTCGGAAGGCACGTTAAATTGTGGGTCCCGGCTGTCATTTTCGAAGATCTTTGACAGTCGTTAACAGTAGTCAGAAGCTTGAAAGTCTGACAACCAGTCTTACCGAAGGATATCGTGTTAATACCCAAGTAATTGGGTTGTGGAGGTCAGATAGGCAGTCGCTCCATGTAAAACACTGGTATCCAGCTGCATCCGGTGAGACTGGAAGCCGACTCCAACATAGTTTGGAACAAAGGCTAAGCGAATATAATTCTGCAAAGCTCTATCTGTTATGGAATTGCAATCGTAGCTAAATTATATGGAACTCATCCTTTGGTCGCAATACAGTTTGAAATTATAATTAATTTTAACTAACTCCTTTGACAGACAAGTAGGGTTAGGCAGTAGGACGGTAATATACTTTTCTTCATAGAATAAGATATCTATGGAATATTCTTTCTACACACATATTTGTCAGAGACTTGACAATCAGTCTTACCAACGGGTAACGTGTTATAACCCAGGAAACTGGGTTGTTGAAGTCAGATAGGCAGTCGCTCCATGTAAAACACTGGTATTCAGACTGGAAGACGACTCCAACATAGTTCGGAAAAAAAGGCTAAGCTGTTATATTTCAATTACTTCTTTGACAGCCAAGTGGGAATGGCCAGTGAGTTATATATTCGCTGCTTCATAGAATAAGATACATACATAATATGACGCTTTTTTTCTCATAGGGGTAGGCAGAGACCAAAGAAATCCCTTGGAACGTTACTTACAAATTCCCTTGCCTCATTCTCTTACGTACATTAAAAGAACAAATACGAGTACATGTGTGATGTCTTTGGAATATTTGTTATACATAGAACTTTACACACCACTATGTACTATTTATGGTACGAGTATATAGGTGTACCAGAGATTAAATTGCATGCAGCCAGCGTTCGATATTTGGAACTGGATATTTTAATAATAGGTGCCCAATTTTAGAATATTCATATTCCATTTTGGAATTCACGTTCCATTTTAGAATGTTGTTTTAATTATGCTATCGAGTTCTAATTACCATGCAAATGTTCGTCTATATTTGAAAATGAAATGTTTGGCAAAATTTTTCATAGACTGATTTATAGACCCGACACGTTGTAGTTTAGGTCCATTAAACTATTATTACCACTTATAGAAATAGCCCTGCCAGCACCGTTTTTGCTCCCATATTTGTTGGTACCGCGAAATTATGGCGCTTATGATGTTTTGATCTGAAGAAAGACGTACGTTTTTAACAATTTAGCTATATGTTTGGATAGCGTTAGCAAACCCCGGCTGTACCCGGATAACACCCAATTAATCTTAACAAATAATACTCAAAAAGCGTCTTAGGAGAATCGCTCTATCTATTGATGAAAGTAAGATGAAAATCATTCAGTAGTGTTTAGTTTATCTCTAGCGGTCAGAAAGACGCGGCGAAGGGACTTTAGAATGCCATCATTAAATGACAAGCAGTTTTAAAGAACTACAACCTTTTAACGCACTCAATCGGGACATATTTTATTTTCATCATAGCTTCTTATTCGTACTAATATCTCAATATGTAGGTCTAATCAGCTGTCAATCGCAGACGTCTCCGCGAACAGACGTTGTGAAAGTTTGACAGGCCAATCAAAGTTCCATTGAGTGATTCCAACACGGAATACCTCTTAATAACAACCGTTTTATTACTTGAGAGTATAGAGATAGAGCACTTCACGCCAATGGCTGAGTTTTAATTAATTGTGTTATTGGCTATTTGGTATTTTTTTGTGAAACTGTCTTGGTTAAGCTTCTAGGGTGACAAATCATCATCACGAGCTATGCTGTGCTCTGTTTGGTCACCTCGCTCGTCTAATATTTTAATGAGGATACAAACAAACCATGCTTTGCTGCGCTGTATGAGGCTACGCTCTGTTTAAAACAACATCGAGTACAAACATAGCACAGCGCAGCATAGCCCGATGTTGATTTGTCACCCTTAGTGTTTCTTTGAAGGTAGACTATAAGATTCGTTGTTGTCTTATTGGTGAAAGACATTTTTTTTTTAATTTTAAATTCGTAGAAAATGTAAATTTTGATTTATTTTATAATTTGGTGTCTATAATATGCAAATAAATAAAAAGCTGTAACTAACGTAAATTATACTTAGCTTTATTTCTCTTGACATTTCGCCCACGGTCACAAGCCATAGCCTAAATTTCTATCCAAAATGGTAGAAAGCTCGCAAATATAACTCACAAATTACTCTCTAGAAAATTCATCAAACAATTAACTACAACGAAAATATTAATTACCATTTAATGTCTACTCGAAAAACATTTTCACAGAACATTACTGTAAGATATTTCAGAGTACTTGCGTAGGTAAAATAAACAGTTTCTGATGAGATACAAATCATCTGTAATTTTAGTCTTTGCGTACACAGTTTGAATAAACACCGTATTCGTTAGTGTATTTACAAATGACTTTCATCTTTGAGTTTTATTTACTTTTGTTTTTTCGGCTTTGAGGTATATGGTAAATTGATGGCGACAGTATAAATAGATGTTTTTGGTTTTGATGGTATTTACCTAAATTAGGTGGGTTTGTAAATACGCAATGTTACTTCGCTTTGGCGAAAGCTTAGAAATATATTTATGCCTAAAAAAAGCTGCAAAAAGCAACGTGATAAATGTCCACAAATCTCTTTAAAGTTTATAGTAAGTGCAGTAACACTACCTTACTCTACAATGTCGTCTATGGTTGCAGTACGCAGCCCATCTCGGACTTGGACATTTAAGAGATTTTTCTTTGTGTCGGCTTCGGCCAGATGAATACTAGTTAGTAAAACGTGAGTAAACTACTACAACCAGAATCACTATATCTCCATAAATAATAAGTTAACTACTAATCTGAAACGTTTACAGCTGGAATTACTATTTCCCCATTATTAACATTTAGAACTTAAAAAGTGCAATTATGACAAATGAATTTGAATATTAACAACGGGCACGTAAAATTATTAACGTGGATTGTAAATAGTCACAGCAACGGCAGCGTTGTTTAAACTCGCTGACCGAACAAAATGCCAGCTCGGAAACACGGCGTTATGAAGTCATCATTAAAAATCCCTTAATATACATTTTAAGCGACTCAAAGACTCTCCCACCTCGAGCCGACACCCTCGCAACTGAAACACAATAGACACTCGTACTTCATTTCTAAAATCAAACGGGATTCGAAAAAAAATAATTTAAAGCAAAAAGGCCGTATACTATATCGATGGTACGCTCGAGAGCCATTGTCGGGTGGAACTGGCACGCAACATTCCCGTTCCACTTTTGAATCTGGAGAACGACGTTTCAACGACTTTTTACGTTATTTTTTTTACACTTTTTAGAGAGATTGCGGCCAGCGTTTTCGCTTTATGAATCGCGATTATAATGTTGCCAGTGTTGTAAATGCAATTTGCGATTGTTTTCTCATACAATGCGAATAAAATCAACGTTGCTTTCAGTGTAATCTAGTTGTTTTACAAAGAAAAGTACAATTCCCATTTGTTTATTTCATTTTTCTTTGTGAAAGTGCAGGACAGTAAATGTTTGATGCGCACTTGATCATTTTATGTCGGTCTTTGTATCAAAAGAAGTGGTTTGCGTGACACGTTCACACCTCGGCCCTCGCTCCCGTAATTTCAATTAAAGGAGGTCACACATGTAAGCTTTCGCGTGTAATGTTAGGCCATGAAAAACACCAGCTGTCGTTACAATTACTGTCATTTAAAAGGAAAATTAGGGGTAAATTTAATTTTAACACCTAATTGACGAATTAAATTCGATATATAGTCTCCAAATTAACGGGCATTCTTTTTATGCCGTTACTAAAGTATTTCTAAACAAGTTTATTATCAACTTGCTGAACCAGTTAAAGAACAAGCAAATAATTAATTGCTCATATTATTATCTCTATGCTTACAGTACTTAGTAATTTCTTATTTTCCGCGTTATATAGTTAATTTTCTGTTTCGAGGTTCATGGGATATAATTTCTCTCTTTTCCTGGCTCTGAGAAAGTCTTCCACGGTTCATGGAATACTTTATGAGCAGTACCAACACACGTGCTCTCTGATAATTAGATTACACAATGTTACGTGACGATGAGTTTTTGTCTTAGTTCTTGTGTTATTTTGTTTATGGTGAAATATTGGCAGTTATTGTTTTTGGTATACACCCTTATATTGATTTCTTTATTTTCTATTTTTATATGAAACATGGTGATTTTCCTTGCACTGTATATTGAGTAATGGATATGTAATATATGAATTTATTGGGCATGCAAAGTCTCCAACCCGCACTAGGCCAGCGTGGTGGACTCAAGGTCTAATCTCTCCCTTGTTCAGGAGAAGACCATTTCACAGCGGTGGGACAGTAATGGGTTGAGAAAACGTAGCATACGCTATGTTTGAATCACCCAGGTGAACGTAAAAATAAGTCTAATGCTTATGTGTAATTAATAGTAAATATTAAATAAATCGTTTCATAAACAATTTAAAACAATGTCTACAAAGCTAATGGTTCGTAAACTAAAAGCTTCGCAAAAAAGCTCAGAATTCTTAAAAATTCAACATATAAACCACAAAATAAACATACTATTCTAACAATAACTAACAATTAACATTCATAGCAACGCGTCGTACTATTACAATACATTGGCACGCGATCCACTGTCAAAAAATAAATAAATAATTACATCTGGCAACCTGCCAACAACACTGGCAACACAAGTGTTATAAAAGCCTGTTTACACGATACCGGTGTAACGATTATTAATTTTATTTTACACTGAAAATAACAATGAAAAACTTCAATAGAGAATAGCTTTTAAAAATGTTGTCACAGTTGGTTTTCTAGAGTTGTTTCACACGTACAGTTTTATAAGAAATATTTTTATGAAGAATATTTATTACACAATTGTATAGCATACTGCGTGTTTTATTTAAATATGGTAAAGTAAATGAAGTTATCTTTAAAACGGTTAATATATTATTATTACTACTAATTACAAGTACCTAACTGTACGTTGTTAAAATTGCCTTCATTTTTATGTAAATTTTAACATAGAAATGAGTAATATGCAATTTATAATCTCATTACTGACTAACACTTTAGGGGCCGATTTTGTAATGCTCGATAATCTATAGAAACTTAGTCAACTTCGTCAAAATTAATCCACAAATATAGTTATAACAATAGAAAAGTAGTAAGCAAAGCCCTGAAAATTTAACGTATTTCTATGATTTTTAAGTATATTGTTTTGGAATAGTAATCCCCGGTTTCTGAGGCACATTCAGCGGTAGTTTATCTATTCAGTAGTGTTTAAAGTCATATAAAAAAAACGCTATTAAATAGATAAACTACCACTAAATGTACTCAGAAACCGGGGGTTGGTCAATCACGACCAATTTTAAGTATGGGAATATTTCAAATCAGTTAACGTAAAGGTGTGTCACGACATAACTATGTCAAAATATGACATGACCAGTTAAAACACAAATGTGAGACGGATGTCATAATCATATCTACAAATTAACACTTAATTATAGTTTACGAAACGACCATTTTGCTATTGCATAAATTTCTCATTCGTAAACCGAAACGAGAAATGGGCAATTTAGCTTAATTTATTATATTATTAATATCTATATTTAATGGAATGGTTTAATGACGAGTGATGAACAGTCGAACAGTTTTAACTGCCGATCATAATTATTAATATTCTACAATTTAGTTTAGTTTTAGAACTGCATAGAAGAAGAGTACGTAACGCGGTTAAAGTAAGCTCTTACCAAAATCATTACTTTCTTTTTTCGCTTCCAATCTAATGTCCTATTTGACCGTAAATTATTAGTATAATTAACTTAACCGCTGAAATTTGAATCAGGTATAATAAAATTATTGTAAAAACATCGTTTTTAAAGATACTGATACGTTTTGCTGAAGCTGAAGCAGCTTTGACGGCCGATAAAACGGCGTATGGAAACATGAAAAAATAGTCGTTGATTGTAAAAATAATATTTCATCACATTACGTGACTTGTCTAAAATGTGTCGCATTTAAAAGCAGATGAGCGGAAGAAGGTCCGAAGGTATAATAACATTCAATAGTTTACTGCAACTATAAAAATATTATCCCGTTTTACGACATTCGCCTACACTCTCTATTTTTTTTATGAACGTCTCAAATGTGTAGTGGTTTTTTCTTCCCGTTTTTTATTGAAAGACAATGGACTGTTGCTTGCTAGGTGGGTTTTACGATTGATATCTGGGTTTATTAAATTAAAGTTAGTTTTTATTATTTAACCATAAATAAATATACATTGATTTGTGACAAAGTTAATTTCAGATGGTCGAAATTGACAATGTGTGTCGTTGAAAATTAATAAATGTCCAGAGTGTAATAACTGCTTAAAGCTATCTTAGCTCTTTTATATTACAATAAGAATCTTCAATTTTGTAATGGAAACCTGACAAATCGGTTTCAATAAAAATTAAGATTTAACCCTTAAAAAAACAGCAAAAAGATTTCATAATAAAGAAAGCTATTTAAAAGTACGTGTGAGTCTTCCACGGTGACGTCACGCGGTCCACTTCGTACCATCGTGATATACGACTGTTACTGAATTAATTCGGTATGTGCTGAACATAATATTATTTGTGGACCGTTTCCGATGCGTGTGTGTGCTGCCACATTATTGGTGAAATAATTTCGCATTCGGTTGGCAAATTACATAGACATGTAATATTTTACAATTTTACGGGTAAATTTCGCTTCATCCAAAAAGGCTTTGACTGTAGTTGTCGGCGATACGATTAGCCGTTTAAAAATGAAGTGTAATACTTGTGTATGGATGTAAATGATGCAAGGGACGTTTGGAAGAAACGTACCTAGTGGCGTTTTTTGGTCTTTGCCTATCCTTTTGGGAAAAAAGACATGATTTGATATATGTATGTACGTAACAGTTATATTTCTATTAAAACCACATTGTAATTTTATTAATGCCTGATATGAATATTACAACAGCCTGTAAACCCAGAGCGAGAACATTAAATTCCTAAATTTTTCTGACAATATTACTCATAAAGTACTTAAAGCCATAAGTTCAATAATATTTCAGTAAATCCTGTAGAGTACCTACTTTTCCAGTTCGCGCAAAATATTACCAATATTGCAATAGTGCGAACTACTTACGTTGCGAACTTTCACCGAAATGCTATAGTGCGGTCACAGCTTAATAAAATGATAGACATTATTTTTATTCTTTATTTTTAATTCGGAATGTGTTCATATTTCGTAATAGGGTTCAATGCTCCCTGGCACTTGTCATCGACAGATTAGCGGCTTTGTGCTCTTATTTATTACTGGCTACTTTTAAAAACATTGTGTATTTGAATTTGGAAGTGTAAAAAAAATATTTGTAAACAACTGTCAGATTAAATGTAAACATGAAATCTAGATGATATGAAAATTGTAGGTTAGTTTATTGAACAGAGAAGTTAATAATATTTTGATATAAGGGTTTTTAATGGCAACTTCCGCACTTAGAATTGTTCTTGTGTCGCGGGGACTTTACGAACATACAAACAACGGACACTAAGCTCAATCAAACCCGAAACAATAATTTGTGGATCGAACAAATAATTGTTTGGGAATAGAACCCACGATCTCGTGACGCAATGGCAGCAGCGAGGCGACCTACATGACTACGCCACTAAGGCAGCTAAGATTAAAAAGTTAAGGGAGGAGGGTTAAAGATTAGAACCAACACGCAAATTACATAATTGTCGCATAGTTTACTACCGCCTACACAAAATCCAATACGTTTGAATATGTAACACATCAATGTTGCCAAAGCGAAATTATTAGCACAACATATACATAAAGTTTCGCTTCATTTAACCGTTTATCAATAAATTCATTCAATTTAGCACATAATTATGAAGTCTGTAGGTAACTTTGCTTCGTGAAGTGTTCAGATGGCGCTTGAATCTATGAAAGCCTCTTTGTCCTCGCGACCTGTTTAGTTCTATTGTGAAATATGAATAGTGTTGTCATTACGATTAAACTTTGAATCGTATTCATAAGCTTCTCTCTGTATACTCACTACTCTGTGAATGTTATTTGAACTGTGAATTTATTTCTTTTTTATTAAAAACTAGGGGACTAAAATTGTATCCCGTTGATTTCGTGCCTGTGGGAATTTAGATCCCATCAATCCCATACATACTTTGTACGGTTTCAAAATGTATAAAAGTGTAGGTAATAGTAATAGTAGTGTATAGTGTGGAAAATTAAATTTAAAAAATCATTACACTCTTTTCGTAACACATTCTCAACATATTCAAATTTAAACATATTAAATGCATTTTTAAATGTGAATGTGTAAAGTTTCGCCATTTTATGTAATGTTGGCACGTATGGCTGAACGGCGTGCGGCTCCTGACAAATTCTATCCGGAAACAGTTTAAACTACGGGCCAGTGGCGGTAATATATTGCGAGGGAACTCGCGCTCTCGGCAAAATGTGAAGAATTACTATTGAAACTCGAATTTACTTAACTAGTTTTAAGTTTATAGTTTTATGAATTATGAGTTATGTAAATGATAAGATTCGTGGTTATTTTAACCCGTTACAGTCGCAGATGATGCAATAAAAAAATGCTATGTTTTTCTTATCTCTAGTTTTCGTGAGTTTACTTGATCATAAAAGAACTGATGTGCTAAACTTTATAGTTTGTTTAAGATAATGAAATACTGGTTAAATCGTCTCCTATCATAATCGAGAGTTTGGACCTTCCAGTTCAAAATATTTATCAGAAACGTAGTTCTTTAAATCTTTTCAAAATACTGTTTTATTTGCTGCACAGAATATTGCAAGTTGAAAATAACATATTTTGTAATGAGAAATAAGGCTTTACTCGTTTCCGAGTACCTGCTTTTATGAATTTACCGGAATTATCAATTTCTGTTTGAAACTGTTCCGTGAAAGTGCTTCAACAGACACAAAAGCTGCACATAATCTTTCAGAGAAAATTAATTTATATTTCACCGGTATTTTCGACATATTTATTTAATGGAAAATACGTAGAAATTTCATTTTAATATTAAATACTTTTGAATTCTCATTATGCATTTATATTTACATATACATATAAAGCATATTTACCTGGATATTCATTGACATAATATGTTGGCAAGGCTCTGCATGTAAATGCAAGCCGGTGCATTTAAATAGTATTTACATTTGAATATTTGTTATGGATGAATAAACGGGGCTGCTATGTAAATTGACTCGAAAATTGGTAGGTTATAGTGCTTCGATCTCATGATAACGTTAGCTGGTGAGTGGGTTAGCTATGAAATTATGGGACAATTACGTAAGTTTGGCAAGTATACTAGTATTTATTACTCATTGACATAGAAACTTCTGAATAGATTTTAATGGGATTTGAAACAAACAGCCTTACTTTTAACTTCAGAAAATCAATAATTCTTTTCATACGAACGAATTCGCGAGCAGAAATTAGTTGTTATATAATATTTTATTCTCAATATAATATATTATTGTTTCAATATTAATATATTCCGAGATATATTCGGTCTTTTTCATTAATAGTGTATGGAATAAATTAACTCTTGGCTTCGAGTGCGGGAGTATTGTTTTCCGATACGTTCCTGGACTGAATATCTTTGATTATTGAGGGAACCTTCTTAATAAAGGCTTGCTTAGCTGTGGCTTGTTCTTTGATGAGAAAATACCATCTATTTATTAATATTATTTGCTTTTTTATACTCGAATGTATAGTCGTGGCATGCTTTTAGCGCGAGAAAAGTGTCGAGTATATTTAGCGGTAGTTTATCTATTCAATTGCGTTTTTTCATATAAGCTTAAACGCTTTTGAATAGATAAACTACCGCTAAATGTACCTCAGAAACTGGGGGTAAGAGATATAAATAAAATTAACTTTGTACTACCCAATCATCATTATCAGCCTGTCCTTCCTTCCAACTATGTTTTAGTCGGCTTCCAGTCTCACCGGATGCAGCTGAATACCAGTGTTTTCACATGGAGCGACTTCCTATCTGACCTTCACAACCCAGTTACCTGGGCTATAACACGATACCCTTCGGTAAGACTGTTGACAGACTTAAGACTGTAGCTTTGGACTACTATTGCTTCAAAAATATGTTTCTTAGGACTTATACTAAGAGCTTGATCCCATGAAGCTTTTGAGTATCTTACAACATTGATTAAGTCTAAAAATAATTCACCCTGCTGAATTATGAGTCTAACAAAAGGGTTTAATACATTTTGCCCTCGCAACGAGCCGTAATAATATACGCAAATCAAAATTAAACACAATTGTTTGCATGAAAAGGCTCGCATTTCACCTGAAACCATGAAACGATTGTCAAAATATACCTTTTCAGATATCAACATGACAATGGCAACTCAAAATACATTTAATGCTTCAACAAAGAGGAATGGAATCTATATTATAATAATAATTATAACGAGGAAATATTTGTATGTATGTTTGTCAATCTTTTACGCAAAAGCTACTACTTAGCTACTACATGCAAAATTTTGTTCTCCTACAGCTTGAAACCTAGATTACCACCACGTAGGATACTTTTCACCCCGGGAAATGTATTCAAGCGGACGCAGTCGCGGGTAGGAGCTAGTAATTTATATTCGCGGAAAACAATAACCCTATTACAAAAATATGATTTACGCTTATTACAGTGACAATTAAAATTATTTATTTGACATAAACGCGTCGCGTCACAGGCCGTTGGCGCGTTTCCAAACGAACTATTAATACGATACAGATAATATATTTTATAGGTGCAACAGATTTATGTTTACTCTGTGCATGGTTTACGCGGGAATTGGCTCTGAATGTTTTGAATTTCGAATTGTTTTGGAACGCTTTGATGGCCTGTTAGCTGTGGTTATTTGGGTGGATCAATTTAGTTCTCACTACTATTTTAATTTGTCAAATATTGACCTAATTAAGTACCAAGTCTTATATCTTCATCCTCAAAAATAGTGTTAAAACTGAAACTGATTTTCAAAAAGAATTTAGCTAAGCTCTTTCCATTGCAGTTTAAATTAATCAACAACAACACACGATATTCAGAAATAGGTCTATAAATCTTAAAAGTTTATTTTTAATTCGAGACGTTTAACACTAAAACTTTCAATTAGATTATCTAAATGTACATTGAAAAAAGAGCATTAATGGAGGTTCATTTGTATCACATAAAACATAGCTATTCTTACCACTAAATAAGCGATATTTTTATTCGAAAATTCGGAAATATGGTACAATTTTCGACATGACCTTGGTTTAAACATATGTGTCTTGAAGAATGAGAGGTATCTACGAATAATACGCCTTTCTTAGTACACGTTTCCAAGACAAACGAGGTGTTCGTGAGTAAAATATGTAAGCATTAAGTAAATACAGGACATTTAGTTGCAAGTACGTATAAAACTCATTCTTTTCTCGACAGAGAAAATCTCTAAGACATTACACGGTGTAGCGTGCAATGATTGCGAACGAGAAATAAATGTGAGAGAATGTAGTAGGGGATTCCTTTTGTAAATGGAATGTCTCGAGTAATGAGTTGAGGTTGCAGTGTTTTTCTTTTTAATAGAGCTTTGACAGAATGCGTTTGAATTTCGAAGAATATTTTCCCGCCAAAACCATTGAATTACTGAATTTTTACCCAATATGGCAGCTTCGCAGTAACAAAATTTCCTATTAAAGATATTTTAAATAAATCGGTTATTTGTCGTATCTTCAGAATCATAGCATCAATAAGACTTAATTTACAGCTTTTTATGCATCTTATGGCAATTTTGACAATGGTTTTCATACATCTGCTGTCACTTTATCTAGTAGATTGGTTATCTGACTCTTATTCATAAGCTTTGAAATTGATCCCTAATAAATGATAAGAAATTATGTTTTTACTAGTTCATTGTTCTTGTAAAAACAGCATAGTAGGTAAAAATAACTTTTCTCTTGAGGATTATTTAAAAGCCAAACAAACATTTTACCTGACGTATATAAATAAAATTTTCTTTGTAAAGAATTCAAGTTCTTAGAAAACAGATCAAAAAGCGATATAACAAAGTTGGAAAGTTATCCGAAATTATAAAACAATGATTATAGGTTCAATTAAATACAGCTTTGCTTTAAAAAATATAAAAGAATAATTATGTTTATGAAAGATCAAAGAGCCACAAACTGTCGCACACCGGTACAGATTATAAATAATTCTGTGACGTCATCACTGTGTGTGAGTAATTTTTCATAAAAAATATTGTTTTTGTGGTTTCGTTTGAACTCACGTTTGAATAATATAACATGTCAAATTACGCGTTCAGTAATTAATTTTATATACTAATTTCCTTGCGCGTGGCATTTATAGAAATAAAGCTACGTCTTGACTTAGCAGAAAAAGAAAGAAAATAATACTAATTTTGAGCAAAAACCAGGTACTCTTACTCAAACCAGGTACTTGTAGTCATCACATAAATATTTGTCCTAGTTGGGATTCGAACCCACGCTACGCAGCTCGACGACAAAATTTTAACCTCTGCGACCAACGTGTATAATTCATTATCTCTTAAAATAATAAAGTATGAAAATATTCTTCAAAGATTTTAGTCGCAGATGCTAAAATAATAACGTTGGTATATTTATTTGTTTTGTTTCGTTCTGAAATATGTGTGTTGTTGAACACAGTGACTGTTACAGTTTGTTTGTCCATGTTCTTGCGGTGTTTGACCGGAATATGCTTGAGAGTGAATTATATTTGATGGGTATATAAATATTCGAATGCTTCTGTGGCGCGGTCGGTTGTGTATCCGACTGATGACCACGAGGTCCCGAGATCGATGCCCAGATCGGACAAAGTATTATTGGTATTTTTTTAAATTTATATTTAAATTATTTTCAATAGTAGTCCGGAGTTTGATATGGTGCCCGCTATAAGGCAATAAGCTAAGCCCTCTATTACCTATAAATTATTTATCTGCCTCTAGTTGTCCGGTAACAGGATAGCTATGTTGGTAGTCGGAAAGACTCGGAATGTCAAAAAAATGCAGTCTACAAGGACCGACATCGTAAGCGTCTAATCTGCGCATAAAATCAGCCTTACAAACAAACAGCCTAAAACATCGTCCAATATGACTTATGACGGGGCTATGATACTTAGTAATTAATAGATACGACCCAAGAGAGTGTTTGTACGGAATAATTTAACATGTCAAGTCTATCCCTTCGTAAGCGTTGCGTGGGTAGTTTAATATTAATATGTTAAGGCTTGTAAGTTATTGCCTTATTGGTCAACGATGGTTGCGGTTTAAAGGACTAGATATACAAGTTACGGTTAGAATATGGTTTTACTTTGCAAAGTGTTTGTCGCAGGGCCATATGTTTGATTCATGAAATTGACAGCATACCGTCAATTCCATTTATTTTTTTATTGTTTGCTAGTAACCTTAAGTTTTGGTACGTATTATTGTAGGCAAATAAACGTCTTGTTTTTTATTAGATAGAAGCATAAATTATGGATAGCAATTGTATCTTAAAACACCTGAAAATGTAACATTATAATATATCATGCTAGATATTTTAATAAAAACAATACAAATACATAACATCCCCTTAATAACGTAAAAAAGTCAGCCATATTTAAAAACATATGAACTTATTACAATCAACTTCCATTCGAAATATGAACACTCGAACAAACACACTCAACGTTTACGAGAACAAATTTCCCTCGTACTTTTTTTCTTCTATTGTGTTGCCAACATAAAAATTCCAACGGTTGCGCCAATGAGGGGCGGCGGAGGCTCAGGGGTGCCAATTTTACGGACCAATGGCGCGAGAGAGCCGATTGGAAAGCGCTGATGACTATGTACTGATTATATTCCATGTTCTAATTTTGAGTGCGTACGATTTATATAATTTAATAATATGTATAATGATTTTTATTTGCTAACATATAGGTATAATAATGTTATTTTATTTAGATACTGAATAAATATTGTCTCTCACGAACTTTGATAGTTAGAAAGTTTAAATTTTCACAGATGATGTTTTTGTGTTCCCGTTATAACAACAAATATCACAGAAAAACGTAAAAATAAATGATATTTTGATGTTTTTAATTCCAATTCGCACTTCGCTGGTTTTATTAACATTATTTTGTTATATATTATATCATTTCCGATTTATCTGAACGAAATAACGCTAATAACAGTTATCTGGCCCAGGTGTCTTTATCGTTTGGACAACAGTCTGTACCCTTGCACATAATTATCTCTTAAACAAACTACGAAATACAAACGTTTAGTGTTGCCAGACTAGTAATTTTCGCATCAAACCCTTTCAAGTAACACGTAGCACTTAACTGTTCTCTGTCATTTGTGGTGTTGCCACTCAATAATTCAACGCGGAATGCAATGTGTTTGACAACATTAGTTTTGTAAGGGCTATAGAATTATTGGCTATTATTTAAATATTAAAGGAAACACATTTTGATTTTAAACTAGAAATGACTAATATAGTTTTATTAGTTTAAAGTAAAAGTGTTGTTTTTCAAAATGTCTCTTTTATTGTTAGACTTTCTAAACTTAGTCCGTAAAGGTTTTTAGCCAGGAAAGTTCTCTGTAACTGCTGAACCAATTTTGATAAATATGGAACCAAAAATATTAAACTCAATTGTGTCTAATTTAGATGAAGCTTTTACGTTATTCAGACTTTTCAACTTTGTAGAAGTCAAGTATTTTTTTTTTCTGCAGCATTACAATTTACCGTGCTCACTGGACATTGGTCACAACCTCACTAATTTCAAACACACCTTTTCACAACCCATTCATTTAAATTCATAAACAAAGGCTTAATCACAAAAAGGGTGTGTTTCATTGAAAACTATCGCCGTTGAGGGGCCGATGTTATCTGTCGCTGCGTTGTTGTCGCCTCCTTCCGACAGGTGTCGCTGGCGCTCAAAAGACGTCACTTTACACCCCCCCCCCTTCCCTCCTCTACCCCCTCCTCCCCCTCTCTCTCAGCACGATATGAGTGCAGTGAATGGAGACGGTTTTCAGTTCGTTTGTTCGGTTTGCAGTTTTAATAGGAAATGCAGTTGAATTTTGTGTTTGAAGTTTTGGTAACGGTCTTGACAAAAAAAATTGATATTTGTTTTTTTAAACGACTTAGATAGGCAGGAGATTGTCTATTTGACTTGTTGTTTGCTGTTATATGTTTGTTACTCGGGTTTTTTGACAACTTTGGACGGATTTTCATAAACTTTTTTTAATATTTTTGACGTTGTTTTTGGCTAACCGGCTACATACTTGAGTACATAAAATTACATTCTATCTTAATCCGTAGATAAAACAGTACAGAAAATATTTTTCTGTAATAACATGTGGTCACCAGCTCCATGCATAATTCTCACACCAACACATACCTATATCTCTTATTCACTCATTTAATATTACCTAAAGGGAGACAGAATACTAAAACATAACTTCTAGATTAATACAGATATAGAATATTCAAATCTAGAATTAATATATTTGGTCAAAGGCTTGTCAATGAATATTCAGACTATGTCGGGGCAATTCGGAATATGTCGGTTTATATTAACTGCCTCTGTAGTCTATGCGGTAGAGTATACGACTGCTGACCACGAGGTCTCGGGTTTGATCCCCGGGTCGGCAGTTTTCGTCGTTATATTACGTCGCATATTTTCAATCGAAGCCCGCACTTCGATAACGGGTCTGGTAAATAGCAATAAGCTCGCCCCCAATTACATTGGGCTAACATTACTAATGGCGAAACGTGAGTGTATATCATACATCTTAGATATATCATTATGAAGAAAACTTTTACAATTACTGATCTTAATAAAAGTAGCAAAACCTTATGAGTCAATAAAGACTATAATCTTCCGATGTCTTAACCCAACAGATAAATATTGCCTTATTAATTAAGGAATTATTATTTAAGGAATTTTCTATAATATCATTACGGAAATGTTCGTTCACAGCAAACTGAATAAAACCTAAAAATACCACAATAAGTTGAAAGCCCAAAAACCGTATAATTCCACGGAAAACAAGGCATCTAAATCAATTCAGCGCGAAGTATGTAATGGAATATTAAAGTCGTACATTGTATGGCCTCATACGAATATGATAATGTAATTCTTCGTAATGTGCCCCTGCTCATAATGTTATGAATCTCAAATAAATTACCTATCATATATTGTCGAATTTCCCTGTAGAGCGACTTCTGTTTTGTTGAAATGTTACTGTTGTGTAACTGGGCTTAAAGGTGGTTATGAAGCTGGTATTAATGATTTTGGTGCTTAAGATTACAATTATTTAATTTATATGAGGTCAATATTATTTACAACAACATAATCTTTTACACTATGTATACAAATAGATAAAAATAATAAATATGGAAAGCGCACTACTTTTTTTTCATCGCTGTCAATGGGGTACGTTCCCAGAATGCTGGCAGCATTGCCTTTACATTTGGTTCCTACATAAAACGAGCATTCATAGGATACAAGATCTATCGATTTTGATCTACAGGTGGAGTCTTTAAAAGGAAGTATCCCTTGGGTGAAGCTATGACAGTATTTTTTACCTTAAAACAGTACAGAATGATAAAAATAATTAACCCTGTCATGGATAAGGAACTCTGACGTTACTGCGGGGTAGACTTTTCTAGAATACTGACCAAAAATTAATATCACATTAACTTACGAAACAGTGGTAACATGACTAATATAATATTTATTTTAACATGACTAAACGAAAAAAAAAATTCGTAGATTTCAATATGTTTAGGTAAAGCAAGTGGATTTAACTAAACTATCTACAGACGCAATACAAACAAATATTAGTTTAATAGTAGGGTTTAACGCCCATCCAAATAAAAATCACAAAATATATTCAAAACCAAAACAAAACTTAATTAGTTTTTACTAAAATGTGTTTCAATCAGTGCAACGGTACTTGTTAATCTGCAACAATGATTGGAAGAGAGTAAAAAGTAACGATTACTGAACACGTTTCATGAGAACGACTGAAGCTGATCGAAGTTAGCTGATTGGATGTAGTAATGGGGTGGAAAGTTTAATCATATTGTTGTTATTAGTAGTACTAGTTTTATAAGTTGGAGTTCTAGAATAAATATTAAAAAAATAAATGAATAAATATTAATTAATAAAAACTCTAAGTACGTTCTGAACTTATAATATGTTTAAATTATCTTTCTTCTGTTTTAATATGACGGCAGGATTAGGAAGAGATACAAACCCCTATTTTAGCTGTTTTTTTTAATGTACTAAAAATAATCATCAGTCTAGCCTTTCTTTCATCTATGTTGGAGTCGGCTTCCAGTCTCACCGGATTCCGGATGTAATACCCTTTGCTAAGACTACATTGTCAGACTTTCAAGCCTTTAACTACTGTTAACGACTGGGAAAGATCTTTGAAAATGACAGCCTGGACGCACAATTTAACGTGTCTTCCGAAAGACGGAGGAACTCAGAACGTATAATATGATCACCCATCCATAGAACGACCTCAGCAAGCATAGCTTAACCTGAGAGATCGATCCGTGTGGCTGATATACTAATAATAACTGATTCTTAATTTTATCATCTTGACCATTGACCTACTTTAAGATCATTATCAGAAATTCATTGCCATTATTTCGAAGTGCAGAGTTAAGGGAAGGTTTTGCAAACATCAGATCACTAAAATTTAATGATAAGGTTGCGTAAGGCATTAGGGAGGAGGTTATACTGTTAAATAGTAACTCTAGATCTTATCTTACAGCTTTTGACTAGAATATATAACAATATAACAGTTAGTTTTTGTTTTCAATCATAAGAATACGCATATAATTTAGGGCAAGTTGCACGGGTAAGTATTGGATAACCTATTTGACAGATAGTTACAGTAAATATATTATGTAAGAGAGTGATAGCTTCTGATAAACTAACCGATACTTATTTAACAGTGGTAAAGCAAGGGTTTAGTTAATGTAACCCTTTACTAGCACTACGTTTTTCAGAATATCGTCAAGTATAACAGATTCAATTCCCCGTCACTGCTTCATCCATTCGTACGTAACATAGGCACAGCTGTTATATCCGCTAATTGAACTAATAGCTTCGGACGGACGCGGATTCAATTCCGACGCGACGCTCCACGGTAATAGCCCTGATGTGGCTTACTGTTATTGAACTGACTTTTTTAATCCTGTTGTGGATTTACAGTAAAAGCCAACGATAACCCATGCAACTATAGTAGAAAAATATATTTTTAAGCTTTTAATGAGAGAATAATGTACATACTATATTGTTGTCACCTACAGCTACTCTCAGTTTAATATGTTCAGTAAATAGTCCAAACTACAGGTTCTCTTTCTAATTTTGACTTTAAAAACGGATGAAAATATATCATACTCTGATATTGATCGCGCGAATGAATTGTGGTGTCAACTTTAGTTTATAATGGATTGGCAATTTATTTTTTTCTTGAAATAGATAAATACATCGATGGACTTTATTTTGACGTTTTTATTAATATAACCCTTTCTGTTTGTTTACAGGGGATTCGGCAAACAAGGATACCAGTGTCAAGGTAAGTTAACTACATCATTATTTATCTATATTTCCCTCAAACAACTGAGAAAAACAAGTCTTTTTAGAGAAAAAAAATGACCACAGAAAACCCGAAACCATAAACTTCAATATGAATTACCGGAAGCTACGAAATACGTAGCAGCTCTACGAAATGCTACGAGCACGGCTACGACGTGACGTGCAGCCTACGCGGCTACGCTACGTGTAGCGTGTGAGCCGTACTGTCACGCTCCAAGCGTCACAGGAACACTTTGCGATCTTTCTTTCACGCTTTTTAGAATGGAATTCTTTGACATACAGAGTTTGAAATCTTTTAAGAGGGCTTCGAAGATTTTTTGAAAAATAATATTTTGTGGTTTTATGATGAAACTACTCGTACGTGTGCATTAAGAATAATTAAAAACACATACAAAGTAAAAATATTACCAAACACTTTTTTGTTGTTGTGAGATAAAGGTCGCTTTTACACCCTTACTAATTAACCTTAGAAAAACAAACTAGCTTGAACCTTCCCTACCTTGATTTTCTTATACATTAATTTTGGACACCATGGTCTCAAATATACAGATATAACATTAATAGATAGCCATAACCACTATTATGCGATTCACAAGTAGTTGTTCCTTATCTGGTTGTACTTTGTAAAAGTTCCCGCGACACAAGAGCAATTCTTAGTGTCGCGGGTACGTCTTTAAAAAACCAAAGTAATAATGTATGTTTTCTTGTCTACAGTATGCAGTTTCGTGGTACACAAGCGATGCCACGAGTACGTGACGTTCACCTGCCCCGGCGCAGACAAGGGGGCCGATTCCGACGTAAGTATTACAACTCTATTTATTACGTGCTAAGGTTGATTTTTGTTTGAATTGTTTTTGAGGACTTACTGCATTTTATACTTTTGTGAGTGATATTAGTTAAGCGCCATCTGTTGGCAGATTTTGTGAATAACAGTTTGTCTATTAAAATTTTAGGCATTGGTAAGTTTCGTCATGTCTGAGTTTATAGTGTAATAATCGTGTATAGGAATATGAATGATGAATTTTAAACAAATAAATGCAATTTTTTTTTCAATTTCGGCCTTTAGTATAGAAGCCATGTTGCAATCATTTATAAGAATAGAAGTATGTTATTTTGTAAAACATAAAATATCACAAATGTCTATTTTAATCTTATAAACTTTACATTGTATTAAATATCTCACAACTTTGCCCGTAATACAAAATACATTCTAATTCAAATACCTAAAATACAAATACACAAGTAATTTTCCATCCAAAGCCAGGAGCATTTCAAACAAGACGTATTCATGTAGCGATGCAATTTAATAGTAGTGTAATGTGACGCGGCATCACGTCTGCAATCTCTCACGTAATAGTTTGTATTACAATACAGCGGTATTTGAATCACATAGTAAATGCTGTATTTAACCGAAGTAAATATTCAACAAAATGATTTCAAGCTTGTAGTATGTATATGGACTTCAGGTTAACCACTCCCTCATTCCGGGAGGAGACACTTGCCCAGCAGTGGCATATCAATAATATGAATAATTAATTTAAAATCTGAAAATTTTCCCATATACCGTTAAAACACAGACTTATCCAGTCATTCACAAAACACTATAAACGCACTTAAATGAATACTACACCGAAATACACAAGTAATTTTCCATCCGAAGCCAGGAGCACCTCAAACAAGACGTATTCATGTAGCGATGCAATTTAATAGTAGTGTAATGTGTCGCGGGATCGCGTCTGCAATCTCTCACTGAATAGTTTGTATTACAATACAGCGGTATTTCAATCGTATAGTCGTATTTACTAACTTAGTGACGTCATTTGCGTTTCCATCACTACTTTGAGAGATTGTATATTGATAATTTGTCTATGTAACTGTTAAATTAGGATGTATCTTAGTTTATGAATGTAAGAAACAGTTTCCTATAAATTTTAATAGGCAACATTTAGATACTGATATACCTAAGCGTTTTTGCATTTTAATAGAAGTGGTTTATTTGAATAAAACTCAAAGAACAGGTTAATCACTCAAAAAAAAAAAAGTAACTGCCAAAATGTTGCATTACATTTTGTTGCACTATATTGTATGGTCAGAAGTTTAAGTTTTGGGACCCAGAAATCAGATATTCATTTTATTGTGTCCTTATATAAATCTTACCTAAAACATAAGAAAACCGATCAAGTGCGAGATTGACTAGCGCACGAACGGTTCCGGACATTATTTATAAAAGCGCCAAAAAAACACAAACAGCAAAGTCTCAGTAATAGGGTCTAATTTTTACCTTATGGGTACGGAACCCTAAAAATATGTAGACAAGGACGCGGGTGCTGGCTAGTTAACAAAGAAATCAATAAACAAGTCTAGTATGCAGTAATAACATCATTGGATCTGCATATAAAATGCTTATAAGACTATCGACCCGTGCACCTGTTGTATTGGCTACTGAAATTGAATTCTAATATAAATGACACTGTCTATATTGGGCTCTTGAAACCAGTTAGGTTTTTTTTATGTTTAAAATGTAAGCTTTACTTTTGGGAATAAAGTGAGTTTAATTGAGTAGTAAGTATTTAACTTTAGGTTAAACTTATTTAAAGTTATATTTTTAAAATAGGAGATTTTAATTTTATCAATTCTTGTGACTTTACGTACCCATATTTTAGGTTATACTTCAAATATTGAATTTAGTTTAATACATTAGTAATTATAACGCATTAATAATGTAATATACTACTAGGTACTAGTTATTAGTAACATATTAATTAGATTTAAGCTATACCGGTATAATCTAGGGATTATTAATTATATTTGAGGGTAATTTGAGCAACAATATCAGTTACGTGTAATCATCTTCTTGATTAAATTAGGCATATAATATATCTTATTTAATATTGTATTCTAGTGTACTTGTAGACATTAGCCTTCCTAAGTACAGAGCCCCGCATCAGTACAGACATACTAAAAATGATTAAGACTTATTAAACTTTATCATATTTTTTGAGGTCATTAACGCAAAATCTGGAAGAATTACCCACTAAAACCTATATTGTGAATGTCCGTTAAGTGAAAAGCGCTTGAAAATTCGTTCAACAGTTTCTGAGTATATTACGAATAGATACGTAGATAGCCTCTATTAGGAGTTTTGTTGTCTTATAATAACTTAGTGATGACTGATGCATATGGTTATTCAATTTTAAAAAAGCACAAAATCAAATCATCATAATACCACTTACGACGTTTTTCTATCAAAGTTACAATAGCTCCAAAAAAAACGTGCTTACATCACCAAAGTCAAAAAGCATACACACACAATATTAAACAAATACCTATTTTCGTTATAGAGAACAGAATGGCCATACTAAATGAATATTACATGACATAAAAGCACGTTTTCAATTACAATAATGCATAAAGTAAGTAATATCGGCTCGCGTGCATGTTGGACAACGTGTGCGGCGTGCACTCAAACCTAATGAGTTCTATTGTATATTCGTTTATCACTTGTGGCTCTCAAAGTTTTGTTGAGACCCCTGTGTTTCTTATATTGCGGTATTTTTGTATACTTTCACTTTAATGAAAAAAGGATATTACAAATTAGATTGTTATTAGTCCGTCAGATAGATAATTAATCGATATTAGACTTATGCATTTATGTTTTATTAAGTAAATAGTATATGACTTGGTTAAACCATAATTAATGGGCAAAGCTAACCCCTTCCTAATTCGGAAGGAGACCCTTGCCCAGTAGTAGGGGTAGTAGTCATGGGTTAAAGAACAATTACAACAAAAAAGATTATGCGAAAACTTGGTATAGAATATACAAGACTATGATACTACTAAATACTATGCGCTAATTTGTTCTACATAAAAGTTTTGATTATATTCTTATTGTGTTACAATTAAGTTTGAGAACCCGTGGTTTATTGTTAGCCACTACACTGTATACTGCGCCTTAGGGAATCTATGATGGCGTATTGATATAAAACCTTATCTTTATCCATCATACAACCTTTTTGTTAATTAAACAACCATATTTCGCTAATGTTCGTTTATTGCGAACTTGGCTAGGTGCAAAGGGTTATTGGATTTTAACTTTGTACCAACTTTAAAAATATCTCATTTAAAATTTAGATAAATTTAAAGGGTACTTTCCTCTGCCTCACTGTAGGTATATTATAGATATGCTTGCTAAGTGGGAAAAAACAAAAATATTTACGAAACAGAAAAGACCAATACTAAATTAATTATAGGTACGATAACAAAGAACCGAATAAATAATTACAATGAAATCGAAAACCTCAAAAATTCAATAAATCATGTAGTTAACTGTATAGAAGTTAATTAATTAATTTGATCCATTACTGCTATGGTCGTCCTTTCCCCGGGCTTCTCGGAGTCCTCCCTGAACTAGTGTGATGACGTCATCTTTGCGTACAAATTGGTATAATATTGAAAACAAGACCATGTTCCTTGTCATTATGTTTTTACATTTAACCCTTTACTGTCCCACTGCTGGGAACGGTTGCCTTCCTGGACGAGGGAGGGACTAGGCCTTCAGTCCATCACGCTATAGAAGTGCCGCTTTAGGTCTTGGCATGCCCTCAAGAATAATTGAATAAGTTTTTTTTCTATATAAAACCAAACTAGTCGTCTTTCTCTTCTTAATTTTTTTTCATACCATAGCAGGGTCTTGTGCCTGAATTCATAAACATTTTAATATGTGTAACTACAAGAACAATACCATTACTAGGCAACCACAGAATTAATTAAATCCAAAATAGAACATTTTATTTTCTAAGCACTTGTATTAGGCATTGTTTGTCTACAAGAGTGGCTAATTAAAATTCGTTACAATCTTGCAGCCCCATTTAAATCTTATTGAGCAATTTTCAGACTAAAATATTAAGGGAATTTGTTGAAAACTATTTGAAAGATCTTCTAGTTGTGCCTTTAAGCTATTTCTGTTAATAATGTTGAATCAAATGGAGTGAAATATTTTTGTTTTGCTAATTATATAATGTTTTACAATGTCGTTTGCCCCGACTAACCGAAAACCCATTAACTTAGGGTTTAATTTGAAAAAATATGATTATTTTCGTGACCTAAATAAGTGTAATTTTTAGTATTTACTTTAATATCAAAATAATACTGACTAGTGTAAAGTTTAAGTGGTACTCAACAATCTCAAATAAATAACTTGAGTCATGCTTAAATAACTTGAGGGACTGTCGTATGACAATAAGAATATGCTAGGATGTCTTTTGTATTAAATTTTAAGTAAGTATTGAGGCGCCCATAGCCAGTTGCGATCACCGGTCTGACAACGAGCTGTGGGTGAAGCAACCGTTGGCGCGGTCATTCTATAGGTGGGTAACCGCATAGTGGTATTTGAGCTGGGCGTCTCCGTGCTTTGGAGGGCACGTAAAATGTCGGTCCCGGTTGTTATCTACTAAGATAACAGTCGTTAAGCCATGTCAAAGGCCTTTCGGCGGCTTGAACAACTTTGACACTAGGTTGACCACTAACCATACGATAAGAAGAAGAAGAAGAATAAGTATATTTAGTTGTGTTAAATATAATCATATTACTCAATTTGGTCAAATCTTGACATATACATATAGATATCTAAGTTTAAAGTACATAACCAAGTTACTACCAGTTCGGAAGGTACAGCCAGCAAGAACGTAATCTATACTAATATAATAAAGCTGAAGAGTTTGTTTGTTTGTTTGATTGTTTGTTTGTTTGTTTGTTTGAACGCGCTAATCTCAGTACTACTGGTCCGATTTGAAAAATTCTTTCAGTGTTAGATAGCCCATTTATCGAGGAAGGCTATAGGCTATATAGCATCACGCTACGGTCATAAGGAGCGGAGTAGCAACGAAAAATGTTACAAAAACGGGGAAAATTTTGACCCATTCTCTTAGGTGACGCAAGCGAAGTTGCGCGGGTCAGCTAGTACATGATATACCACATATTACTTTGTACTGTCAACAAAAAAGTGAACTTGTACAAAGAGCAAAGTAAAACAAAGCTGAATATGTAGTGGAAGTTCGTCTTATCGAAGCTCAACCATCCATTACAATGGCTTCCATATTTAATGCAACAGAATAGCCAACTCGATGCAACTGTAGGGCTGACACATTAAATAGTTTTAAATGTAAAGCGAAAGGTCCCTTAGACTTAATATTAATTTTTGGCACATGGTTTGTCGCAGACACAAAAAAATTTCGTTCTTTTATGGTCATATACATATGTACAATAAATTAGTAGTTATGTCGGATTTTTTATGGGAAAGCATTATATTATTATTTTCCTTGCTATCAGGTCATTGAATTTGTATTTAAAATTCTGTATTTACTTTACAAATCTATAGTTAAACTGAATAACCAAAATATAACTCTTTCAAAAATGATTAAATCCTGTTACTAAACAATTAATTGTCTGTTATTTTCCGAGTCAAGTAAGACATCCAGACTTCAACTTTAAACTTAAAATAATTTTACTACTACAGCAATGTTTAGGAGTCAGTGGCAGCCCTAGTAAAGGAAAACAATCCTGTTGTTCCACGTCGAATGCATTTGCTATTTGTTACGTACGTAGTACAGACAGACAGACAGCCTCCGGCAGGAAGTGAACATTACTTATACTACCTACTAACTATATGTAGTTGTTCTCTAAAACTAAATGTTTTAGTATTGGAAAAACGATTGATTTTTATCTAATTAATTGTCTCATCAAACCTATTGAGGTGTATCAATTATATAAATGAATAAATGATTTGATTTTGATTTTACTAATTGTGTAGTTTATAGATAAGTTAATAAGTAATAATAATACTACTAACATAGAGTAAAAATATTTTATTATATATTTGAAAAATCGCATAAGACTAATTTTTATTTATTAATTTGAGTCAGAAATGTGCATAATGTAAATGCAGAGGAAAATTGAAATATTCCTCTAAATCCAGCTGGAACCTAAATGAGACGATACGACAGTAAAAAAATCATTTAATCTTACTTTCTCCCCATTCTTAACTTAGATAAAGTATTGTTTCAAAATAATTACACTCTACAAAGACAATAAACTTTAAACTACAAAAGTCTAATAAAATTCAATTTAGAATCTACACAAAACTACAACAAACATAACATCAGTTGCACAAACTAATAAGTGTAGAGAGATTGCATTTAATATTTGTCGGTACAACGCCCTCTACCGGCGGTATAGCTGAGTCTGCAACAAATACAACTACCCACGCTCAATGAAACCAATTACTGTTCATACAGTAACGTTAATTGAAAATTGTGCTTTTTTCTCTTTAAAACAGCTAGCAGTCTAGTTTGTTTCATAATGGATTTTTTTAGTAATGATCCTCATTGATATTAATTTGTTTTGTGCAAGATTCTAGTGTAAGCTTTAAATAAATTAGTTTTGTTTGAAATATGTTGTTGGAGTCGTGTTTTTTACGTAGGTATGTATATTCGGTTTTATTAAAACTGTTGGTATTTCAACTTGCAGTAATTTCGAAATATGACTTTATAACTAGGTATGTTAAACTAAATTTTTTGTTAAGAACCACTACTTTAAACTAGAACTAAAGACATTTTAACATAGTTATTATCTGTGAAACAAACCGGCACATATCTAGGTAGTATTAATAATACATAATGATCAGAACGGACGTAATAAATAGTCGTTTTGTAAACTGCTATTACACCAACCACAAAAAGCAGTTTAAACATAAAATAAAAATGCTTATTTCCACAATTCTCTGCGGTACAAATTCACCGCGCAGATAATACACGAACTGTTTTTAATAACCATTAACTTTTGAAACGAGTTAATAGCGATTAAAATAATTTATATTTCAATAACCGCGGTGCTTTCAACGCGTTTTTAATATTCTCATCGTTTTATGTTCAACGGTTAACATGAATAAAAGTCTTGCTTTTAATTTTTCGTACATTTTGTATAGATATTTGGATTGAAAAAAGGGTCTGGAGGAATCAATATATAGTATAGGTTACTGAAAAGGCGTATATGAAAATTCTATGTTTATTCAATATCTGGGAAATATGGTTTTGTATCCAAGAAAGAGGTTTCAACTAACAGTGTAATAGTTATCAAGTTTATTTATTGAGTAAAGCAAGTAAATGGTAAAGGTAGGGCGTCAACGATATTGTTCCTAAAAATTACCCTCTTAACATGAAAATAACACTTTATTTTAGATATTGGACACAAAGGAATTGCCGTTATAATTAAGATCTGACTTTAGCTTTAAGATAATCTACTTTTTATCTAGATAATCACAATACGGTAAGTTTATATTATAAGTCTATGTAATATTCACAATTCTCCCGAAAAGTAGTTCCCACTCCCCCCAATAGAATCTATTGAACTTGAACCACGAAGTCCCATGTCCAGAACAGCACGTTAACAGGATATATGGCCAACAGGATACTCGCACGAGACACAACTTCCGCGTCCACACGTACTCGTCGCCGACCTTCTGCGACCATTGCGGCTCCCTGCTGTACGGCCTCATCCACCAGGGCCTCAAGTGTCAAGGTATCAGGCCAAGGACTAACGCTTGGACATGCTTCGTGTTCTAGAACTCTCTTTACAGATCGGTGATGGTGCTTTCTGCTAATGCTTTTTTTTTACTTTTTTTCGTGTCCTTCGCTCTTCTTCTCCGTAGGTTAATGTTTAACTCATTATTCAAGGCCCCTTACTCTAATCTAAGCTGCTTTATTAATCCGATGTTTATCATTGCAAAGGCGGCCTACGCTCCTCACAAATGGAACACATGGACGTTCCTTGCTCCAACTTTTTGTGACCACTGCGGTACTTTACTTCATGGTCTCGCCAGCCAGGGATTTAAATGCGGAGGTATAATATAGCAATGTCTTTAGAATGAAACTAACGAGAGGAAACTAGTTCCTGGTTAGCGAATGCTTTAACACGAGACGAAATGTATGCCTTTGCAACTAAAAGAATATATGTTGTCAGCACAAGACGGTTCCAAGTCCACGGTATAAATTCCTGTTTAGTGAGACAAAGAGAATTCCTTTGCACGAAATGTCTGGATCGTGAGTAAATGTGTCATTTAAAATTGTCTCGAGTATTAAAGACGAGCTCCCCTCGCCTCGTAGGTGCGCCCGGCTGCGCCCGGACTGAACATGCTTCTACTCATTTATTTGTTCTTTGTTCTGTTAGTTTGTTCACTCGATACACTGTGCCTGACTTCACTAATGCACTTAGTTTGTTTCTCATCGAAGTTAGACGTTGCATTGTATGGAGCACTTCATACGTAATACGTTATGCATTCATGTTAAGCGGATTATTTAGATCGCTACGCTTGCTTTTGTAATATTAATGGGTATATAAGCCTACTTGCTCGTTAATCGATATCATGCTCAACCGCCTCGATATAATTTCCTCTTCTCTCTACATTAATAAACATCAAGTTACTTTACGTGAAAGTTTTCTTGCCGTCGCGCAGAAAATTTATTGTACATCATAAAATATAACGCCATTTTATTTTCTCTTGGTTTAATACAGAAATATGTTTTAGTGGCTATCATTTTACAGAATATCAATTTTGAATTTGATATTCTTATTGAAAACACTTTTGTCGGCAGATACTTGATTATTCAGTTTTATTACTTATACTAAAGATTAAATCCCGTGCTAAATTAAACCTTACAGCACCATTACAACCATACTAACTACAAAATAACCTTTAAGAGTAACCAAGCCACGTAAACCAAAATATGTTACTTTTACACTTGAAGACTAATTTTAGCCCATAATTCGATCTGACGTTATAATAAACTAAGTTTTGATAGCAATTATTTCTTGTTTCCTCTACTAAATTGTACGTACATATAATATAATGTACAAGTAAACGTTGATCAAGTTTCAAGCATGTTAGAAGTTGTACCTCCCTCAGTTTCGCGTTATTTTATTAATTATTCGTAGGCGGTTGCGTAACCTTCCTAATATTATAATTATTCAGGGGAATTAATATGTTTTGCAAGTACTCTGTTTATGTTTACACGCTTTGTTTAGTTAATGTTTTGTATTTTGCCATTATTTGTGTTGTTGCCTGCTTGCTTTTTGTTTTTTTTTTAATAGGAACCGATTTTTCAACTGTCAATTTTTACGTTTCTGTCAGATTTCCGAACGTTATCTGTAAGAAACGTCAAAATTATATAAAAAAATGACTTACGATAAAAAATCGGTCCATTAAATATTGTTTATCTTTTGTTTTTTTTAACGTAGGTATACCATTTTCAATGCGTAACAATTTGAAAGCAGATTCAGAGTTTAACATGTTTTTTTCGTAGATTTATTTTTGAAGTATTTAATTTTAGATAATATCTTATCTAAAAAGCCAAATAAAATAGAATTGTTACGTACAGAAATGGTCTTGTTATTTTTATTTTGCGTTAGATTCTTATAGATTTTATCTTAAAAGTTTATAGTGGACATAGATTCTACCTTCTACTTTACTCCTTTTCTATTTAAGACTATTTTGCTATCTTTATCAAGATTTTATTTCTGTGTGACCTTTGTAAGCGTCCCGATAGGTACAAGTAAGTATACAAAATAAATATTAAACTATCGCAACTTTATAAAAAAAAGTAATAAGTGACGTATTAGAACAAAACTATAAAGACTATTTAATGACGCTTTTAATTGCAAACTAAGATTTGTTTACCCATATTCGATTTTCTTTGAACGATAATATAATTTCGTCACTAATTAAAAATAGCTCATGTAGGTATTTATACCTGTAGAAAAAGTCCAATAATACGTTCCAAAGTTACGAACTCTTAACTAACACTACTTCAAAAAAGCTATTCTTATCCGCAAACTATTAAAATCAACATTAAATTCTCAATCTCTAACTAAATCTTCGTATTGCACAAAGCTATCGCTTAATGTTAACCAGTGATGTCCATTGCACATTGCTGTGTATTCTTCTAATGTTACATCAGTAGTTATAACGTAATGTATGGTGCAGCATGCGACATGAACGTGCACAAGCGGTGCGAGGAGTCGGTGCCGAACCTGTGCGGCTGCGATCACACGGAGCGCCGTGGACGCATACAACTCGTCGTGTCTACGCAGGGGAATAAGCTCACTGTGGAAGGTAAATATAAGAAAATG
This sequence comes from Anticarsia gemmatalis, assembly GCF_050436995.1. Lineage (NCBI taxonomy): Eukaryota > Metazoa > Arthropoda > Insecta > Lepidoptera > Erebidae > Anticarsia > Anticarsia gemmatalis. Next base: position 10,627,578 of record NC_134757.1, on the reverse strand, counting down.
TTTATTTTTAAACTATTTGTTCCTAACGATATTGGTTAGAAAACGCTTGCTGGCCCTTGCTTGGCTTAGAAATACTTCAAGTATTTCTAGGGTAAACTATAGGCCCGACAGTTTTTTCAAAACTACCGTCTTATCTTAGGGCCAAAGTTACTATTAACTCTCGTGCTGTCACTGTTACTTTGACTACTGTTGTAGCGCCTGTCGTCTATTTTTTTTAACTCATTAAAATCAAGTGTCGCTTAACTATTTGACTGCAAATGTCACGGCTTGCGCCCACAGACGGTGCAACCTTTGCCGAAATTGCCGAAAATCAAGATAAATATAAGCTCAAATTAATGTTGTAATCTTGTTGTATACAAATAGACAGACTTTCCTAACCATTTTGTTATTATTAGCCACAATCATAATAGAGCATACAAAATAAGTAACCTTTAGTACAAAAATATCACTCTGCACGACGGACTTATAGTTGTCTTGAGGACCCACGAAATTTAACAATAACTTATTTCCCCAGTGAAACAAGGCCGCAACTTGATCCCGATGGATCCCAACGGTCTGTCGGACCCGTACGTGAAGATGAAGCTGATCCCGGACTCGGACAACGTGAAGAAAAAAACCAAGACGGTGCGCAACACGCTCAACCCCGTGTGGAACGAGGTGCTCAGCTTCGACCTCAAGGCTGAGGACAAAGATCGCAGGCTTCTCATTGAGGTACGCACAGTCAGCTCCAAAACGCGCTAAACATATTCAATCTTTCGAAACTCTATATTTGTTATATTACATATTATTCCATCGAGAAAACAGCTGACTAATGACATACGATAAGAGCAGACGGCTAATTTTACCTTCATATATTTATTAACATTTGGTACTAATGAGGTTTTGAAAATATGAAGATGTAAAGCGGCTAATGGAGCTGACTATAGTTTTAATTGTAACGTTATATATTACAAGCGAACTGTGCTCACGACCTCACTTTTATCCCCCAGTTTGCCACCTTGGTAATGGTTTGAGAAAAAATGTAGCCCATGTTGAACCTTGGGTCCTTTACAAAATTTCTTTCAACGGTTTAGTTGAGAAGACGTCACAGAAAGACAGACTTTCGCATTTGTAACAATATGTATGTAGTAAATCCATACTACATACATATCCTCATTCAATTCAATTCAATTGATGGCTAGAGAAAAGGAAATAAGTACAAGTCTGGAAGTCCAGCTGAAAGAACTGCTCTCAGACTATTAAACACAACTTTAAATAAGAAAGCAATGTTGCTGAATTTATTTAGATGAATTTTAGAACTACTACTAACTAGTATTCCAGAGTAGTATAGAATTACATTTAAAGTAACAAAATACAATGCATAAATACTCGAAACCCCGGGAGCAAAGCAATGCAAATAAGCGACTTTATTTTCTCAGATAAGTTATATATAACGTTTATTACGCATAATGAATGAGTACTAAAGTTGAAATTGTAATTGACGCAAAGTGTGATAAAATTTCAATATTGTTAGAACAAAGAAATGAAACTAATTACTTTATTACAATTTCAAAAGATCTACTAAATTAGCCACTATCTCTTACTGTAACAAGTGCACAATGGATTTTAATTACTATTCTCAACGGGACTTAGTTACAAGCGCGAAGATTTTGATAATTTTATATTAAAACGTTCCCAAGTTTTTAATTCGATTCAGTCTTCTCGGACTTGCAAATTAATTCATAATAGCTCTCATTTACGAATCCATTTGGAGCTCAACTATTCATAATATATGAAATTTCTCATTAGTCGTTATTCATGTACCTTTTAATATTTTTCCCGGCTTAGTAACTCTCGTTTACAGAGAATATATTTACATAAAATTCGTGTACGAGAAAGGCTCGTGAAATGTTCTGTGAAAACATACCTGGAATTAATTTGCGAAAGTTTAGATTAAGCTTTGTTTATTTATACGTTCGTTTTATGTTAAAAAAATAATACTGGAATATGAAACAAGGGAAAATACCGCGAGAGTAAAGCCTCCTTAAGTGGAATAATGATTGTTCAACCATGAGCTTTTAAGTCTGTCGAGGAGAGGTTTCCCAAGAGCCTGAGATTATTTCACCTTCCTGTTCCTACTACCTTAAAGGCCAGATTCACAGCTTATGGATAAGTGTCTGCTTACCCAGTCAATAGATAAGGTGACATCAAAAATTTGAAGAATCCTAACAATTTGCCACTTGATAAACTAAGGCGCTGTCTCCGAGAGAATCGCGACGAGTCCGCCCTTGTATCGTCGGACAATCTTCACGAACGAGCGATAATTCCGCCGCGTATCGTCGCGAGTCGTAACGGAATCGCAGAGATTCCGCGGCGTCTCGTAACGGTATTCCCGCGTTTTCCTTGTTTAAAAAGCTTCTCGAAACAAGAGGCAACATTGAATATAAATGACGCTGCATTTGACAGCCCGCTCGCTGCGCGCTCGTCGCGATCGCGCGGCGGACTCGCTGCTTGTCGCGGCCGACTCGCGACGATGTATTGACGTTTCGCACGCTCGTTGACACTCGTCGTATCGCGGCGATATTATCGCCGTGTGGAGACGGTTCCATAGAGAGTGTATAGAAATACGTGGCACGACGATAATATCGCCGCGATTCTCTCGCTCGTGGAGACAGCGCCTAACCATTACCTATTCAGTTGTAGAGAAATCGGCAATAAGACTTTCATTACGACTCATTTAATTTTTAAGCTCCATAACTATTTTTAAGCTTCATAAAACAGCAACAAGAAAAGACCAAAAAATATTGTCCTCTTACAGATATGGGACTGGGACCGCACCTCCCGCAACGATTTCATGGGCTCCCTGTCCTTCGGTATCTCGGAGCTGATGAAGGCTCCCGCCGACGGGTGGTTCAAGCTCCTGACCCAAGAGGAAGGGGAGTTCTACAACGTGCCAGTGCCGGAGGAAGGCACAGACCTGGCCCAGCTGAAGAACCAGATGAGGGCCACCAGTGTGGGCGCCCGCAGACCACCGCCCCCGCCGGATAGAGAAGTACCGCATAATATGGCCGCCGCTGACGTCATCAGAGCGTCCGATTTCAACTTCATTATGGTGCTCGGAAAGGGATCTTTCGGCAAGGTATGTTAATAAAGTAAAGCTGACTCATACATACATATTATTACATATAGACATCAAATCACATCACACAATCACAGTTACTTTACCCATAGGGGAAGGCAGTGATCATAGATTTTAAGCTAACACAATATTTAATTAATGAATGTTAATGGATAAGCCAAATATAGTTTCATTCCTATCATAATTTAATTTAATTTAAATATGAATGAAACAATTTAGCTTGTCTCAATTCGGTCTTTCAAAATCTCACCACTCACTCTACCTTTTAATATTACCAGAGCAACGTTTAACTGAGCCACAACTTTTACCTGGGCAAAACTCTACTTTATCACATCCTCTGAAAACTCAGGTTTATCTTTTTTCAAAGCTTTTACTCTACATGGATTCTCAATTCCCATCTAATATACTATTATACCTGAAAAATGTTCCATTAGTATCAACATATTATGTTTGTCATAGGTGATGTTAGCGGAGCGCCGCGGCACGGACGAGTTGTACGCCATCAAGATCCTGAAGAAGGACATCATCATCCAGGACGACGACGTGGAGTGCACCATGGTGGAGAAGCGGGTGCTCGCGCTCAGCAGCAAGCCGCCCTTCCTCGTGCAGCTGCACTCTTGCTTCCAGACTATGGTAACATCGTCAATATAAAAAGCTACTCCCTTAATTCCTTTAGTTAGAGTAAAGATGAATTCATGAAATGTGCTGTCTTCATACATCTGAGATGTAATACGTTTACATGGTTCCCGGGTAAAGCACTAAGCGTTTTTATGGTCGTGCACCTTTCAAACAAGTGTGTCCCGTACGCAAACTTAAAAAATGGATCCGTCAGTGTCTTGCAGGCCTAGTATAACCATTCTTGGTTCAACTGCACTTTTGCCTTCGGGACTGCTAGGAAAGTATGATAAGATTAAGTTCGGTGTCACATAAAATACCCTGGATTTTTCTCAACACTTGCCATTTCTGTGTTGTTAAAACGATAACAAAATAAGCATTATTTATGAGTAGTATATTCTATTCTTCAATCTTCCAGGATCGTCTGTACTTCGTGATGGAATACGTGAACGGCGGAGATCTGATGTTCCAGATCCAACAGTGCGGGAAATTCAAGGAACCCGTAGCTGTGTAAGTAAACCCTTATTTTAAACACCATATTATATTTTGAAGAAGTTGGGCCCCGTACAATCTATTACAAGGTATACTGTTCGATAGATGATAATTATAACTTGCCAGTAAATCTTATTCCGCTTTTTATAGTAATCGATACTCTTTCATAGGAAGCCTACTAAAATATACAATTTTACATTTTGGAAGGTATAATAAACTAAGTGGCTGTAAGGAAACTCGTTAGATATAATTCAAAATTAAAAGTTATTAATAGACTGTAATATTAACATCATTAAATTAATATTAAATTTCAATGTTGCCTCATACTGACTACTCTGAGCGTTATACTTATATAAAACGTAATCTCTCAATGTTGAATACTTACGAAAAAAAAACTCTGCTATCAACGCTTGTAAATTAGGACATTTAATTACTTACTAATAACTTATGGCTCTATTTTTAAAAAAGACTCCACTCTCCCTTCATAGAAATATATATTTCCACGGCAAAAACCTAACCTGAGAACCTTGTAATTCCAGTTTCTACGCAGCAGAAATAGCCATCGGTCTCTTCTTCCTTCACTCCCGCGGCATCGTGTACCGCGACTTGAAACTTGACAACGTCCTCCTCGACCAGGACGGCCATATTAAGATCGCAGACTTCGGCATGTGCAAGGAAGGGATCACCGGTGACAAAACTACCAAGACCTTTTGCGGCACACCAGATTATATAGCTCCAGAGATCATCTTATACCAGCCGTATGGTAAATCTGTTGATTGGTGGGCGTACGGAGTGCTGTTGTATGAAATGCTGGTGGGACAGCCACCCTTCGATGGTGAAGATGAGGAGGAACTATTTGCTGCTATCACAGATAATAGCGTGTCTTATCCCAAGACTTTGAGTAAGGTTAGATTCTTATTGGATCTTTTTATTACTACAGGTGTGGTTTATGGATTTATTGCTTTGATTGAAATTGCATTTGTATTTCACTACTTTATAACAAGTATTCTTGAATTTTGCTAAACTTTGATCCTGAATATGATTTTCTTTTTCATTAATTACTACATGGTACCTATACTTTTTTTTGTCATTCTAGAATTCTATTGATGAGTGTCAAAAACAAAAAAATCGACTCTATTTCTCATTCCTTAGTTAAAACTAAAAAAAGTATATTATCATGACTACTTTTATGCTTATTTTAGAGGTTCCGCTATCCGTTTTAACCAGTCCTTAATTTCTACTTTCATTCTTTCCGCTGTTCTGCAATAGATTTGCTATAAAAATCTATCAGTATTTGTATTAGTCAAAGTAATTTTACTCGTACCTAGCTTCATAAAATGTATATTGTTGCAGGAAGCTAAGGACTCGTGCAAGTCGTTCCTGACCAAGAACCCTCAGAAGCGCCTGGGCTGCGGCGCGCGCGGCGAGGAGGACGTGCGCACGCACCCGTTCTTCCGCCGCATCGACTGGGCGCGGGTCGAGGCGCGCGATGTACAGCCGCCATTCAAGCCTAAGATTGTACGTATACTTCGTAGACAATTACTTTTTCAATATATTCGTGATCGGGAAAATTATTATTAGCAATTATACACCCTTTTTTCCTTGTGCCTAAAGGCGTTGGGAAGTGAAGAAATCCACATAAAATACAACAAAACTTTATCTAGAGCTAAATCTTACAAACAGTGATGGCCGAGTAGTGTAAGTTGACACCTTCCCGGTTCGAACCCGAGGCAGCATACCAATGTATTTTCGAAGCTATGTGTGTATTAGAAATAATTGTCACTTGCTCTAACGGTGAAGGAAAACATCGTGATGAAACCTTGTGTCTACCATGTCTAGACTTTGTTTGATACATTTATGTGGGCATGTAAAGTCCCTAACCTGCACTTGGCCAGAGTGCTGGACTCAAGGGGACCCTTGCTCAGCTTCATGGATTACTAATGCTTCTATACCAAACCATACATCTGTTCCTTCAATACATAATCGAGTTATTCGTTTCACAGAAACATCGCAAAGACGTGTCGAACTTCGACAAGCAGTTCACTCAGGAGAAGACGGAGCTGACGCCGACCGACAAGCTGTTCATGATGAACCTCGACCAGACCGAGTTCATGGGCTTCTCCTTCCTTAACCCGGAGTTCGTGCAACACGTCTGAGCGCCGCTGGTAAACACACTTTTAACAATCCTATTCAATGTTACATATTAAGATGATTTTATTCGATTCATGACTTAAAAAAAAAGATACATAAAATTGTGGATCACTACTGCTTTAAAGTCGGTTAAAACGGGTGAAAAATAACAAGGTGTAATTTGTACAGCATAAAAAATAAGTTGGATACTTTTTACTACTTGAAATTAAATCTAGGCTAGCCTTTTTTTACCTGGCTTATTTGCCAATTGTACACCACGTGAACAACACATCTTTAAACGAATTGTCTAAACGTCTCTAATTACTTACTTTTAATGAATCGAATACCTACTAGCACTTTATACATAACCTAAATCCGATTCAGCATTTGATATTGTTTTGACATACCCGTACATTGTTGCAGGGTTGAATTTCTCGTCATTATCGAAGCTGTCTGCGCGGTGGGAACACCCGCTACGGTCAGCCACTTCACTACATCTGTCGACTGTCTCTGTCACTCATACGACGTCGGTCGTTCGCTATCTCACTCTTGTTCATTGATCGTCGATTCTTGAGGGAATGCTATCTTAGGCTCTTCAGAGGTACGGTAGAAGGAATTTTGCTCATTCCCCTTATTTTTACTACTCTTAATTTTTAGTCGAAGATATTCTTACACCATCCAATACGACATGACTGTGTTTTTATTAGTTATTTTAACTTCAGCATCGATATCTCGTAGCGATATTCTCTCGAATCTGAACTCACTATTCTATCGTTATATCGATGTCGAATAATATAAGAGTAGTATTTTGTTTTAAGCAATAATTTATTTGACCGCAATAATTGGGAAATGTAATTCAACGAATTTCGCTAAGCAATATTAATTCGTGTTTTAACTTATACGCTCTCTACGTAACATTGGCAATATTAAGTTACTTTTGTGAGAATCACTGTTCAGAATCTCGACGCATTGGCAATCTCTATATCATGATCTTGGGGCCACTTGATAATATAAATAAATGTTGTTCTAGCCGCACAGTTATCACACTTTCTGTCAAAATACATTCTACTCTATTAGAATACGTTAAAGTCTATATTCGCTTGCAATTTTGACAGATCGCGTCAAGCTGTGCGGTTCGTTTCGTTGATTTTTCACGTTTTTCACATATCAGTGTTGTTTATATTGTAAATACTGGTCTGTCGTGTGGATGGCAATATTGATAAGCGTTTTTAATGTACCCGTACATATTTAGCTTACGTTGTATAGACAAAAGATTGCTTGGCTTATACTTTTTAATTAGAAATTGGCTTGCAATCTGTTCTTTTCGAAATTAGATCTTTTTGACGTTCGTCTGTTGTGTGACGTAAGCTAAATGTGTGTTCGAATACCGCAATATTATTTTAGCTCATTATAATTTGAATCTCTACTTATGTAGTTAGTATTTACTGTTGACTTGACCATTTTTGGGTGAATTTCATCAAATAATAATTATTAATACGCCCCTTTTTTGCCCAAAGATGTCATTAGTGTTTTTTATTTAGGCTGGTAACATTAAGTTTTCATTGTCTATGGTAACACGTTATTATGTTTTTAAGGTGTATTCACACTGAGGTGTAATGTATGGAATATGTATGGAATGTATGGAACGTTGTATGAGCTTGACTGTTAGCTTGTATGTATGATTGTGTGTGTGACTGTTCACTTGCATGCGTGTATGTTTCGTTTCGATTTTGATTTGTATTGATATTATGGTGGAAATCATTTCGGTTTTGAATTAATAGTGAGGGTGTAATTTTTTTGTTTGGGGTAAATTATCATAAGCATTTCAGTTTGTACATTTAAAAGGGGGATTAATTTTAATTTAACTTGTTATTTTTATGGGAGTATGCTATATTGTTGTGAATAATTTGGCTAACAAAGATTTGTTTTTAACTTCATTAATAATCAAGGGAATTTTATTTTTCGGAGTCGATTTTTTTTTACATATTTAAAATATTTTTTAATATTTTAATTAAAATACCCACATAATATCTATACAAATCGTCACAGCTGTCTGCTGTCAATAATCGTCTACTAAAATAGCCTTACTAACTTAATTAATATTATCGCTAATTAAAAATTACATTTTAAAATCGTATATACATCTTGTTAGATTAATCGATGTGGATTTAATAAAAGGAAAGCATTTGATTCTAAATTGAAATGTAATAAAATGACATTTAGGTGTTTTTTATTTTAATTTTTAGCTTAATGTTATATCTTTCAATAGTGTTTTGCCGCCATATTGAACGCGGCTTTGCTAAACAATATTTAAATAGGTAATATTGCATAGTGATTTTTTAAAAATTCTTTTCGTAGTTTTAAGTATAATTTAAGGGTGGTGGCTTATTTTCGCAAAAATTTTGAAGACAAGTAATTATTTTTTTTTATAAATTGATTCATAGTCTTATTCAAAAGGTAATTTTTTATTAATGAAATTTATTTTTGTTTTTGTTTTACATAATTAGTCGTGATATTATTAATTTAAATGAATGAAAACAAGCCATCACCGTAGGTTTACATCAGCTGGAGCGGGAGTCAACGTAGCGGGCGCGAACACGCAACCCAACACCCACCCTCTTAACACACATGCAGAAACACCCCACCCCCGTCTCTAGAGTCATGCAGAGACACCCCAACCTGTCTCTAGAGTCATGCAGAGACATCTCTAGTCAGAGAGCCTTATCTGCATATGCAGGCGTTCACTCTCTGTGCATGCATTTCCCAATCTCTGCATATAACCGTAGAACGCACCCCGTTATCCCTTTATGATGTTATAAATACTTTTTGATTGTTTGAAAATGTTCTTACAAACATATTATACTGGAAACTTAAGCATAAATTACTATCTATCCATAAAAATTAGAACGAAATTATGGAAAATGGCTTCTTAAGTATAATATTTTAATATTCTCGTAAGAATAATGTTTTCTATATTCAAAATAATTATAATAACATAAATAACAAACCTACCCAGCTAAGTCTTCTTTAAAATTAGAAATAAATTGCTTAATTCCGTTTCAATTATGAGTATTACAAATTATGTAAAGTAAAATCAATGAATTCAGCAGAAATTGTTTTTCAAAAGTATTATTTTTAAGCATTTAAGCAGCATTTCGGCATTTTGGACAAATTGTGACGTATTTTGTGACGTCATTAGACCAAACTGGCAATATTTTTGTGTGACTTAATTTATTTATTTACATTAAAAATTCCTTGTTTATTATAGGCTTTGTTTCAACTTTGTATTAATTATGGTCAAAAATAAGTTTCAAAATTAAATATTTTGATTTATTTCATATTTCAAAATTTTAATGTCACACGAATTAAACCGAAAGATATTGCCATATTTAAAATGCACCAAAAAAAATAACATCAATAAAATTATACTCATAATTCGTTTACTTCTAATTAGTGTCTGCTAGCTTTTGCCTTTAACACCCTACTTTACTCTGACTTGGTCAATAATAGAATAATAATATATTTAAAAGTTTATAAAACTTTTAGCTATTTATTTATATTTAACCGTTAATATAGGATCTCAATTGTAAATAAGCCACCATGATCGCGGTTTCCTTTGCTATAAAGACAGAGGAACCAATTCTTAAAAAAAAAACATTCGAAATGTCATTCCGATCTTATATCGATCGCGTTTTCAAATTTAAAAAAAAATTGCGCGCGAATCATCGCCTGTCAATGAACTGTCACTTTCATTTGACATAAGAGAATTGGTTCCCTGATTAAAAAAAACACCTTCGCGAGAGTGGAATAACCTTCTGGTCATAATATAAGTCTTTTCTATATAACCAGTTAAAAAGAACACGGCATAAGTATTATTTCTTAGTATAAGCTACATATTATCGCCATTTATTTTGCTTTATATGCTTCGTCATTTAATTTAGTGCTGTGACAACACCAAGTATTCAATCGATTGTTTTAAAATTTACGTTCCATTGATCGTTTTGATCATGAAGAGCTCATCGTGCTTTTCAAGAGCTGTTCAATGGAATACAAAGATTCAGATTGCGGTCTGAAAAGTATGTGTAATGTTATATAGTTATTGTATGTGTTCAGTGAGAATTAGTTATAAATATCTTGATATTATTTAGCATAGTATATGATATCGTGTTAGAGTTAGGTTGCTCTTCCTGACAGTTTTCTACCCTTTGTGTAATTTAAAATGTTTGCTAGATAAAAAAAAATGTAAAAGGGTATTACGGAAAACGTAGATACCTAATGTCCTTTAAGTCGCAAGCGTTAGTGTTTTAGAATAATTTTATTCCTTAAATTTACTTAAATATTTTGACGAGAATACAGTTTTTAAATCGCGACATTTCGACAACTTTTGACGACTATACGCTTGTGGCGACATCTGGGACGGTTTTTAAACAACATATTTGTGAAACTTTGCATTTTAAATCAAGTGATCGGTTTAGTTTTTCGTTTGATATCTCATAAATAGGCCTAAAGTCACCCTTCTATAGATTAAGCCCGTAGTTGATACAGGTCTTAGTATACTTTTGAAATATTTTACTAATGAATATTCGAGTGTTTAAAGTTTTACAATGACGATGTCGCTAATTGCACCATCACCTGTGCCAAAAGAATATGTAAATATTTTTCCATTAGTATTCTATTGAATATTGTTACCGGATATTTATCTTATTACCTGTCATTTGTGTTTCTTTATTTTATTAGTGTGGCAGCATTGTTATGTTTATTTGTTGACAATTCTATTAATTTTGATTTTTGATTATGACAACATTGATTTCACTTTGCTGTGGTACACTAATAAAATAAAGAAAGGAATCAATTCAATAATTAATACATATTTGCACGTTCTCCTACTATAGACAAACATAAAGATAAATTCTTGTTTTTGGTTCAATTAAGCTATCATTCTTATCTATGGCGCGGTTTAAAATTAGATGAAATGAGAAAACACCAACAAAATCACACATACTGCCATACCTCTAGTATATGTTAGAATACTATAAAATATAAATGTTCATCTAAGTTTTAAACAGCGCCTGATTTCTGTGAAAATCAAATTATGTTGATACATCTTCTTTGATTGCAAAGCTTCTATAAATTTAACTACACTGCAACTATTTCTGTGATAATGTATCATCCTTTTCACGGATTACTTAGAAGAGTTGCTTAGAAACTTTATACTATAGAAATAAATGTATTTGACGTCTCACACAATCTTCACTATTTATTTAAGAATCCATGTGCCAAAAATATATCATTTCAAACATTTTAGTTACAAACATTTAAATATCTAAGCAACTCTTCAAAGTAAGTTACATCGGTCTATTCAAATTGGCGCCAAATCATTGCTGTCAAACATGGCCGTAGGAAAAGCGCGCGAATTTAAATATAACCCGCCATATTGAAAAGACCTAGTATTTAATGTTTAAAGTGCACTTTCAAATTTTCCGTTAGTCTACCGTCGTCGCCTCTCACTAGTAATAATTAAATAATTATTATAAAAAAAACTTTTGAATTTTAACCAATTTGCGAGAATAAGGTGTGATTGCGTGCGGACATGCGCGGTGACGTCACAGTGTCGTAGTGACGTGTGTGCACGCGATCATGATTTATGAGATTTTATTGCATATTCTATTATTAATATCGATAGTGTAGTAACAGTATTTCGATTTGTAGTATTAAATTTGTCATTTTCAAGGATTTTTGGGAAGAGTTAGGAGTTGTGCCGGCGAGTGTCTCACTCAATAGATCTGTACGAGATCTCTGGTTGTTTGTATGGATTTTCTCGAAAGTGAATGTCGATTGTACTCAACAATATAAATTTCTAATCCATTAGATTTTATCTGTGTTTTATTTACAACCCTTTAAACATAATCATTATAACGAATATAGGTAGGTACTTAGGTAAGTACTTCATTATTGATAATAATCAACTAAACATTTTCTATTTGATCCAAGAAACTAAGAATTATATAGATCCAAGATTAATAGGCATAGACAACACAAACCAAACCGGTTAAAGTGTGATGTCCTTTTCACCTCTCATAACTTGACTAAGCATCTGGTTACATAGAGCTGCATATGGATTCATTTCAACCACCTGAAATATTATAAAGTTTCGTATAAAGTCTGTAACTAAGTCAAAACACCAATGAAAATAATTTTTGGAAGCTTAAAGAAAGAATACATTGTTCCGGAGAATTAGTATTTTAAATTCCTTTTTGAAAAATTTGAGGAATCTTTTACCAAAGTCTAGAAAACGTAACTTGGAACTCTCCTCTATTTATTTTATGCAAATAAATAAGATCAGTACCTACTTACTACGTAACCTAACCTACTGATGACGGGACGCAAAAAATTGTGATAACCAACTATAAATACATGTTCCTCCAAATTTAATTCTGTAACACTCAGTAACAAGTTAATAAATAAATTAATAATGCAGTAAGTAATCTAACCTGTTTCTTAGCGAAACTACTTCCTAGTAGCGCAGCCTCGTTGAAGGCTGTGCGCGCGTCATCATCGTTCCCGCGCTTACGAAGTAACACCCCGCGTTGACAGAGCGCTAGTGCGCGTGCGCGGGACTTGTGACCCGCTGTCAGCTGTAGCGCACGGTCTAGGTCTGACATCGCTTCTGTAAGGGAATACATGGAGAATTTTATGATCAGGATTAGTAATAAAAGGCTTCCATACCATTCAATTGTTTTGATTTTTTAATAGCTCATTACTGTCCCACTGCTGGGCAAGGGTCTCCTCCTAAACGAGGGAGGAGTTAGGCCTTGAGTCCACAACACTGACCAAGTGTGGGTTGGGAACTTGTATGCCCTCAATAATCACGGTATTTTCCTTCACCGTTAGAACAAGTGATAATTATTTCTAATACACACATAACTTCGAAGTCATTGGTGTGTTGCCTTTTGTGTGGTCATATATTACATTAAAATTGTAGACATATTATTTAACTGTACCTACGTTTGGTGCAGTGGTTAAACTGGTCGCTTCGCCCCAATCACCGTAGAGTCGCGTGTGGTGGGTTCGAATCCCACCAGGGACAAATATCTGTCTGATCTGTTCTCAGCCCGGTTGTTGACTTATAAGTACGTAACTATTTAGACGCAAACATATACTTAATTATGTGCATCAGTTAATTGGTTGCCAAAGTGCAAGCTCTGCTTAGTTAGGAATCATTTGACCGTGTGTGAGTTGTCCAAAGATATTTATTTATCTATATCTATTATCTAAATATGCAAATGTTGAGAAATAATTTCTAGAATGAGGTCGATTACAGGAAACAAACAACATTCGACGTGTTGTTATCGAATAGATTTAAATAGAAAGTGTGAAGTCTGTCCGTTTGCTTGCATGTAGACAGTTGAAAACTCAGAGTTAAAATTAGGCTACAGTAATCTGGCGAGTGGATCCTCATGAAAAAACTAGAGCAGAATAAAGCACACTGCTTATTAAATACTGAGTAATAATATTTACAATCAACTGTGTCATTTAATCCCCTAATTATTCACTGCAATGGCACTGCAATGGCATGTCTGACGAGTGAAGCGGTTATTAGAACTCAATACTAAATAATAGTAGGTCCGTGTCTCTATACCTAATTGTGCCTAGGCTTTAACTAGACACATTTATAGGTTAAAGCTTAGCACATTAATAGAGGCACGGACTCGAATACTAGGCACTAGAATACTTATAGAACCATTTGAATAATAAACAACAGTATTAACAACAAATACCTATACCTACCTAGACACGGTTCAAATACAGTTTAGTTGTTTACGAAGTTATTATAAAGGGTCTCTCACCATCATCTCTTTGCATAAGTCTCAACAGCTGTGCCCTATCATTGTAGGAGGCGGCACGGTCAGGCGCGGCCTCTACTCCTCGCGTGATCAGCTCCAGAGCCTCCTCTAACTTGCCTGCTTCAGCCAGCCGGACCCCTTGGGCACATAGCGAGGATGATTCTTTGTACGCGTCGGTTGAGGGTTCTGAAATTTGTAGGGAAAAAACTTAATTTTCACGATCCTTGTTCTCAAAATTCATGAGGTTAGTTCAACTACAGCCGAAACAATTATTTATAACTAGAGCATACAAATATTTGTTTCGTAAGGGAAACTAAACCACGATCCCGGTACTCTGAGTAGTAGCTTTCATGTCGTTTTAGTCAACACACGCTCCCAGCTGAAATTCAAATTAAATTTATTTGCAGAAAATATGGTACAAGAGGTGATATGAATTTGAATTTGCTACACTGGTGGTTGCAAAAGATAAGTAGGTACTTAGTTTAAACTTGTTGACGGTACAAGAGGTAAGAAGTAGGTGCTTAGAACTTCGAACCCACGGTATGTAGATTGACAGGCTCATGAACTGTACAGATATGTGGATAGGTAATATCCCACTGCGTATTTCAGTATTTATCGAAACGTTTCTGACTTTTTTAGAAAAGCTTGGTAACCGAGGTGTTTTGACATAAAACATCCTTGTAGGCAGTAGTATTTTTTATAACATATTTACGTAGAATGACGGCCTATCATGCATTAACATTGACAATAACAATCTCTAGCTTATAACACAAACTATCACGCAAAAATAACTCTTCCACAAACTAGAACTATTCATAATTCACTCTATATCGAAATACATAAGAACTATATTTCAAGATACTACATACCCGGCTCCTCTTCAGCAAAGCTGTCACCTTCATCTTCGACCACATCTCCAATAGTCGCCGTCGGATCAAATATACTCCTCAATACAGCTTTATCTCTCTCACTTAGATGTTCTAGCGCGGCCATGACACTACCACTTCGAAGGAACACTTGATACAAACTAACAAACTTGTTTTCAAGACGGAATTACAACTGGTTGGCTGTTTATCTACGTTCGATATTTTGCATAAATAATTAGTTTGATGCGAAATGAGAAGTTTCCTTTAAGAGGGATGATAATGGGAGAAAAAAGAACTTTCATGATTAGTAGATGTGTAGGTAGTTGTAAAAAACAAACCTGCAGGGAACTACATCTTTAAAAATCACTGCTTCGTAAGGCTATGCCTAGTATGGCTTTAGTTACTAACATTATTTTAGGACCACTGTGAACTGCTAATAAATTATTTTTTATTACTCTACATAAAATCTATACAAAAATGCCGAGCTTTGAAATAATCAGACTTCTTTTTAAATGTGCGTATCGGTAAGACATAATCACCAGAAGATGAGGTCCAGAAATGTGGCTTTTTCGAAGCTAAATGCTAATGGTAGTAGTACTTATGTCTTTTCTCTGTAACGATTTCGCTAAATACCGGAGGCACAAAAATAGACATGATTATAACATTAAAGAAAATTGTATGATTTCTTTGCTACTATCGTCGATTTTATTATAAGTTATCATTAATTTATTACTAATCAGCCTTCGAGCTTGCGTCGATAGAAACAGGTTCTCGACTTGTTTATTTACGCGTAAAATGTCATGAATGTAATCAGAACGACAAATTGATAACATCTTAATGACTATGTTTTTATAAATATTGCAATATTGCTGGTTACTTTCTTTATTCGACCTAATTCACATGAAGTAAAACTGCTAGTTATTGGTATATCAATTGTAACAAAACCTTTAGTTGTCATTAATCTATAAATAACATTAATAAGATTGTAAAGTTGCTCAGGTACCTGCATTCCGATAGATTGTAGACCATAAGGGTTAAACGACTCTATTCTCAAACTGGTCATAGATGGGTGAATGTTTGTCGTAACCTCTAGCAAGCACAATAGAAAATACACTATTGTTTTGCGCACTGATCAGTTAGAGTTAGTTTTACCCGACCGGGGTATTGAACCCAAAACCTATAGTTTACAGGTGCCATTTCCTAAATAAAACAAGTGATCATTTAAACAAATTTAATAATTGTCGAGTAGTTAATATAATTTACGAACTAAAATATCTATTTCTAACAAATAAATAGAGTTTGTTGTTGCCACCGTATTCAATTCACATACAGCAATAACGCAGCGGACTATAATAACACGAATAGGCCTATAGATGGTCCTTGAACTTAAATGATGTTTGTCATGTGCACCAAAAGATTTTTTCTCATTTAGGTTTTCTACATGATTGATTGTAAGGGCGCGTTCACATATAACGTCAGTTTTACAGGTCCGTTTAAACGTGTGTGTTATTAGCGTATGTAGTTGTATGAGCCAGTACACACATAATACAGTATTCCGTATCCAGTAAAAAATACCGATTCGACAAAATAACAGCAATCCACGGATTCGTAGAACGGATCCTGTTAAAACGGACGTTATATGTAAACGCGCCCTAAGTAGTTAGCACTTGAAGTGCATTTGACAGATTTTTTCTTATATCCTACTAATATTATAAATGCCAAAGATTGTGAGTATGTAAGTATGGATGTTTGTTACCATTTCAAGCAAATACTACTGAATCGATTACGATGAAATTTGATATGTAGGTAGCTGCAGACCCAGAATAACACATAGGCTACTTATTATCCCGGAGTTTCCGAGGGTGGGAAGGGTTTTCACGCGGACGAAGTCGCTGGCAGCCTGCCTCGACTAGGTAATAATCTGGTGCTTATCCATTCGTGGTCAAATATTATTACATCTTATAAATAAAGAACAGGTATTTATCATGTCTACTACTTGCGGAGCTGAGATGATAATTGTGAAACAAATATCATACATTTTGTTAGTAAACTTACTTCTAAATCTCACTTATAAACCACAACGTACTGATACATAAGTTGTGACTAGATTTCGAGTTTTAACTGGCGGTCGCCACTTACTGATAGACTAGCCGATAAATAAAGTGACAACAATGTACGAAAAGGTCTTCCATAAGCCAGAGGACTTATTGTCAGAAATGCTAAAAATAGGCTTTAACAGCAACCAGAAATTGTTTTTTATTTCTTATATACTTTACTTTTTATCTACTAAACCAAAAATATGAAAAATGTGCCTTTAAATAACAACAAGCTGTTTGTAAAATTTCTTTTAATTGTTAGAAACAAAGAAAGGCGTAGCGCGTTTCAACAATACTTATGTTACTGAGGAATAAATAAATTGGCACTAAATTGTTCAAAAAATGAGCCTATTATTACAATATACCTAAGTAAAACACAAGAATTCTACGTTTTTGGTGTTTAATCAAAGCAAATATTTTAGGTATTCGAATTTAATAAATAAGCTTACACAATGTATTTATTTATGATTCTTAATTTATTATTTAACGACTATGGGTACCTACTATAAGATTAAGTTGTAAAAATATATTTTTGTCGATATAGGTACTTAATTATCTAGATATAGCGTAAATATTGAACATGTACTTACAGTATTTTCGTAATATTCTTCAATTAATGCACAACCACCGAATTAATCATTTTTATACAATTTATGACACATGCTCGAAAATAATGTTAAACGGCAAAAGCAGGTGGTAGTTTTAAATATGTATCTACCTTCACATAGTAATTTCGGAACAATTCAAATTTAGATTTTTAAATTTCGTTCAGTAAATTATCCAAATGTCTTAAACTATAAATATCTTTGTGGTTTGAGAAATAACAGTATTTTCTATCATAAAATTAATATTTACTAAGTGGGTATTACTACGGAGTGATTCGATTTTGTCAAGATAAACGGTGGGAGAGCATATAGCAAATATTTCGTTCTGAAAGGAAACTCTCACAAAAAGTTTTCAATATTTTGAAAATATAAATATTATTATATAGGTATATTGACTAAAATATTATGATCTATGACCATACTTTTTTTTTGTTAAATACGCACTGAAAATAATGTAGCGAGTAGCTTCTCGATACTTATTAATTACTTTTCAAAAATCTATATCTATGTTGAGTTGAAACATGTACTTTCTGACCATCTTAACTGGTAGTAATCATAGTACCTATAAGACAAGCTATGAAAGCTATATGATATGAGCACAACCTTGTGAATACGTAGCGGCACTTTACTTTACCTGTAGGGAACGGCGAGTCTCTGAATGCATGGAAAGAACAATTTAAGGCAATTTTCATCCCGATTTTAGTTGTGTTTATAAGTAGCTGGTAATATTTATATTCATCTCACTGTGAGTAGAATTCACCCAAACCTCGGTAAACTGCTATTACCGAAGAATAGTATTCCCAATAGTATTGGAGTCGGCTTCGACATCCAAGATCGTCATGTGAACATTGTTTCATTGAAACCAATGTATTTCTGTGTTATAAGAATAAAAACATACTTTTTTCGTTTGAACCCATTTAAATTTGTGTTAGCATCACATAAAGAGTGTTCACAATTAATCTTCATCTATATTCCCTTAGTCATACGTCAAAGTTAACTCAAATATGTAAGCATTCACGTCAATCAGAGCCCGTGTTTCCAAAAATCTAAAAAGATTGTGTGAAACCCCAACCCAATACTTAATATCTTCGTAAACTTTTCTAAGCTTATAGCTATAACTATCATAGCAATAAGCTGAATGGTTATTAAACTACATAGGTTTGTTAAAATGAAAACATATATGAAAAAGTTGTGAGGTATGGTTTATTAAATATTTACAATTGACAAAGAGTTTCTCACAGTTTTCGCTATTTATAAGAACAATGTCATTAAATATACCATGGAAGTCATGGAGTAAAAATTTTCATAACCACGATTGGTAAAGATGGGAAGCCGATTCCAATATATTTTGGGGATGTGGCAAATGCCGTTTTTTGGTCTCATAATTGTTCAAAAACTCCCCATTCCTTCATTATCTAGCTATATATGTACAGTTAAATTCCATCAGTCCTGTATAAACATTAAATTTAATGGAAATACCTGTACACAATACTAACTACATATTATCTTATAAATAGGCAAATTGTTAATAATAATGATTAAAGTTCACACCATATTTGATACATAGTCTCAATGTGGAAAATGGAATTGAAAATATCGGACATTTTAAACTTACCCTACTTTTAATTGAACTTCTTTACCACCGAATGGATGCTCAAACAACGCTCAATTTTAA
Source organism: Anticarsia gemmatalis (assembly GCF_050436995.1). Lineage (NCBI taxonomy): Eukaryota > Metazoa > Arthropoda > Insecta > Lepidoptera > Erebidae > Anticarsia > Anticarsia gemmatalis. The sequence continues at coordinate 10,608,137 of NC_134757.1, read as the reverse complement.
ATAGCACTTGAATCTTATTCTGTCTAAAGCCCAACAACTTAGTAGAAAACTTTGTATCCAAAAATCGCGGATTGTCAAAATTTAGAACATCAGTGGCACGCAGTCTTATGCAGCTGACGGTGGTCTATTTGATACAACTACTTTAGTTTTAAAATACATAGAATTATTAATTATTATCTTGATAAATCTTGCATGCTAGGATTAACTAAGTTGCCGGTGTCTTACTTAAATTGAGTGTTGTTTAAGCATTCGGCTTTAAGAGTCACACATACATATAAATAGGATAAATAACATACAGGCAAGTGTCTCAGAACATTAATACTTTTTAAATATGAGTATTATAAGACATACGCGAGGTTTAATACTAACAAGAAAAATAACGATCATATAAAATATTTTATAATATTCTGAACACCTTTCGTATGGTTTAACAATTTGTCGGTAGCTTAAAGTATAACACAAACCAGAGAAGACGCTGCATCTTATCTACGCCTTTGCTGGTTTGCAATGAGCCTAAGAATTTATTACCTAAGAAATATTTCTTCTTAAGTTACCGATCACATTAAAACATTTTCTATTACAATCAAGTTACATTTTGAAAAGGACGCATGTAACGTATTACGAGGTACGACATAAGACCTTTGGATATAAGAAGTCAGTTAAAATTCAAGCCTTTTTAGCTTTACCCTTTACCCCATTGCATACGAGTCTTAGGACATAATTGTGATGTATATAAAAACCCTATCAGCAAAAGGGTAAATTAGGGTAAAAAGCAAAAGTACCCAATATTTTCAATTCCATTTAATACATTTAGGGCCAGTTTCACAACTAATGAGTAAGTGTCAGATAACCAATCTGCTAAATAAAGTCACAATAAACTGCACGTTAGGCGCAGTGGTTAACGCGGTCACGCAGTGTGGTGGGTTCCAATCCCAACTAGGATAACTATTGAGAATTCAGTATTTTGTTCTGAGCCTGGTTGTTACTATCTATACAAGTATGTTTATCAGTTATTTGGTTACCATAGTACAAGCTCTGTTTAGTTTGGAATCATTTATTTATATAGGAAACCATGTGTCCAGCTTCTGTCTGATAGACTATCCGACACTTATCCAATACTTATGAAACCTTAAATAAGATTTATTATCTCGTTTCATAGACGTCGTATTCTATCCCTGTACTGTTAAAGTGTTTCGAGCTATCAATGACGTAACCGGTAGATATAACTTAGCCGTTGGATAAGGTTTGTAATAAGACAATTATTCTATATCACAATCCTCATAATATTATGTAAGACTTATACTAGCGTTGGTTTAATGCGACCAATATTATTTTGGTTATATTTATTTATTTTTTACAGTTACACAAAAGTATTATTATTATTGAAATACTGTTATATATATATCAATTTCAGTAACGTTATTACTGAAATCATAGGTTTAACTTTACCTATTATAAGAAAGGTAAAATTACATTAGTAGTGACAAACAAAATGTCACTACAGAATTATGTTTCGTTGTAAAATATACAGAGAAGACAGTCTTATATTCGCAAAAAGTAATTAATACGTCGTGAGAATAGTTCTATAATGTATGCAAAGACCTCAACCCGCACTTGGCCAGAATGGTGGACTCAAGGCACCTCATTCCGGGTGAAAACCTTTACCCAGCAGTGGGACATTAATGGGTTATATTAAAATTTATTTAGGTTTATCAATCTTTAACAGCCGAGTAGCAAAAAGGACTTATTTTAATATTAACTTCCAGAGTGACGACATGTAGCTATTTTAACAGCAGTTATTACCCAAAACGTTAGTATAAGAAACTAACTTCACAACCAAGATACTAGGACTGTGCCAACAATCTAAGAGCAATACTGGCAATTTTAAGGCTAGTTTTTATTCAATATGATTTTGAGGTTTAACACTTGAATATTAAAAAATGCTGGGCTTTTGGCATGTTGAATACACAATAGCTTGTTAAATTTCGGGACAATGCCCATGAGTAATAAGGTTTGCAAGACAAAAATAATTATATCCAAAATAATAAAAGGTCAAATCTCACACACACATCAGTCATACTTGTAACGCAATTTAACAATGCGTGTGTCCACTTTGACGATTATATTACTATTATCTATCGATATTGCCTATAAAATACTTACTGTATTACTAAGAAACGTCGTGTAAGCTCTTGTTAGTTATACAGTGTTTTGTCTTTTTCACTCATATACAGTTTCAAAATTGATTGAAAGTGACAAAGCATTGTATAACTAATAAGATTCCATGAAGTTTATTAGTAGGACTGTATTTCGATACGAATTTACAATTAATTGTAATTGTTTAAGTGATTGTTATTTTAGTTAAAAATCTTGATGGCAAAGTTAAGTGAGAGGCAAACTAGAGAATATAACAGGGCAAAGTTGACACAAACACTGCAAACGCATTATAAAACTTAACATAGTAAAATAATATACTATAAATATACAATTAGCAATATCTTAACCCTAAAAATATGCTATACATGTAGAAAAACTGTATATAAAAAGTTTAATTGCTAAAACTTTCAATTTTCTTTCGTAATATATAAATCGTATTCACACAATCGCAATATTTCAATTTCTTTTCTTTTAAATTCATATAATTTTGTGAATTAATGTAACTGTTAAATTATGCTCGTATATTTAAAAATATATGTAAATGCACACATATATTAAAAGGGGTTATAGACGGGCAGTGTTGTCACGGTAACGTGTAACTGGCAAAGTTCAGCAGCAAATAGCAATTACTTATTTCATTCGGGAGTACCTTAGTTGCGATTCGTTCAAGCAGCCAAAGAGTGAAGCTAAAAGACTGCTATTTAAAAACGAATTCTGGGACTACCCAACAGTAAGAACAAGCAGTATCTTAAACGGCTATCAGGCAACACATTGCCGTATTAACATTGCCCGTCTATACCCTTAAGAGTGTTCATTCCATATAATCTCATCATTTAATCTAGCGGAAACGTTTCGCTCTACAAAAACGTTAAATATCAACAACATTGATTGTTCCCTGAACTGAGCACTCTTGATTTTTTAAAATTTATTTCACAATTTTTAATTAATTTTCTTATATTAACATTTTATTTAACTGATGATTGATAAAATGAGTCCAGGAAAACATGGCAACTTTGCCACGGAACAATAACTTTGCCTACTTAAAAAACACATATATTTGTGAAACCACTGCAATATAGCACTGTCACCTTGAGTATTCACCATTATAGTGGAGTAGGAGCTCGATAAATGTGTTTTTGTACGGAACTTCCAATGAAAAATAGTTGTACAATAGTGTCCATGCAGTAATAAAGTTAAAGAAATACAGGCAAAGTTAAAATCCGGGCAAAATTGCCAAGTCAGTCAACATATTTGGGAGCGACCGAAGCGAAACAAATCATGTATTTAGATCGTGTTTGCATATGATAATATTTGCTAATCATGATAATATATGTTAACCCAATCAGTTGCAATACTTGCAATTACATAGACGGTAGTGTGGTAATTGTAAATTTAACTATACCGTACCGCAAAACACGAAAGGACTTAAGCAACACAAACACTTAAATATATGAATACGAATGTCAAAGCGAAATTTTAAACGTACAGTATGACTTGTTACACACATATTACGGTTCGCCATTAATCGGAGTAGACGGGCGGCAAAACCGAATATGTGTAGATGAACCCGATCGACACAAGCCGAACAAGTGAGTCGAGTCGGTTTTGTTGTTCGGTTAATATAGCCGAACCGAATATGTGGAGCAAACCTAACAAGCACACATCGAAAAAAGTATTCAAATATGTACATATTTAGTTGTACTGTTATTTGTAACCACTGAAATTCTTCAATAATCTTTACATTTGAAATTGAAAACAGTACAGTTATCTTGCTGTCTATAATATGCATGAATATATTATTCGAATGTATGCTTGTGGCTGTACGTTACAAAATTAAGCTATTCCACTGGCGTTTTACGAGCGTCTCTCCAACGTGTGCGCAGCGTCAACGTCACGTCAACGCAACGGTAACGTCGCGTTTGTTGGCAACAGGTGCAATTACGAAATTAGAAAAACGCCCACGCTTGTAAAACGCCAATGCGATAGCAGCCTTAGTTATAACAATCAGATACATTATAACATTTGAGACAGACATAAAAACTAAAAATTGTGAAATAACATAGTAACATGATAACAGAATTATTCAATATGAGTCAAATGGATGGAAACTTATTACGTCTTTGTGAATAACTTTCAATATTGTTATTTGCTTGTGCTACCTTTTCTGGAAACCTTTTGTTCCGTCCGGTCCTCTTGGGGTCCTGATGACGAGGACTCCTCTCGGAGGGGGTGAAGGGAACACCCCGGCGGGGGGAGGGCCGCTAGGGAGTCGTGTGAGGACTTTCCTCTCCCTCCCTTTGGCGTTATTGTCACTTGAGTTCTTAGTCTTAGTGTTATTTTGATTGTCATTGATATTGTTGGCTTGGAGTTTGTCTTGAAGTCTGCTTAAACTGAAACAAAGACATTGTTATATGAGAAACTAAACAATCGTAATACGTTCTCTTTCTAGCTAATGCTATGTGGTATAATATATCGCGGATGAATTGACCTACGACCTCAACTTCCGAACTCCGGGCCATTTCTAAGAAATTCTTAACAAAAAATCTTAGAAAATCCTGTTTGGCCCGACCCAGGATTCGAAACCGAGACCTCATGTTCATCAGTCGGACACAGTATCGACTACGCCACAGAAATACACAATGCACAAGTACCTAGTAAGCTAGTTTTATTAAAATGTTGAAACAAGTGACTAGTCTACAATTAAATATCAGGTATTTCCAACATAGCACAACCCTCATCAAAAATTCCCACATAATTTCCCAATAGGAAAACAGTCAAGTTATTCAATCAGTTTCATCATTCATTCATTTATTTTATCATTTAAAAAAGACAACTCCTGCACTAAGAATCGCTTGTCTCGCGGGGACTTTTACAAACATACAAACAACGGACACAAAGTACAACCAGACCCGTAACAATTATTTGTGGATCGCACAAATAATTGTTCTGTGTGGGAATGGAACCCACGATCTCCCGACGTAATAGTAGTGGCGTGGTGACCTAAACCACTGCGCCATGTAGGCAGTGAATCTAAGATAGTAAAGTAATAAATGAGTGATAATTTTTAAATGCTATTATAACTAGTTTTATGCCAAGGTTCTCTAAACGTTAATTGGCGATGAATAGCACTCTATTTTGAGCCAGACAAGAATGTGCTTCAATGTAATATCCCTTTAGATTTAAGAACACAAAACAATTGGATATAATCTCAAACCCTCTTATTCAAAATACACTATAAACCTATTTTAGTTAAAGAACTACTATAATATGTTTTCTCTTTTTCATTTTACTAAGGAGTGAAAGAAACAAAACTCTTTATAAGCCTTTCATAACTTCATATATTTTTATGAATAAGAGGGAAAAAGTTTAACATATATATCCTATCCAACTAATATTACAAAAAAAGAGAGAATTCGTGAGAGTGTATGTTTGTCAATCTATGGCGTAAAAACTACTGGTCGGTTTTGGATAAAGTTTGATACAGAGATAGTTATAACCTGGATCAACATAATATTATATTATACGATAATTTGTATCGATGAGTCGCCAGCAGACGCAAGTAAAAAATACTCCTGGGTTAAATTGGGAAATAAATAAAAGTTAAAATAAGTAATGTGACAATTGAGTTATGAATAACGCTTTGTGTTACAAATAGCACTTCACAACAGAAATGTTTTAAGTGCCACTTAGGTACAGTAAAGTTTCGTTATTTCTCTTATAAACAAGCATTTTTGTATTCTCTCTTACAATGATCATAAAACAACTGGGACAAATAAAAATAACCTTGACCATTACATTGACCTATTTCCCAAAATAACACACAGATAATAAACAAAAATATTTTTCACTCAGTTTCACTGTTTCAAACACTATGGTCAATAAAATAAACATAGATTCTACTCCTAACATAGAAATATAAAAATAACAATATTCTTATACCTAACATTGGACCTTAAAAACTTTAAAATATGGCCAGTACACCGGTTGTTCTGTGCATTTTGAAAAGCAACTATTTCAGTCAAAGTCTTTATATCGCAAAAATTATCATAGAAACCGATAATTAAGAACCCTGATTCAGTCACACAAATATCTCTTCCGTGTGGTAATCAAACCCACGACCATTGCGCGCCGATGTAGCGACATGGCGACTAGACATTGTTAGTTAAAATGTTTATAATAATAGATGCACTTATAACGCGATGGTACATAGTATTCAAGATACTATAATATTTATTATAGCCCAGCAACTTAATAAAGAGCCTTGTTAGCAAGTCAATATACTTTGAACAGTCCAAAATTGCAGTAGAGAGAATTGTATGTTGTCGCTGCTGGTAGGTATACAGAATTTATAATATCAGTGCTTATGCAGCTGACAGAGGTCTGTTTGATACAGCTATTCCATTTTATTTTATAAATATATCGAATTCTTAATTATAATCTAGAAATCATGCATGGCAATGTTCTTAACTAAGTTGTTGCACTATAACTATTTAATAATTAATTCTAATAAAAGAGTGAGTCAGAACAATAAACCCATTATGTGTTCACAGCAATAATAAGGTTTATGTAATATTAAATCATGTACGTATTTGGTGGCATGTATACATCACGTAACTACTAACTCATCAACTATATGTAGGTAAATAATGATGATGTTTTGTATAAATTGCGATAAAATTGTATGATTTTTATATTTACTTTGGTCTTAGATTTTAATCCTATAGGCTTGAATAACAGTTACAAATTTATAGTCATTGTTTCGTAATATTAATCTAGCATTTTCATGGTTAAATAACAGATGGCCTACAGACTATGTCATGAAAACGAAATTTTGTAAAATATTGAAGGTGTTTGTTTAGTTTTTCTATTCTATTTTGACATGAAGTAGGCAGTACATAATAAGTTTATATAGTACTAGCCGACCCGCGCAACTTCGTTTGCGTCACATAAGAGAGAATGGGTCAGAATTTTTCACGTTTTTATAACACTTTTTACTATTACTCTGCTCCTATTGGTCGTAGCGTGATGATATAAAATATGCCTTTTTTCCGAAAAATATATCAAAATTATTTAAATATCTCCTAATATAACGAAGTCGCGCTAAGGCATATCCGCCATTAAAACAGTTGCCATGACAACGGAATTTTGTTAATTTAATGTCATTATAATATTGATTATTCGCGACTTAATTCGCCACCTGAATTTTCCCGGGAAATGCGTCATTTTCCCGGGGTAAAAAGTAGCCTATGTCCTTTCTCGGGTATCAAAGTATCTCCATACCAAATTTCATGCAAATTGGTTGAGTAGTTTAGGCGTGATTGAGTAGCAGACAGACAGACAGACAGACAGACAGACAGACAGACAGACAGACAGACAGACAGACAGACAGACAGACAGACAGACAGAGTTACTTTCGCATTTATAATATTAGTATGGATTCCTAAATTAGTAGTAAGTAAATTGCACCCCATTTGGCCCAGAGAGGGCCAAATGGGGTGCAATTTAGGTAGAGCAGAGTATAGAGTAGCTAGAGTAATAGAGCTCTTACAAAACAGTGCATATAAACACAAATGTCTTGATTAGCATTTAGTAGAATATACTAAAGAATCTCTTATTGAAGTTAAAATTCAGAATGGTAACATTTTTCTTGTACACATGCTTTTGGGAAATCTCACTGATAATAAATGTATATTTTTAGACACTAATTTCATCAGTAAATATGTATATTTTTATAAAAGTAACAAAACTATTTTCATCAATAGAAATGTATTCATATGTATATATGTTACTGTAAAAGCCCGGACTGTGGTAAATCCTAAGATTTTCCGGTAAAACCTAAGATTTACCAACTCTCAATGGTAAAAGTCCGAACAATTCTTTTATTTCGAACTTTTACCCCTATTCACTTGGTAAATCTTAGGATATACCTCAAGGGCAGGTAAATGTAGCTAATATAAAATAATTTAATAGTTATAAAGAACGAGTTTTCGGTAAACCGACATGGGTAGGTTAGGTTAGAAGGCTGAGGTGCCACCCACCTCAGCCTTCGTGGTTATTTTTTTTTAACCACCCAGAAGGAGGAGCCCCGCGAAGCGGGGCTCCGGCGACATCTTCAAACTCTCATTATAACTATGTTACGGCATATAATTATATCCCTAGCAATATCATTCTATTAGGGCTCAAACTCATTACAATATGACTTTATCAACTTTTACCGTGTCATTATGTAAATCCTAAGATTTGCCAATTAAATGGTGGTAAAAGTTCGAAATAAAAGAACGTTCGGACTTTTACCATTGAGAGTTGGTAAATCTTAGGTTTTACCGGAAAATCTTAGGATTTACCACGGTCCGGACTTTTACAGTAACATATACATGACTAAAATGTGTCACTAAATTGTCTAAAGCAGTAGAAGTGTAGAAAAGTCTCACTAAGAATAACTAAATGTAGAGAAAATGCCTTGGAAGATTTAATGGCCAGCATGTAAAAAGCAAAAGAAGTATGCAGCGAAACCAGCAAGTGGCATTCTTTAGTCTCTGCCTGGTCTTAAGACAGCAATATAATAATAAGTATGTTTTTATAAGTAAATAAATATCCTATCACTATGGCCTAAGAATGTTAGTTATAACTATCAATCTATTATCTTGACCATTCAATTCCCCACATGACCACAATGATCTAAATACTTATTGATGTCATTTATTCTAACATACACTTATGTATTGTCATAAGAAAACTATGACACATTTATAGACTAGTATAAAGACTTGGCCTACTTTTATTAGTACTTGAATTGGCTGTTATTCTGTCTTGTTATGGGGTTTCTCAGCTATGTAATATTATATTGATGATAAAAGATGAAGATTATAGTCCTACAAGTTAGTAGTCTTGTATGTAAGGGTCACAACTGGCTGGGGTATACAAAATTCATAATTTAAGAACAGCATTCATTCATAGGTTTATGTAGCTGATGGTGGCCTGTTTGATACAGCTTCTTTGTTTTGTATGAATGCTTAATTATAATCTGTATAAGTCATGCATGCCAAGGATCTCTACTTAGTTGCAGGATTATAGTAAACATTTTAGTTTTTCATTAAAGAACTGTCTCTACAATATTTATGAGAGGTTAATAGGAATTGTATAGCAACTAGTGGCAACTACCACTGCTTTATTGTCATAGTAAACTGGCATCGGACAATAGATATACCTACTTTATCTTGTGCCAAATACCAGTTTTGCCTGAATTAAGAATACTAATCTAGTAATAACTTAGATGATTATGATAGTTTCTCGATGCATTAGCGGTGAATATTATCCCTAATAATTAATTATAGTCAGGTAACTAGAGCTTGCCCTTTAGAAACATTAATTATAATACTCACTCCTAACAGTAAACCTTATGGACAGTTTTCGAGAGAAAATGTTACCCAAATATGATGTCTGTTATGCTCTATTCATATGTAAATCATGTAAACATGCTTATGTATCCTAACAGAGCCTGGTAAAAAGGATTAATTAACACTATCAACATTAACCACTAATTGCTGACTGTTTACCATATCAAAAGCACTGGAGTAACACCACTGAGTATACCATGTTTACCTATTGAGTTTAGGGCACAACCCACCAGTAAAGGTCTCATAAACTATGGTTACCACCTCAGAACTCTTTTAGAACTAGATTCGACACTAATATTACGCGTTTTCTAAACAACATACCGAAAATAATCACTCAGTTTCAATGTCACTGCATGGTGTTATATAAAGAGGTATCTCTATGATTGATAAATGAAACCGGCCTTACTTATCATCGATGACGTCCTCGGGGCTGCGGGCTTCGCCCAAGATCCGCAGCCGAGCCTCAGCGTATTCCTTCTGTCTTTGTTCAAGTGTTTTGACCGGCCGAGCGCGACTCTCTCCGTTCAGTTGCCCGCTCCCTGACGACGACGGCCGCTTCAATATACGAATAGCTGGCTCCGGCATCACGCACTGAGACCCAATACACGCGTTCTCCTCAACAGTAACCTTGCAACCTTTGAGTGAAGTTTGCACTGGCGCGCACTCACTTGACATCAGCCTGATCTTCTGGTCCAACTGAAACACAGAAACCCACTAGTGAATAACTTGATGGCGGCCAGCGCCGACGCGGGAACCGTCCAGGTTCAGCTTCCACAGTTACACTTACGCCAATTTCGTCCATATCCTCCCAACTTTCACATACGTCAACTTCATCTTGGGCCGCCATGTTGACTGACTGGCCTGATGTAGCCATAGCAAAAAAGGTGTTAAAAGACATAGAACGTAACTGTGCAGTTTTTGTACCGGTTTTGATTACGGTTTTTGCAGTGCGATTGAATTTTATTAAGTGTTGCCTAAGTTAAAATTAATATAGTCGGATTCAGATGTCAAATGTCAAAACAATGTGCTGAAATCTTTCTCTAAAGAAGTGAGACGCAAAGATTTTCAATATTTTACAGTGCTATTTGCCTAATTTTGTTCTAATAAAGTGAAATAGTTTATTATGTTATAACAGGTAAGTTTTTATAAACGTGCGCAAATATGTAGTTAAATATACTCGTAGTAGTTGAGTTTCGGAAGAAATTATTGAGGTTATGTTATCATGCCGTGTTTATTTTTATCAGTATTTATTTCTTTTTCAGGCCTCAAAGATGGCTTATAAGTCAGCAACGGCGTCGTCGACGTCGCACCTGACGTCGGTGGACCCAGACTATGTCCAGTTTTTGATGTTTGATGACGAAGATGTAAGGAAATTGAGTGTTTCGAAAATCACAAATGTACAATGCTTTGATGCTATTGGGAACCCTACGAAGGGTGGTTTGTATGACTCTGCCCTTGGGCCTCTTCGAGACAGGAATGAGACCTGTGGAACTTGTAATAATGTGTTGTTACATTGTCCTGGCCATTTCGGACACATAGAACTACCACTTGTGGTGGTAAATCCGTTATTCATCAAGAATGTCTACACCTTATTCAGAGTGAGCTGTCTAAAATGCTTTAAAATCCAAATGAATGATCAAATGAAGTTCATACTGAAACTACAGCTAGACTTAGTTGATGCTGGGCATATTACCGCTGCTTTGGACTTAGATAACTTTGTTGGAGACATCAATAGTAAGAGCGAGAGCTCTCCCGAAAAGCCAAGTAAAGTTATAAGGAAGTATCAAAAGTTATTGAAGAAAAGAGATGCAGTAACAGAAACTTTTCAGAACAAAAATGTAGATAAACTTAGAGCAAAGTTTATTAACAGTTATTTTCGAGTTATTAATGTAGCTAAGAAATGTGCGTTCTGCTCCTCAAAACTTATTAAAGTAACTACATCAGAAAATAAGATTATGTATAACCTTAGTGCGGAGACTGGTGAGAAAACTAAAGGGATAAAGATATTGATGCCTGATGAAATAAGACGATACTGCACAGCAATAGCTGAGAATGATGCTGATATACTTAAACATTGTTTCCCTGTACTCAAGCATTCTAATGTCCATCCCGTAACTAAACTATTTTTCATGGAAGTTATTCCTGTTTTACCACCTTGTGTGAGACCATGTAACGTATTACGCGGAGAAGTCGTAGAACATCCTCAAACGAATGTTTACAAAAGTATCTTGCAGAATGCGTTCGCTGCTCGAGCTGTATTACATGTACTGTCTTCATCAGACCCACAGAAAGCCGTTGACTGCTTAGACCAACTTCCAAGGCAAGCTTACGAGAGTGTTCAAGGGAAATCACCACCAGAGAAGCTGCATGCATGTTGGCAAGAGCTGCAGAAGAGTGTGAACAATCTTCTCAACTGTGAAGGACAAGGGGCTAACAGTCAAGGCTTGAAACAAATTATTGAGAAAAAGACTGGTTTGATAAGAATGCATATGATGGGTAAACGTGTGAACTTTGCCGCTCGGTCTGTCATCACGCCTGATCCTAATGTAGACATTGATGAAATCGGTATCCCTGATGCTTTTGCGACGAAACTGACGTACCCTGTTCCAGTCACTGAATGGAATGTTGACGAACTTCGAAAGATGGTTATTAACGGACCTAACAAACACCCAGGTGCTGAGAAAATTGAAATTAAAAATGGTCGGATAATTAGAATTCCTACTGATTCTATTCAGAAGCGTAAAAGTCTTGCCAAGAGGTTGCTTACGCCAGAGGAGTTTGAAAGCTCTGGATTGAAAATTGTTCACAGACATTTATTGAATGGTGATGTCCTGATTCTCAATCGTCAGCCCTCTCTCCACAAGCCTAGTATGATGGCACACAGAGCTAGGATATTAAAAGGTGAGAAAACTCTCCGATTGCATTACGCCAACTGCAAATCCTATAACGCCGATTTCGACGGTGACGAAATGAATGCCCACTTTCCGCAAAACGAAATCGCGAGAAGCGAGGCGTACAATATCATGTCTGTACGAAAGCAATACTTAGTACCAAAAGATGGAACACCATTGAGTGGTTTGATCCAAGATCACGTAATTTCTGGAGTGAAAATGTCGCTCAGAGGCACATTTTTCACAAAAACCGATTACCAGCAACTGGTCTTCCAAGCTTTGCCTAACCACAAAGGGCCTATCAAACTTCTTCCACCTACTATCTTAAAACCAATGGTTCTCTGGTCAGGGAAACAAGTTCTATCTACCATTATTATAAATACGACACCTAAGGACAAACCATGTCTTACTTTGATTGGAAAAGCTAAGATTAGTTCGAAAGCTTGGCAGAAGGACCCTCCAAGGCCTTGGCAAGCGGGTGGGACTCCATTTTCTAACCCGAACACCATGACGGAAGCAGAAGTCATTATTAGAAAAGGCGAACTTCTTTCAGGAGTACTAGATAAGACTCACTATGGAGCAACACCATATGGTTTGGTCCATTGCATGTACGAATTGTATGGAGGTGACAGTTCAAGCGCGTTACTAAGTTCCTTTTCCAAAGTTTTTACGTTTTATCTACAATGGATTGGATTTACTCTTGGTGTGAAAGATATTCTAGTAGTTCAAGAATCGGATAAAAAGCGAGATGATGTCATCTGTTTGGTACGTAATGCTGGCAAAATTGCAGCTGTTAAAGCCGCAGATTTGCCGGCAGATGTCGATGATGAGAAATTAAAGGAAACTTTAGAAGTAATGTATACAAAAGACCCGAAGTTCAGAGCCAATTTGGATAGGCAGTATAAAAACATGCTGGATTCATATACAAATAGCATCAATACCGTTTGTTTGACTGAAGGATTATTGGAGAAATTCCCATACAATAATTTGCAATTGATGGTGCAGTCTGGTGCCAAAGGTTCGACTGTAAACACTATGCAGATTTCATGTTTACTTGGTCAAATTGAGTTGGAAGGTAAAAGGCCGCCTCTAATGATTTCTGGACGTTCTTTACCAAGTTTCCCACCACACGACGTGTCTCCGCGAGCCGGTGGCTTCATCGACGGTCGATTCATGACTGGAATCCAGCCGCAAGAGTTCTTCTTCCATTGCATGGCTGGTCGTGAAGGTCTTATCGATACCGCCGTCAAAACCAGTCGATCCGGTTACTTGCAAAGATGTTTGATCAAACATTTGGAGAGTTTGGCAATTGCCTACGATCATACTGTAAGAGATGCTGACCACAGCGTCATACAATTCGCTTACGGTGAAGATGGCTTGGACGTTCTTAAGTGTCAGTTCCTTAGAAAAGAACAGTTTCCGTTCTTAGATACTAATGCCAGTGCGGTTGTCAGTGAAAATGTGATTGATAAGCTCAAAGAAAGCGAAACGAAAGATGTGAAGAAATCTCTTAAATCGTTGAAAAAATGGAAGAAAAAGTTCGGAAGTCCGTTCGAGAGAGTAAGGACAAGTGGTTTCCTTCAATTCTCATATCTTGCTAAGAAAGATATTGTTTTAGACGATTTACCAACTGATAGAACTAGGGATCCGTTTTATTGGGAGCTAGAGAAGAAATGGCGAGAGTTAAGTGATGAGGAGAAACAAGAATATGGCAGGAAGAAATGCCCTGATCCTATTCCTAGCAAAATGTCGCCGGAATTCAAGTTCGGTATCATAAACGAAAAATTAGATGACCTAGTGCAGAGTTACTTGAAGAACCGACACGCTAGTGTGTACGATGAATACACTGAGAAAAACAAATTCGTTGAGGTCATGAGTGCTAAGTATCTTGAATCGATGGCGGCTCCGGGAGAACCAGTAGGGCTGTTGGCTGCTCAATCTATAGGAGAGCCTTCAACTCAGATGACACTGAACACCTTCCATTTCGCCGGTCGTGGTGACATGAACGTCACGCTCGGTATACCTCGTCTCCGAGAAATTCTCATGACAGCGTCAGCGAAACTTAAAACGCCGAACATGGACATACCATTCCGAGACGATATTCCGGATTTGACGAAAAAAGCAGAAAAGTTACGGCAGAAATTAAATAGAGTTACCGTATCAGATGTTTTGGAGAAAATAGATGTGGAATGTGAGATTGTAACAAAACCTGAAAGGCAGTTGAAGACGACAATGCGATTCCAGTTTTTGCCGCATTCGCAGTACAAGACTCAGTACTCGGTAAAGCCTGCTCAAATTATCAAACACATGGAGAATAAGTTCTTTGATGAGATGTTTTCTGTTGTAAGGAAACAGGCTAAAGCGACATGTGGTGTGGTCTGGTCTGCTGAGAAGACTAAGAAGCGGTCTAAGGCCGGTAAAGATGACGATGACGAGGAAGACGATGGGCCAGCTCCTGAACCGGGCAATAATGTGGAGCTGGACAGTTCTGATGATGAAGCGCCTAATGAAGATGATGACAATACTGATGTAAGTAGACAATTTTATTATTTTTAATTAATCAATCTGTCAAAGTTTTTGTTACACTGAATAGGTTTTGCTATACTTGAATAGTTAGCGTATATCAAAACTATTTTCCTAAAGTAATTTACATTTCAAAACGCTCGCTAGTCAATAGAACCGTAGAACAAGCGTACTATGTATCACGTTCGTCTCTATATTAAAATATCTTAGAATTAATTTGGCCGTTATCAATTTAGTACAGCTCTTTTGTATAAAATATCTATTCTACATTTTAGAAATTTACATTGCATCTCAATCTTTTTCAAAAACACTCAAATTCATTGTCATCTTTTCTCATTTCCAGGCTAAAATCCGCAAGAAGAGAACAGAAGAACAAGAATACGAGGACCCCGAATCAGAAGAGGAAGAGAAATCGGACGACGAAGTGGAATTCACAGACGAACAAGCTAAAGAAAAAGAAGATTTAGACACGACTACTAACGACAAGACAGACTTGGATGCTAACAAAACAATGTCTGCCGTCGTCGACAGGATCAAAGAAGCTACAAACTACACCTTTGATACAAAACAATATAAATGGTGCCAGTTGACAGTACTCTTCCCAATTTCCTTCCTAAGGATTGACTTATCCCAAGCTCTTAGAGAAACTGCTTCAAAATCAGTGATCCATGAAATAAAGCACATCAAACGCGCGATCACGAACAAAGAGAAAAATGTTCTGTACCTCAAAACTGAAGGTATAAACATCCTACAAATGTTCAAATACGACCATATTCTAGATCTAAATAAGTTGTACAGTAACGATATTCATGCGATTGCTAACACGTATGGAATAGAAGCAGCTAACAAAGTGATTATAAAAGAAATTCAGAATGTGTTCAATGTGTACGGAATTGAAGTAGATCCGAGACATTTGACGTTGATCGCTGATTATATGACTTATAATGGGATTTTCGAACCGATGAGTAGGAAAGGAATGGAAGCATCGTCTTCGCCTCTACAGCAAATGTCTTTTGAATCCTCGCTTATATTCTTAAGAGAAGCTGTGTTGAATTCTAAAAAGGATAATATTCGTTCGGCTTCTAGTTGTTTGATGTTGGGACAACCGTGTAGAAGTGGTACGGGCACATTCAGTTTACAACATTATAGTAAAGTTATAAGCTAAGTGGTAACGATAAGTGGAAACTTGTGAAAATCGATGTTATTTTATTTTCTAATTAAAGCGATGTTATTATACAATTGTGTTTCAGTTCAAAGTCTTTGTCGACTTATACAATACTCATACAAGTAAATAAGTCATATTATTAGACAGAATCGAAATAATCGGTCCAGCTGATGTTATAAACACTTAACAAACATTAGTTCGCTAAAAATACAGTAGAGGGCGATACTGATCAATATCCCATTCAATAATAATTCTATCTTAAGGATATCAAGCGAAAGGTGAATAAAACTTGAAACATAATTTAAAAATCATTTCTGTATTTGTCGTATTACAATAGAACTTATAAACGATAATAAAACGACTAAGAATAATTACAGCGTTGACATTTCGCGTGTCTTACACGACGCATCACCCTGAACTTGTACTCATATCAAGGCACATAACATTGTCACAGACGATACATTATTCTTTTAACATTTGGTAGTACTTTCAGGCATAAGCGACTATTCGGACGATGTGTTGATCGAGTTGCAAAAACTGTAGTTCCATTACATATCGATCAAACGCTCTGGTAAATTGCCTTGTTTCAGTGGTTGCGATTACGTACTAAGTTCATGTATAACCACTACAATTTACATAATTCATTATTATTTATTCTGCGGTTTACATTATAGCTTAACAATAACTTAGTATACAGAATGATCACATTAGCTCCTGGGCGTGTAGCGTCTGATAACGTTACATGAAGTTCATATTTATTATTAAATACATAAATATTACAATAATCTTGCACAGAAAGTATATTTATAAACGCTTAACTAACGCAACAACATTCGCTTTAAGCGAACAATTAATGATTTTTACAAAATCAGAACTCACAACGCAATATTACCGTTTGGCACTAACTCAAAGACATAGACTAAAAGGAATTTTAGGCTTTATCACTAAAATATCAGTTTATCTACACCGTACCTATGTCAAATGCTTACGAGTCATAAGTAATTATAGGTAGGTACATAATATGACTATGAGTATGAAAATAACTAAAAACAAAATTCATTTTATTGTATGTTTAATTTCAATAATGTATTCCTTAGTCTATGACAAGGATTAGTGAAGTATTTTTTTAATGACCGCTGATTATTCGAGAGCCTGCGACATGGTATCAAAATGCTTGAATGGCACTGCTTTTTTAAAAACTGTAAATGTAATATTAATGCGAGGATATAAAAGTGTAAAGTCACTGGCTAGGACGGTAACATTCAGTTTCATTTGGACCCAGAATCGACATTCTATCTTTCCATACGTCTCTAGTATAAGCTACAAAATAACGTTTAACAATACTTGTATGGTACCTATTTAAAAATTAAACTAAATTTAATAAATAGCAATAACGTTATGGTATTTAAAAAGTTGACCGAATGCGAGTTCGTTGTGTATTTGTACACAAGATATATCACAGCCCTATTGATGTGCGTCTCATATATTTTAAAAATATCAAGACAGGTGAAAGAACTGTTAAACTAAGAAGTTAGCATGCATTAGATACCAGAATGAAAGTTAACAGCCTTATTTAAAACAATATTTAATAAACAAAAATTAACCAAACTAAAAATTAATTTGCAAATTAAAAAGTTTCACCTACTCTATAGAGCTCGCATTCGGTCGAACGTTGACAACGAACACGACCGCCATTGAAAAAACGCGGGAATTGTGACAACACAGCGTTTTTTTTTTAATTTTAACAGCTTTGACGATAACAAACCAGTGTTTCGTAAAGCTTTGAGTCATAAGTAGGTAAAGCAGTAGTGTTAGTTGTCTGTTCTCAACTTTTTCTTAAATTATTGGGCGGTTTCCGCTTGGCTTTGATTCTTGGCGGCTTTCTTCTCTAGTTTCATGGTCTTCTTGGCGGCTGATTTCTTAGCGTTGGCTTCGTCGTCGGCGGGATTGTCCCAGTCCTGTCTTCTGCCGGAACCGAAGATGTTGTAGAAAGTGGCGCAGAAAATGTAGATACCCGCTGCGATGTAGAATACTTTCCTCCATTGCGCTTGTGTGGGCTGTGGAGAAGAAAATTGATGAGTTAATTTGTTTATGCGGTTATCACTAAAGCGTTCACTGGACTAAGTTTTTTGTCAAAATTAAAGAAATCAGTCAAGAATACAATCTCGGTTTCATCAATATATTATCAACAGAGAACTTTATATAAGTACAATCTAAATCTTTAGAAGCCTATTGCTTTTAATAGAGTCCGGTAGATGGCGTTAGTAGTACAGCTTCGAGCTTTCTACTATCTTTTTAGCACGTCTAGTTGCTAAGTCAAAAAATACGGTAATATAATATATTATAACCAGTTATATTATATAACCGTATTTTTTTACTTCTCCATCCAGATACGTACCCTGCCCTCAATGATGTATCCAGCAACGATGGGCGCGAGGAGTCCAGTCAGGTTGGCGAGACAGTTGGTGAACGCCATCAGGATACCGGCGAAACGTGGCGAGATGTCCAAGTGGTTCACCTATCATACGAATACATACATTAATATTTGTAAGTTTTTAATTTATTTAGTCAATTATATCCAAATCAGGTGCCTATGTTTATTTTGAGGTTAGTACTAAACCATTAAACCGCTTTCTTGTCCGGAAATAGAACCTGAGCAATCGGTATAACCGTATAATATGGCATTGAGAGACAATCAAAATGAAATAAGATCTCAAAAAAAAATCTAAAACCCTGATTTCTAATCCTCTCTCATAATTTAAAAGCAAAGTATTCAAGTTCAAATATAATATTGCTTAGTGCTTACCTTGAAACCGGAGTAGATACCTCCGTTGAGACCGACACCGGCGGCCAAGATGGCGACGGTGGCAGCGGGGTTGCAGCCTGTGTTAGCTGCGATGAACAGACCGACCGCTGGACCGTATTGACCTAGGGAAAAGAATAACATTAGTGATGACTTATAGGTTCGCCTCGGATGGCTCCGAGAAAGTGTTGATAGAACTTGATGTCTGAGGTTTCAATACGTTTTCTTTAAAAAGAAGTCTGACAAAAGCTGCTACTTAGTTTAACTATTGATAATAATATAAGATAAAAATAATGCACTAAACAACTAAATTAAAATGTTAATTAAAGAAGAAATATTATTCTATTAGTTGAAGGATTCATGATGGATTTGAAGTAATGTAGATACAAAAGATTCTGGCGCGATTTAAGACCTGCCATTACACTTGCTAGTTCACCAGTGCGCCGTTAGATGGCACTACCCTTCGCATTCTTCATGAAGTAGTTTAGTATAAAGGTGTAAACTCACCGATACTGTTGATGATCTTCCTGACTTGCGTGTGGTTGAATCTGCCGCTGGACAACATCCAGTCGGCCACCACGGAGATGAACATTGAGAACAGCCACATGCACAGGTATGGGAGAGCTGACACGAATCCGTTCTGTAGGACAATAATACATTAGCTTAGTATTTAGTTATTTTTATATTGTGGAATACGAAGATATTACTTAAGAAAAAAATATCATGAAATTGTATACCTAGACTGCATTAGTGACTGTCAGAATGAAGATATTTTTTATTGTGGAGACTTTTAAGCAGGGAAAACTTAGGAGTATGGAAATAGAATAGTAGAGTGTTAATCTGCGTTCAGACACAAAAACCTAAAAACCGCTATTTCTGCACAGTACCTATTGCTTTAATTTTGCTCTCAAGTCTTGCATCTGTCATCAAAACTAATCAGCAAGTAGTCGCATGTACTTATTTACATAGTATTTATATTTTTAAGTCGCAATCTTATTGAAAATTTCTCAGTGCGAGAACATAAGAGACCCGCATCTTCAATATAGAGTTGAGTACAAAATTGGCACTTTAGCAAGTGCATCCTCATCGTGTCATGTCGTCCGAGTGTCTGTCACTTGTCGGTATATTTCCGTGAGGCAATTTACACTTGACGAGAGCCGACGGGAACCGTGATTCAGAGGGACTTCACTCGAGGGCTGCCATTATAGCTTGCAAGTTTTATCTTTGAATAGCTTTTCTAAGTGACTTTTTCTGAGTAGAAATAATGCCAGAAGTAAATAACTCAATGTTCTCATTCCATGTGTTCATCCTGGTTGATGCTAGATTTCATATATTATAGAACATAATCCAGGGTATCAATCTTAATGAATTCCATTTCGTAGTTTTTGCGTAAAAGAGTAATAAACATTCCTACATCGACCTATCTATCCAAAATTTATCTGAATATTAATGTTAGGTTATACCACTTCTGAATAAATAGCGGTTAGCTTATTAGACGGCATTTCCATACATTTGCTGTCACTTTATCCATCAAATAGGTTATTCCACTCTGATCCATATATCATAGATACCGGCTTTTAGGCATCCTTGTCGCTAATATGTAGGTATAATTGTATTTTTTAAGCTCATTTCTCATGACCAAACAAGCCTTTCACGAGTTCAAACAAACATCTTTTAAAATGTCCGCAAAAATCATAGCAATTTGCCGAGTCATCCTTACACAGATGTCCAATTGACCACATCTGAACTGTTGACCCGACGCGCGACAAATGATTAATAGCACTCAACGATCCAAATTGTGTTACGTTCCCGTCACTATAAATAACCGCACGCTAGATTGATTGATTCATCCAATTTGTATATGCTATTTTGAACCTTATGGACTGAGAAGATTAGGAATAGATTTTACTTTTAATTAAAGAGTCTTTAAAGTCGATTTTGCTTTTGTTTCTAATAATAATTCACTGTTGACATGTGATTTAAATTTTTTATTAGAAAAAGTAGAATGTATCAAAATTAAAAGTAGAAACTTTAGTTGCGCGTACTCGTCGGTAAACAAATAGTGAGTTAAGCACACCTTTGTCGCGGACAGCCCTTAGAAGGGTGGTCGTATTGTAGAATTTCCAATAAATTTGCGTCTCTGTTCTTTGGAAGGCACGTCACTACATATTACAGTACTGGATCTTTCAGTATAAACAATTAAGTTTAAGTCAAGTTAAGTGCGTTAAGTCAAAGGTCTTCGGGCGGTTTCAAGTCAAATGTATTTTTGATGTTTTCTACTTACGTCTTTGATAGAGAAGTGCAGGACTTGTCTCATGAAGGTTGGCAGCTCTGTCATGAGGGTCTCGTAACCGTAGTTCTGTCCCATGTGTGCCAACATAATCGCCCAGAAGGGTGTGGATAGCAGGATCTTGCTCCATGGGATTGGTGGCGACTAGAAGAGAAATATCACGTTAATCACTGTTTGTAGCTGTGTCCAAAATTTAATTGAGTGTGTCCAAGTAGTAATAAAACCTTAATTTTTGATTATAGACCATAAAGTGTACAATCTAGTGAATAATACTACCAATGGTGGATTTTTGAAGAACCACACGAAAACAGAACTTTTCGTTGACGTCTTGATAAAATATGTCGTAACCTACTAAAATATAGCAGTCAACTCTAAACATCTTGCTTTTTTCTCAGTGTTTAATGGATTCTAAAGAAAACCGTAAAATCAACAGCTAGAAAAGAAGCAAGTAACTTACGCTGGAACCAGCAGCGCCCCACAGCGAGCTCAAGATGTACTTCTTCTCCGCCTCCTTGATGCTGGCGCACTGCTCCGGATCCTCAGACACGAAGAACAAGAAGGCCAGGCACCACACGGTACCGATGAGACCGAACACGTAGAAGATGGACGGCCACCCGCCGGAGAAACCGTATGCCGAGAGTAGACCGGACAGGGGCATAGAGATCACCGTACCGAATTGTGCACCTGAGAATTGAAAAAAATGTTTTAAAGGCCGCTATTTGGTTGAGACAATGCATTATTTTTCTGTTTTATCTGTGTAAATTTGATGCTTATATTTTAAATGCGAAAGTCTGTCTGCTTGTTACGCTTTTAGGCCTAAACCAATAAAGAAATTTCCATAAAAAAACCATAGGCATGGAGGCTTAGTTGAAGATGCGTTTAAGTTTGCCGTCCAGGAGAACTATATAGTATTCCATCTTTAATATGAAAAGTGTTTAACTGTATTTTTTTCTTCCAATAAGGCTAACAAATACACAAATAATAAAACAAAGCTATCTTAAGCTCAAAAACATACAGATCTACAAATATTTTCTTTCAAGGAGAATCGTATTGCACCATTCCAGTACAACCGTAAAGGCAAACTCATTAATCACAGCACCGCATGTTTTCCATCAATGTAACTATCCAATAATGACACCTAAAGTCTAGATTTTACAACTGTCTATATTACGAAATGTTTGCCAATCAAAATAAGCAGTATTTATTTGAGGATATCCTGAGCTGAAGGTCGAGTTATAGTTTCAGTCTTAAGGCAAATGACAGTTTAGTACACATCAAAGAAAAAGCTATGCCACGCGGCTTCACACAACTTCTCACCATATTCTTATACATATTATAGATATACTTATACCTTCATACTCTTAGGGACTGGTTTTAAAAATCAAGTAACCTCCGGTTAAACCCAGGTAATGTTGTGGTTTATCTACATACTAATTTTAATCAAAATCTGTTCAGCTGCTTAGTCTTGAAAGTAGTATGTATTTTTGTATGTAAAATATGTATAAAATCTCACCGGCATATACGGCAGCTCCCATCCGACTCCTCTCGTTGGGTGGAATCCATTTCGCCAACATAGCGTGAGTGCAAGGTACAATTGGTCCCTAGAACAAAGTATCAGTAGTACTTATATATTATATACCTTTCACTCATAAAACCAAATGGGGTTTTAAAAATTTCCATACAGTAACGATCTTTATTGCTAATCTGTAGTATATTCTTAGTTTAGTTCCTTTGAAACCTGTTTTAAAAGTATGGTATGGTGCTTTTGAACTTACCTCTCCCAAACCTTGGATGAACCGCACGAGGATGAGCCACTCGTATCCTGCCTCAGCTGCGACAGGCACCAGCAGACCGAACACCGAGTTGATCAACATACCCACGCCCAAGAACAGACGGGCGCCGTACCTGGTAGAATAATACAGGTTTAGAACTAGAAAAAATGATATTAGGCTCAAATGACGAACAAAAGATTGTGATCGACCTCCTTTTGAGTAATTAATAAGAACTTTGAACAAATTACATTTTTAGTTTTCGTTTGAATTAGTTAAACATTCCGTTGAAATTAGTCACAAAATAAGCAAGCTATCTACTAAAATCGGAATTGAGTATGCATATTATTGGTAATTTATTGTTTAGTTTAGTTTTCGGGTTTGCCTCGATTTTAAGGCTTAAAATATGATGTGCTGATGTTGAATGATGTGTGGAACCAGTGTTTTGTGAAAAAGTGATGAATTCAAATGCTTTTGGGGAGACTTGAGCCAACTATCTCGCGAATCCTTGGTGGGTTTTATTTAAGATTCCATTTGATAAAGAAACTTACTTCTTAGACAAGATGCCGAAGGGTATCTGCGTGATGACGTAGCCGTAGAAGAAGGAAGACAAGATGTAACCCTGCAGCGTCGAGCTCCACACGAATGATCCGTCTTGTGTCGACTGGAACAATACAAATAGATGTAGATTGCTATTCTTTGTTAAATTTATTCTGTGAACATTGTAATTAGGTACTATCGCAAAACTTTTGAAGCAGAAGTCTAAAATCTTTAAGTAATGATCCAAAAGCTAGAATGCAATTATGCAACACTAAAAGCTGATTGAATACTACGTAAACTTCTCAAATATTGACATACTATTAGAATGTAACTTATAAGAACTCAAACTAGTATTTGCTGCCAGTAATTTCAGTATCCCTTTTTAAAATTATCCGTATATATTTTCGAAACATTTTTAAGGATCTTTTAACGACATTGCTCGGCCGTACAATTTAAACAAACTAACGACATGTATCTGTGTACTTACACTGGTAGAATTAGACTCGACACCACCACACTCAGTGTCCATGGCTTCAGCCACCACGGGCAAAGCCGTGTGGTTGACCATAGCGACGATAGCCACCGACATGTTGGTCCTCATGATGTAGGCGTTCGCCATGCCCAGGAACAACATGAACGTCACGAAGTGCCTCGTCCCCATACCACCTGAGGGAGAAAGAGAAAGGAATATTAGTACCGGTTAAATATAAGTTTTAGCTGTTTTTGTGATGTGATATCGAACTTGGTAAGGAGGTCTGGATGATTTAAGATTTACGATTCCTGTTAAAGTGATCTCAAGTGTAATTCAAATGGGTGTAAGAGTTGACTAATGCAAGCTTGCCTATGCTCCTCAGTATTTTTTCATGTATCTTTGCTGTAATAGCTGTAACTTTCTGTCAAAACTGTAAATTTTCTGAAGCCTTTCGTCAGAACTTTTAAATACGAATCATCATCTTGAATCCCTTTGAAAGGTCCGAGGACTCAACTCATTAACACAGTCGGATTTTAATCCTTCCATAATAATATAAAAGTTTGATCACTAGAAAAAGTACTAAAAGCTCAAACAAACCCATCAAAACACGAACTTCGTACGCTCAACAATAAAACAAACATCGTGAGTGGTAATGACCTTGTATCAGATAGCCGTGATACACCACTATTAGATTACATACGTACTGATAACTGCTATCAGCAAACTGGATCGATTGCACTTAATTAGATAAGCTAAGCTTGTAATACGAGCCTGTGAGCTTTGTTCCTGGTTCTAAATGTAGAGCTTTTAATGCTAATTTGTTTTTAGTGCGTCTATTATTTGCAAAATTAAAGGGTTTGGAACAGATACGACTCAGAAGACAATTCTGCGACAAATTGAAAATGAAAATGTGCAAAATTAAACTTCTAAATGTCTTAAAATTGCTCGAGCAAAGAGTTGTCGAGAAGAACCGATATTAAAGCATTCTTAATTCTTCCATAGATGCAATTACTTTTTATGACAAATAGGAATTTCAAATCGAAAATTTTTCACCCCTCAAAAGTTAATAACTGTCTTAAACTTTGCCATCTTCGAAACTACACAAGTATAAACAAAAATAAGGTAGCCATCGATCCCTATAACCATTGAATAAAAATTATTTATGACTATAAAAAGTACATCGAAAGCACTACAATATAGACTTCGCTCTGGCCGTCGCCGGTCCGTCGAGTGACGTCACTTTATGGAACATTTCGGCGTACCAATTGGTTAGGTATCTTTATCGTAGTGGACATAAAATGCTTTATGTACTATTAACAGTGGTTATTGTATTTTTATGGGTAAATATCGAGCAATAGTTAAATGAAATTGAGACAGAATTGACATTTTCGTATCCAATGGACCTTTTTTACTTTGAAAATTGTCATCTAATTTGCGATTACCAAGAATGGAATAGACGTTTTTTGTGGCACAAAAATAAGGTAAAACAGTTTTATCTCTCAAGGATTTCTAAATGGAGCATATTTGGATACTGAGTAAGTGAATGACTAACCCCCGGTTTCTTAATACATTTAGCGGTAGTTTATCTATACAAACTGTTTTTTTATATATCAGTTTAAACGTATTTACCGGATTAACATTATTTCAGAGATATTTCCCTGGGAATTCTTTCCACCCAGACGAAGGCACGGGCAGGAGCTAACTCCTCGAAGCAATCAATGATAAAATATGCTTTCATAGGGTACATTCAGTGGTTAGCTTAAAAATTAAACAATCATAAACCTGTCTCTTATTTTATATAGTTTATTGACATTCATACACAATTATTACGATAGCGCTTTATAAAAACACAATACATCATAATAAGTATAATATAAGTAATAAACCTGTCACAATATCTACAGATAGGTCAGTTGTACAAATGTGGGCTAATGCAGGGATTAACAGTGATCCGAGTAATTTCCTCTATGACTGTGCTATGACTTGATAAGATAACGACAATCAGTGCAATAATCGTACTGTCTGATACGGCTAATTGCCGTCGCTTGTTAATCGATGCTGCTAAACTTCAAAATACTTTAATGGTCCCGTAATATGAGCTTAAAGTTCCGGATTTCAAAGACCGACCTTTAAGGCTGTCCTTTTTTTTTCTCAAAATGAATGATTTCCTTTAACATTTGTATCAACTTGGAAAATCTGATTGCCTATAAAATAAACTTAGGTAGAGTCGAAAAAAATACAGACTGTATCTAACACCGCACCATATTATTATTTTGTACCAAACTTTAAATTGGTTCTCTCTTATAAATATTTTTCAAATGCGGGACATTATGTTGGCTCATAAGTATATTATAGTATCATGATAGCATTCAGCGTGTTTCCACGTGATTTTTTTTCAGTCACACCCATTGCAATATCTTTTTATCAACAAACTTGATTTGCATCAGAAAATGACTTCATTCGTAAACATAAACGAACTTTTTAAACTCCACCATAAATCATATCGTAAAGATAACTCAATACTAAGAAAACGTATATCGATTTATTGATTCAAAGAAAACTTTTAATTTTAAAACAAACATCGTTTGCTTTTGGTAGAAATTGACGCGCGTATGCGTCAATGGAAATAGCAATCATTTCATATTTATGAGTTCTGTAAATAAAATAAAGTTTGAAAAAGTTTAATGGCACTAATAAGATTTTTAAAACGAAAATAGGTAAAATATTTATCACCAAACTATTGCTCTGAAAGTCTTTCCTAAGAGAGATATTTTGAGAATTTTTTACATTTGATCGAGATTGCAATCTATTTTCTTTTGGAAAAATAAAATGTGTTACACAGTTCTTAACTCGCTCTCTCAAATAAATTATCTGAATGATATATTTTAAATTAGTATGGATTTCTAAGCTAAAATTATATTTCAAACTACATAGGTATATTACACTATTTTTATTTTTACATCGTTAGACGCGAGTACACCGTACGATGGTAAACTTGTCACAAATACGTGTATTTACATAATAATGGGGATAATTTAGCGTCGACATCTTGAAAGAGACGTAATCACAATATATTCTAAGCCATGTTTCATTCATGCACTCTTTTAGCCCGCCAAAACAGATTTTTAATGCGACGCCATTAAAATTATTGTACCTCTTCGTAGATGGGTATGGCAAAGGACAATTTATTTGTATACGGCCTGTTATGTCAATGCCAAAAAAGTATATTGAACTGTTATTTTGTTATCTCCTGTATATACGTTATGTAAAAATAGTTATTTATTTTCAACTTCGGAGTACAATCTTTTGAAATTATCAGTAGAAAAAAAATACACTTTTTCTCAGTCAGTCGGTTAATGACCGCAAACTTAAATTTATATACAAACTCCTAGATCATTTTCGTAGATAAAAACTATTAAGAAAAACGGACGGAAGCAATAAATTTACAAAAAAAACTTGCTTTTTAAAATTAAAAGGTACAAAATTAGTGTCTATGTCCAAAAATAATCTGTCTGCGGTGGAACATGTGAAAAAGTCTACTAAAAATAGTCTATGCCCGTGATATAGGAAATGTTAGACAGCGTTATTTGAAAGTTGGCAATAAAACGTAAACTACGCGCCAAAATGTCGATATCTATTTGGATAATATTCGTAATGTTTGCTAAAATCTTGTAATTAAATGTCTTGGATACAAGTGAAGTGATTTAATATGATACATTTGGCGGAAATTATCATATGAGGGAAACGGAGTTATATTTAGAAATTGGTGGTAAACATGAATTTAATGTTTCTAATTAAATTTGAAGATTAAAATAGACTAAAATTAGTCAGAATTTTCGTTATTTCCGACAGTTGACACGATTTAAAAGCTAATAATATGACGAGTATGTTCATAATCCATAAAATCACGCCGGATTGCCATAGGGGTAGGCAGAGACCAAAGAAAGCCACTTGGTAGTCTTGGTACGATCTTTACAAACTCCCTTGCCTCAATCACATCCATACATCTTGTCATACAGGACCACCGGTTACGAGTACTAACTACATAATTATGACCGAAAACATATTTTGAAACATAATCCTACCGTACTTCTATAGCCCATGGATTTCAAAGAGGGCCTTTTTATCCATAGAAGATATTTCTATAGCCCTAACATCTGAAAAGACGGAATACTCCCTGTTCTCAAGGCCTCTCATAGTCCCTAAAACTACGGGAAGAGGTCCCAAAATCCTTCACAAAAATCCCACAATGTCATTAGCGGAATGTCTAAACCGGTTCCATTCACCTTGAACCGGCGGCCATTAATAGCCAAACGTGATTTATCATAACAGACCTTCCCGAAGGACACACATGTAGGGCTTTAAATAGAACATGAGTAACACGTGTTCATTTACACAAATATATCGAAGGGACTATTTTAGATATGTATGTTTAGGAAGTACAATTACAGTATTTTTTATGTAATTCGATGTTGGGAGCAGGTCAGACTGATATAATAGACTAAGCGACATATTTCCGCTTGGAAAAGGTAGGTAAACGTATATTTTCAGAATGTTTTGATTGTGTATGTAATAAAATAAAACATAACTGATACCTGCTACTATAACAAAATATATAATTCATATATAACTATACTTACTATACTATACTGGAAGTCTAGGGGAGAGGCCTTTGCTCAGCAGTGGGACACAGAAATAGGCTAGATAAAAAAAATATAGCAGGTAGGTATAGTTACTTAACTTAAATATAATCACTTTTTTAGAAAAAAAGATAAGATTTATACACGCGTATACAACGTGTCCCAAAACTCAACGTCAAAACGAAAACCTGAGTAAGGCCGAGTGGAGCTGGCTCTCAAAAAATATAAAAAAAAAATCTATCTCATGTAGTTTCAAAATGACAACCATTTTTGTAAATTGCCACCCTCTGATGAGTTTACGTCTACTGTGGCTACAAATGACTTCTTTTCTAGTTCTTTTTTTGTGTGGATTATTCCTAAGTAACGCTACTACAAATTTCAATTCATTATTTGCACACAACTTCATTGGAATTTCTGAAAATATCCCTTTTATGGCGAACTATGCCTT
Source organism: Anticarsia gemmatalis (assembly GCF_050436995.1). NCBI lineage: Eukaryota > Metazoa > Arthropoda > Insecta > Lepidoptera > Erebidae > Anticarsia > Anticarsia gemmatalis. The sequence goes on along the minus strand of NC_134757.1, from coordinate 10,579,042 downwards.
GAAAATATTTCATCACTCAACTTTGACAGTCTGTCCTGAAAAATAATTGTACAACGCTTGTTCGGCATGTGCCCTTAAAAGTTGGCGCATTTTATGGGCTTTCGAAGATGGTATAACACTTACTAAACTATTTCATAGACGACGAGAAAATAATAAAAATCTTAAGATAGTCGGTATTTAACTTATTATTAGTTCGTCATAAAACTTTCTCAAAATTATTCTAATGTCATCTAAGCGTTCTGTGATGATGTCGTCTTGGTCGATTTCGGATACGGCGGCCAATTTTATTGAAACCAGCCACCTGTTCAGGATTTTGTTTATAGTGGCCAAGTGTGTGCACAATACTCAGGTACACTCTCATAGTCTGGTGGGACGACTAAACCGACACGACCAGAGAGAGGTCAGGCGCAGGATCGACGGCTATACGTACTCTACGAGGCACGGAGCTCCATAACCTCAACTTCCTACCTACGGGCAATCTCTGAGAATTTTTTTAACAGAAAGTCTCTGAAATGACTTTTTGACTTTTCTCACCCAGGATTCTATCTCGAGACTTCTTGTGCGGCAGTCGCATAAGGCGACAAAGAAATTAAGAGTGGGACGGATAGTGACGCTACTGTCTTGGTGTCAGTGACTATTATTATTTTTGGGATTGTTTATGTACATGAACCTTTTTCATTCAATTAAAGAGAAGTAATGTTTAATAATTGATGATTAACATCAATTATTAATGCCTAGATGACATTAGAATAATTTTGAGAAAGTTTTATGACGAACTAATAATAAGTTAAATACCGACTATCTTAAGGAATTTTATTATTTTCTCGTCGTCTATAAAAAAGTTTAGTAAGTGTTATACCATCTTCGAAAGCCCATTAAATGCGCCAACTTTTAAGGGCACATGCCGAACAAGCGTTGTACAATTATTTTTCAGGACAGACTGTCAAAGTTGAGTGATGAAATATTTTCAAGGCATAGTTCGCCATAAAAAGGATATTTTCAGAAATTCCAATGAAGTTGTGTGCAAATAATGAATTGAAATTTGTAGTAGCGTTACTTAGGAATAATCCACACAAAAAAAGAACTAGAAAAGAAGTCATTTGTAGCCACAGTAGACGTAAACTCATCAGAGGGTGGCAATTTACAAAAATGGTTGTCATTTTGAAACTCCATGAGATAGATTTTTTTTTTATATTTTTTGAGAGCCAACACCACTCGGCCTAGCTCAGGTTTTCGTTTTGACGTTGAGTTTTGGGACACGTTGTATAAAAAGTTTTGCACTGTTTTACTGCAAACTTTTTTTAATATGAGAAACCTAATTAATTTCAAAACGGAAGAGTGCAAAGACGTTCATCTTTCATACACCTACCTAGCCGAGTTGCATCAAATCTTTATTTAGAAGAGATAGACTCTGAAAGAAATGTACGCGATTCCAGACTTACGACCGAAACTAATAGAAAAAGTAAAGTATGGTGATTGGCAAATTCTTTGATCTTTTTTATTAGTATATTAGTCTATCTTTTTGGTACTTGAGGGGTCAAACCGCAAATAGCTAGACATGTTAGCAAACTTTACATATTTCAAGAACTGTTTAAAGAACTCTACTTTACAAACAAGCATATTTTTTCACGTTATTTTCCTTTGAGTTACGCAAATGACGATATTTACTCAATATTTTTTTTTGCAAAATATGTATGTGTCCTGGATTCAAACGGCTTTGCTAAGGTGCAAGTTAAATTTTGCTGTAAATTCTAAGAAAAATCTTTGATCTCATATTTTTTTATTCTAAAGATTATAAATTAATTTGTCACATTTATAACTAACGTCAAAAACAGCTGACTTTGATTAAACGTTTCGGCCTATTTTTTTACGATTCCAGCTGCTCTTACTCGACTAGTTTACGATAACTTTTATTGAACAAATAAAGTACCGGTATTTTACAATCGGAAAGACATAAAACGAAATTCAGGATCACGGTCATTTGAAAAACCTTATTGCGGAATCTTTTACAATCAAAGGAGTTGATACGAATGATTGACAACCAATAATAAGAAGTTAGTAGTTTTAAGAATAATAAATGAAGTTAAATATACAATACTCTTTAAAAATAATATCGGAAGCTTCAGAACAGTTTTAACATTCATCAAGTGTCAATGTTTCAATTTCTAAATATATGAATCGCAAATGGGACGTCACTCATTCCAATCACTCAAAATTATTGCACATGTTATTTGTTTTTATAACGAAGTATTTTTAAACACAGGAACCGAGTGTTATGTGATGTTATATAAACATTATTCATATTTATTAGCTACTTCTTCACACGTAAATATTTATATCATTTATAACGCACTTTCAAAGAGAAGCTAGATTATAAAATGTCATTTTATCTTTTGAATCTATACAAAAACCTTTTACGACTGATTATCTCAATTATTTTGTCTAGTTAGATGAATTCATGTATCTTTTATATAGAAATACATATATGTTGCTTAAGCAAAACTCAAGAACAGCTCAAACAATTCGGCTCACTGGTTTTGTAAAGTTGACTTTAAGACACGTAGAAGGTCTTTAAGAAGATAAAGAAAAACAACGATTAATACAAAGAATGTTGGTTAAAGGAACTGCGCAGATCAGCTAGTTGGTGATAAATATGTATTTTACCTAAATCTCAACTTAACCTCAGTTGAACTTCGTCCTGAAAATTGAAAAGGCTGAAGTATTTTCATTTCGCAAGACGCAATAAAATTATAATAAAATTCTCTTATTCTTGCCAGTGTCAAGGACTTTTTACCCATTTACAGTTGAGATTGAACATTTTCTGTAGGTACTTATCAAGCATTTTATTGCATTCATTAATTTGAAAATTTTATTACAAATACATTTTGCTGAGTTCTTCGACCGAGCAATAATTTCAATGCTAAGTAGATAGAGTAAGAATGTAAGGGCCGTACCAAGAGGCAATCTTTGGTCCCTACCTACCCCCATGGGAAAAATGCGTGATTTTATGTATGTATCTTGACACAGTTAGTGTTTTAAACTCATTAACTGAAATGATGAAGGCTGCTAATTTTATAATAGGTATTTTCAGACTATACTTTGAACCCCGTCAGTGACTGTTCCTGGTTTTTCCTAGAATCTGTCTACGTACTTTGTGGATACAAAGGTATTTAGACAATTGTGTCAAATAGTAATTGTTTGTGCGTCACTGTGTTATTATTCCCTGAAGTTACATTAATTTATAGTTCTTCCTTATTTCAAACCATGAGGATGAGCGAAAGTAATTGACATTCTAGCTTACGCTTTATATATAGGTATACTTTATACTTATCAATATCATACAGAAGAAAGATTTGGACACATAGGATACCTTTTACCTCGGGATATGCATTCTAGCCGACCGTTGTTTGCAGTCGACAGTTTAATATGAGGAACCAAATGACTATAATTCAAGCTTGAGCTAAAAAAACGTTGATGAAATTATGGCGCTAAGCAACAATTCGTAATTAAAAAATAAAATCACATAGGAATGTGCCTATTCGCAAGTTCAAAGTCTCCAAAGCTTCCTATTACACACAATAACATAACAATCATGTATTTGTGCAAAGATACCATACAACAAGTTAATTTGACTCCACGCTGCATTTCTACTGCTTCCCGCCATCACTGCATATTATATTACTTGGCAACGGAATAATTAAATGCTATTACTAAAGGGTTGGAAAATTACATTAGTTGTTTGTTGAAAGGGTTAAAAACAAAATGGTGGACTTGTAAGACTTCCTGCGAAAGATTAGAACTAATGTAAGGTCATTGAGAGGATTAAGTATTTCTCGGGTTAATTTTCTTTCAATACTGTCCAGTTTTTTTTATGATTTGAGGTGTCTGCAAAGACTTAAACTATGCGTTGAAACTCAACTCTGAAGTAAATGGTCGAAAAAATATATCAATATTTGTGAGCGAAGTCGCAAACCAAAGGCAGTTATTTATTTTTCATATATTAACACGTGCTGTCGGCATTGTGTAAGACTTTTCGTGCCATTCAAGCATTTATTTTCTCTTAGTTTAATTACCACTAGTAGCAGGTAGACGGACAAAAAATTGGCAAAGATGGCGGAAAGACGGCTTTTGGCGCCAATTTTACTTCTGACCAAGGTATGTGTCGTATACAGTCTAATAAAAAAACTTATGAGTAACCGCATGTCTGGAAAACGTGGGGATTGGAATTTTACCACAACAATTTAAATGTTTGACGCAATAGGCTAGTAATTGTAGAATTCCAATTTGTGACGCATGAAAAACTATGTAAATGTATTAAAACTTTGTCAAACGTAGATCTATTTCCAGTTGCCATTTAGTTGAAGCAAATTGAGGGCTATACAAGACTTATGCCCTTTTGGTATTTAGTGTTTAGAAATTTAACCCAAGATGAAATATTCGCAGAAGGCACTCGTACGCGCAAAGACATAAATCATTGATAAGCATGACGTTGACCAAAATTAATGCCATCGATAATTTGAATTACAATAATAAATTATGCAAATTATTTTTTCGTATTTGCAGCAGCATCATTCATATTTTATCAGAATTTAAATTTGAACCGTTAAGGACAAACTTTGTTGCAGGCTCAATAGCAAGTTACCCTTGCCATAAAAATGAAACTGACATGAAAACTAAATTTTGACGTTTCATAATTGTTGCCAGGATAAAAATATACGTAACGGATAAAAAAAATGGAGACAGGTAATTCGTAACACATGCAAGATTGTGTGCAAAAGTATTTAACGAAGTGTATCATGTCGATGACTGATATGACGTCACGACTATTCACTGGTGAATTCGATACACCTGCATTGATAACCAAGGCCATGTTTTCAGCTCTCGTTACCAACTTGGTAATGAAAGCTAATCAATTGAAAACGCACTGTAAGACACGCACAAGAACCACGTGTTACTGACGAAAATAGATTTACTTTACTCTTGAATATTACGTATTTTTTATTTTTTATTTATAGAGTCGATCTTGTACGAATTACAGGCATTTAAAGCATGTTCATTTGTTTTTGGGAAATGTTCAGAAAATTGACGAAAATGACCGCCTGTCATTAGCTAGACGAGTTCTACTAACATACCACTCTGGCGACTGAATAAATACTTTTAATTCATTGAAGTTCTATATTTATTATACACTAGCTGACCCGCGCAACTTCGCTTGCGTCACATAAGAGAGAATGGGTCAAAATTTTCCTCGTTTTTGTAACATTTCTTACTGGTACTCTGCTCCTATAGGTCGTAACGTGATGATATAGCCTTCCTCTATAAATGGGCTACCTAACACTGAAATAATTTTTCAAATCGGACCAGTGGTTCCTGAGATTAGCGCGTTCAAACAAACAAACTCTTCATCTTTATAATATTTGTATAGATTTGTCAAAGGCTAGCACTATAGGACTATATACATCACAATGTTTAATTGAATTATGTTTACTTTAAGTATTTACAATGGCCACGTTCTGACGAGGCAGGATGCACCGCAGTCATTACATCGCTCATGTGTCAAAGAGCCGCATTATGTTGCGATATAATAGCAACGAGACAAAAACGTAACGACTATTATGTAAGATTTAACGACGAAAACTGTTTATAGTGTATTTTTATTTATACTTAAATTGTTGTTTCCGTTATTTATTCATAAACAATGGGTAAAAAATAAACACATTTGTATACATATGAAAGATGATAGTGTGTGAGTAAGTTATTTGCTAGCTCTTTTCTTAAGGCTCTACCCCCTTTTCGAGCTAGTTGTAGATCCAGTAACTGTACCTAACCACTATCACAAGTGTTAACATTTATTCTGACCGAAATTAATAAATGATTTGATTCGATTTTTATGTTTAAAGGACGAAATGATTTTTTTTTCAAATATAAAATGGTTGGTTACGAAGTAAGGAATATAAGGAAAGAAAAAATATTACAAATAATACCCACGTTTTTTAAGTTACTTTATAAAATAAATAGGTAGTTATTTAATGTTTAATTATATTATACAACTGAAAATTAATTAAAAGATAAAATAGTACCTATCTGTGGTTTTGTGGTTCAATGTCAGGAAATATGATTTAAAAAAAACAAACTGTCACAATGCAATACCGAATGTAAAAAAAAAACAAAATACACATTTTATATGGCAAACTCTTTTCTTTAATTGCCTGCATAAATTCAACAAGACTAACTAAAGGATATAAAAACATATATAGCTGTACATAAAGGACAATGTTCGGATTGTCCATTGTACAATAAAATCGTTTGATACAAGTAACCTTGAACGTTGGGTTATCACTGATTGCAATCCTTTGTCGGCCATCTATCCGACCACAAACTAACTAGATTTACGAGACCACAGTATTGGATTTATTTCGTTGTTAGTTTTAACGATAATTTAACGATATTCATATCCATTCTAGTGTTATGAGATTGTAAGTGCTTGTTAGTACTTCTTTTACGAGAAAACGGCTGAACCGATTTGGATAGATTTTTGCATATTGATAGATAATGTAGCGGGAAAGACTAGAGTATATGTGACTTTCTGCAGACGGAACCGCTGGCATTAACTAGTAGAGAAAAGTATGTGTTATCTAAAGAAAATACGTTTCTTTATCGCTGCATAGAGCTGCATAACTTTTCATGTCAAGGTCCACCTTTTTGATTTTCGCACACAAATATTTTCGTATATTGCATCTGCATAAATATTTATACAGCTGCCTGCTTAAGACTATAATAAGTATTAATTAAAATGTACAAAAATATACTTTCATTTACATTTTTCAGTTTATATTTGGCTAGCTGAAGCGATAACGGAAAGTTAGTTAAAATTACCGAACCGTAAGAAAAAAAAAATACATAATTAAATATACTACTCGTCTTTTCTTTCCAAGAAATCTTTAACCACGTGTCGCTATTAATAAAACAAGTAGGTAAAATTTTTTAATGCTGAAAGATAAGCTAAATCATTAAGAGTTTCTTGAAGTAAAAGATTGTCACATACTAGATCCTCTAACTAGCAAGGAACTGGTCAATTCACCTGTCAACTTCACAACGGATTTCAAACGTAACTGTCAAACTAACGTCACAACTGTCACACTGCATCCAATAATAGCAGAATCTTAACAACAGGTGACACTAATGTACGCAAATATTTAGCTATTAGCGTGTTCATTTTCAACGTAATAGCTAATTAAAATAGATTGATTAGTAGGCAGTAATTTAACGTGTCATTGGAGTTTCAATGTCAATTATTTAAAGAGCTGCAAATATTATAAAACTATAGGAATAGGATAGTAGACGTGATTAATACCGGGATTATATTTGACAGCTATAATAATAAATGATATGTAGGACTGTAAGTATGACATCTGAAACTCACTAAGCCCTTTTGACAATTTGGCACTGAGAGTGACTAACACTTTTTGTCTTTTGCTCATCAGACGATAGCTAGTACGCACCATTTAAAATTGCGCCTAAATATATTTGATCTGTTTTGTAGAAGGCGTAAAATCATTATAGAAGATTCTCCTAGGCTTCTGAAGCAAGGAGTAAGGGTGACGGAGACATAATAATGACGGGTCCTTCCATTCTGTCATCTGTCACAAACGTGGTTATAATGGCACGTAAAGAATCAGTATACGTTAGCAAGTGCATTAAATAAGTCAAGTGGCTTGAAAATTTACTACTAAAAAAGAATCAACATAGACATGTGTCATCTTAGAAGTCCACAAACATTTGCACATGACGTATCATGTTCTAAATCATGCTCGCTAGGGCCCCTATTAGTGTACCGATGTCTGACGTCGGATCATGACGTAAAGAAGTCAGAGACATAATACTAGTCTTGGCAAGCGTCAGTACACGTGCATGACATCACGCGACAGACGGACTGATAAAGAATTTTCTGTAACGAGTCAATATTTAATTTGAGTTAAGATTGTGTTCCAAAAAATGAGGACTTGTACTTTAATTTACCATTTTTTATCGTTTTATTTTGTTGATGTTGTGTCGAAATTGGGTCTTTGCATTGAAAACTGAATTTTTTCAATGTACTTAGTTGCTTTTCTACGATAAATGAATAGAAATGTAAGTAAATTATAATTATGAATTCAATTTTTGCTGTAATTTTAGGTTAGCTGTATGTTTATAGAACCACAATAAATAAATAAATTGTAATAGTGTTTAATTTTCTAAGAGTAAGGTGTTCAAAAAGTACAAAAAGTAACGTCAGGAAAAAGCGAGCTGCCATTTTCACGTAATCAGCTCAAAACGATCGGAAAATTCAAAGCCGAGTTATGTAATATGAGCTATTACAAAACATAAATATATTGCCTAATCAGCGCATCGAACCGACACTAACGAAGGACGTCTGTAAAAATCCCTACTAATATTATAAATGCGAAAGTAACTCGTTCTGTCTGTATGTCTGTCTCTTCTTCATGCCTAAACCACTGAACCGATTTGAGTGACATTTTGCATAAAGATAGTTTGTAATCCGTGAAAGAACATAGGATAGTTGTTTTACCCAAGATTTAACGGGAGCGAGAACTATGCTGGTAACGAGAATAAGTCATAATAATCCTTCTAATATTATAAAAGCGGAAGTTTGTGAGAATGTATGGATGTTTGTTACTATTTCACGCAAATACTATTGAACCGATTACGATGAAATTTGGTATATAGTGAAGGTAGCTGAAGACCCAGAATTACACATAGATTTTTTATCCCGGCGTTTCCGAGAAATCGGGATTTACACGGGAAAGATTTCCACGTGGACGAGATCGCGGGGGGCCTTTAGTATGTCTATAAACTATAAGTAGTCCACGCGGGTAAGGTCTGATACAAAATATCGTACATAAAATAAACGTATTTCAGCAAAATTACACCTAGTTACTTAATACGTTGATGTCAGCATATTTGTTGAAAATGCCGACCACTTTACTTCCTACTGCTGAGTTTATTTTTCTATAAATATCACGTTCTAACACTATGGTCATCTAGTGCTGATTCTGCATTTTAAAAAATTGTAGTTATTTTATTGCATAACATGATATTAATTATTATGCATAATAAATTATTTTTTGTCTTTGATTAGTGCGAATAAAAATCTACAATGAGAAAAACTTTTCGCCGCTGTATGGAATGCAGAACTTTTTTTTTAAATTTATGTTTCACATGACGTACGAAGTAAATAGCCAGAGATCACGAAAGGCTGATTTTATGAAAGATGATTTTTAATAGGGGATTATTGGTGTGCATTCAAACATGACTGTACAAACAAATATGTTATTTTCAGTAAAAAGGAAAATAGGCCTGGTAAAGCCAGACGAAGGCATATTTACCGCATTATTAATTATGTTGCTCAATAATAACATTAATTAGAAAATATGAAAAAATAAGAAATAAATCTACATTGGACCAGAGGTTTTAAGCCGCAGTTTTGTTGAATGGTATACCTATTTCAGTAGTAATACTGAACAACCACTGGACTGGAAAATTATGCTTAGTTTTTTTACTCATTAAACATCGCTAGTGACATTTTAGAAGGAAAACAATAAGATATTTTTTTAGAAGAGGAAGTGGGTTTGGGTTTTCACAAATTGTGTCGTCCATATTTTGCGTGTTACATAAGTTTCCTTAAACCTTGGAAACCAACTTTAATTTATTATTATTTATCTAGCTAGGAGTAAACATTATGCAAATAGGTTAAGGTCATAGATTAGTCTCTTTTTTTAATTCTCCTTCCGTGGAATTAAATAATTGTGAAAACTTAAATTTTGAGTCATATGAGAAAATATTGAGAAGAACGTAGCAAATGTTGTTTTGCGAATGGCTACTTGTATCCCATGGTATCATGCGGGCGTACGGTGACGGTTTGTATGAAATATTGACCATTATTCTTGCACCCTAATTACATTTGGAACTATTCTACCACTAAATCTTCCGCAACCTATCACAATGAATATTTGATACAGCTGCAATTAAAAATATATTTAATTAATTTATCTGTGCCAACAGCATAGCTGGTTCATTCACATCTCATATCAGTATATCGTAATTCAAAGCATACTTTCATTAACGTTTCTTTTAACCACGTCAGTTTAAAAACTGCCAAATCAAAAAGCATGAAAAAAAGTAATTACTTTCGACAAAAAACGGAAATATTGCCGCGACTAGCTAAACCGAGATTTGAGTAAAAGTTAACTGTTTATGACAAAAAATAATTAAAGTAGAGTGTTTAATATAGAAACGTGGAGGACGAAGCTGAAAAGAACTCCTGAAGCGTATCGTGTTTCCTCATGAAAAACCTACTTTCATAACCCAGAGACGAGAAGATTAAAAACCTATTCAAACGACAGAACGCATAAGAAAACAGGTCAATGCAAAACGTAAGAAGAATCCGATTACGTTCTTAGAAAACTGAAAACACCGACACGTGTTAGCGTGTTACGTACTACAAACATCAGGGAAATGTAATTTACAGCGTATTGTTGACTGACCGTACACCCACCCTGGAGTAGACGTCCTTGTGACGTCATGGGACCCGTGGGAGTGACAATACTGACAATAGGACGCGCTACACCGCGCTACATGTAAACAACTCACCCGTGTAGCCGCGAGGACGCTGGTCCTCCAGCCCCGGCTGCTCCCACACCAGCACGTGAGCACCACGAGTACGCGAAACCATTATTAATGAACGAGGAGAAAGCACGTAAAGAATCCTAAACAACTAGATAAATTATAAACTAAAAGAGTCCGCTGTACTAGTGTCTACGTGACATTGCTAAGCGAGGAGGTGTCGAGTGGTGCGTGGGGTGACATCGCGAGGGTGTAAGTCACGAGTGATGGTATACTGAGACTAAGGCTGTGCTGAAGCCGACTGTTGACCGACTGACGGTTCAGTTCGGAGGCGACGCGCCGGTAAATATAGAGGTGAGCGGCGCGGGGCGCGGGAGGGAGGCGGGGACGCGGCGCACGCGCTCCGAGCATGCGATGACGTGAGCCGGTTCAACTTTTTTTACTGAACGCTGAAAGCAATCTGCAATGAGAAATGCTATAAATTCGACTAGACGTCGTCGGCGCCGCAAAAAGTTAAAAGTATCATTGCCAAAATGTAGATCGATGCATCGATGCGCTAGCTAAGTGGCTATGTGCTAAGTGGAGATATTTATGTGCCTTATCCATTTACTTTGAGATCGATAAAGACTGCATGTGGTTCTCAGCATGGAATTTAATTAAAAATGCCTGGAGTTCAGTCGCCATTCGCCACTTAGATTAACTTTAGTTATAGGATACAAAGAAAAGTATTGCTTCCTGAAATGTAAGTACGATATTTCGACGCCTGTAAGTATGATTCTTAAAATAAATATAATATTAGATTTAGTAGACAGGAACTGGCCATGTATGTCTAAACTAATACAAACAGATAGACAATAGTTCTATTGTATCGTGTCACGGTACTCAACTAGGTCTAATACAATAGAGCCTCAATGAAGGAAGGCGTAAAGATATTATATATTATTGTTTGAGACAAAAACCTTCAGTGATATAATATAAATTATGTCAATTTTACTACGCGCGACGATGCTAAAGGGATCTACAATGATTGCATGATTCATTCATAGTAAAGTCTGTAAAACTACTGTTATATGTTGATAGAAAACAGGAATTATGATAACAGGACACAAATATGACGAATAGGCAAACAAATTACACATTAAACATATTATGTAGTGACTCAACTGCGGCGAGATGATAATGTTGAATGTGATATTTACATGACTTATTACTATTATTTCCCATTATTAAAGATTTCAGGCCAGTTTATGTAGAGCTCACTCATTACGGGAGGAGACCCTTGCCCACTAGTAGTATAAATGTAGAACAGTAGAAGTGTCGGATAACCTAACCGATGGATAAAGTGACAGTATGAAAACCATTGATATCTACTTTATAAGTTAAACGAAAGTTGATAAGTGGTGTAACTGAAACTAATAATAGTTTTCCGAATAATTGCCAAGATTTACGCAAAGTCCTTTTTTCCCTCTGTTTAAACGAAAAATAAGTAAGTAATAGGTTAATACTAAAGTGCTCTTAAACTCGTAACAAATAAGTTAAACTGTGTCGAGCATCGTTTTGCAAAAGCTATTACAATACAGCAGAGGTCAATGGCATCGTGAAGAGTTTACTTCCACTTGAACGAAAGGTAACATCAAAACGCTTTCACGGAACATCTAACTTTAGATTTTGACTAAAATATTAAATTACGGTGTTAAGAGTCAGAAGGTTATTATTTTCATATGAAACAGTATTTTACTGCGATTTCGCCATTGATGCAATTTTTTTTCGGCGAATTTTGCTACAGTAAAAGTCGGTTATTTAAGTTTAATAACTAGGACAACTATTTTAGTCAATCATCATAGTAGGTTCAGACAAAACTAGGTACCTACTTAATTGAAAATGCAACATATTTGGAAAATTGTGAAAATGAACTGGCATGAAACTTATCGTCATCAGTGAAATAAGTAAGCAAATGCGGTAACATATTGTTTACATAAGGTTTACTACATAACAAATCGAATTAATTTGGTAATTAATCAGCGTACGTTCAAGGAGGGTCAATATTCCTTATCTATGACTCACGCGGAAAATCCATTACCGAACGAACGAGCCCGCGCTTTTCTACGTCAAACTACACTTACAATATGGCGGCGCTATAAATACATCGCGCGTTTTGTTAATTCCTCACTTTATGTTTAGATCGTGATGACAGCAATGTATGTAGTAAAAATATAAGTGGAGATATTTACACGTGGGTGGGAAGTATGAAAATCTAGTAATATTTATTTATATTTTAACAAGATTACTGTGATCTACTAAGATGCTAGTTGTGATCACAGTTTTTGTGCCGTAAATGTTCTAATGCAAATACGCAAAAAAAGCTTCTTAACTCTCTACCGCATGGGCCCATGTGAAATATTCCACTTTTGATGTCGTATTATTTCTAAACAAAGTACCTATAACAAAACGATTAAACGTATTTTCACAAAACCATATGTGGGCCTACAGGGTACAGAGGCTAAATAATTTATAAATAAGAACTAGGTATCCAACTTAGGTAAGGAATTCGAGTCTTACGCAATAAAAACCGCAAACCTCACGAAAAAATTGCAAATATATCATTCCTACCTAAATACAACATCACGGAATACATGCATGGTGTTTCAGGAAAACAGAAATGTAATGTAAAACTTATCATACGAGTATGACGTAAGCAAATTTAAAAGTGACATATTTATAACTATGTCGTAATTTTGTTCGTAAATCAAGCTATAGATATCCGACATGAGACATCCTTGCTATCAGTTGATGCAATAAAAATGCATTTACAGTGCAGGCATTGTGAATAACTAATGATGATTCAAGTGCAATTTATTATTTGAGACATATTCAGTGAAGGAAAATAATTTTAATTTTGTGCAAGAGTCGCTTTTGAACTAAGGTTTTATTAGGTTTCCTTGCACTTCTACAAGAAAATTTCAAATAGGTGTTAATCCTGAAAATCGCTCCTTTCGGAAATATATCAAATTTGTGTAGTTATAATCAGAATCGGTATAGATAATTGGATGCCTATCTAATAAAATCTAACTTTGAGTCTACTATAATACTGGGTAATGAATTTGGGTCTACGAATAGTGAGTCACATTACTTTCTTAATAAACTTTATTTCATTCATGTTTTCATAACGATGTAAAGACTACAAACTTTAATATAAGTCTACCTACGTCATAACCACTAATTAGATAACATACTCTTTATTCCAGTTCCAATCATCGATAGCCTAAAATCGATAAAATTTAGGTTTCCAGGTTGTCCTAATTATTCATCATATCAGCTCTGAGAGTTGGTTTCCTGCCTGCCAGTAGCGTATCCGTACATTTGTAACTAAGCCGCCATTATCGACCAATCAATCAGTTTAAGTACTCGTATAAAAATAAAATAAATGACCGCAATTTATTGAATTGTAGATCAAATAAGACCAATAAGATTTCGTTATAAAATATGGCCCCGTTACGTAGAATCTTAAATTTATGGACCCACAGGTTGTATGCGTGATATCCATGGCTGTTGTCTATGCTCAAATAAAAAGCGCGCGTAAAAAACAAGTTCAATGCCTTTTCCTCGCGGCGACTTCCCAAAATCGCCATTAACATATAGCTTGTTATATTCTGAACATGTTCGATGAGATTACCATCTGACTAGTGTTTACTTACGGTTCGGTCCGATTTTTAGAAGCAATTTTCAATAATAGCAATTTCCTGAGTCAAGCCTTTAGTTTTGTGACGGGCGAGCTATATTATAATTCATATACTGCTAAATTTAAGGTCTGCTAAGTTGCTTCTTATCCTAGACAGAATAGGCAGAGACTAGAGAGAATCAAATCTAGATCAAAATGTCTAGCACAGGAACTAAATCTAGGATACTCGGCTCAGCATAATGGCATAAAACAATGCCTCTAAAGTTCTCAAAAAAGTTCAACTCCGATTTCAAAATCAAGTTGGAGACAGAAGAATTTTTAAAGTTAGGTAATATATTCTACATGCGAGGTACAAGTAAATAAAAAAGTCACATTATAAACTGTCTATTCTGTAAAATATGTACGAAGCACTATGTTGACCTTGTATATAGAGCTGATTCAGTACTAACGTGTCGTATATGATTTACTCGTAAAACTGTAACATGAAGAGCCGGCGTGATGGTGTAAAAATCGATGGTAAATAATGTGCTTTGTAATGCCCTCTACCGATAAAGCTATGTACCAAAAGTTACCGTCACTGATAACAGCGCCACCTACTCAGTCTGAAAGAATTTCTTGCTATGCTATACGATACAAAAGTACTCCATATCGCCGATAGATGGCGCGGTCACCTTCAGTGCATTGTTTCCGATGTTTCTTGTTTATTATGGAGTACTCAGTAAGGTTATCATTATAGGTTTTACAATACTTTTTGTGACATTAGCATAAAGTTATTATTACATAAATCGACAGATTTTTTACCATCAACTATGCCAATGAAACATTGTCTTCTAATAAAAAGTAATGACCATGCTAAGTACGTTATCGCGTGTTGAAAACAATAAAAACAGCTGCTTTACAGCTGTTGAATAAACAAAACGAACCTAGGTTTGGGTTTACAGAACCCATAACCTTTATAACCTTCTTTACTATAAACTATAACTATATAACTGTACTGAAATCTACAATTATCACTATTCACTACTATATGCTGTTTTTACACGCAAAGTATAGCATTGACCCGGACTTGAACAATAAATCCTATACAATATGTAAATAGGTAAATTATTACAAAGATTTATTGCTATCTAGTTCTTTAGTTATCAATTGATCTATGTCTAGATTCTAATAACTACTACATCATTTACTTTATCTTAGAAACATGTATTGTTCTGTCATCATACTGTTGCATATTTACAACGAACTAAAGGTTTTCATAGAAATTAATTAAGCTAGGACACATTAGCAATAAATTGCGAATAGTTTAAATATTCATAAAAACATATTTTAATCTATAAAGCAATTTTGCAGGGCCTTGAACTCAACTTTGGGGCATACCTATAATAAATCTTATAATTTACAAATATTTTATCACTCACATCACCAGTTTCTATTCTAGTATCATAAAAACTATATTTTATGATAGAACTGTATAAAATTAAGCAGTTATTTATAGTATTTTCTTCAACAATGACTATAGTAATCGAATCAAAGGCTAACGAGAAGTCAAGGACCCATTTTTCCTCGAGGAAAAACACTCGATTCCTTTTGTATTCCTATCAAAAGTTGACCTAGTTATCTAAATAAAGTGTTTACATCTCTTTCTTCCCGATTGTAGTACAAAGGACATGTGTAGCATTGTGATTGGATAATAAGGTGGTATAGGTCGAATCATTGTGAGTCCGGATGTTGCCATTTTGCACTAACACACCCACGTATAGCGTGAACAACTCAACATACGTCTCTAGTTCAAGGAATTTCGTGTTTGGATCTGTTGTATGCGTGTGCGCAGTACTAAGCGATGAATGGAAGCGAACATTGTCAAGGATTTTAGTACCAATTACTGAAATGTAATTAACCAACGCTGTGCATTGCGTAACCAACTAAACAAACGACTTTTTCTTCATTTCTATAGAAAATACGTGTATTTTTATTACCTTTTCCATAGTTTTCTATAGTAAAGTTATATCACGAATGAATTGATATTTCTTTTTGTCCTCTGATTTATCTGTTTGCGAGTTCCAAAACCGTTATGCTATCTGACATGATTAATGTTTTGGGGGTAAATTACTTTGATCCTCATAACATAAATCATAGTAATGGAAATGTGAATAGAACTACAAGAGCAATAGAAGGCGAAAATACATGCTTGAAATAGTAAATGGAAAAGCCGAGAGGGATCGTCCTAGAAAGACATACCTACACAGATCATAATAATATTGGTGATGTCTTCTAAAGAAATCGGGAACGTAGTACTTGTAACCAGCGGTCCTATATGACAAGGATGCAAAGAAGCAAAGGAATTTTGTAAGGATGATAGCAAATGGTGTTCTCTGGTCTCTGCCTACCACTATGAACAGACGGCATGATTTGATGTAATGTATATATGAAAGTACACAACAAGAGAAACTTAGCTACGTAAAAAAAGTGCTAACAATATATACAAACAAACAAAACTTTCATGTCCACGAGAAAAGTAAAAGCGTTAATTAAATGTGAAACATGCAAATGACAAAATGCAATCAAATGAAACATAGTTTGCATATAAACGTACAATTGATTTGCATATTCATGTCACAAGACACGTGCCGGCTGTCGTCATCTACTGTGTATTTTTCCCACGAACTTGACTGAATTAAACTAATTACCCCTGTTTCTGAGGTACATTTAGCGGTAGTTTATCTATTCAATAGCGTTTAAACTCATTAAAAAAACAGTTTGAGTAGATCTACCGCTAAATGTACTCCAGAAACCCGGCGTTAGGCCCGGTTTCCACCAAAGCGGAGAGGAGTGGAGACGAGGAAAGATAACCAATCCACGGAATCCACCGAACCTAAGCGGAGAAGAGGTGGTAATAACGAAATCTGATTGGTTATCTTTTCTCGTCTCCGCTTCTCTCCGCTTTGGTGGAAACTGGGCATTAGTCCGTTCGGTTAACTTCGTTTAGTTTCGGAAGCATTCGGAAGTTCATGGGTACTTCCTCGACCTTCGTCAAAGCATGGTCTGCATATTAATAACCACTGTCCGCATGTGCACGCGTTCAACATTCCTTCCCTTAGTTAGTAATTTAAGGAAAGGTTATTGATTAAAATAAATAGTCTATGTTATATCCTGGGGTTTCAGCTATTTTCATGATGAATTTCATTTACATCGGTTCAGTAATTTAGCCGTGAAAGCGTACTAGGCAGATAGACTATCGCATTAACAATGCTTTAGTAAGGAAGCATGGATATCTCCGAGGTTTTCCGAATTATCACGAAGATTACCGAAGCGACTAAAGGACTTCAAAATTGCCTTTGCGTGACATTTAAAATATGGTAACACGCAAAAACTTAAGTAGGTAAGAGGTATTATACTGCTAATGGTGGATGATGACACCTGGCTACTTATCTGATTTTATTCAGTAACTGTTGATTTTTTATCGCCAATTATTAGCTACGAATAATACAATGGTGTTCTGGTATACAGTTAACGTTATTCGATTAACACATACATAGAATATTGTAGGAAAATTTCTTAGAACTGTCATGTTATTGACGAAAGATTAAGTATTGAGATAAAGAATAACGGATATTGTAATTAAGTATAGTTATTTTTTTTACTCATCACTGTCCCACTGCTGGGCAAGGGTCTCTTCCCAAACAAGAGGAGGGGTTAGGCCTGGAGTTTAGATAATATCTAAAAAAAATAAAATTATTAAAGAAAGTTAAGTAAGTAAGAATTTGAATACTTTTCTTCCTAAGATCCTTAATTTAACAAAGCAAAAGCAAATATTTAGTTCCTCTTTTCTGATAAAACTTCTAAACCGTCTATAATTAAATTTGACAGCGTAGTCTACACCTCGAAAAAAGACAAAATATTTCAAAAAAAAATCCACGCTAGCGGAGCCGCATATAACAGCAAGTTAAACTATAATAATAGTCAATTCAATAACATCAAAACTGCCACCAATAAAGCTTGCGGTACTCGAACAATAGGGTGACATCTGGCGACTACAAGCGCATACTAGGACGAACCACGCACAGAATGTCAATGCCTTTGGGACCGTCCATTAATTACGTGAGTTTTAAAAACTGGGTATATGAAATCACGAAATATCACAGGGTAGGGGAGTGTAATAATATATAAGGTATATTTATTTTTTCGGGATACATAACCGAGAAACGGTTTTACGCGTAACATGAATACACTTTTCATGCACATATTTATTCTTATACCAAGTAGTAAAGTAGTAAAATTAGTTCGTTTTTTGGCCACAGGCTAACTTATTTCTATAATAAAATTATATTAGAGCTAAACCTGTATTGGATACTAAAAAATACACGTGATATAGGAAGGGGGTCAGGCTTAGTTTTAAACTTCACCATGTACACACATGTGTGCCAATGGGGAACAAAAAAACCAAAGAAAAACATCACGTAATTAATGGACGGCCCCTTTGGCTGAATGAATGGATACCTTGACATTGTCCTACGCACGATAAAATCATACGCCATTGATATTTGGACGCGCCAACTGCCGTTAGAAATGTTTACACGTGAATTTAATTACTGAACACGTTTGCGTCATGTTGCCCCATATTTTAATTCAATTTGAACTTCATAGATAACTGCTGTTCGCTATTGTGTATTTTTTAATCTTTTGTGTCTTTAAAACGCAATCTTGTTAATATTATAAATGCGAAAGTTTGTCAGTATGGTTGAATGTATGTTTGTTCATACACACATAATAGCACGCCTTTTTCCGATGGGGGTAGGCAGAGACCAAAGAACGCCACTTGGTACGGTAAATCTTTCACGAAAAAGCTACTGATCAGATTTTAATGAATATTAATACACTGTTACCTTATACCTTGGATTAGCAAAATGATCTGCTTTTTTCCCCGGGAAATCGTGCAGGCGTAGTCGCGTTAAGAAGCTAACAGTAGATAATGGTCAATCAGGAATGAACCCTTTAAATACAAAAATTGGTGTTCCACCTAAAATATTTTAAAAATAATTATGTATTTATAAATATGCAAATTGAACCTGTACTTCTTGTATGTACAAATGAATTATCACCGAACTAACAAGTCTTTTTTAAGGCACGTAAAAATATACAAGGACTAACATAACCGTCGCCGGCAGTTTTAAAATAACTCTCGGAAAATTTACAATCTGTATTTTTTATACTATGAGAATATAGGGCCATTAAAGATATTAAGTGGCTAAGTTAAAAAGCATTAAAGTTACGGAATGCGATCTAATGACGTCACGTTGTAGTACATTTTATACTATACCATGACGTATTGCGACTCTTCAACTCAATGTCGATATTTTTTTTTTTTTTTTTAAAAAGACAACTCCCGCACTAAGAATTGCTCTTGTGTCGCGGGGACTTTTACAAACATACAAACAACGGACACAAAGCACAACCAGACCCGAAACAATTATTTGTGGATCGCACAAATAATTGTCCCGTGTGGGAATCGAACCCACGACCTCCCGTTGCAGTGGTATCGGCGTGGCGACCTAAACCACTGCGCCACGGAGGCAGTCATATAAAAATCTTCATCCTATTTTGATATAAGAAAGCTGATACACAGCACACACAAGCAGAAGTTGTAAATCTGGGCAATAATTATTGCCCAGATTTACAACTTCTGCAATTATAATCTATTGAAATACTTATCGAGGAATGTAGAATGAACTAAGCAACTTGCATAATCATGCAGAGTCAATAAAGAAATGATTTACTGTCAGCACTTTTGTATTCATAATGATGAAAAAGTGCGCCTTTTTATCGTTAAGTTGGCACCACTGACACCTTTATTCTGTAAATATAACCTTAAACTTCAAATTGAATGACTCGTAGTAATCTAGTTAATTATTCTAGAGCAATGTCAAACGCCAAATAAATAATATATTTGATACTTTATTGCATAACCGGTAGACTATTCGCATTCATTGGCAAATTTATAGCATGACTAGCTGACCCGCGCAACTTCGCTTGCGTCCAATAAGAGAGAATGGGTGAAATTTTTCCCCGTTTTTGTAACATTTTTTACTGGTACTCTGCTCCTTTTGGTCGTAGCGTGATGATATATAGCCTATGTCCTTTCTCGGGTATCAAAGTATCTCCATACCAAATTTCATGCAAATTGGTTCAGTAGTTTAGGCGTGATTGAGTAGCAGACAGACAGACAGACAGACAGACAGACAGACAGACAGACAGACAGACAGAGTTACTTTCGCATTTATAATATTAGTATGGATTACCATAATTAAGATAATAAACATGCGTTAATAATAATATTCATTAGGAATATTCTGTTCTATACCTAATATTTTAGAAAAATAAATTGTTTCTTTAAAATGGTCAAACTGCAACCAGGAAATAGATTTTTATAATTAGGTTGGTACTATATGAATCAAAAAAGCTTCCAATTTTGCTAAATAAGTTAAACGAAATGCAACTTTCTACTTTAATGCATGCTGAATTATTATGTTATAGGGCCCAATAACTTATTAATTTATGTAGCAACTATACTTAACTTAAAAATCGAAATGATCCTCATTACAGTTAGAAACATTATAAAACTTACGAAATACTGGCTGACAAAGCGTGTTTCCCAAGCCCTGAAACTCGATATTTTTTGCTCATTTCCTATGGCGTGTCAAATCCGTAGGTATAATGGCGTCTAGATTGGCTAAAACATTTATTTATCATGGCATCGCCGCACGCCATCACAAAAGGTATAATTAGCTTAAGTTTCGCCCAAATCTCGCATGTTATCAACAGATGTTATTGTAGTTTTTAGTTATAGGTCACCTAGAAATACATAAGACCATTTTTTTAATATACCACCTGTGTTTTAGTTTTTTTGGTTATAAACATATTATTATGTAGGTACCTACGAATATAAATTAGCCACATCTACATATCTAGATGTTGATACCTATACCTCCTAACATTCCAAGTATAGACAAAAATGATGATACATACATATTTTCTTCTGACCAATATCTTTCTTCGATGCTATTTTTCGCGCTTAAAATGAATTAATAGAAAAATCTGTGCACTCACACACATTAAGCCAGCGCAATCTTTTTTAATTTAAACGTCGATACTTATATACTTAAAGCTAAAGGTTGGTAATTTACTGGCTTAGATATCCTCTTCCGTTCTGAAACTAACAGTACAATACCTTGAAAACAAAACCATAACTTATGTTTTTCAATACGTTATTTATAACAGAAAAAATATACCACAAAGACGTACTTTACCTACTGTTGTTTGTTCTAGAACACAATACGATGTTAAATACAAGATAATCACTCAAATAAATCAATCTGACATCTTCATACTAATGTAGTACCTTTATTACTATTGTATTGTTCTGTGTCATATGTTAATATCCCTGGACGGAAAGATTAAAAAAACGTTTTCTTTTGGCCTCGCTGAATACTACCCAAGTATGGATGTAGATTAAAATATTTTCTTTAAATAACAACGCAGCATTTAAGATTATGTAAGAAAATTATATGCATGAAACTCTTGCAAGTGATGAACTTATTTGTTTTCAACCATATATTTAACCTGTAGCATTAATAAAGGACAACACGACATAGAGGAACCATTACTAAAAGCAACTTAAAAAAAAAATAGATTTTACATAGAACAGTAGCGCTTAAAATGTTACCGGAAGGTAAAAAATATCTCACAACTAGGTTTGTTAGCAAAACAAATACAATAAAAATTTAAATATATGACAAATCCACACACGTGCTCAAATACATGTGCAGTAACAACATTTGTAATTTAAACATGAATCATGTACAATTAGTTCGAGGTGATACCGCGAAAAAAATGTCGAAAAAAGTCGCCTCGCTCTCATTATCTCGATCTTATTTCGATTTTCGGTAATGTACCGGTAATCTAATTTTTTGTTCAATAGCCGAATATATTTTAAAATATTTTATACAAAAATTATTTGTCAAGCCCTATTAAAAAAAGTAAACCTCTAAAAAAAACAATTTCATGTGACATTATTTATGGCGCGAATTTAATTAAAACATTTTTTGACAGTAGTAAAAAAAGATTATGAGCATGGATCAAATAAAGAACGTTACCTACGTTTTTTGCGTGTTTTGATAAAAATAAATAATTTCAGAGATTATGAAAACTACATAGTCTTATTAATGAGTTATACGAATTTCGCAGTTGTCTATCAGTTAGTCAAATAACCCGATAATAGGTAACAGTTTCGCAACCTTAAAAGTTATCTTATCGGCCGAGGAAGTTATGTTACATTAATCTTTAGCAAATAGTTATATTATTTCACAATTCTAAGCATAATATTGACTGTCTTTATTGCTTTTAACTTTGAAGATATATAAATATACACACCTTATAATTACGCATATTCGCCGTCTTTCAAAAGAAAAAAATCCTTACAATGGAATCTTTTATGATGCATTTGTCTAAACGAAAAAATGCTTCAACAAAAGAATTTTCTTACTGAAAATTAATTGAAAATTCGTTGATTTGTTTGTTCTTCTGCTTGCTTATATTTAAAAACAGAATGTCTTTTACCAAAAGCATAAAAGAACAAACAAAAAAAATACCTACTAAACATGTTCAGTAAATAATTGGTACCTACTTGTCGCTTTTCCGCGTTTACGACATCAACGCTCATTACATTTTCATTTTCCTTCAATTGTCAAGTAGTTGTCAAGTACATTATTTTCACTTAAGCAACGCGGTTACCGAACTAACCGCAAAGCAATATGTACTAGGTAGATGTTTTGTCATAAATTGTGTACATTGCCTTTTTTAGTGCACTGAACTTTGAATGAGATTGTTTTGATTGAGTAAAAAAATCAAGCAGAATGCTCCTGCTTGATTTTTTAAACGTGCGCATAAAGTCCCGTACTATTTAGAATGCTCTACTTTACCGGTAATTTGCATTTCATAAAAGTTCTGGCTTCTATGAGTAAGTATTAAGTGTAATTAAGGGCTTCCTCATAGGATACTATACTATATGTAAGTACTTATTTGACAGAAGTTCATTATCCTATTTTGTCAAAAACGTCAAATTAACTATCGACATAAAAATCAGTATGCCCGTATGAAAACTACTCACCTCAACTAACACTAAAACCGCAGGTTTTCGTCAAAGTAAATAGTGAATTCTAATAATAGAAGAATAAACATCAATGACTAACAATTTGAAAGAGGTGTGTATTGTCATATTGTGTTATTTGTGTACCGAGCACAAAAATTCAAGTGTTTTCGTCTTATTTGTGCTCACTCACTATCATTCTTGTAATCACTGATGAAATTACTATTGTAATAATATTAGATCATCGCTTAAAGCAATTTTGAGAGAATACACATAAAAAAACGATTGTCTATTTATGAAATTTTGTTTGTAGATAAATCTGAGTTCAATGACTTCCAACGCGTTACGTAAGTAATAAATTAAAGGTTTTAATTAAAATTGTAAGTATCTATCCCGATCCTGGGCTAAAACAATTCCCTGGTAAAGGCACTAGGAATTCAAATTATCATCGCTAAAATGAATTCCTGGATCAATCAATGTGAGTTTCCGTATCTGCAATACAAGGCTGAATTTTTGCGCTGAAGTACTATGAAATCTAGTTACTCAAATATGATGGAAGAGTAGTATTATCATTCTATGGTACTAAAGCTAAACGTCTCCGTGCTTCGGAGAAAATCTTAAGTAAGTAAGTACCTTGATCTCGTCATTAAGACAACAGTCGTTAAGACAAACCTCGAAAAAAATGAGCGAATTTTTGACACAAGTTGACAACCATACAAAAGAAAAAAAAGAACAATAAAAGTGTAATCAGACGCAAAAAAACGGAATGCATTTTCCATTTTCTTTATTCAGTGTTTAAATAAAGACTAAGAAAAGAAAATTAAACAGTAATTTTATTTGAAAGGAAAAATACTTGGAAATACTTTACGTAATTCAGTTGGTTCATTAATTATTTGTGTTTAGACATTCTATTTCGAATTAATTATGCCGAATAAAAGTAGAAAAAGAAAATTGTACCGTCTGATTACACCTTTATAATTCATAGACAAACTTACATTACTTTTTAAATCAGTCACGCCAAGGGCATCGAAAGCCAGCCATTTTCCATCTTCTATTTATAAATGTCAACTTACCTGTAACACAGAAAAAAAAACATAAATTAATATAAATGAATTATGGTACATTAAAAAGTGATTAGTACCCTCCATTATGAGAATGAAACCCTTGAACAAACATTAGCTTACGGGGTTTAACCCTAAAGGATAAATAATATATTATTAATGGCTGCTATAAACGAAGATGTTTTATTATTATAAATCGTTAACGTATTTTATCGGCTGTCGCATTAGTCAAATAGGTAATCTATCTTATGACATAATATTGTAACCGCAACTTAGTATATAGTTTTTTATTAGTATGTTTGGTCGGTATACCTACTTTTCTATATTACTCATGTTTTTTAAGGCTACATATATATTTGTTCATGCTGAGTCAAAATTATGTGTCATGTTTTATGAAGATTTCCTATGCGAATTTCTTTCTAAGTTCTCCTAATTAGGTTTGTTAGGAAAACATGAGTATTAAGATAATTCGCAATTATTTATTTTAACTCGTATATAATAATTCTACCTAACTTAGAGTTCAAAACAGAGCATAAATTATAAAAAAAAAACAATTATACTGCAACTTTAAATTTGCAGTCGATGAGTCATAGCTCTCTCTCACCATAGTCTAAATGTATGCAAAACGACATAAGTACTAAATATAACAACATACTGGCCGTTTTAAAGTGCGACCACAAACTAGAACATCTCAGCTATAAGACAAGAGGGCGACACTCGCTCATTTGCTTTGGCGCCTTTTTGTCTTTGCTATTTAGATATTGTCTATTGTCTAGTGTCGAGTTTCTAATGATCTTGTAGACTCTATACTGTGACTCTACTTCTGTTATATTAAAAATGTTTCTTGTTTTTTTCCAGAAGATTTTAATAAGAAAAATATCATTCACATTATAATTTGATTCTGAAAGTTATCAAAATTCAACTTATATCTATTCCACAGATTTTTAGGTTATGTATCTACTCCCGAAATGAGAGAAGAATTCGGCCTTCTGCCCTCCATGCTACAGAAGTACGGGTTAAGATGTTTGCAATACTTTATGACTCGCAGGCATGCAAGGTTTCTTCATAGTATTTTCCTTTAATGTAAAAGGAAGCGACAAATTATTTTAAAAATTAACAAAGACGTTTTTCTTCCAATAAATTGATATATAACCATGTTTGTCACTCAAGAAAAATAAGTACAATCATCAAAGAAGGTACCAGATGCACTCAATCCCAAGAACAATAAAGTCTCAAGTGGGAACTGACCACGATGAGCCCATCAGGTGGTCATCAAATCACCACAGAGCAATATCAGCTCTAACACAAACACATACAGTATAAAGCAACATAACTGTAGTGCGTGATACGTCGTCTTGATTCTGAAGTGGTCTCATCCCGAGGATATGAGTAGTTATGATATAATCCCGGCACTTGATGCAATCATTTTTATCACCTTTGAAGATGTAGGCATTGTTTGTATGATAGGTAGTATTTTTAGATAGTGCATGCAGATTATGTGGAGTAGGGCGTGTTCGTGGTCTATTTAGTGTTGCAGTATTGTCATATACTTCTAGACTAAAAAAGTCTTTACCGAATGAATTTTGAAGTACCAAAGACAGTTAATGAAAAAGCTGGTAGATATCTACTAAAAATCTACTTAAAGGTCTAAGCTTGCTAGAATTTTAAATCAAGGCTGCCTGTCTCAAGGATTTGTCTATCTTTTAGTACCTCAAAGCAGCAGTAATCTACAAGTGCAGGGACCTAAATAATATGACCTAAATAGAACAATGTACGAATATAATAGGATGCAAAGCTTAAAAAGCCCCTCCTCTAAAAATGTAATAAAAAAATCTGTGATTCATATTTGATCAAATACGAAAATGATCAGAATCGCACCATAAAATCATAATTTTGATTAAAGTGGAACGGTTGCGTAGATTAACGCTTTTCATAACATGTCACAGTTGATATAGTGTTTGAAAACATTTGTTTGGTACACGTTGCTTGAAACTCGAGGTAAATGTCTAACCACAATGAATTCTTCAACGAAAAATTTACAGCAAACTTTCAGATTTAACTTTATTACTTCGCCATTGATCAGTATTTAGAAAAAAATCTTAGCAAATCTTTGACCTTATTATTTCATCTATCTGCATGCCAAATTTCACTGAGATCGGATCAGTAGTTTACCCGTAAAAACGCAACAAACAGGCAGACAGAATTTCGTATGTATAATCTGAATATGGATACGATAGACCTTAACATTTAAAACGCATATATGAGTGTAGTTAATCAAAATAATGGTAATATTTGTAAAAGGCGTTAAAATACAAATTTCAATTTATAATATTACGTAACTTTAACACGAATCGATCAATCCAAATATGCAATACGGATTTGCATAATATTGCATAACGCAATTTATCATTGATTTGATGTGAACAAAATTATAGGTTTGAAGAAAATCTAGTTTTTTATAGGCCAGTAGGTCATTATCGAGTTTAATGGGAAAATGTATGCTTGTTCACCTAGAGTTACCATGATAGAGGAAAAAATAAATTTCAAACAGGTATTGTAGGAAAATGTGCATAAAGAACTGTACTTTGTTTTTTACATAAATCAACATGAGTAACTTTTTAAAGACTTTATGTTAGCTAGCTGTCAAATTTTTTTTTTTAAAAAGAAGCAAAATGTTATTTTGACGTTTTCTTATATTATTTTTTAAGAAAACTCTTAATTACCAATAGTTCCATATATTATGTTGTTTTAATGGCTACTATTTCCCTTATTGCCTTTCTGGTTACACTTTTTAATGAAGCAGTAGTTTTGTTTTCATTTTTTTATCCCAATCGTTGGAATTGGTAAGGCGAAGGTTGATGGCATATCCTTCCTGATGTTTTTACTGTCTCTAACAGATTAGATCCAAGCCGTAATTCATTGATAACAAATCAAACTTAGTCTTAGATTGAGAAAGTTTAATAATCTAGTATTATATGGCAAACCACGCGAATATGCATTTGACAGACTGACAGTCAGACCACGGCAGTGGCAGTGCGCCGAAACGTCAAGCAAATCAGGGTAATATGTATGTTCGAGTTATTTATTTAAAAATCTTTATTTTAGACAGGAGAAACGACCGTGTCGTCCTCGTAATGATTTAGTTAATCCGTCTATATTATTTGACAACAAACATGCTACGCGAAAGTCTAAACCCTTGTTTTTTTACCAAGAACTCGATCATGAGTAGATACATGTGCTCTTTTACACGTGTCTGAAACGTCAAGATAAAGTTATGACACTTACACATGTTCGTCAAGTCAAATAGTATGACAATACTCACTAGCGGTGCTGTGTATTGATATAATTTGTCATTGTTTGCGTGAGTTCGAGTTGTGTGAATGGAGCATTGATTGAAATGATAATGGGACTTCGGACTTTACACCGTAATGCAGTACTCTCGGTATTATGGAGAGGTGAGGAAAATATAGTTCTGGTAGCCTCCGCTAGAGGTGCTGATCGAAACTACTCTTTTGTTGATAGTCACCTCTCTGATACCACCAGTTCAGGTATTAAAATCAAATGAAAATCATTTGTTTCAGGCTACTGCCCATGATGTAGCCAATGTTAACCTTGGTGACAGAGAAAATTTATGACAGGTTACCGTTTAATAAGGTCGGCCTAGGGTCCTGAAAATCTTTTTCTCGAAAATACCCAATAATTTCGTGGATATTTGGATTATCGCGTACAAACAGAGCTTTTTTGCGAAAAACCGAACTGAATCGCATTTTTACGATACGTGTTTTATAAGTTGGTGATGAGAGTGAGGAGCTAGATATATTTCAACGACAAATTAGCATTAAGACATCAAAATGGTCCATAAGTTATCTCACGGTGGAAAAATCTTTGCACTACCTCTTCCTGCAGATTTCCTCTGTAATCCTATCTTTATTTTTTATGATGAACTAAATAATCAACTAAAATAATTTATACAAAATACATTGGTAACCACTGGATAGTGAAGGTTCATTACTTTGATTGTTTTTTCCACAGAAACGTCGGCGGCGTATCCGACAAGGTTACCGATTCGCCATGCGTTTAAATATTACGCTTGCATTCGAATTTCCTACAACTGATGTGAAAATACTTTTGATTGTTATGTATTCTTAGCATTTTATGACGTTAGTTGATATTATTTATTATTGTAGTAGATTAACCCCCGGTTTCTGAGTAAATTTAGCGGTAGTTTATCTATTCAATAGCGTTTTTTATATGAGTTTTGACACTATTGAATAGATAAACTAAGAAAGCCAGTCAGTCTTACCGAAGAGGTATCGAGTTATAACCTAGGTAACCTGTGGAGGTCCGATAGGCAGTCGCTTCATGTAAAATACTGGCATTCAACTTCATCCAGTAAGACTGGAAGCCAACCCCAACATAGTTGGAAGAAAGTAGTTATTTTAGAACTTTGTTTTATTTATAACGAATCAAAACGCAGTTCTATGTTTAAAATCAGTTTATCGTCTTCGGCAAAATTAGACACCATATTGGCTGCATAGAAATATTGTCTTGGGATGTTGTTTGTTATTTTTTTATTGTAACAATGACAAAGCACTTTTTGTCTTGATTGCATAATTGATTAATAATTCGATTCCATTCTAACCAAATAATTGGTAATCCATTAAAATTCTTAAATCTGTGCCTATTAATAATTGGAAAAATACCATAAACTATCATAGTTCTGACTAAAATTCAACGCAATAAAGGTTAGAGCAGTACCTAATATGTATAGTCATATTATAACAATTCCAAGCTATTGTTTAATTTCGACAAATAACAAAACTAACATTCCGAACCCATTATTTTCGTTTATGGCAACTATTTTGCAAAAATAAGCTCATCTATCTACATATTTCAATGCCTAAACACAATATCTAGCTATTTTTATGTAAAAAAACAGCATATTTTCTACATTTAAGTTACTAAGTATGCGAATTTAATATGCACATGTTTATATTATGTGTAAGCGGCACGTGCTGTGTAAACTGTCATCACACGAGCAGTTTTCTCAAATGCTATTGTTGAATGATAACAGCCGGTTGCAAACGATACGTGTTTACGATATCTCCTAGTCGGTCCTAGTTCAAATAGTTACTGTGTCATATTCGAAGCTGGTCAATAAGTACACGATCAATTCATCGGTTTATTGTCAAGACTAGAATATATACTTTCTCGGCTGTTGTATAATTCAGTGGTGTGTAATCTTTTGCACCAGAGTAGTGTCTATTGTTCCATCATAAGGACAATATGGGACATGAGGGGACGCCTTAGAAAAACATATTTAGATCATATTGTTATTGGACATCGCATAAAGTCCGCTGCTGAATAGGTAGACTGTAAACTAGATTATTCTAGCAATTGAATATTATATATTATCTTTCATAAAGAAAATCTAACCTTTAATTCCAACCTGTGCCGAAATGTCATGCATAACAAGAAATTGATAATCGCGTTTATTTCCGATTAATATCAGAAAACGATCAATCATAATGAAGTAAGATTTACAAGGAAAATTAAACATGAAAAAATAAATTAACGAGAAACATCAGCATAACAATATCAATCATATTTGTACAGATACTCGATTTGTATACTACTTATTAGAACTAAGTATAAATTATTAAAATTCTTGGATTTTAAAACAGAAAAATATTTACGAAACCCTTCCATGAAAACGTATAATACATTCTAAATATAACGAACCTTTCAGGCTGTGTCAACACTGAACACAAATGAAATATAATTATTATTAAAGGCTCTATATACCTACGTACTTACATGAATTTATCAATGACGCGAATTGTGAATATTTTTTAAAGCCTCCACTCTTTCGGTAAGAGACTCTTGCCCAACAATGAGATAGTTATGGGTAAAATTTTATATTTATTTTTAAATATTGCTATGGTTACAAACAATTAATCTCGTTTGTTTGACATTAAAATACATTTTGCGTTACGAACTGTATTTTGCGTGGTTATAAAATACTAATAATATAATTTGATTATTAAAATGATAAACGATTATTACCTACTGTCACTACATATGGGTTCTACCAAATTTATTAAGCAAATAGAAACTGGATTTACATACTTTTAACGATTTATGTGATGTGATATGATTAACATTTTAATTACTTTAAGCATGACCATTATTGAGTAAATAATATTTGAAATATATAAACAACACGGCTTTGTTAATTTATGAGAATAAAGTAATCTAATTATATTTGACTACAAGTTATAGCCATGCAAAATTTTATCCAAACCGGTACAGCAGTTTAGCCACGGTAAGCACTACAGACAAGCGTATAACAACCGTTTTAGGCTTAGGTGCGGATATTTACATAAAATTTTAGCTAAAAATAACTTTATTGTCATCAACTGTAAATATACAAAAGGCTTGAAGGCAATAACCTGTTACATAGACCTTAAACAAGCGAAATATAGAATCTATACATATAAAATTACTTGTACTGACTGACTGATAATCATCGCACAGCCTAAACTATAGTAGTTAGAGACAGGAAACTTGGTTAAAGGATGCCTTTTATAATGGAGGCTCCCCCTAAAAAAGGATTTTTTAGTAATACAACCCTAAGAGGTAAAATGGGGGATGAAAGTTTGTATAAGTTGTTTGTATAAGTAGTAACCTTTGAAACTAGAAGCATGAAACTTCTTCTTTGGAATTTTAATTTAGAATAAATAAACTCATATTTCAGTGTTTTTGGGAAATGATCCCCTAGCGTGTTAAAATAGGAAATGAAAATCCACTTTTATTTTTCCTTATTTTTATGCGAGCGAAGCCACGCGGTTCCATTAGTAACTAATAAGAACTGTAAAACCTTCAGTTACAAGAGCCGTGATATTTCTTTTACTAAGCTTCATTCAATTATGTTTTCATTGCAAACTCTTTGTAGATCTGTAACGGTTTAAGTTAAACAAAAAACACAAATACCTTGAACAAATTGGACTTGAATGAAATACAACTAGAACCTTCTTAGGTGGGTGACCATTTCATTTAGGCTTTCTATATTTAGGAAAACATAAGAATAGCTAGTTTTAACAATCATGTTGGCCATTAGTCTCAAAAAAAAAGTAAAAAACAATCGGCGGGAAATGCCTATTTCATAGTGATAACTTTTTCATTGTAATCTTGGGTTATTTTAACAACCATTACAAACTCGTGAAATTCGTTAATTTATGGTTCTTTGGTACTGTATACCCTTATGAGAAAAGCGCGTAATTATTAGATCGGGGAAAAAGTCTATTCGCATTATAGTATGTATGAACTTGTAATAAAATCTTTTCTCTTCACAAAAAAGCGCAATATTTGGATACCTCACGAGCTCACTGAAATAAACCTAATGAACCGTGTACTCATTTGTGATTCTAGAAGCCAAAGAGATTTTATTACAAGTTCATACTATTACATACTATAAAGCGAAGACTTTTTCCCCGACCTAATATATTATGTTAATATGTATGTCTGTATGTGTGTATGTGTGGCCTAATTTATATTGAAATATATTGAAAATGTATTATTCTAATAACGTATTATTTGTAACAAGAAGAATGCGCGCGCTATGTGTCATGGAAACGTGATCGAATCTTGAATAACTCCGATATATGCTAATTCAGGGGTGTCACGTGTACACACATATTATTGAATCTTTTGTATTATTTTTGAAATTAAACTTTTCTATATCAATTGTAACTTTATAAAGAAGTGTTGTATTATTAATCCATTACAGTCCCACTGTTGGGCAAAGGTCTCCTCCCAAACGAGGGAGGGGTTAGGCCTTGAGACCACCACGCTGGCCAAGTGCGGATTGGTTACTTTGCATGCCCTCAATAAAGGTATTAAACAAATTTTAGGCACACAAGGTTTCTTCACGATGTTTTCCTTTACCGTCAGAGCAAGTGATAATTATTTCTAATACACGCATAACTTCGAAAAGTCTTTGGTGTTTTGCCTGGGATTGGAAGCGTCGACCACTCGCGTGGAAGGTGCCAAGTTGCCAACTTATACCATTTGGCTATCATTGCTTCCGAACTACATATTTCATCTGTCATAATCTAGGCCAATTATCAATAAAACTGCAAGCCCTATTTCACCGGTCATTTGAATAGCCGTGAGTGTAACATAAACAAACAAACACACGTGTCATAGACAATATTATTATGTAAATAAACAATATGGCGACGACTCTGTTACACTTTGATGTCAAAGTATTTACATTGATACATTTGTAGCTAATCTATTGTTGTTTTAAAATATATTATTATTTACTTTTGTTTATTTTTATATGGATAATATTAAGAAAAAGACAATTTTTATTAAATCTTCCTATCAGTATTAAATAACGAAACCTCTGAACGTGAAATTTTAATTAGGTTTTACGAATTGCCATATTTATAGACTTATAATCGTGTGTATAGGTACCTCATTTGAAGACTTATAATAATAATTGTGTTCATTAAAGATCGTTTCGCTAGTGTTTACCGTAAAGTATTTTAAAAAAACATTAATCTATTATTGAAAATAACAAAAACAATAACAAATTTTACTCCAATAACAATAAATAACTAAAAAATTAACATAAAAAGTTATGTATAATCGTGTTAATAAATAAAATGAACCCGTTCTTTTTATTTACATTGAATTTGCCATGTCAAGCGTGACGTGACAAATATCCAAATATAAACACTTTTGTACTGAATAAGAACAGGGAAATGAACGGATTAATGGCGGCTGTCGATCTTTTTATAACTTTGCTATGTGCGAGTAAAATTGCAATTAGATAAATTATTTTTGATCAAATCACGCCGAGATAGCAACGGCGACCGCAGCGCAGCGGCAATTCGGTCTCTAAATTGTGTTAAAAAAGTTTTAAATTATTCAAGTACTGATCACCGCTGTAATATTTTTTATCACCTACCTTTTCTAAGCAAAAAATATAAATAAGCAACACTTGGTGCGCTCATGTTATTGATGGGTGTGAGTGGTATTTTGAACTAATTCAGACTTCACTTCCCTTACAAATATAACAAAGTAAATAAAAAACGGGGTTGCTGATCGCCGATTGTTATTTAAAATATATGGAAATTGTTAAACAAGTGGGCATTTTGTATTCAAAAATATAATATTCGCTTGTTAGTCATACAAGCGGTAAATTTCTATTTGTTCTAGTACAACGGTTACAATTATTACATGTCAAAGTAACAAATACGAAAGAGTGCATGTATGCCTGCATCGAATTTGAAAAAAGATCTTTTAGATACTTAACAACTTATACAGATTTTTTATTATTCTTTCAGACGTTCTGAAATATGAGGCAGAATTGTGCAGTCGGACGGTGGCAGAAAAAATATCGGGGTTTTTATAATTTTATCTAGCAACTAGTTAAGACGAATTTTATCTAAATTGTCTTATAAAATTATAGGTATATTTTTTGGATTTTGATTGCGGATTTGCATGTAAAAGACGAAAATAGCGACAGTTTTTTAGAAATTAATAAAGCATAAAATGTTTTGTAGTTGCGTGAAAAGTCTTGCATATAGACACAATACATAGTTATAATTATCAGGCTACTTACATCTTGAAAGGTAAGCAAACAATGTCTTGTGCTCTCTTAAGGGTGGACGAACGATAAGCTACTACAAAGAAAATAAACCCACTTTCAGACCATAAACAATAACGACCATGAATATTCGAAATAAAAAAAAGAAGTTCAGGATGATAGAAGAGAGCGGGAGGGGAACTCTATGATTTTTCTAACAGATAAAAAATATCTTCGTCTTCTTCCCAAAAGGGTAGGTTAGAGAACACCACTTGGTTCGATCCTTGCATTCTTTTGGAAGAAAGCGTGATTCTATGTGTCTATGTACGTAAAAGTATCTTGAGAGTATATACAGAACAAGTGTTTTAAAACGATAACAAAAAACGTGTTTCACCATAATTGACATTATCTATAGTAACGATAACACATCGTTTCGACATAATAGAAAAAAATATGAAAATATCGGCTGCAATGCCGTTATCTTTTCAACGTATTTCTTCTTATTACGACAATGTTTTAGTAAAACTAACTTCTAGGAAAAATACAATGAGTTACTTTGTTTTATTACTTACTGATAAACGTTTGAAGGCATGAAATTCAGCAGCCATTTGCATTTTTATGTTCCGTTTAGACATTTTAGGACAAGGATTCATTTCATTAATGCGTTACGTCGTTAATTAGATAAAGTGTTAGTTAATGTCGTAGTCGCTAGATAGTTCCATTAAAAAAATAGATAGGAAGGTTCCCTTTGAGATAAAATAAACTGAATATTTTAACATTTTAAAACGACTCCTCAAAAAAGCTAATTGATGGAAAGGATGAGCCTAAGGCCGTACATACGCAAGGCTACGCAAGTCTCCAACACTCAGCAATTTTACAATCCATTGAGATTCGTTCTTTTGCAAAACAGTAGTTGTTTGAAGACTTAAGTAATTGAGTATCAGAGACTTGCGTAGCATTTTGAACGAAAGCCTTAAACGACTTAAAAACAAACTTAACAAAACTATTAATATAATACAAACGCGTATTTACATATTTACCTAAAATCAAATAGTCTAAGTTTTCAATGCAATTTTTGTTAGTACATACGGACAAAATTCAGGGTAACATAAATCCAGTCAGTTGCTTGAGTTTTAAGTGCTTACAACAAGGATGTTCATAACTAGTTATCACAATAACGAAACCGTTTATAGCCGCTTTCCTTGAAACGATGTTAAACTTAAGGTTTTTGTACACATTAACTTTTATTTTAATGTGAAATTCTGGGAAATTTGCTATTTATAAATGATGACAAATACTTATATGTAGAAGTATTGTTTAACTTTTATTAGCACCTATATACAAAGGACATTGATCACTTGGCTAGAGATGCTGTAGCGCGTTTTAAAATAGTACGACTGCATTGAGGCTGCTAGTCGCCATGTGTGTAGTTAATACTCTAACAGACTACACCTATGTACATATGTATATTCATGCAGAGACTCAAAATCTGGTGTTTTTTGGGGCTTCAAAGTCCCAAAACCTGTTCTTTTTGTGTTATTGCTACATACTAAAACATCAGATAGATAGATAGCGAGATACTCAGTGATGAGACAATGGTCCGTTGTGGGGTAGCTCAAGGATCCGGTTGTGGGCCAGTGTGCTACCTCATGCACGTGAACAGTCTACGTGGAGCACTGGGTCATTGCTCAGCGCGCATGTTTGCAGATGACTTGTGCACGCTGCGCGCGGGCATTGACCTAGCGGAGACTTGTCGCTCTGTCCAGGAGGATGTCAATGCAGTTGTGAAATGGTCACACGACAATGGAATCGTACTAAACTCTGACAAAACCAAACTCATCATCATTCACTCTCCATATCTTCCACCTGCAGGAACAGAAACTCCAGTGATCTCTCATAGTTACTCATGTTACCACAATAGATTAAATAATTGTAATTGCAAACCCATAGAAAAAGTTAAATGTATCACGTACCTAGGTGTAAAGGTCGAGTCTCATTTAATTATAGCAGTACTTAAGATGTACATATATGTATATATTGTATAAGAGCTTTGATTATATATTATAAGTTTATGTATTAAAATGTATTTATATTGTATGTATAAGAGTAATATTATATGGTTCAGTAGCTTGTGTTTTATACATGTATATTTGTATGTGTGTTTATAGATATTTATAAACTACTAAGTAGATACTTTTTTAATTTTTTAGAAAACTTATTTTTATTTCTATATTTGTGATAAAATGAGGATACTACTGGGCAGATTTTATCATTTAAGTTTCAGAGTACCAATTTCTTTATTAAAATACCTGTACAAATCACTCTGTTTTAATAATAATAAATAAATAAATAATAAATAATAATCAGAAGCATTTTGCTATCAGACTAACTAAATTGCTCACTGTGAGGCCGCATTATACTCTGGAGGGCTATCAAGTATTTTAATTGACAACTATTTGAAAGCCACTATGCTTTACACTGTTTTCCCCCTAAGATTATAATGATTAACACTTCACATCGAAGAAGCAATGTATTGCATAGTGGCTATCAATTTAACGTACACTAGTTGTCAACTGAAATACGTGATAAGCCCGCTGTTACGAGTTAACGCTAATACTCGTCCACACCTTAAACTTTTCATTACTCCGAAGGTTATAGTCGCCAAACAGACGCACACAACATAGTCATATACACATACACAATGCAAGTGAATCACTGTGTTTTTCCACTTAGCCTTAGCGTTATAGCATTTTTAAAACCATTGTTAACTGAGGATCCGGTAAAACGGTCAATGAAAATTTTATTTGAATTTTATTTCCGCCATTAACCGCTGCTGGGTGTTCCTGGTATTTTTGTTGTGGTTTTTGAGAAGACAGTATAACTAATTACGATTACGATTTGGTAGTTGATGCAGTGGTTAAATAATTGCGCTGTTTTTAGTATTGTCCGATGGAGAGTGGGTCCCCTAAAATAATTGTAGTAGTTCCATAATCTTTTTTACGTTGGAGAGTTGGCCTATCGCAGAATACAGAAATGAAGTTAAAAATTATGTAACTTTGCAAGCATTTCAGTTGTTTTTACATAAAAACGAACGAATGTTAATGTACCATACATAATTGTATGAGTCATCCATCACGCATACATCAACCCACTGGCACACCTCTGCTTTACGCTAGAGCAAGAATCTACATTAGACCGTCACTCGTCTGAAATTCTCATTTCAAGACCTCAAGTAAAAACTAAATTTCATAGACTCTGACCAGTAAAACTGTACTCATTGCAGCCTGCCAATGTCTATGCGGACATGCTTCGCTTCGTTATGTGCTGGACTCCTGCTCAATACGTCTAACAGTCAGTGGATAAGAATTCTAAATGTGAAGAAATACGTTTTGTACGCGCCCGAAGAGAAAACGCCCTAACTTATACATATTTCAGTACATATTTTTATATAGAAAATTTTTGTTTGTATTAAAGGTTTGGCATGACAACGGCTTATCAGATCGGCTTGGACAGCTTGTCAGGGCACCTGTCGGCAAGCTTGTTGGCTTACAATAAACGTCTGATAACGATGAAATTATTGATGGACAGTCCAACCACTTCTAACCGGATTTAGCTAAGGGTGAGTTCACAGCTTTTGGATAATATTATTAGATACGTATCATATAACTAGTGACAATAAATACATGAAAAAACTGTGAAAATTGCATCCGATAAGCTATAGTGATACTTATTTGAAAAGGTGAGATAATCCATAAATGTTTAAAGTCTTATTCATTTACGTTTATATTATAATTCGTCTTCGTATATCGAATGTAGACCTAGTAGTAGGTACCTACTCCTCTTTTGGCAACCCAAACTATTTCTTATTATCCCCTAGCATATGTTCTAAAACCATAAGTGCTGAAAAAAATATGTTATTGAAAGTTCACCTGAAATAAATGGTGCTGAAAGCGAATCAAGCATATTTTTCAATAAATTATCTGATTTGGGCCATAGACACTTTATTCTGTTACTTATGGGCATTCTGCCGTACTGTCTAGAAAAATCGTAGGCAATGTCAGAATGCCTAAGAAATAAAATTGCGTAATCTAACTCTAATCAAAACGAAACAAAGGCACCATCAACATTTTATTTAAAATGGTCATTTGATATTTATTGCGATTACAAGAAATACATTTATAATACAGTTTTAACTACTGCAGATAACAATCGGCCTTTATATACGAGTACGAAGGCATTGTTTATAGCTAACCTATTCATTTTGACGTATGAGTCTAACTATTTTATTGATACTAGTTCAGAACAATATAAAAATCCCTAGGGGTAACCTTACCGATACTATTGTCACTTTAAATGAAAAACTACCAACAGAATATAAGTAAGTATTAGTATAAATAAGCAGGTTGATCATGCTTTTTTACTTTTACGTACAACGCATCGTACTTTATTATTACAGGTAAGGACTTCAAAAATCCAAAAATGGGGTACTTCAAAAATTTCGTTGCTTAAGGGTACGTTGCTTGTCACTTGCTCTAACGGTGAAGTAAAACATCGTGAGGAAACCTTGCATGCCTAAAATTTGTTTAATACATTTATTGAGGGCATGCAAAGTCCCCAACGCGCACTTGGCCAGCGTGGTGGACTCAAGGCCTAACCCCTCCCCCTCATTTGGGAGGAGACCCTTGCCCTCCAGTGGGACAGTAATGGGTTAATAAAAAGGTTAAGTAGAAACGTTTGGAAAAAAAATGGTGTTTGAACAACGAAAATGAATCCAATAACCATGGAATAAGTCTTTATGACCAGCATTTCAGATTATAATTATTATCTATTATCTGTTGTAATATTGATTTATTCTTACAAACAAAAGTATGTACAAACAGTTGCCAGCTATGTGCGATATGAGGAAGTTCATTCTATATACTTATCAACATTGCATTACAAAATTAACAAGGCAATCCTTGTGCAAAGCCAGAAATACCTGTTTCATTACAAACGTCATTGAATTTAACTTTCGCTCATGAAAAGGAACTGCGAAATTCAATTTAGAAAAAAGGATTAACATTTTCGATTTCAATATAAATTGTTTTTAAATTAATTTAGTAACCTATTAATAGCATGTCATAAAAATATTTAAATTATAAAAAAAGGAACCATAGTTTTAAATAACAAACCATAGACCGTATTGTTTTTATTTTTGTTGTAAACAGCTGTTCTGACGTTGTTTAAACCAGCCAGTCATCAATGCGGAACGATGAATAAAAAATTATCATAACAATAAATTAACGGAAGTTACAAATGGAAGAATATTAAAACATATCAACATTAATTTTAATTACTTTATACAAATAAAAAAATGGAATTACGTATGACCAGTTCTCTCATGATTTACAATAGGTACTGACAGCAAAATTATTCATAGACAGATTTCTTTAAACATGATTTTAAATTATTATATTCGTGCAAAACAGGACTTCATTTAAAAGTTATTTAATGCCTAAAAACGTTCAGCAACTGACATGCATTCTACCATTAATTACAGTTTGTTCACGCACAGTTCGATAAAAAAAGGGCCTGTTTTCCCGCCAAAAACCAGTTGGCGGCGAAATTTAGAAGACTGGCAAAATTGTTGAAGTTGAATGACCCTAATTACCACCTTTTTATGAAGTCGCGGCTCCTGGTTTTGAGATATTCAGACTGATTGGTTTCAGTTACTTTTAAGCCTTCATTTTGAACATTCTAGATTTATACAGCACAAGTTAGTTCAATAATTATGTTTTAAGATCAATCATTCATTTGATATTCGTCATTATGTGTAAAACACTGGTATTCAGCTGCATCCAGTGGGACTAGAAGCGACTCCAACATAGTTGGAAGAAAGGCTGAATTTTATGCATTTGTAAAAAATATTATAAATCTGATTGGTAACTGGTGTTCTAGCATAGAACAAATAATAATAAGAGAAGAATAACTTTAGTTTTATAAATAAAAACGAAATAGCAAAACATCTGATCTTGGTAAATAATATAATTCCAATATATTATAAATATTTTATGCTTCAGAAAATTGCTATGAAAGATTTTCCGATAACCCCGTTTTAACATTACGACTTATGTATGTGTGTTGCTGTGTTGCATATTATTATATGCTCTTGTGTATGTGTGTACGAGTGTGTGTAAATAAATAAGTACAGGTGGCGATTTATTGTTCACAACCATATTGTACAATAGTACGATAAATATTAATTTTAAATATAAAAACTGTCATTGTATGCAATCAGTATTGATTCACATTCATGCTCTCTTATTTAATCAGCTTTTTGAAAATTGACGACTACTTATATCCTTTTTTAGGTAGAACATTTGCGCACAAGCCCCAAAACCGCACTTGGCCAGCTTGGTAGACTCAAGGCTTAGGCCTTAGCGGAGGCCTAAGAGGGGTTAGCCCTTTTAAATTCGGGAGGAGACTCCTATCCAGTGCGACAGTGATGGGATAAAAAACAATTTAATGCCAAGAGGTAAGTATTTTCTAAAAGATGACTGACATTAATCTCAAAACTAACGTCGAAGATCAAAATCAAATATCATTTAAGGAAACCCAATTTAAAAAAATATTGGATCCATTTAAAAACCCCGAAACATACATAGACAACATATCGTTACGAATAAAATAAAAAAACACCACATCAAAATAAAAAAAGGAATGATAATAATTTATTTTTTATCTTTATTTATGACAAAATTAAATTATTGCCATTGTTATTGTCTTTGGTTTAATATTTTTCTTGCAAAAGCTTGAAAGAGAACATGATGCCAAGTGGTCACGAATGTTGAATATACAATTTATGTGTAGGGACTTCCCTTACGGTATAATTGCTTCATGTGAATGGTCAAATGACTGCATTTCGACCATGACCGTAAAAGGAAAAGGTTACGTGGAAAAAGTCCGACAGAATATAATTGGAACTAAGATTACTTGGACCTCATACAATGTTGATTTGAAAAGTAAAAGACTTTTTTTACTTTCTTGTTTAATTTTAGACAGATTTTAATACTTTTATAGATGCAAAAAGTTATGAGCATCTATGGATGTTTATTACTCCTTGTTATAAAAGTTACTGAATGGATTCTTATAAAATTAGTTAGCCTGTTAGCCACAGGTTGTATTTTTCTAAGTGCGTATATATTTCGGTAAAAACAACAGGAAAGTTATTCATTCTTATAAGTTTATCATAATAGCAAGCTTATGAATCTAATAATAAATCAAACGGAACTCAATCAAGTCTAAGGAAGCAAAAGGTCAAATCCCTTTCGCCCTTAAACTAAAAAAATAAATCAATTTCTATTTTCAAACGACCGTGATCACGTATACGCTTGCCCAATATCAAATCAGTAGTACCAACATTCTAGTACAACACTGAATACGTGACTGACGCTCATTCATCGCCATTGTGACATTTTCTATTGAAATATGGCCCTATTGTACAATTACGTTGTCAACTGCATAATTATTATTTCACCAATGATAACTGATAGTTTGTTTGTTGTGAAACTTTACGTGGAAATACTTGGATTTTCCTAGAACTCGTTGAATATGAACAGTATAGTTACAGTCTCGGTAATATTTTAAAATGCTCTAGTCTACGTGATTTTGAGGTTTTGATATAATGTATTTAAGCGATTGAACACTGCTTACTGCGCACGGCTAAATACGCCCAAAGATTTTCAGTGCGAGAATTAAGTAATCCTAACTTCTGTATGAGTAAGTCTTGTCAAAATTGCTTCCTAGCTCTTCACCTCGAAAACATTTGTCAGATAAAACGGTTTTATCAAACACAATGGTTTAAATTCTAAAATAAATAAACTACCTATGTAAAATGTCACACGAAAAGAAAAACCTTAAGTTACTAAGGTGAAGAAACTAAGTTAACAAAAAACTATGTCGAATTAAACTGAAATATTTAAAAGTTAAACTAGAAGCCTGAATTTAGTTCTTTGACACACATTTGGAAGGTTGTGTGACCTACTAAAGAAACAATAAGGTTCAATTATACGGAGAACGAAAGCCTGCGGTACGGTAATCGAAGAAAAATGTACTTAGTTCTTAAAATGTATGAATATACCTAAGAAAATGTTTAAGGCTATAAAAACAATCCATCACAATTATTAGAGTAGTGGCAATGTAACTCTGTCTGTTTAAACTACTGCACCGATTGAGACAAGAGTTTCAGTATTATTTATAAGACCATACCCATTTTATTATCAGCCATTATCATTTTATTTATTATTTTATTTTTTATTTTTATTGATTACAAATTACAAAATAATGTATATTTTCGTTATATTTAAAATACATATAAATTTGAGATATTTCTCTCGTCGGGATTGGGTAAATTTTACAAGCCATAATAGTTCATCTTCGGTAGAGCAATCGGAAAAAATCTTACGAACGATGACGATGGGAAAAATTTGTATTACGATAGCCAACAGTACTTAATACTTACTGGACTCATCAGTACGGAAGTATGCGAACTCATAGATCATTGTAACGTGAAGAGAATACAAATGTCGTAAGATACTGCTTCAGGAAAAGTCCGTGATTCTCAACTGACAGTTTCAAAGGAAATAACAAGGAAAATGACCGACCTTATTGCTGTAGAAATAAAGTTATGGTTTTGACAGGTAGTATTTTTAAAATTAATGGGTTAAAAGAATATAGTATTTTAAATCAAAAATACGTGTCATATTTTTAATTTTTTATTAATACAGTTAAATTTATACATTGTACAATAAGGAAATGCTGTAACGAACACCTAACGTGTGTATATTATGTTATTCATTCTAAAATTTCGACTAAGAAGAGAGATGCACGCTGGAGTTTCTGGTTATAGTCAACAAAGCAAAGTGACGAGCATCATGACCATAGATAACAAATTTGTTTGATGCCTTCTGTCAAAAAACTGCCAAATCATAATTGGTCTTTTTTTAAAATTCAAAATCAATAATAGTTTAACTGTTACGTAACATTCCTCTTTACTCATAAAGACACGTATACACTTGCGACATTTTTTCTTAAGCGTTTATCTTGAACAGAGGCAATCTATATCTGTTAAATATCTTATCAGACGTTTGAGAGCAGTCTAACAAGTGGGTAACCTTCGATTGACAGTTGGGACGCATAATATTACTTTTTTTAAGATAATAGCCATAGTAGGTATATCTACTTTAAATTTTATATTATTATTTTATAACATATCATTTTTCCTCTTTCTGTCTCTTTCTCAAAAATGTTTTTGAAACCTGATGTTTTATTATTTTAATATTTATTATTATATCTTTAGATTTTTCTGGAATAATAAGTACGGTGAGATCTGCATAAAGCAAACCAATTGTAAAGTATGACAATTGGTTGCAACTGCAAGTTGTATTAGGTAATCATGTATTAGGTTTCAGAGCCACTTTGTAATACAATAATAATATGAGCGTTTTTTTTAACTACAATCATTTTTAAAGGGAAATCTGTAAATAGACATCGCGATTAGCAAAAGGAAAGTCTATAAAGAAAAAATGCACTTTATTGTATGATGCCGATTTGCGATAAGTGACAGCTCGTGCGATTTTGATTCAATGATGAGATATCACCTCATCTATAAGACAAATACTTATATCTTTTACATAATATTGTCATTGATATTATCACGTTGACAAATAGGACTTAAGTGTGTACACACAGCCTTAAATAAAAATACTCCGTATAAAGCTTTCACATTGCACGTGGTCTAAGCGTGTTCGGATTTCAAAATAAAGAAAGAATCTGTTTTGAAGTTGCATATAGACATTTAGTCAGAGAAAATAATATGACATATGAATCATCGTTTCAAGTTGTCTGTGGTACTTATACTTAAAATTTACATAGTTGTTTGTGACTAATATCTGCTTGCGACTTTACTTGTACTCATTATTCTTTTGGAATATTTTGACATATCAAGCTTAAAATATGTTAGATTTAATCATCTTTTTGATTTCTGATCTGGTTTGATGTTTCTATGAGCCCTATAAACAAAGTTTACCTCTTAACAATGTTGTAAGCATAGATAGACAAGTTATATTTGCAAGTCATGCTTATCCTTTAATTTGTAATTGCAATGTTTATAAAATAGAAATAACCATAAAATAATATTTATGGGCTGTCTCAACAGTCTTGAATAAGTATAATATAGCGTACCATGAAGAACTATGCCAATTTTCTTTTTTATCCTATAACTGTCACTTTATCTGCCAGTTAGGATATCCGGAACTTATCCATGACCAGTGAAACTGAGTCATAGCACAGTTACCTACATCAATATTTCATTTTGAGTATCATGATATAACAATAGTTAACTTTACGTAAGTTTATAAGCAAGTAATATTTTATGTCCGCCATAAAATTAAACCGCAGGTGGATTTATTAAATAATTGAAAAAGTAAATCCCCATAGTTATTGTTTTTCAATATATGTTATGATTTATAGCATATATAATTCGATTACTACGAGTTTAGTTTAGTTCATGGCCTAACGTCATACCCGAGAAAATGTTTTAAG
Organism: Anticarsia gemmatalis; assembly: GCF_050436995.1. Lineage (NCBI taxonomy): Eukaryota > Metazoa > Arthropoda > Insecta > Lepidoptera > Erebidae > Anticarsia > Anticarsia gemmatalis. Next base: position 10,534,358 of record NC_134757.1, on the reverse strand, counting down.
TACTTATGCATCGACAATTTTTATGAAAATATTTTATGTTCCTCGCGTCAAAGAACTAATAAATCTAATATCTATCAGATAGCTTATAAGAAGACATATTCGAGAGATTTTAATTACATTTTCTATTATTTTATTTAGCAAATAGGTTATCTCACTAACATAAAAACTGTTTACCTGGTCTTATGGATAAAAGTTGCATAGACTGCATACCTAGTTGCTTTGCGATTAAACGTAAAAAATCATTTTTTACTATTACTTCAACCATTAATGGTTATTACAGCATGATTTTGCTTGTTAAAAATAAACCGTTTATTTTGTCAAAAACCTGTTATGCTAAAATTATGTAATTAATACAAAGCACTGACTTATAATGGAATGAGTAAAATAGCGTAAACAAATAAAAATATTTCGCTTTTGTTATTGTATTTCAAATAATTTACGAGTAGTTATGCATTACGAGATAAATAAAGTTTTAGAATTAATTAACTAACAACATTTTGTTGGGGAATTAACTATTGTTTAAAATGAACAACAGTTACATAATGATTTACGTACCAAATAACTTAATTCATACAAAAAAAAAAACAAATAAACGAATACATCAATCTGTGGTTTTAACAATAATCTACTATTTGTGGAAATTATCCATTGTTTTTTTACAGCGAAGTGTCATAAACAAATAGATAAAAAAAAACTTTGTGGTCAAACTGGTTTAAAACAGTTAAGTAAATATTTATGGTCAATATACTGTTCTTTTGTATGTAAAACCTTAAAATTAATTTACACCTTCTATGCAATGTGATGTGGTGGTCATATTATTACATTATTGTGTTAATAGCAATACTTTTTTTATTAGTACTTTCTTTTAGATTAGATCATTTTTTTAAATTATAAGCATAAACAAACAGCCTTACTAGACATAACTTATATTAAAAATGCGAAAGTTTGGATGATTTGATAGATTGTTACTCAATCACGCAGAACTACTGAATGGATTTTAACGATATCTAATCCACGAATAGTTTATTGGATTAACACATTGGATTGTTGAACTCTTTTCATTTTGGGAAAATATTTTCCTTCAGACAAAGTGACAGTCAGAAGCTAGTTTGTTATATTATTCACCCTCGTTCGAAAAAAGAGCTTAAAATATAAGTATTCAAAATATTGCTTCATTTAACAAACTATCAAAACAACGAACACTCTAAAATATTCGTTCACCGAAACATTTCCTATAATAAAACAATTAATAATCAACATGAACTCATGACATACAAACAAACACACATAATACTCACGCGAGACCAATCAGCGTGAATGTATTTATTGACACAAATCATTTATATCCGCCATTCATCTTTACGTCATAATATTTAAGTATTTACATACATAAGTGTATTACACGAATTTGCATGTACCGATGATATAAGAATTTGTTATGGCAATCGACTTTGAATAATCGATTTTGCATTTATAGAATGATGTATTATATTATTGTTATACACCGAAAGCTTTCAGTAAAGAAATGTGCAAGGAGGTATAAGAAATATGTTTATTTCCGAGTTCAGATGTTCTTTTACAGGAGTAATGCATTATGCAATACTTTGGTCTCCTGGCTAGCGTAGTCTCGCATTTTTCAGGTAAGATAACAAAGTTGTCTGTTGATATTGTATGTATAATAGATATTTTTTTAAGTATTTAGTCTGCTATCGTTATATCATAAAAAGGTGTACAAAAATAACTCAATTTAGTCAAAACAAGCTAAATAAAGACCTTGCGGTCAAATCGATGCCAAAATAAATTAATTGGCGCCATAAAATCGTATCTTAATCACCATATTAATCAGAATATAGACAAATTAATTATATTGCAATTCTTTCATTTCAATATCGATTACGTAATCGATTTAATAATAATCGATTCAATATATGAAATCATTAACATTATAAAGTGCACAATGTATAGACGTCAATCTGTCTATTTTACATTAATTATAACAAAAAATAAAATAAGACTAGATTCAGCCAGCGACTTTGTCCACGTGAAACCCAAGGTAAAAGGTATGCTAAGTGTGTGCATTGTATTCATCAAAATTAGTTCTGTCAGTTTTAGTGTGATTAAATAACAAACATCCAAACCTTCGCTAATATTAGTAAGGAAATAAGTAATGGATTGGTACAGCTCTCTTATTACGTAAAATCATAATAGCCAAAAAGAAGGACAATAATAATTGGTAATAGTACGTTCAGGCTGACTTTTTGACTCTTAGTCACTTCGACAATGGATTCTATTCTCGGACGTTAAAAGTTGTACCCAAAAAAAGGCCATTTTCAACTAATCCAATCAAAACTACATCAACCTGTTTAAAGCTCTCAACAGCTCTATAAATAACGAAATAAATCTCAAAATTATATAGCCTCAGGCAACTGGTTCACAATAAGTTATTATACAAAAAAAACAGTCAATCAGTATTGACGTAGAAACAATTAAAAAGCCAATTTATACATATAAAACTTTTCCGTTACCGAATGACTGACAGACAACTACCGAACACAAGAAACTAAAAGGCAAGTATATATAATCCTTGAAGAGTGTAGGGGTGCACGAAGAAAATATTTTTTTTAATTCCCTTTCTGAAGGGAGTGACAAGGTGCAAAACTTAAACTATATGAAAGATCAGTAAGAGAAAGTTTTATGAAAACGGGAATACTAAAATCCACGCAGACAAAGACGCGGACGGTCGCTAGTTGTTCCATAAAACTATTGTGACTAGTTTATTCGCTAATATATTCATATTTTTGATTGGCAAAGTTATTTCGTCTAAAAATAGAGCTATTAGTTCAACGTTCTGAATCAGACACGGATATAAATAACCTTTTGGTTTTTGAACGTTCGAGAATTTTGAATACTTATATAAGTGCACTTCACTGTGCTTCAGCCAATGATACTTAATTGACATGTCAACAAACAGTCCCAAGTAAAATTATTAAGGTCAAATAATGACACATATTATGTTCAACAAAGGCCAATACTGAGGAGCTATCACGTATCTCAGTTGACAACTATTTGAAAGCCACTATGCCTTACATTGTTTTCTTCCTAAGATTATAGTGATTAACACTATAAACAGAGCAGCAATGTACTGAATAGTGACCATCACTTTGACGTACGCTAGCTGTCAACTGAAATACGCGATACGCATACTGGTCGTCAATTATATGACATCTTTCATCTTTTATGTCAAATGTGTAATTAATAGCAGCAACTTAATAAAATTGTAAAGAGAAAGAATATATACCAAACCCAATGTAGGTTTGCAATACACAAGTTAAAAGTATTTCAAAAAGAACTGCATGTAATCTACCTTACATAACCTATGAAATAATCGTATTAAAACATATTGCATAGTTCTTTGAAAGTAGACGTTATAAGTAATATTAACTTTTATAACCGAAGGTTGAAACTACTTGAAACTGAGATTATATTTTAATTTACCTTATTGGAGATCAATTAAATAAACTCGAAACTAGTCATAAGTGTCATTGTTGAACGAAAATGAATCAGAATTGACTAGTAATTACAATCTTCCTTAATAATATTATCCTTAAAGACCTATTTTGAAATATCTGTATACTTATACGTCTATTACAAATACGAGAATATCTTCCTGTCAGTAGTGAAACAGCAAAATGTTCTCGTCTTAAACAGGTTAGATTTTCAGTTAAACTTAATTTTCGAATATGAGTCTTAGCAGATTAGCACCTACATTACATAAATAGTGTATTTAAAAAAATCTACGTAGGTCTGTATATTAAAGTAGTGATAAAAAGGTACCTTTGCAATCATACTAATATTATAAATGCGAAAGTTTAGGTGTTTGTAACTCAATCACGGCAAAACCACTGAACGCATGTCAATAAAAATAGGAAATAAGATAGTTTATAACACCGATTACAGAACATAAGACCTACTCCGCGAAAGCAATTCACGCGGACAAAATTGCGAGCAGAAGCTAAGTACATAATAAAATATACCTTCATTTTCCATTTCCTTATAAAGAGTTATCTCGGAAACCTCCGCCATTGTTTGGCCGTATTATAAGCAGACTGTAGAAGTAGCACTACCGTATAAAACTTGTCGATACTATCGTTAGAGGACGGTTCAATTATAACCTTATTGCCGCTAACTACAGATTTATATTTGCATTTTCCTTCTATCTCCCCCATTAACGTAGTGTACCTATTTATAATCAATCATTTAGGTAGGTATCTGATATTCATCGGGATAAGGTAAGCAGGTAAGTGTTTAGAAATATATTTTCCGCAGAAGAATTTGTTAAAGTTGACCTGAAAACCTGCCCTTATTGAATGCATGAAGAATATGAGTTTTACGTTTGCGTTTCAACTGTCCAATCTCACTTTATTTAAGTAGTCATATAATTAAGCATAGGCTAAGACGTAAACCTATAATTATATTTCGATGCGAAAGTACATCTATCTGATATGTATGTATGGTACCGCTAAACACTACTCCATTAAATTGTTGTATTTAACTGTCAGTAAGATTTCAGGTAAGCGAATGACCGAATTTAACGAAAAGAGGACATTCTTATTTCTCAAATATAATATTATAATCAATATCGCTGCCAGTTTTTGCCAGCGGCTTGATGTAATACTTCTCCCGGTATACGATTTTGCTTATACTGTCACTGTACCTACAGCAAAATGAACTGTCCTGTATAAAACACTTATAATTTAATTACTCTTTATTCTGACGCATTTCTTAATCGTATATTTAAATCTGACAGATTAAACCAATGTTTCCTGCTAACAATTTTATATAGTTTTTTTTATGCCATAGTGTTAAGTTTTACTTTTTAAAGTTACAGTCAAGGCTGGCGGTTTAAAAGTGAATGTTATTGAGATATTAAAAGGTGATAGTGTGTGGAATGTCCGTCTGATTATGTAATGCGATATTATTTTTAGCCTACATTTTGTTAGTTAAGTCTCATGCAAGAATTGCATGTGGATAAGCACTAATCTACGAGATAATTATTGATTATTTCTACTTTAAAGGGCACAGATTTTATTATGTCTTTGCAGTGTGAGTTTTGTTTATTCTGAAACGGTATGTTCTTTTGTTGTCGAGATAAATGCTTACTTAGATTAAGTTAAAATGGAAGCGGAAGATGAATATCTTATTGCAACAGTGTCTTAACGCACGCAAATATTTAACAAACTTTATCAAGTAAGCAGAAATAGCATTTTACATAACGGTGAAGGAAAACTTCTCAAAGAAAATATACAATATCCTTACGGCATTTAAAAAAGTAGGTAATTCAGATAATGTCAGTTACATTTCAAGTTAAACACAATCCACTAATTCCAATTGCCAACCATCCAATTTATCTAAGCCGATTGCAAAATCAACGTGACATTCGAAGGAAGAGGTCGTTTTCAAGTGAATTTCACAACAACGACACACGACTGACAGATGCACGTCACACTGAGGGGCATGTTGCGACAAACATCCGATTATCCACTTTTAACCACTATTATACAGCATTGTACTGCAAACTGTGGATAATACGACACGGTTCAATGAACTGTAGCTTGATTTAATGATTGGATTAGATTTGCGAATTGTCTTTTTGATTGGGGTTTGTGCTTTGTCATTTATTATACCTCTAGCAGACTCGTAACTAGCGGTCCTGTATGACAAGATAAATGGATATGAATGTACCAAGTGGCGTTCTCTGGTCGCTGCCTACCCCTAGTTTGTAATCTTAAGATACTGTTTGCGAAATACTAGAAAGAAAGCTTATAATATATTGCGAGTGTGTATGTAAGGGGTAATCTCCGTAACTGCTAAACGTACTTTAGTAATCTATCAGCATTCAGCATCTGATACGTCATTTTGGTATAATATCCTACATTATACCAAAAGAACGTAGGCTATGTGTAGATAATCCACTTGTGTTTAAATGTCTATTAAAAGGATTATAACGAGACTAGAGGTTGGACACTTCGTCCAGGATAACTAAATGAATCATGTTGTTTTTTTATTCACTAAATATATTCTAAAAGTAGAACGTTCTTAATTAATCACACAGAACAAAAACGCGTAGTGGCGAAAGTCCTTGTAACAAAAGATTGTAACCGTTACTGAGTGAATGACTGAATGAGTGAACGATCTCTACTGACATTCGCTAATGGTAATGACATCTCCACAACTGGGTGATGCATTGACCTGAAGCCGCTATTTTTTGTTCCTTTTTAAGTAGGTAGGAGAATTATTCCAGTTATTTATTAAAATAAGTGGCTGAAGTAAGCATTAATCGAATTCTAAAGAGTATAGTAAAACATGTTGGTCGACAATGGTCAACATAATAAAAACCACCCAAAAAATCAATCATTTTTTATTTATACGAATTCCTCTTTAGTCTGTGTGAATGCTCTACATATCAGTAGAAACGGTCTCTATCGATGTACAACCATAGGAACCATTAAAAAAGTATAAGTTGTTTGGCTTTCATAATAAAAAACCTATGCATATTAGCAAACACAGTGGGTACACGTAATAAATAAACGTAACATAATAAAGCACTCTCTCTAAAGTCCTTGCCAGTGAAATATTGCCGAGTTCATACACTTTAACTGACACAGTTTCACACTTAGTTCGTGATCGAATTACTTCACACAATGTGCTATAACTATACGTAATATGAAACAAAAATAAAAGTTCAAAATGTCAATGTCATTTAACTGTCATAATGTTTACGCGGGAAAAATCTTTTGTTCGTCTTTATCAAGGAGGTTGCGAATGTGTAACAATGTTTTGAACCTGTTTGGTGGTTGTCCTTATAGCAGGAAACGGGCACAAAAAAACATGCATGGGCTTGCCAAGAAATATCTTATTGCGGCTTGATGCCTTAAGGCTTTTCCTAGGTTTAGAGATTCTCCATTTTTTACAACCTTGGCAATGTAACATGTGATTATAAATAGCCTTCCCTTGGGCAAATCTTTATATTATCTTTACTATACAGAGCCAGCTCTATTCAATTCCAATTATAACTCAAGTCTAACCTACTGAATATTTATTTTCACCTTACTTGCCGTGAGAAGATATTAAAATCAATCACGTCACAGGCAATCCTTGACATGCATTCTTGTATCAATTGAAAAATACAATTTATAACAACAGGGCATTTCGCAAGCCATTATCAACTAGTAAAAAAAACATCGATATATTTAAAAAAGGTAATTGATTATTTCGTAATTAGAACGCGCACGTGGGGGGACGCGAATAGAGAAAATCCGATAAAAAGGTTCTGAGTTTCACAACCTCTTTGTAATGTGATATGTATAACGGTCAAGTGTGTGCAACGACCTTCGTTGAAACCATGTTACATTATCATAATAGTTTGCTTAATTGTAATGATAATTATTTCGACATGTAAAGATATGAATCATAGATCCTGTGTTAGGAAAAACTTTATCAACGCGGTAATTTTTCTATGTGAGGAAATGAATACGTCCTTCCTAGCGTACATCCCTATATGATTTAATTGTATTCATTTCCTTAGTCTAATTAGGTGGGATTTAATTATCTTTTGTCTCGGCCCTTTCCTTGTTATGACTAACAGCCTTACAATATTTATCCGACGTTTAAATGGTTTAAACGTCATTATTTCAGTGACTTCCCATTTTGACATTAATATTTTTTTATTTTACAGCTTGGGTTAAAGGATTATATGCCTAAAAAAGAACTACCTACCGCGGTATATTCTGTCTACGAACAATAAATAACTAAACTAGAATTGTAATGAGCTATTGTAGGTGTGAGGGAAAATAATCAATGGTATTGTTTTCCTATAATATGTGATTCAAAGCCGGCGTGATGACTAAACAGAACAAATATTACGCAACCGTACAAACACTCACTAAAACAAACGTAACCCTTTACGATGATGGATTTATTTATAACCGCAAAGTTTACTGACTAATTTTCTTTTAAAGACTGACTTTAAAGATCCAAATGAGTTTCCAAAACAAGCTGTTGGTTTAGGATTCTAGAGTATTTTTGGAAGTATCTTGAAGATTATTTTTTTTTCATTCAAAATAAAATACGATGTTTTGTTAAACCCGTGTATACTGCATGTCATTGTTTTCTAAATTGTTTTTAAGGGTCTATCAATTCGTCTCAAAATCAGTAAGAGGAAAACAAGCTTTTTGCTGTGGGATAAGTAGCATTACTTACTATATATTTGCAAAGTAGATTTTTATTATAATCACAGCTGATCGCAGTAATCGCAGATAAAGGTAAGTTCTTCCAAATTTAACCATTTCTAAATAATTGCGTAAAGGCATGCAAAAGCAGCTCTATCTTTTAACTTTGAAATGTCCTCCACACCACACCTACAGTATATGAAAGAGAAAATAAAATATATTACGAGTAAAAATAATGAGTAACCGTGATAAAGCAAAACTATAAAACCCATAAATACTTTAAGCCACGTGCTTTGATGATAAATAAGTATAATATTTAAAAAATGTTTAAAAATAAAACAACGCATTAGCAAACTAATGTCATAGTCAATGATACTAGTCGTATTTTTTTAAACTAGGCACTGTGTGTAGGTATATTAAATCGTATTTGAAACGTAGCTTTTTGTTAATTTATTATTACAATATTATGTTTTTGTGTATTTTTTAGGGTAATAACGATCTAAAAAGAAAGCTAAATGATTCTTTATTAGTATTACCTACTTCTTTTCCCTTTAAAGCATCAAAAAGTTTGATAAAATCTTTCAGTACGGAAGGAAGCCTGTTTATAATATAAGTAGAAATGCAAACAAAATGTATCACGAGTTGCCTTAGTGAATATCACGAATGTATTTATCTAACTATTGTTAATGAGTTAAATAACCTAAAAGGCAGTTTTATTTATTCAACAATATTTTAATCAGCGTTTGAAATCAACGAAATCAATTATTTAGTCTCATTTTCGCGGTAAATTAAGTTTAGATTAACTAAAAAAACAAGACGGTGTTTAGGATTTTCTTAATACTATTCATAAATCTAAGCTACTGTTGCAAATATGGCCGCTTTTACAGATTATAATAATTATGACAGGATGTGGTTAGTTATCGTTATGTAAATGACAAAATTAAATTATATACTAGAGAATAATCTAAGTCATATTATAGGCAACCGGCGCCGGCGCCTGTACGACATGATATTTGGATATGAAAGAAGCAAGGGCCGTTTGTAAGGATCGTACTAAGCAGCGATCTCTGGTCTTTGGAAAGAGAATTTCCCTATGGAAAGAGCGCGTGATTTTATGTATGTAATTATCAAAGTTAATGGCTTATAGAGGTGAAGCCTACACAAAGCTTTCTTTTCTATGAATCTAAATGTCATTTGTCATTAGAAAGTATCAAAAAATAATTACATTAAATCAGTAAGTACTGAGTATTGAATGCGTCATTAATTTTACTCTATTCATTGTTTGATTGCGTTGTGCATATAAAACAACCATTACTTCTCTAGACATCGTTGATTCATCTAGTATTGTCTTTGAATAAAGAATTATCGGGTCTATGACGAAACCACAGAGCATGACGACAATAAAATAAAACAATATAAAACCATAGACTATGAACAATAAAAAAACAATATAAAATATAACATAGTATAAATACAGAATATCACGCCTGTTCTACCCGAAGGTGCAAGCAGAGGTGTCTGAAATACACCTGGTCTACGAGTCGCCGTTAACAGAAGTAATTCTCATGTAATAGGAAGCGAGTCTATTGCCATAAACCGAGCACGCTACTGAACTCCAAGCAACTATTTAAAAAAAAAAAAATATAAATAAGAGAAAATTAATTTAGTATTTTGGGACCTCATGTTCCGCAGTGGGATACACTACCGACCACAATATTAAAAAGTAAATTTCCGCCTCTAGTGTTATACTTCCGATCTATTTATAGTTTGACATGTAGGGCATGTCATCGTAAATCGTTTCATACGTATTTGTAGGTCACATTTTGGTTACTTAACTCGGAACACTGGTACAACCAGTGTAAACACATGTAATATCGATCTAGTGGTCCTTCGAAAGGTTGCTGAACTTTCGTTTTCACCGAGGTTAATACTGGTGTACCATATAATTATAGTAAAACTAGAGGCCGCCCGCGACTTCGTCCGCGTGGAAACCCTAACCGATCTCTCGGGAACTCCGGGATAAAAAGTAGCTTATGTGTTATTCTGGGTCTTCAGCTACCTACAAACCAAATTTCATAGTAATCGATTCAATAGTATTTGCGTGAAAAAGTAACATACATCCATACATAATCACAAACTTTCGCATTTATAATATAAAGTAGGTACGATAAGAAATGGATAATATGAAAAGTTTTTTAAAAAAATCCAAAAGTAACTTCTAATTAAATAGATTGTTTTGTCCAAAACTAAGTTGACGAGAATAAATATTGCATTGCCTTATGCATTGTCGTTTGTAATACCCTTTAATCATATCAACTGAGTGTAAATTAAATCAACACCTTATACGCAAGCATATTTTTGAAAAATACTTCAATTTGATACATTTCAAGTGATCTATTAGTAAAGTTTCAAAGTCCAATAAACATGCAATACATCACATGATGATCGGATGATCTCGTTTCCGCTATTTAAACCATAATTTAGACATTCTATTATAAAATGTATGTATGATTTTCAATTAGCACAAAATCAGATCACTTTTGGTAAATCAATTTAGTCGTTTAACTAAGCGTAAATGTCACGATCACGATGTTTTTTTTATTTGTTAAACAATTACTACGTTCGGTTTAGGCGTTGCGCGGCCATTGTGTGTCTGTCATGCATGACGGCTAACCATTTATTTATTTTTGTCGTCCTAAAGGCTGTATTATTGAATCAGCGTGTGAATAGAAAATTACTTTATACAATTGTTTTATTTCTTAAGCTAATTTGTTCGTAAATCGGTGGCATTTATGACTTGTGGTCAATTATTTTAGAACAATAGATAAATAATTTATCTAGATCCGTGTTACTTCCTTTAACCAGTGGCAACTTGCACATGGCCGCTTGTTGTTTTGAAGATTGAGGACTTGAAGCGTATGATTACAGAATAGCTGATAGACAATACCAAGGGTTTGGCGCCTCAAATACTTTTACATAATCTTACAGCAGTTCTCACAGTGTTTTAACTGTAAATTATAAAATTCGCAGGTGGGAATTTTGTTAACGGTAATTTTGAAAAATTATCCTCATTATAAAAAGGGGCTATCTATCCATCTACAAGCCCGGAGCGTAAACTTGAAGATTTTGCGGAACTTGTCGTAAATTTAACAAGACGATTATTATGAACTTGTAAAACGATGACGTAGGTTGGAGGTTTAATTTATTTTATAATAAGGAAGTTGGCGACTGGTCCTCATCGCAACCTCATTCTAGTTTATTTATTTTACAGCCTGAATACAACCTTTTTATTGCTACTGATTAATTCTGTACAATGTCTATTCGATTTTAATACAAAGTTCAGTGAGTATGTTGCCACGAGAGAGAAATAGGGATTGAGCCTTGCATTTACGGAATAGGTTTTGGGCTTATGAATGCGAATGAAGTAAGGGAAATTTGTGAGAATCGTAGCAAGTCGCGTTCTCTGGTCTCTGCCAACGCCTGTGGGAAAAGGTTCCCTTTTCTGTATGTATGTATGAATTTCAGGCCTAAAGCCAGTGTTTTACAGTAACATTAAGATTGTACATTTAGTACGGTGTACATTAAGTGTTTTCATATTTATGGGGAGTTTTCACAACGTAGGTACGTTATTTGGGTGAACTTTGTTAAACTAGACTTAGAAATTTTCCCTACGTTTGACAAAACAAGAAAAATATAAAATGCTTTGAATAAAATCGCTTATCATCATTGAACTTTGGAACATAAACAATTGGTCCTTATTTGTCGAAAATATCACAGACATAAAAAAGTAATCAAATTAGTAGGCAAACGCGAAATGCTCTGGATCTTTCGTGCTAATAAACGATGTCAATAATTTTCAAATGCATAAAAAAAATCGATACTTAGCATACCTTAAAAAAAGTTCCGATTATAAAAAATCTTAGGTTTTAAAATTAGCATAAAATGTGTAAAATGGCAATTGTGATACAAAAACAGATTTTTATGGACATTATTATTTATACCTAGGTTTTGATTGCATTTATTTCTTAAGTTTTTTACGACTGCTGGGATTTTTTATTTTATTTCATATGCTTATTCTTTCGGAAACAAGCAAATTATAAATCTGACAAAATATGTTAGGAAGAATATAATTTATTTATAAATGATTTCATTAAAGTCTTTATCTATTTAGGTACGTGCGAATTTTAACTTTAAGGCAATTACAACAAAAACACTACTTACTAATAAAAAGGTATTTTTTTATAGTTTTAGTACTATTTTTCTAGGTAAAGGTATTAATTGACAGCTTTGTTGTAAAACTGCCTTTTGTCATAACTGTAGTAATTTTTTATTAGTGTTTTTAATACCAAATTTTAGTGCTCTTGAAAGAAAACTAAAGAAACACACCATTTTCAATGAAACGCTGTAACTTTCATTATTCTTCATCGTGATAGTTATTGTTTATCAGCAAGGAAGCAATCCATCTTATTAAGATATTTATGTCAATCTTAAAACACTTCAAGTGACACGACTATAGGTACATTTATTGATAAAAATCTTGATCATACAAGATATTATTTTACTACAAGAATAAAATTTATTTGCATAATAATATATAGTTACTATGCAAGTTAAAAATCGTAAAATCGTCAACAGTAATTTTCCTATAAACATTAAATAAAAATTAGTGCCTATTTTTCCATTGCTAGATAACTTATTTGAAAAATCATTTTGCCGGTTTGACTGATATTATAACGTAAAGAGGATCTGTCAAAATATCATAATAATAATAATAAAAGCCTATCGATTTATATAAATACTTAGGTTTTTAATGTTCATATGTTTTATCAATTGAAAAGAAATATATTAATTAAAAAAACATATTTAATTTAAAAATCTATATTGACTTGAATTCGAGATTGACAATATTATCTTTGAAAGTCAGTGATATTTACACATTACTTAGTAAGAAAACCGCAGATAAGATCTATAGTGTTAAAATAAATAAAGTTTTTTTACGAAAACATTGAATTTCCAAATTATTGTATTTTTTTACTTTCAAATAACCACCTTATTACAATTCTATTGATTTTTTCATATTTTTACTTTTTAACATAAGCTATTTTAAAGAAAAATATTATTATTTTTACATAAAAATCGCTGAAGAATTCGACCTCTAAAATAACTTATTTTGATAATCAATTACCATTAAGCCATAAATAAATATTTAGCAACAATTTGTCATATTACATGTTCCGGCCGAAAAATAACGTTAATAAGAATAAACACGATTCGAAACCTGTCGTAATAAATCTAATTTATTTTTTACACATTTAAATTAAGTATATTATACTCAATAATATATATTTTTTACTTTTAGCCATATTTTGTTTAATTTTACGTAAACATATAACCTACTTTTTATTATTTTATTTTATTAAATAAATCACAACGCATTTGCAAACTTGACTACGAATTAAAAAAAAACTGATCAAATTAAAAAAAAAACACAACAAAACCGTAATCTAATATTTATGGTGAGAAGAACACTATTTCATTCTTCATGTTTACCCTCCAAATAAAACATGCCGCGATACGGAATGTCATGGCGACGCAAAATTTACGTTATCTATTATATAATTAATCAGAAACTGGTTTTAGCAAATAAAATTAACATTGATAATGATCTTGGTGTTTTAGAAGCGTGGAAGTGGTAATAAAATATTTATTTAAATGCATATATTTATAGTTTTATAAACCGATTTGATTATACGCGTAAAACTTTACGATTAATGTTGACAGCTTTTTTTTAAGATTAATAGCTGAGTACTACAATAAAATCCTGAATAAATAACACTTAAATAGAGTTGAATTATTTATTACAATTTACTTGTTTTTGTTTCAGTAAAATATATTTTTTTGTACCATGTTTAAACCGTTTTTTACTAACTGCTGATTTTCTATCAATATTGTATTTTATTAATAAAAAGAATAATAACTTACTTGGCTTATCCGAAACATCGTCATCCATAATCGCCAGTTTGCTCGGCCTTTTGTCATCTTCGGATTTCAAACCCATTTTCACTGTCGGGAAATTAAAATAATAAAATCAAAATTTAAAAATCGAACGCTTTTAGCGCTGCTCACTTATTGCACAGATTAAAATTCGTTATTTTATTTTTATGTAACTTTGTAAAATTCGAGTTCGAATGCGGAGGAATGATTGTTGTCGGTTGTATGAAATAAACACGCGCGCGTCAGATCGCCATACTCGCGACAGGTGAGCCTGGCCGCGTACTCCGTCTACGAAGGTTAGTATCGACTGTCACGGTACAATGGACTAGCCTTGTTTTTAAGGCACGCGAGTCGGCTTGCAGGCACGCCGCACGCAGCGTCTATCGCGCGTATGTAGGTAGGCTCATATCAGTGAAATTGACATAGCAATTGACATGGGGACGAAGGTTGATCGAGATTATGACAGCTCTCAAATTAGGTTACATCTAATTGGTAAATATAGCAAAAATTTTGTAGAATCGCAAAATATTTATTTTTGAAATTATATGTAAGCTTTTGAGAGCAAGCCAGGATTTAGCGAGACGGGTAAAATTAAAAAAATATCATATCACGTTGAGCATATTTAGAGCATACCTGTAGTACGTCATTTTGACATTTCAGGTAATATTGCACAGAGTATTAACACAGTTTCGGCGCAGTTAACTAAAAATAGCTGTCATTAGTTTAAAACCTTTTTATCCATGCATACTAATAAGTACCACTTATTGTAAAGTTAATTTTGGAACCAAGAAACTGCACAAGGATACTAAGTATGCCCATATAAATTTGAAGGTAGCAAAACAAAAAATATGCAAGAATCTAACGATGTCATCATAATGAAGTTTAATGAAGTGGAATCATGTATCTTTTGAACAATTTATGTACATAACGATGTATTTTGAGTTTAAAAATGTGTTACAACCCCGAGGGGAATGACCTTTTGACAATATTTTTTTTTATTTCGATACCTCTAGACTTTTTTTTAATGTTTTGTGTCAAAGCATAGTTGCTCATGCCCCTTTAAAAAATAATATGGTATTTAAAGAAAAAAATTACACTACACCAAGATCTATTCTTTTGTGAGTATGGTGGGAGGACGTACTGAGACAATAAATATTTAGAAATAGCAGACAAATTTATGTTATCAATAACATAGCAAAATGTAATAAAAATATTTCTAGATTGTTCTATCGAAACGACATTCAAAATTCAAAACCAGTTATCAAAAACAAAAACAATTTAAATATAATAAAACTGAGCAGGTTTAAACTTATATTGCTCATGATAAACTGCTTTACTAATCTCAAAGGCGACAAAACAGCATTATTTCTGTATTAAAATACTAGCGACTCGCTCCGGGTTTCACTGCAATTACCATAACACATCGTACACTAAAAACTTCTTAGACAATCTATACTAATATTATAAAGCTGAAGAGTTTGTTTGTTTGATTGTTTGTTTGTTTGTTTGAACGCGCTAATCTCAGGAACTACTGGTCCGATTTGAAAAAATCTTTCAGTTTTAGCTAGACCATTTATCGAGGAAGGCTTTAGGCTATATAACATCACGCTACGTCGATTAGGAGCGGAGTAGCAACGAAAAATGTTACGAAAACGGGGAAAATTTTGACCCATTCTCTTCAGCGACGCAAGCGAAGTTGCGCGTGTCAGCTAGTCGTTTTATAAATTAGTGACAACTGCATGGAAATCAGTTCATTAGAAAATAAGTTTATGGCGAATAGACAGATAGACGCGGCGAGGGGACTATGTACTTAGTTATGTATTAATTTATTTACACGAGCAACAACGTATTATACAATGTAAGTTACTTAGAATATATCTAAATAATAATATTATCTTCGTTCTTAGTAACTGTTCGCCTTCCTGTTAATAAATAGACAATAGATTGTGTGTGTTGCCAGAATAAATAAATATTTGATATAGGGAGTTCGCCAAGGTACTCATCCCGAGCTAACTTTTGGACTTAACGATTTTTTAAAAGCGAAGGTGTAAGCAGGTGTTATCGAAATACCTACAATAAAGGTTTGTTATCTAAGATCCCAGGATATAATCTATCATCCTGTCAAATTTTATCCAAACTGTCTAAGCCTTTTTCGCGTGAAAAAAGTACAAAACAAGCATATGCGTTCTTTGGTCTCTGCCAACCCCTATTGTAAAAAGGCGTCATATATGTATGTATGTAGTTTTTTCGTGAAAAACTAACATGCATTCACAATAACAAACTTTCGCATTTGTAATATCAGTAGGCTATAGTTGCATGTTTTTTCTGAAAAACATACAAAACATACTGTGCCGACCACACTTAACATGTTATAAGGACAAGACAAGGAAGAGTATTTAGTATGTATGGAGAAAAAGACACGTAATGTAGAAATACCGTCATTTACTACGTAGCTAGTTGGCTAGGTAAAACCGCAACTCAACCAAATATCAAAACATAATATCGTCATACAATTAGTTTGTGTACAAGGATGGGATCTCCCGCGGGTTCAATAGACAATAGTTACCTTTACTTTGTTAGTCATTACGCACTAACCGTCTTAGTATTAAACGTAGTGCAAGCCCTGATTTGTTATAAAGTATTTTGTCTCTTACAATCAATTTTGAAACGACATATGAGTGAAGAAGACAAAACATTGTTTAATAAATCAGAGCTTAGACGACGTTTTTTAGTAGACAGTACGTGTTTTAACGCAGGTTTAATAAAAAAACCTCTAATTTTATTTTCTCATCATAAGTCATAAATAATAACTGAAAGACTGAAACTAACCAACGCCAAAAAAATAACTTATGTTTCTCCTTATGCCATTATAACTGAAAGATTGAAACTACATAACCAATGGCAAAAAATTAAGCTAACTTCTGTAATTCAAAATAACAAAAATGAATAATCGTTCTGTCTTATATTATGAGCATAATATATTATTATGGACGCATCTCCGGCTGAATGGAGCAAGTATTTACGAAAATTGAAAAGGCCAACCTAAATAGAACCTTTCTTACATCACGAAAATCATTTCTCTGAAAAATCAAAACTTTACACAAGATAAGGCTGTTTGCATAATTGTTATCAACAAAACAACTCAAAAGATATGTAGCAAAACTTAGTGAACTTGGCCTTACATTTGAATTTACATTTGAATTGTCAGTGACTAAGAAATAATATCAAAGATAAGTCAAAACAATACATTTTACGCAAAGGCTTACTATGTTTTTCATTATGTTATGGTTAGTGGTCAACCTAGTGTCAAAGTTGTTCACGAAGACCATTGACATGGCTTAACGATTGACATCATAATTGACAGCAACAGAGACCAATTATTACGTGCTTCCCGAAGCACGGGGACGCTCATTTCAAATACATAAGCGGCCATCCATCTTTGGAATCGCCGCGCAAGTCGATACTTAACCAACAACAGTTCCTTGACCGATTTTGGTTTTGTTTTGCAGGTCTACACATAGATTTTTACTCGTGTTCAAGTTAAAAGAACTATCACTAAACAACATGTAAGTTTCCAGTATTATTAATACCTATAGCACGTTCCACTCTGACAAATACTTTTCTGCCTTCACAAACATCATTGTTTGTCACTACAGTGTCAGTTATATACTATAGGTATAAGGGTAGAGTTAGTAATAAGTAGTTTTTCCCCAAACACTGGTAGTAAAATATTACTTTTTCTAAAACAACTCTTGCACTTCAAATGACTCCTTTCGCGTGGGGAACTTTGCAAAACATACAAATTATTTTAACAGACACAATAGTCCAACTAGAATTGAAGAAAGAATGCTTACTATGAACACAATAATTTGTTCACTGTATCTGTAGTGAATCTACGTATTATCTCAAATTCTCAACGCGTATTAAGAGATGGATTTAACAGTCCATCCAGATAGGACATCCTAAACCAGCCATTCTTTCTCTACCGCACTGCAAGTGCGACGTAGACGAGATGTTGGGTCTGTTCTGCACTCAACGTATTAAAAAGTACAAATTCTCGAACGTTTTATACGTGAAAATTTACAACTTAACACCAAAATTTTTCTACCTGAGTGGTAAAAAAATTTTTACTACGGCCATAAAGCCCGACATTGACATTGTCCCGAGACACGAGTCTATTACATCAATGACATCGAGAACAGTTGTACAACGATGTCGACACGATCACTGAGAGTACGCATGCACATTCACTCACTACTTAGTAAATCAAAACAACTTTCAAGTCTTAACAAATAGCGATGATAGCTAGCGGTTCTAATAATAGATCTTTTGTTGATGTTTTGGCAACAAATTTTGCTGTCTGGACATCTTATTTCGTAGATAATATTATTATAAATGCGAAAGTTTGTGTGTTTGGGATCTGATTGTTTGTTACTCAATCACACCAAAACTACTGATCAGAGTTTGTATCTAACCTGAAATAACACATAAGTTAGCCTGGGGTAGGTTTTTTACTGAAGCTTGTATTAAATGTCAAATGTAATAAATATTGCCTAATACTGGACAATCATGGACCACTTGAAAAAAACATCTTTCAGTCAATTTATAAGTATTTAAGATATGTGATTCAGTTTAGTTGATATATTAACAAATAGCGATAGAAATTCATCAACAAGGATGTATTTGACTAGCAGGAAGACACTGAATTTACCGGTTGGTAAACAATCAGTCTTAGTCATAAGCAACGTTCGATATAAGAAACTATTATATGTTTTGGCTAAGAATAGCCATTTAGTAGTATTTAAAGTTTAAACAGAGATCGATTAAAAACCTCTGGCTTCAAAACTCGACCCCGTTGCCTTCCCATCCAAGACTAACTTAATCTCGAAGTTGAAAATCCGAATACACTTTAAAACCTATACGAGAATAACACATTCCAAAAAGCAGCCATTTTCCGTCCCACTAGACAATTCAAAAGACATTTCTTAACTCTACGCCAAAGGTTTCCAAAACTAAAAGTGTATTGTATAAACCACGCAACAAGCTTCCTTACACGCAACCTGTTCCCATGTTCACAAAACAGCCGCCATTTTTCATTCGAGACACGTACAACACGTATGAAGAAATGCATTTGCTGATGAGACGATTTTGGCAGCCAGTCTGTGACGTCACGGCCTCAGACAGGTGACTAAGGGAATGTACATTATAGTGAGTCGTTATACAGAATCTTTGTTGAATTTGAATGTAAGGAAAATATGATTAAGGAAAATGTCGTTTAAGTAACGGTTAGAACAAGGTTTTCATTGCTGGAGGGTCAACGTTTTTAAAACGTAAATATGATATAATTAATGTGTATAACGGACGCATAATTACATTTATTTTTAGCAACACAAACAAAGCGCTTTTTTACAGTACTAAAGCAGAAAAAAACAGTAACTTCGCAGTAAGTAAAATACCATAACGAAACAATAATAACTCATAGACTATGACATAAAATACATTTTTCAAAAAAAAGTGAAATTGACAGAAGATTAAAAAAGAACACTTATCTTGATGGTACCACTGGAAGTGTACATAAAAAGAAAATGCAGTATTATAACGGTTATCTATGTTATATAGACCTGAGTATATATATTATAAGCTATTATAACATATAGATAGTTTGTTTAAGAACATTTACTAACATTAATTGTAAGCAATCACACCACATAGTTGAAACAATGACGATATTTTCGATATATCCATGAGAACGACCCGTGAGAAATATCCGGTGAGAATATTCGTACACATCATAATATATTATAAAATCAATATTACGGTAACTTATGGCTTCCTTTTTATGTATTTATTATTGGTAAAATGTTTGTAATTAACTATCATTTGTAATGTTGACTGATGGTGGACGTAAAGGATTTGAAAGTTAGTTTTTATGGCTTGAAAATATCCGCTTCAATATTATTATGATACACGTTCACTGCACACCTTATTTATTTCCTTTTTCTACCATTTTAGATGTAGGTAATCTTATGTTATGTAAATATGAATCGTCAAATGTGTTGCAAAGCGCAAACCTCAAGAACGGCTCAACCAATCCGACTTTTTGCTTTAGTAAAATTTTCTTTAAGACACGGGAAACGTTTTTATGGAGAGAAAAATAACAAAAAAATGGAATGAAAATTCGTGAGTCGAGTTGCGCGGGTCAGCTAGTACCCACTCATCTAATAAAATAAGAACATAATAACAAAGTGATTTATAATTAAGATTTTTTTTATGTTAGCGTCTTGAATGACAAATGTTAAACTAGCTGTTGAATAATAATTGCAGTGTGAACACACAAATTAAAATATGTATCATCAGCTTAGCCTTTCTTTCAACTGTTGTCAAAATGTTGGAGTCAGCTTCCAGTCTCACTGGATGCAGCTGGACACCAGCATTTTTATGCATACATTAAACTATCCATTCTATGCATTTCTTATTTGTAATATTAATTATCCTTATCTTAACCGTGAATTCAAAGGAACTTGAATTTATTCTCGGCTTTCAATACCTAATGTCAGTCATCTATTGTTTTATTCCGAGAACAAATTACTTTCTCAAGGAAAACGTATCGACCAATACGGTATCCGATAGAAAATACAAATCTATACTAATATTATAAAGCTGAAGAGTTTGTTTGTTTGTTTCAACGCGCTAATCTCAGAAACTACTGGTCCGATTTGAAAAAAATCTTTCAGTATTAGATAGCACATTTATCGAGGAAGGCTATATATCATCACGCTACGATCAATAGGAGCAGAGTACCCGTAAAAAATGTTACAACAACGGGGAAAATATTGACCCATTCTCTCTTATGCGACGCAAGCGAAGTGTCGCGGGTCAGCTAGTATATGATGTTTTAAGTACAATTCATCTTTTACTACGTATAATGCGTTTAGTTAGAAGGCGTCGTGATGATTGTATACGCATTCTTTTTGTTAAATGTATAATATTATCACGCGTGTATTTAACATTCGCGGAATAATATTAGAATCGCATTGTGCAATTTTATGTTATACTCTATGTGTCATATGCACGTATAACAACATAACCGTCATCCGAAACTTCTCTTCGGTTCTAGACGATGCATTTCGATCGACAAGAAACCTACTTACCCCCGGTTAATGAATACATTTAGCGGTAGTTTATCAATTCAACAGCGTTTTTTTTGTATGAATTGTAACGCTATTGAATAGATAAACTACCGCTAAATGTACCACATAAATGATAATGTCCTCAGGGCAATCTGAGAAATTCTTAGCAGTTTTTTTAAAACAATTTTTAGACCCGACCCGATATTAATGTATTGATTTTAAACTATCGCAACTTGTACACATCATTTTATCGTGAACGGATCTTATAAGCCATTAATATGCCTGGTGAAACCCGGTCAAAACGTCTAATAAAAAAATAGTAAAACTATATTTGCATTTAAAAATCCTATAGAAAAAAATATACCTGTCTGTACGAGATTTCTTAAAAAAGGTAATATAATATATTGTCCTTATATATTACATGGTTCTAGACAAAAACTGCCAGACATTGACGCCATTCGTGTAAATGATTTATAAATGTTGCTAATCAAATATAGATCAGTTACCTTTACAAAATAGCCTTAAAAGTTTTGACATGTTTTTGTCAATTTTTGAATATCCGATCTAAGAAACACAGCAATCAATAATGTATGAAAAACATCATATTTGTTTCATAATAGTTAAGTTGCAATTTGCCATGCAATAGCGCTTTAAATAAATTACGGTTTCAAGCAAGTAAACAAACTATTGATAATAATCTTCGTGATGTAAAAACAGGTAAAAAAACGTATTAAATTAAAAAATAAAGCCATAACACACTCGTAACTTTGGTTAGTTTTTAAAATAGATTGTATTCACATCGCGAACTTGTCTAAAAGGTAACTGGCAGTTTCGTAAATACCCATGCATGGCTTACGTAAGAAACACTTTTTGGCGCGCGAATTGAGAAGATGGCTGAACTTTTAGACGTTTTGTTTTGTATTCAATCGTCGATCACCTTTCACATTCTAAGAATATTTTTATGTTAGGGCCATTATGGGTGAACTTTAAATTGTTGCTTGGCATTTTTGTAACATTGTGTTGGTCGTTATTCTTTTATTCCCATGGCTTATGGTCGACTTTCAATATTTTAATGTTAAAGGTGTTTCAAACCAGAAAACCATAGCAGACAGCATAAATACTTATCTTGCTACTTATTGGAAACGCGGTGCATGACTTGTAGAGCAAAATATGTATTTTTGACAAGAACAGGCTGCATTAATCGTTAAGATCTGAACTGCTTCTCTCCAGCCAAATCCAGACCAAAAAAAAGTTCTTTAAAAAATAACACCTTATTCACAATGCTCTAACAAACAATGACGTCATATTTATCTATTCCACAAACAAACTATATGTCTTTCAAAAGATAAGTCTAAATAAAACGGAACAGAGGACTAATATCATCCATATTTGACATAAACACAAGTGCATGCACTCAAAGAGCTTATCTGAAGAAGATCTCAGGCCTTTAGATAAATCAGCACGAATTCAACAGCTGATTCCAGCCTATGGATCATGCATACGACTTATACACTTATATACGTAAAATTTACGTAAATTGACGATATTTTTATATATCACAGTTAAGGTGGGATATTGTTTTCTTTTATTTTACCGACTTCCAATTTTGCTAGTCATCTTTTTGACTTATGAGTACTATTTATAAAACAATGTCTAAAGTAATAACAGGGATCTTATATTCTGAAACGAAAATAATGTCCTAGAAACGTGCTAGAAAACACATTTTTTTAGGTTGAATTTTCTAACCTATCAAAGCCGCAAGCATATTAGCGAAGCCAATCATTAATAGTATTGCATACCTTCTCTTCCCATTCTTTCTTTGTATTTAACAGCGAAACTAGCCCTAGTTTATTATCATTAATTTTATAAGTCAGTCCGTGGTAAAGTTTATCTAAATATATCACGTGTATTAGATGTATGAATGAAATATAAATGAGGCAAAACCACTCCTACTAACATCCGCACATAAAGAAGTTTGTATATTTGTATGGGATCGTAGCAAGCAACCTTCGGTTTTCTACCTAATGGAAAATAGGCGAGATTCTATGTATTACATCACATTATAACATGAATGCAGTAGGCATATTTTGCATATATCCTTAGCTACATCTTAAGACATATCTAGTTACAATCGTAAACAGTAAGTGTCAGATTAAGCAGTCATAAGGGTGCTTCATACGTAAGTAGTTGTAACAACGTTGTAAAGATATACGGATCACTGCGTGTTTGTATGTGTATTCACTGTTATTGTATGATATTGTAGGTGGTAAAGTATGTTTGTGTTTGTAATGCATTTATTGTCTATCAACTCATATATTTTAATATATCCTGAAACATTCCGTTCTAATTTAAAATCGAAATGGTTTAATTAGGCACAAATATGATTGCAAAATTTACTTCATAGTTTGGAAGGTATTTTTTTTCTATGAAAGAAATTACAAACTTAATAAAAAACTCTAACAAATCCATTTATTTAATTTTCCTTATGGTGTTCTTGAGATTAACTAACAATTAAATATCAATATTGTTAATGACACACCTGAAAGTCTTAAACATGTTTTCATAACTAGAACTTTATTAAAAAAGAAACCCTTCGGAAGTGTAGACATAATACAAATTAACATTTCAAATTCTAAAGCTGATCATTCCATATTTATCTTCAGGAAAACCTTCGGGGTACTGACACACAATATTTCCAGCTATCCCAGAGTTAACTGATAAGACTAACTGTCAAGATATTAAGATACCCCACCTAACGTTTGAGGTTAAGCCGCCAAAGGCACAAACTAGAATTTCAGCATGATTTTCATTTGTGTACAATAGTGCCGACATTCGGGATTATTTGAGGATTATTGCTGGTTTTTAAAAGATGTGATAGTAACCATGAAACAACAGATCGAAGCGTGAGTCAGCCTACTCGAGAGGAGAATTGTGCAACCTGAAGGGCGATTTTCTACAACTACCGAGCGAACTATCTTAGATAGCTAGAATATTTTTCTGAAAAATGATAGACATATTTTGAAAGTAGGTACACAATTTTATCCTGTAATGTTAACGGTCGGTTTAACCACCTGTGAATAAGTATGTGATAGTTTACCTTACAGATAAAATATTGACAGAAATACACACTTTAGCCATCAGAGCTATCCGACACTTCTCCGTGAGTCACTGAACTGACCCTTCATGACACGCAAGCGCTTTTATTTTATGTAAAAATCTGACGGAGGCGAGTATACGGCAATAGGCCCCCTGTAACATGGGACTTATATTGTTAAGTGCGAAACGTGTTTCATACACTACCTACCACTGCTTACACCTTCATGTATAACAGGCGTGTTGTTATGTATGTATGTGTATTTATGTATGTAAGATAGTAAACAAAATGAGAATATACCAAACCCTGCGTTACATAAAAGTAGTTTTCAAAAAGGGTCTTATAGCAGGTCCAAAGTCCGTCAACGTGTAAAGTGTTAGATTAGGGTCTTAACCATCTACTAACGTGCTCATAGACACTTCTAGGTAATGACGTGTTGCTCTAATCTTATCTGTATACACTGGTTAAGCTTGCCTAGGATCACCATGTTTGAACGGAGACTTCAGGACAACTCTATTAAGAAAGTACTGAATACTTAAAGTTCGATCTTAACAAAACTATACGTGCGTTAATGAAATTTTGACGTAGTTAGCCACGGATGGGACGGCCCCTAATTCTTATAAGAATCTTTCAAAAGCACTACCAATGCCTTAGTGTTTCGGAAGACATTTTGGAAGTTCCCAATATGCATGCCTTTTTGACTAGCTTTTAAAATTATAAATATAATATATAACTGTATAACCTGGTCAAAGTCATGCACACTCCGGCAGATCTGCGCAAGTAAACCTCTCGGGTAGACCGCAACGAGTAAGGCCGATATGATTTGATTGACTACTTGAAACACAAATATAAAGAGCAAGTATCTAAAAATAAGAATTTCAAATTGTTTTACCTTGAAGGAATATGATCGTGAATAGAGACTAGAAAGTCAACGTTATTGGAGACCATAATATAGTAATTAGTAATTAATATTGTTTATAACCAGCCCTATACCCACGTGAAGACCAGTAGGCCACTTGAAACATATCATGTAACACTCGAATGATTTTCGTGCACTCGTACACGTGTAACAAACGAGGGGTGTGGTCTTCGAAGAAAGGCCAACCTTGAGGAATAAGTGCTGTAATTATAATACACTTCTGATTAATTTAGTACTGACAACATAAGGGCCTACACACAAACCTGCGAATTGATACGACCGCGTGGCACACAGGAACAGGTGATAAGAAGCGCTGCGATGCGAGCGTCAACATTACTATAAGCTACCAAGCATTAAAGAACCGGAGGCGGCGGCGCGGCAGCGGTCTCCTGACTCTGGCGTACCACAAGCCGCCTTTAGCTAGTGTCCCAAAGCCGTCGCGTGTCTGCTTCGAACTCCCGGTTCTCTGCTCGGTAGGTCAATGTGCACCGTAGTAAACGGTGAAGATCTATCTTCTGGTTTTCAAGTTCTCTTATCAAAATACGGATACAGTAAGCAAAATGACTAATGCAAGACAATCCGCCAATTCTATAATATTCAAGCTCCTGCATTCTTACGATGTATAGTTAGCAGGTTTGTGTGTCCACCCTTATGTACTACATACAGGCCCTTCTTTAATTAATCCGACAGAGTCCTTCATAGTCTCACACACGTTTTCTTCAGTAGGTCTATCTATTTGACTTGATATCTTATATATCTTATCTAGAAAACTGGACTCATAATCGCAATGACTGGACAAAACGAACGACTTTGAAAGACCTCTCCGTTGCTATCTTATCAAAAACAGAAAAAGAACCTCATATCTTCATAAAAACTAGTGAGGCTTTTACATACGTATTAACAAGCCTTTTATACCCGAAGGTGTATAATACCCAGAAGTATTTGAAATACGTGTACTTTTCATCATTAACAATGTTAGTCCCATGTTATACGGAATGAGTCCAATGCCATTTTCCGGGACCCGGGCACGTTACCAGACCCCGGGCTACCATTGAGAAAAATTCTAATATGAATAAGAAAAGAACAGTAGTACTTCGACCCGACCCGAAAATCCAACTCGAAACCTCATGATCAGCATTAGAAATAATTAGAATACACTATTGAACACGCTTACACGCTACCTAAAGAACTATCCATGGCATCCATATTTCAATTAAGATACACTCCAGCACCAAAAATGATTGTATTCCCTATTTCACTTTATAAGGTTTTTTCCATTATATAAATAATTAGTTAGTTTATTTATCTTTAATTCATACATAATCATAATTCCACGATACATATACCGTTTAAGTCGGCTAATTAATAGCAGTACTTAATTGTTAAGAATAACAAAACAGCGAATCTACATACCTATCCTATCGCTACTAATTTACGATTTCAAAAACTAGATTTACATAGTCGTAAATGTACTGTATATTGCTGAAGTACATTAATAAAACAGTTCCCTCTTTAATTAGGTCACAGATTCTGGTGTTATCCTAAGGCCTTTTCTACACAAAACTACACAAGTCTTTAAAACTCAACGATTTTATTCTCCAAGCAACTACCGTTTCACAATTCTAGTCGCAAGATAAATGTCAGCGACTCGTGTACGAACCTCAATGGGGTTGTATGGCGATAGTCGTTTAAAGACTTAAATCGAGCGATTGAGCATCGGAGATTTACGTAGCCTTCTTCGTTCAATGAAATGTTATTTTTATAGGCCTTAGCTTGCGATTTTCAGAGGTTCAATTTTATTTTTTAAATGTGTAGTGGAGGTCAATAGAAGCTTAAGTTTAATTTTGTGGCGTCGGCACTCTTGTCCCCCGGCCTGATCCCTTTTTCTAAGATGGTGGCCGAAAATCGCATCGTCTGAACAACACACGTAGTGAACGAACGGCCTAAGACCTAGGTACCTGAGACACGCAATCCCACATCCTCATTAAAACCTTTGTTGACTCACATTGAATCACCGCCTCAATTGAGTGATTCACTTCAAATCAAATACGTGACTGAATTTAAAATGGCGTTTTTATCTCAAAAATTTAGTTTGTCACCATAATATTTACATTCTACGCGTTACTTAGTAAACAGATTAGGATCCTTTGATGTTTTTAAGCCGGTTTTAGTACAAAATTTGCTCAAAAAACGGCATGTAAGTTTGTGTTCCGTGTCAATTTTCGTTTAAGATGTGTGAGCGCGCTGCCAGGTGTCGGGAGCAGAGACGTGACGGGTTAAAAGATCAAGATTGCGCATATAAGATGCCTGATTGTTACTTTTGCCTCACGACTGACTCCTATTTGTTTTTAATTTTGACATACATTGGGTACTCCATTAGTCAATTTTGATTATATTTGTTACGGCTCCCAAGACTACCACATAGCGCTACTACAGTTTATTTAAATTCATTATCATTTCCCAAATGTTTGCTCACAAACTAGAGATCAAAACTGCAATTGCTGTTGCACCATAATTGTAAAAGGTAAGGGAAAAATCTACTATAATTTTTTATCCTCACTTTCATAAACTCTTTTACCTGCTAACTTGCTTGACAGGAGACGTAAGAAAAACTCAGTGAAAATTCCACCTGATTGTTTAACCAACACTTATCCAGCAGTGGTGAAGCATAAATGACAAAAAGATTAAATGCCGGATATATACGCCACCGATATGTAGCAAAAGGAGTAAGCCTTAAAGCTAAAATTAAACAAGCTTAACTAAAAGTGTAAAAATAAGAAATAATATACTATGTTATACATACGTTTTTCTGAAGACGTTTCCTGGGCTTCTCCAGCCTCTAACAAGAACATTTTAAATCAATTACATGTTTACAACACAAACTATAAACAAACAAACCATTTCACTTATTATAACCTCACTTTAATGTCAAAATTAGCTTTCAAACTGTGTACATTTCAAAATGATTATGTCAGAAAGGAAAAAGGCTTAAAGTAAATTTTGAACTCTTTTTAAATTGAAACATCTTATCGTAACTTGGTACGAAATACCAAGATAGTGTCTACTTGGCCGTGAATGGTGGTGATTGTTACTAACCAATTTCAATACCATCATTGGGCATCGGTCTTACTACTACTCTTCCACTATTGAGAGAGGTTTAAGCATGCAGGTTGGATGTAAGCAGACGACCAGGACTTTTAATTCCGGGTACAGTGAATACACGATATATGCTATAGAATTTTCCTATTATCGGCAAGGAACCTCTTCCTTGGGCATCCTTAAGGGCTTTTCAAGCCATGCCAATACATACTTTTATGTGCACTTGTAGATACCGAACGGCGAACCATCATTTCTTTGCCGATAACGATGATATACGCCGGCCTAACGGGATTAAAAATCTATGCGTGCATTGTTGTACTGCAAAACACACAACACGAAGATCCCCATCGTAAAATCCTCGTAATTTGTCGTCTTGTCAATCTAATCGATTTTTTTAATCGGCCATTACATCGAATTCGAAAAATCAGTTCTGCATTGAGTTAAGCTGCTGTGAGTACGGAGCATTCGTTTTTCAGTTCCGAAGTCTCCAAAAAGCATGGTATTCATACAGTTTCGTATGTATTGTTGCATATTATTTACACAATATTATTCAATCTCATCTACATAGATATATCTAAGCGCTTATTTGTTTATTGACCACGCATGTCCTCCAGATGTGTATTTTTGTACAAAATATCTTATACTTGTCACTAAGACTTGATGTATTTAATCTTGGCAGTATTTATTATCAACTATCAATTTATCTCTGATGTTTAATAATCTCACGTTTTTCACGTATTACTTAGCAACTCACGATATGTATTAAATGTTAACGCAAACTTTTGAAACTCCTCTTTTTTGGCAATTTAAGTGATCACGGAAGCTTTCCGTGTTTGTACAATAAAGCTTGTAAAAATGGCTACCTTATTATAACCTCTCATCTTATTTTTTACTGATAAGGAGTGACATTATTATGTTTTGAGACTTACAACTGTGAAACTAGGAACAGTGTGTTGTTGGATGTCATGTCAAACAACACAGTGTTCCACAAAAAAAGGTGGACTTTTAGAGGGTTCATATAGGTTCCATCAAATTAGAAGCCGCCAACACGTAGATTACATGTTTTATTGGTTGACACGCGCAGCGGTTCACCGATTTTTGTCGGAGGTAGCAATTGAACAAAAAGTTAGCTTCTCTTTGGTCTCCGGGTCTACTTTTATCACTAGGCTAATTTTAAAGGTTCACCGGCATAGCCTAGAGACCTTACTAGACAGACTTCACAGGCCTTCGCAAGTACCTTAGATTGGAAGAATGGATTGAGTAATGAATGGCAGTAACAATTTCACCGATATTTGCGTTCCATGATCAGTTCAATGAATCATGGATTACTTACTTGCAAGCCTATTTATAATAGGTAGTCATACTAGTCATATAAATACATTATGAGTCACAAGGCTGATCAAAAAAATGGATAAACCACGGATATCCTCCAGTTTTTACCAGTTTATTGCCTTATAACGGAATGATCCTATAATACAATAACTTTAAAACCACAAAGGTTACTTCCTTCCCTTCAACCGAACCTTCACAGTTGAGGAAAATATTAAAATACCTCTGTAAACTGTGCAATTGGTGATTTACATAATAAATTCATATTTTATCTGGACATAGGTACGTCATATTACTATTTTTGGAACTTTGGGAAGTAAAGAACTTGGAAAGATGTGAAGAAACGACCATGACAGTGACCACTTGTCATTCTTAAATACCTCAATATAAAATACTGCAGCGATTTGGAGAAATATTCATTGAAAAAGAGACAATCGCGCAACAATGGAAGAAAGTGCGAGGAGAGATAATACTTGCTAAGTAGGACCAACACTTTTGTAAAGTTCAAATAGAATAAATTAAGCGAGCGCATTTATTAAACTAACGTGATCAGGAGTGTGGAGATTCACTATCGAGTAGACTACTCATTAACTTACCGACAAGAAGAATATTTTGGCTGACAACTACTTAAGTACCTAAAAAGACGTGAAAGTTTTCTGGGATCATTGACAACATCCTATTACCAATAATATGTTACACCAGTGGGTTAGCCGTAGATTTGGACGTTTTCCTTCCATCCTTAATCGCTTAACACATTTAATACCTAATATTCTATCGTTGAGTTCTTTCAAGATTTCAAGAGGTTGGAGGTCGACCACAATAAATTATTAAATTTATAATATTGTTAGAAAAAATAACTTATTCAAAATAAGATGAAAGATAACAGAAAGTCGTTAAATTAATGACCGTTATTATTCGAACTTTATAAAATACCTACTTACTAAATAAATATTTATTTTATTGATTATGCAAAATGATCTTAATCTATTGATACGCATTCTTCTCCTATGACTAACAGCATTAATATTATAATCATTTCTTAATACACCATAATATCTCATAATTTAATTTGCAGAACGAAATTATTATTTAAATTATTGAAAAAACAACTCAAAATGGTTTCTAATGAAGTCATAAATAACGTAGATATTCGATCAGTGCGTTGAAAAATAACTACTTAAATAAAAGTAAAATAAATCCTCCGATTGTCAAGGAAAAGCTTTTAGCTTCTGTGGCGAAGTGATTCGGGTGGTTCAGGTGGTGTTCTTTTGATTTATATAGATTTTTGGGTCTAGCAACCAGTGGCGTAGCAAAGGGGGGGCGGCGGGGGCGGTCCGCACCGGGTGTCACCTTTTTTGGGGTGACACCCACCAGGTCTCTCAACTTTAAGAACAATGTAAAAACAAAAAAATATAAAACCAAATTTTCTTTTTCTGGCTTAGTTATTATTGTGTTTTGTTATTTCTTCAATATCATAAATAATAAATTATACATGTCCTAAAACACAAAATAATAAAAAATAAATCATATAAAAATGATTGCTTTTTACTTTCGACGGGGACCCCATCATGGGGTGTCACCACGAACTTCCGCACCGGGTGCCAGCCAAGGTAGCTACGCCACTGCTAGCAACTAAATACAAATATAGCAACAAGCTACGCAGAAGCTGAAATATAGGAAAATTAATAATAATAAGCAAAAATATATCTTGTATTTACAAGAGATATAGAGCAAGAAAAGCTAGAAATGGAATAGAAAAACGCTGATGTCATAACGCTTTCCTTATCCCTGTACTTTCCACCACACTTCGGTACTCGGCACCGACCGGTTCTCGCATCTTTGTAAAAGCCCCGTGATAAAAATACTCTATAAAAAACTAAACAGAACACCATCATTTGTTTTAAGGAGTTACCTGAATAACTTACTAGGATGTTATTTATCTATGGTCAGCACGTGCCATTCTTAGAATTAACGTGTCAACACACATTTTCCTCTATAGGTGCCGGTTGTGGTAACCGTGGTGTCTAAACCAACTATTTAAGTCAACAAAAAGACCTTCCCATTTTGTTTACTTAGTTACCTTCCCTGTTTGCATTGTTGACGAATTTGCAATGACTAATTTAAAAAAAAAACTTGAGTGTTATTTAATTTTTGAGGTTATTAGAGGCATTTTTAAGTGTAAATTTCCTTTTTGGTTCTTCTTTAATTCTTAAGCTTTAATAGTCAAGTAGTTTTAAGCAATGATAAGTGCGTTCTAAAACGCTACCAATATTTTTTTCATGTATTAAAATGTGCAAGGAATCATCACCGTCATTCACAGCATTTCTCTTCGTTCACGACAACCATCCGTGAGTGCAGATAACCTGCGACTATTGTCTTATGTCTTTCCTCAAAAATGATCTTTGATCAGCGCCCCTATCGCATTTAGAAAGAACTATTTGAGTATTATTTTAACGTGTTAATAGTATCGACTTCCAAAACGAACGATCACCTTTACCATGAAAGTAGGTAAGTAAACAACTAAATAGGTATAATTAACTAACTACTAAAGTAACTTGCTGGTTCAAGTAAATATCTTCATAAAACGCGCTTAGTCCACGCAAACATTGTGCATATAGTTTCATTACTATTACAACATATTTAAGAATTTGATACCTGAATGTAACACATTTTCCAATCTACAATCTCAAAGGAAACAGGTTGGAACGAATATTTATATTTTACGTTCTCATGTACATTGTAAAATTTGTACATACATGCGTTCCCTGACTGATACTTTTTTTTATTAAGCGTAGTTTCTGCGGCTATAAAACTACTGAAAACAAAAAAATATAGGTGTTTCTTCCATTAAAGAGGACCTATTTAAGTGTTCTTCCAGACAAATCCATGAGATGTATATGATTCGAATATTCAAATAACAAAGTATTTTTTTCACAATTGTCTCAAAAAATCGAACTCGGGACGTAGGTATGCAACAAACCGTCGTCGCTCCGTTGAAACCATAATAGGAAGAATTGAAGCTAGGCTTATTGTGTTAGGCTCCATTATGCTTTAGACACCCCTCCCTTTTATTAATGTACGATTTTGAAAAGGTCGTCTTATCTTATTAGTTTACTAATGTGAGATACCTTTATCGGAATTACATAATCAATTGCATCCGAGACTTTACTTTTGATGAGCTATTATATTCTCTAACAAACTGACACCGACACGCGTTACCGCACTGCAAATTATTTGCATTCATCATCCCTGCAAAATGCTGTAAACATACCAGACAAAAGTGACAAATTATAATAACATTTACATAAGGTACCTTTATGTACAGTACGTTTGTCTTTAACGTATCACTGCGCAAACAACTATGAACAAACATAGTTCTTTTCTCGAAATGTTAGTTAATTCTTTATATTGTTCCTAGATGTAGGCTTCCTGTCTGACGGATTAAATGCTAATCTCTCTAGATGCTGCTACTGGTAGTGTTAGAGAAAAATCCGCTGTTAAATTGGTTAGGATAAAGTTATCCAGTTAACTTTGTTCAATCTCGATATAATTAATATCTGTGCATAAGAAAACACATAAATTTAAGCCTTTTTTCTTGGGTAGGCCAACTAAAGACAGATTACCTACTGTTACGAACCCTACGAATTTCTTTTGCATAATTCACATCCATACATCTCGTCAAACTACAACGACTACGGTCTCTCATTGCTTATAAAAATTCAGGAAATATCCTATCACAAACAAGTAAGAGCACAATAATAGAGTTTTCTCCACCAAAGTAAGTATAAGCAATAAATGCTATTTATTTTTATTTCAAAGCTATGATGAAATGGTTCTATTGCTACAATTTGTTCTTTAGAATCTAATGACGAAATGTCAAGTCAACGGCCTACCTGATAAATGAGTGTTTCAGATAAGTTTTTCTCTACATAATCTCTAGGAAGACAGAAATTCTGATAACGTAATCTTGTGATAGCCAAATCCATTCTGAAGAACCAGGAAGGTCGAGTCGTGGACGGTTTTTACAAATATTACTACAGTACTCTAAATGTACTTAGCTACCTATGTTTTGACTATAGTTTCCTTAAGAAATTTTTCTAGTTAAAGGTAAGTTAGGTTGAGTTCAGTCGATTCTTATCGACTGAACTCAACCTAACTTTGGGTTTGTAGGGTCTTAAAGACAGGTTAGACCTCTTGGTCTAACCTGTCTTTAAGACCCTACAAACCCATCAGACTAGCCCATCAGAATCTACTTTTATGTCTTTCTCGAAAAAAAGGTAATAGAAAAGTCTAACTTTTGTTTAAAGCAGATTCAAAAACAATATGATCTCCATCCAAAACGTCACAATCGTATCACATCATTTCAAAATAAGCTTATTCCATCATAATTATAGCTGAGCAAACTGTCGCAAAAGACAATAAAAAATAAAGCCACAATAAATGTACAATTGAAAACTAGAAACCTAAGTCCTCAAACACACAGACATCGTTATCAGTAGATCTTAAAACATCTTGAAAGCTAATCTTCCCGACACTTGAAGAGATAAAGAGGTGACTGCAATGTGGTTGTGAGTAGCCAATGAGCGGCCGGGAAATGTTCACGCCTCCATGTCATGGGTGATCATGAGACCGCACCATGCGGCGCATGAAACTAACACAGTCGTGTCACAAATATGTGATAAAATATGATAAATAATCTCGCTAATTCCATCACAAATATATCTCAATCCTATGTAGCCGAGCCTCCTCAGTTTAACAAATAACATAGGGCTTGCACACGTGTTCATTTACATGTGTTTATCATTGCAATCTCTGACAGTTAATGATGCAGTTTCTATGATCAGCTGAGCATGAAATGTATCAATCGTTTTATCGCTAATGTTAATGGTCTGCATAATCCTAGTACTCCGATCAGCATTCTAATTGTTCTTAGTTTACCTCATAAAGGAAAAACGGTTTCTTCCGCTATTCAAACGCCTTATTATAAAGTAATTTTCTTACGTTCACGCGAATAATATTGCGATCTTATTGTGTAGGATCTCGACTTATCCGTACTCATATACGGCACAAATGAATCGCAATGAAGTCTATTGTCGTTTTTCTCCTCATATTATTCCAAATTGTCTGTTCATGGTTTCTTGTATTGTTACTGTTCTTCTCTTTGAACATTGGATCCTGAATCATATTTTTTCTTTTTCACTTATTATTTAGATCTCGTTATTAAGAATTTAGAATACCTTCCAGCATTAGTCTAATAATTCCGCTCAGTTAAGTTCGATAGAGGCTACCGGTATTACCTTACGATTTGTTAATTAGGTCTTCTAAGAACCTAAGTTTATCTCCGCAAAGTGACAAAAATGTTCGAAAGATCATGTTAAGCCCGTCCGAATCCCTAACCATCTTCAAACTGGACTAACAAGTTCCTATGTCCCGATGTCCTTGATCCATAAAACATTGTGTGCCCTTATTTTTTCTTGCCCTAACACAACAAAACTGGTTTCAGTTACAAAGGGAGAACAGCTATAGTCAACATTTTAGCAGTGGGTATAGCTATTCAAGTATGGTTCGTAATACCTAAGTGCTAAACAAACAATAGGTGTGTTAGCAAAACACGGATGCAGGTCGATTACTTTCCACTTTAGTAACTTTGTTGACATATCGTAAAGTCCGTTCATAGTTTTGTTTTTCCCGTTTTGAAGAAAAATAAACGCATAACCCTATCAAAATGAAGTCATAGCAATATTTAGACTTAACATACGTAATGTTGTCACAATATTTTAGTGATGCAATTTTATATTTTGTGCTAAAAATGCTTCCTGAACTTTTAAGGTATTTAAATAAGATATTTTCCAGAGCTTTACGTTAACATAATTATGAAACGAAAGCGGTAATTATTTAGGAATAGGTATATTGCAACCAGCAGATGCCCGCTGCTTCATCAACTTGTACTTTAATTTGCCCTTTTTCACAACATTTTTGTTGCTGCTCCATCCTATTAGTCATAGCGTGATGTTGTATAGTATAGCCTTTCTCAGTAAATTAATTATACAACAGAAAATATATTTTCAATTCGAACAAGTAGTTTCCGAGATAAGCGCGTTAAAACTGGCAAAGAAAAAACTCTTCAGATTTATTATTGTTAGTAGGTATAGACATCGTGTACTTATAAGTTTAGTTTAGATTAGAAATTTCTTGAGGGAATACATAGGTACAGCTTTACGCGGCTGATCGATGTCTATCAATATTCTTTATTCCTTTAAAGACTATTGGGTGGTGTAATAAGAGTCAGATCTAATCATGATTTTTAATTTAGTTCGTCTAAAATATTATTATACCCATTAAGAAAAATATTTTCCAAATTAAACTTATTACCTATCGTATTTGTACGCAAATTTTCTCTGGCAACGATTCTCAGACAATTATTTATTTTTGCTAGCAACATTGGCACAAGAAAAATCTGTACCATAGACTCAATTTCGCAATATAGAATGGTAGGTAATACAAAAGTAAATTATGATAAATGATTTTGTTAGATATAAATTCACATACAATTAATGATTACACAAATTTAATTTGTATTTAATTTATCTGGTTCAAGTAAAACTTTTACTTTAGTAATTTTATAAAACTTTAATTGATAAATCGATAATTTCACGACGCAGTGCTTTGTCTATGGCGTAGCTGGCGTGGCCGCATTGACAATACGACGCCATTTTGCATTGCTTTTTCCTTTGCATTTGTGTGGCTTTTGGAAAATTCACTGAAATAATTATTATTTTGTTAGTATATCGAATCTGTGATTGTTAGTAATTAAGTAGTGTATATACTTTGTTGTATTTAAATTATTGTATTCTAAGTTTTCGTGTATTTTACGGTACAATGGGCAGAAAGAAGAAGAAGGCATCTAAACCATGGTGCTGGTATCCTTTTCCAATCTCTAACTGGATTACGAAATTAGATTTGTACATGACCTTCGTAATTAGGTCACTTGCAAACATGACTGAAGTATATCTTGACCAAGTTTGTAAAGATTTCCTTAACTAGAGTTCAGGTACTGCAACAGGGAATTCGACGACGAAAAGATTCTAATTCAACATCAAAAGGCAAAACATTTCAAATGTCACATTTGTCACAAGAAACTGTACACGGGACCTGGATTGTCAATACACTGCATGCAGGTATGTGCGTCAGTGCCATAGTTTTGGCAAGCGCCCCGCCCGCCCACGGCCATCGCGCACTCGCTTTTTTTAACTCACATACTTATAATGTATCTTTAGATATTTTGGCGCGACTTACGGGCCCAATTCTGCTCCCATAATAGTACTCAAAAATGTCTTTTCCTATATTCACTTGGGTGGGTTATCTGATAAAAATAGTTAGTGATAATTTTGAACAGTTCACACAGTCAAATTTAACCTTTGTTGCAGGTTCACAAAGAAGCCATAGATAAAGTACCAAATTCATTACCAAATAGGTCAAATATAGAAATAGAAATCTATGGTATGGAAGGTATACCACCTGAAGATGTGAAGGAGCATGAGAAACAAAAATCAGGTATAAAAACTTCTTTATTTGGGCACTACTGAGCCACTTTGGAGTTATGTATGTACAATACTTTTTTTTATTATGCTTGGGACACTAGTCATAAATGTATATAGGTGTGTAGTTTGATTAAATGTTCCAACATAAGCAAGGTGGGTTGATTGTGAGCACTGTGTGTGTATTTTGTAATCTGTTGTTGTTTTGTATAGGTGGTGGCAAAGGATCAGATAGTGACGACGATGAGCCCGCTGCAAAGAAAAAAGCAACGCCAGCATTGGTAAGTCTCTCACTATACAATGTCCAACCAAACTTTACTTCTGTATCTAACTTATGGTCTACTTCGTTTCAGCTGGGACCAGGACCATCATCGGTAACACAGGGTATATTACCTACACCTATGGGTCCAGTCCCTCCGGGGATGTACCCTGGGCCTATGCAAATGAATCCTATGATGCCTCCATTTATGCAAGCACCTAGGTAAGTTACATATACCTTTTAATTGAATCTAATTTGTGGCCATGTTTCTAAAAGACCCCATAACAAAATCAATTGTAATGAGGGGAGGTCTTTTTCAAAAAAAATATGTCTATATTTCCTAAGTTGTAGTTTACCCTTGAAGATGTGTGAAAGAGAGATAACTAATAATAATATTAGAATGAGAGGGGACTTATGTACTTGGTAGTCTTCCTCCTTGCTATCTGTAATGTTGTATTACAATGTTTATTGCAATGTTTTATCATTATTTATCACATGTGTGTGTTGTTGAGATAGTGAAACATGTGACTTGAAGTTTAATGCCAATACTGTTGTTGATTATAAAGAAATGAATATGTAATAAAACTTTAAACACAGATTTTTTCAATCTTATTAGAATGTATATGAAATAGTAAATAAGGCACAATGCGAAAAACCTTTACATTTTAATAATTTTATGTAACTTTACAATTTGATGAAATTGTTTTTTGTTTAATCTATCTATTTTACTGAAAATTCTCATATAATTCCTTTCAGTACTTTTAGTTTGTGAAAGATCTAAACATCCACTAATACATTCCAAACTTTCACATAATAATATATCATGAGACAATAAATACATCAAATCATAACAATAATAAGTTATGCAGACTATCATTTCATTTTATCATCTCTACAACAAAGTTTGAAACAAAGTTGATTAAAAATTGAAACTGCACTCAGGTTTCATGCAATAGTTTCTGTTGCAACAAAGCTGTTCACCTTGATCTACTGCTAGCTAACCAGAGGTCATACAACTTGTATTATAACTTTATAATACACTGCTATGAATATAATACGATATTTTCATCTCAATTCACTCACTGTTTAAGATGACATACATAATATTTCCTTAGATGTAGGCTAAGACCAAAAACCTCCACTTGGTATGAATTGTTTAAGACTATATGGGCCAGCCAGTTTTACAGTTTTTCATGAGTGTTTGATAACCTTTCTGCTATATAAAGCAGTTAGATGTGGTAAAACTGTGCTTTATTATCTTTTAACATACTAAAATAACAATTTTGTATTGTTTAAGAGTAATTAATTGTGTCTACTCATTTTAATGGTGCATAAGTGATTAAAGTCCACACTAATTGAGATAACTCATTAATTTATATACTTAATTTCTCATTAAAATACTTTTCTAATTTGTTTATTCATGTGCTCTTGATTATTATCCATCCTCTTTTTTTTAGTCGACTGCGCGACGCAAAGGAGCGTAATGGGTTTTCTGAATGATATACTGCAGTATTTTATAAGAAACTTATTCTATCTGTAGGTATAAACCAAACTATTGGTGTTCTATTTCACAAGTAGCTAGTTCATGGCATAAATCTGGCACACTGCCAGTTGTTTGATATTTCTCCTCTAAGATTAAGTATTCCCATGCTTTCAACTCGCGAGACTAAATAATTATTTTGTATGCTAAAAATAGCGTGTGTTGTGATTTCAGAATGATGATGCCTGGAATGCGACCACTGTTCCCGGCGGCCAGTGTCGCGACGTCCACAAGTAAACCTACCTTCCCCGCCTATAGGTATGATGCACATCTATTCGGAACTTGATTTTTATATATTTTTCATAGTTTTATTTGCAATATGGCGGGTGCGTTTCTAAGAACGGTTATAATATTTCATAAATGTTATATTCTTGCAACAAAATACACAAGTTTTGTATCAAAATAACTCATTTGCAATACACAAAGTTACTCAAGATAATTGTGTGGTGAGAGCTTGAAATATTTGGCACTAAACAACAGTCAATGTTGAAATTATTTGTCAGTTTAATGTGCCAGTTGACAATAGAAATAGTTTGCTAATTACATTGTATTCATCAGTGTGACAGTTATTGCTATTGATGGTTTATAATGGTTATAAGATATCATGAGATTTATAATGAAACATAGCAGTTTTAGTTTGGTAAGCTTGTGCAAGAGGTCTTCAAAAGCAGAATGATTTGTCTTTATATAGTCATAGTTTTCAATATGCAAAATTTTACAATGCGATATGTGTTGAAGAATTTCTTTCTTATAATATGATAATTTATCACAATAGTTCTTTGTCTGTAGAAAGACAGGTGGTTTCATAACTATTCTGTATAATTTTCCCATTCATTTAGCAGTATGCAAGTAACATGTTAATATATTTGTTCATTATAATATGTAAACAATGGCAGTCCGCGTCCTCGACAATATATTTGCACAAGAAGACTTCTCGCCAACAAAAGTTCCTTATCTCAATATGAAAGCAAACTCTTACTTATCGAGGAAGATATTCCATTATACGTTAGGACATAAGCATCCTTACGCTTCAATAAGATAATTTAAAAATAAAACCGGAACAAAAATGAGAATATCGCGGGGCGGAGCGGTCTCTTTGGCCGCCTCGCCGGCCGTGCGGTGGTGGTATATCGTGTTGTGCTCGCCGCTCACCCGCCCTCGGCACGCAGTAACGCGACCATCAGCGCGCCGCCCACGACGGCGGCGGCGGCCGAGGACGAGGCGCTGCCGCCCGGCGGCGCGGGCGCGGCGCTGGTGACGGCCACGGGCGCCGGCGCCAGCATCGTGCACCCGCCCGAGGACGTGTCGCTGGAGGAGCTGCGCGCGCGCCGCCCGCAGTACCGCCCGCGACCCAAGCCCGACGCGCCCGCGCCCCCGCCGCTGCCCGCGCCCACCATCATCCCGCCCAGCACCAGTCAAGCCGAGGTATGGGTTAGTTGTCTTTCTTTCTTATTATTATTATTACCTCCCGCCCCTCTCCTGACGCCCTTAGTTTTAACGATTGTTGTGTCGTCCCGCACCGTAAACTTCTTCACCGTTCTTCGTTGACGTAAATGATTAGTCACAGATAAATCGTCATAATTTTGGAAAATATTTTATGTGAACCATACTCTAAAATAGACTTTCTCTATCCGATAAATGCCTTACCACGCTAGCGTAGGTATTCATTATAACAAAGTGCGGGACGACGAGTAGAGTCAACTAGCGGTTAGCCACGCTGGGCCCGCGACTGGTGAGTGACCCCGACGTCTGGTGCAGGTGGCGGCGCACATGAACGCGGCGGTGGCGGCGGCGCGGCAGCAGCAGGCGGCGGCGGCGCTGCGGCGCGGGGTGCTGGGCGGCGTGGTGGGCGTGCTGCCCGCCAGCCTGCCGCGCGTGCCGCACGTGCCCGTGTCCATGCCGCAGATGCCGCCCGTCATGCCCATGCTGCACATGCCGCAGTTCAACCTCGTGCGCCCGCTGCAGCCCGGTCAGTACATGCCCTACCCGCCCGCCTACCCGCCACACTACCGCTAGGCCGCGAGACACACTTCACCCCGGACCGGATCTCTGAGTGTCGTTCCCCCTTAATATTTGCCGGGTTTTCGATACCTACACTCTCAGTTGGATCTTTATAAAGAATGTAACCGTTTACTTCCCCTATATTTAAAAGACGATTTGCATATTCCCTCGAGTGCATTAATGTGCACATTGCATAATCGCCCCTCTCATCTCCCCTGTCCTTAACATTTAATACATAGAGGACATTAAAATTTTATGAAGTTTGATATTGTTGAACATTATTTGTTAAACGTTTTACATCTTCCATAGTTTTACAGTAAGTTATAATTTTTACCATGGACCGATTTAACACTGGACAGATCATCGATGAACTTGGATAAAGTGCCCCTTTTTGCTCCATTTTATATGTCCGAGGTCCCACCGAGGCCCCCCGAAGTTTTTATATTAAACTGTAACAGTATTATGATGTATTTGTATAATATTATATACCTTTTACATAGGACATATCAAAGTACTAGGTAATAATTTATAATGATATATTCTCGTTATCTTTAATGTTGCACATTGGACGTGAAGTTATTATGTAATTATTGTATTGAAATGTATTTTTGATGTTGAAATGGTCCAAAGCCTGAGTGCCGACTCGTTAAAAAGTTTTGTACAATGTAACCAAAGAAATTATGTAAATGTTAAAGATGTTAGTTAAAAGA
The DNA here is from genome assembly GCF_050436995.1 of Anticarsia gemmatalis. Classification (NCBI taxonomy): domain Eukaryota; kingdom Metazoa; phylum Arthropoda; class Insecta; order Lepidoptera; family Erebidae; genus Anticarsia; species Anticarsia gemmatalis. Next base: position 10,492,517 of record NC_134757.1, on the reverse strand, counting down.
CTGGATTTTTTAAACATTCCATAGAAACATACAATTAGTCCATATTTTTATATCAACATGAGAAAACGATTGGCTACAGTTGACATGATGATTGTAACTATGTAACACAATACGACACAAGGTTTTTTTTGCATTTATTGAACCTTAGCATAATTAAAGTGTGGGTGGTTTTTTATTTTAGTAATAATGTGGCTTAACGATAGTTCTAGTTTAAGAGGACAGTAAATGAATAATTGTTTTGAGTATACAATCGTTTTGTTATCACGCAAGACTGTGTGCTATTATTATTAACGTGGAAAATGGAGTGTGCTAGATTGTCGTGCTACAATAAACTTGCATAATATAATTTGATTGTATTTGTTCTATTTTCCACGACAAGTGATGATCTAATTAAGACTTATTAGCTTTAGTAATTGTTGACTGTGTGTAAGGAAATGATCGCTTATGTTTAAGACAGAGACATTTCGCTAAAGTTGTTAGCGCGCCGCCAGAGCAGTGAGCGGTGTAGTCGGTCGGTGGGTGCCACTTGTATATGTTAGCACTGACACGTGGTGACGTCCGCCAGGGTCCGCCAGGGTCTGTCTCAGTATATAAACACATAACAGCTTGTCGATACTCACACGCCCCTAACACCCCACTAACACGAGCGGTCACCCTCTCATACGATACCCTAGTACACTAGTACTGAACGATCCCTAGACAAAACACTGTCAACGAGTTAACTGTGATTTTGATGTGCCATCCGCACTATCGGAGGAACGGAATGAAAATGAGCGGTAATTTTATTCACATTCCTTAATGGATTTGCTTATTGTAGTAGCTCTTATCTTATTACTGTCTCGATTTTCTCGTAGTGTCATATAAAATGTGACTTTGTCGGTTTACGGGTGGGTACACTAATATTATATTTACGTACAGTAGTTTTGTCGCTTTACAATGTGCATGAACAGAAAGAGTTTAATAGTCGTTGGCTGAATTGGATTCTACGAGCAACCATTCTCGGATCACACTGAAACATGCATGAACTACGGATATTACGATTATTACATCGCCGAGTATTTTGAAAGTGTGATTTTTCATGTGAATTATTTATCCTACCTACCTGTGTTCCTTTGCTTATACTGCACCTTACCAGTCGGCCCGGGCGGGCGCGGGCGCCGCCCCCGGGCCCGGGCCCGCCCCGGGCCGCGGCGGCCGCGCCCGGCGCCGGGCGGGTGACAGGCGATTGTTCAGCAGTCACAACGGCTCCGCCGTGTGTTGGACCGCGGGTCCCCTGTTGCTGTGCGGCGCCCCGCGGCCCGCACTGACCCGCTGTTTGTGTGCAGGGATGCTGCTGCCGGGCGGCATGATGCCGATGGGCGCCATGTTCCCGGGCGGCGTGGCGGGGCTGCCCGTCATGCAGCCGCGCTTCCGGTAGCCGCCGCCGCCGCCGACTGCGCCGCGGGCTCGCCGCCACTTAACGTGTCCTCTCTGTTGACAGAGGCCGGCGCGGCCGCCCGCCTGCCCCCGGCCCGCCCCCGGCCCCGAGCGAAGGTAGGCGCTCGTTCCGTAGTAATGTTCTATACGTGCGCTTGACCGGTTGTGTGTCCTCGGCTCGTTGCTAAACCGCGGTGAGGGGAACTAACGACAGGTAAGGGCGGCGCTAGTGTCGGGACAGGTGATGGCAGTCGCCCGGCGCCTCGCCGTGGTTGGGCCGGCAGTTCCCTGCGGCGGGCGGCCGCAGGCGACGTGTTACCTGTCACAACAACGTGTTGTTGGATTGGCGGCCCCCTGTCCCTTAGCCATAAGTCATTATATTCCTTACCTTACCACTGAGCTCTCACATAGACTGTCGACAGCAGATTTCAGTAGTGAATTCAGTTCTTAAATTTTCTGGTGTTAAGAGATGTGTGTAAGAATAATAAAAGAATTAAATGTTATCTGCCTTGATGATTCTCTAAGCGTTTCCACATGAAGTTGTGACGTTTGCCTACTCTTGTAGAATTTTGACTATTTTACGCAATAAATGCTCTGGACATGACAACTTGTTTTTATTTATTTACCCTTGTTCATATTTTCAATGTTTGTGTGCTCTCTATTATATTCTGTCAGTTATATATTATATTGTTGATTTGATACAATTCAATACATTATTTATAACTGATGGATAAAGTTGAATTGTGTATTTAAAAGCGATGTATTTTGCACTACCTGGGTACTGTGTACACAGGCTCGCTAGTAGGTATTAGCACAGTTTGATGTTATAGACGCCCCGTAAACGCATGGATGTTGATTTACATAATTTTTTTAAAGCTAATTGATGTTACACTTTGATTTTATGTATTTTGTTGCGAAACTTGGGGTTGGACTTTCAGAATGTGAATAAAATTGTATATTGAATGCGACGAATTTTTAATAAAGGATATTTTTATAATAACGATGAAATTAATTATTTATGTGAGAATGAATGAAGATATGTATGGGTAGAAAACCAGGGATGCCATTAGGTATTACAGTACCGTCTCCCCTTAAACTCCGTAGAGGAAGAGAACTTATCTCGTGGACGAACTGTGTATAGTGTCCAGGTGTAAGCACAAGATGACGCTAGTGTAGTAACAGTGCGAGAAATAAACTTGGCACCTGTTGTCCGCTAACGCTACTCTAGTTAAAATTTTATAGAATTCGGGAAAATCGTTCTCGTTACCTCTAGCCCCCATTCCTTAAACGTTAAGGTTGGTGTACATTGTAAAGCTGAGTGACGCGATATCATCGAGGTAAGAAAACAATTATGGTAAGTATTATCAGTAAGTAAAGTACAGTCAAAAATCAAGCTAATGAGCGGTTGTTATCATTTTGTTGAATTAAAAAAGCCAAAACTTTTTGTTAATAAATAAAATCAAGTGAAACGTGGGCATTTTTTCCTTTAAAGACGAAATTCTTACTCTTAATACTAGCTAGATTAAAATCCTGTGCTTAAAACCACATAAAGAGTAGGTACCTACAAACTACTCAAGGATTCAAATCTCGCTTAGTTTATCGAGGATGTGTATAGACAGGTAGAGATATCTTTGTTTAGAAATTCATAGTCTGATCTCGTGACAAGAGTTAATTAACAAAAAGACGTCGTCAACTTTGCTGCTACTGAGAATATTGCAATGTGTTAGCAATATTGCAAGGTGGTAATAACATTACTTATGGAGGTATAGTTTGGGGGAGAGCTTTGCTCTACAATGGGCCCGCATAAGTTACAGAAACGTGTGATCCCTCGTGAGAGACAGTCAGCCTGGACTGCTCGAGCTACCGAGGAATAAGCTTTAAAGATTCAAATTCGATTAGGTAAGAGTTAGGTTAATCACTGCTGCTCGTTACAATATTGTAACTGGTTGCACGGAAGCTTGTTATAGAGAAAAATTACCAGTTATAGACCCTGCGACATGCTATTTAAAAACCCCTAAATTTTCTGTATGGTTAAATTCTATCGTAAAAATTGATTTAAATAATTATTATTTTGTGGAAAGTACACTACCTAATATAGTATTTTAAACTGCACGTTCGGCGCAGTGGTTGGTCTGGATGTCAATAATTTATCTATATAATTATGTATTTAGAAGTATATAAGTATGTTTATCAGTTCTTTGGTTACCATAGTACGAGCTCTGCTTAGTTTGGAATCAAACGACCGTGTGTGAGTTGCCCAATGATATTTATTTATTTATTTTTGAATAATTTTAGCTGTTATATAACATGTATTTATCAATATAGACCCTCATGCCAATTAAATTATTGGCACTCTTATGCAAAATATTCCCATTTGACATATTTTTTGCGAAATATTAAATTGGTTTAATAGAAAACCTATCTAATTGGACTAGCTTTTAAGATTTGAGAAATAACAATAGGTATGCAACGAGCCACTCTACCATGTCTTCATTCCTCTAACGTATGGGTAGGGCTAGAGGTTAGTAGTCATGTGACAAACAGAAATATTACATAGTTGGCTAATATTAAAGAAATTACACATAGGTAGGTACCTGATAATAAAATAATGTACTTAATAGTCAAAACAGTATTATCTATACAAATATTCGTTATTACCATGTACCTAATGTAAAACTACAAATTACTGCCTAACTACTTACTGGAGCAACAGCGGCAACGCAGCATGACTCGGGAGTTCGGCGCCGGCGCGTCTCGATCCTGTGATGACACTCACAGTCACAACACTGATATTTCGTGCGGCCTATGCATTACCTACCTAATTACGAGTTATTATCACTGTTATGTTACTAATAACAATTATAATCACTTCGAGCGTTTAATGCGATCGCCATGTCGACGGATAGGTAGTTACAAAGTTGTAATCGGTGTTGCATATAAGCGCGCACCCTTGCTAATAACAAATCTCCCGCCGAATCCAAGGAACGTATACCTACGGTGTGTACCTAATAAGCACCGTGAAAGTCACACAAACACTCACGAATTCATAATGATAAACCCTCATTAACACTATGGCGTCCTCATTGCAATATGTAAACGTCTTATTATTAAAATGTCTATGTTACACAAAACAGTCACCATTACTATTTACCTAATTACACTAAAAACTAAAACAAAAACCATAATTAAGCGTCTTTTTTCCGTAATATTAACAAAAATATTTAGTAATTGGCGCGCGGAATACACCGACAGGTGTGTCAAGACCACAGGCTCTGGAAGTACTGGCGGGAAAGACCGAAAATTCGAAATTCGAATATTATATTACTCTTGAGCCCGGTGAACGAACTTTACTGGAGTTGAATACGGACAGGCCGTGGAAATATGTTTATAAAGTTCATAGTGAATAATTCGGTATTTAATAATAATACCAATTGTAATATTTCACATGACTAACGATCCTTAGTCCTACCCACACGTTGAAGGAAGTAAGCCATGGTACTATACTGGTGGTGTGGTCAGAGTAAATATTATTGACATGGCGATAGTCATATATCGATGTCAGAGATCAATCGTTTTATGTGGTGCGAGGCACTGATACATTGTTTTTTATAAATAGGTTCATAATTACATAAGGATATGAGAAATTAAATAAAAGTGCATATTAATAAAGCTGTATATTGAATTATTACAATAATAATAAAAGGTTTCGTCTGTACACATAACACATTTATACACGACAACTATTCGCTAGACTTGTTAGAAGAAATATTAATAGTATATATCCTAAAATACATGAATTACAACAGGCTTAAAATAATAAAGTAATAATACAATTATTGCATTTAACTAGTATCACCATCAAACGATTCGTTCAACCCAATTAAATCTTTTTGTAAATAATTCACAACATTTAAATTTCAAATTATAAACAAATGATGCTATTTTAAAAATAATTTCACAACAAATACTTATCATCTATGTATGGCAACATTTAAAAACGCAATCTTTAATGCAAACACTTCAATATAATATTTTGTATAATTTGTAAGTGGCGTTGAATATTATATTTATTCGTTCTGTAACATCTAAGCTAAGCACTTTATTCTCTACTTGGTCTGACGAAATATAAGTATACAATTCACTGCGAGTTACCATTTAGTTACAAAACTACAAAATTTGAGCTTGTCAAAATCACAATAAATGTAACCAAATTACTGCTCAGCCACAAGAAGACATACGAGACGATATCCGACCATTTACATTCACTCACGACTATCAATTGCACACTAACTTTCAATCAATCTAGAAATTTACCTATTATGGCGGGATACGTAGAACGGTACATTCTCGTGGCTGAGACGTGTGTATGTATTATATAATGTATGTAGATTAGCTGAATGTTCGTTAGTTATGATTATACTCCTAGCGGCGTGCTACATATTATAAGAAAACTGCCCTTAAGGCTACATACACCCTAGAACTAAACAACCAATCTTTGTCGATATGTAACTGTTCGTTATAATTGCTGTTCAGAGGATGCTAACAAAATAAATCACAACCTTTAGCTAAGTGAACACACCGGTTTGGCACGCTCATACTATTATATTGGTGTTATATCGAGGACTAGCAACGATCGAATACGAAACGAATACTGATAATACAAGAGGTTACAATTTTACGCAGTCACACATCTCTCTAACGTTACAATAATGAACCAACTGTCGATACAACTTGCAGACGGAGTGAAACAACATACGATATTAATTGACATTGTCGAGTTAACTTTATAATCATTACTATCTTTATTCAATCAAATATTTCTGCTTGTGATCTATGTGTTTAGTTACGAAATTACTAATATTATTAGGAATAAAAATTTCCAGAGTGAGAACCAAGCACTCTATATTATTACAATTATGAATTTGTTGGGGCATATTATATTCTTTTCTCTATTGCCACGGTCGCATACATTTACATTCATACTATTAGAATAAAGGCAACACGTGAGCAAATCGCACCTTTTCATGAGGAAATTACTAATGAAGTGTATGATAACAATACTTAAACTATCATATCTCAACAATACCCTATTCCATCACCGCGGACCACTCCCACCGCTCACAATACAAAGTGTTTTGGCACCGATTTTTCAACACTTTCAAATATAAAAAACTAAATAACGCATCCAAAAGAAGTATGATGGAACGAGCGAGGGAGGGGGTCCGCGGTCTCCCGTGCGTGCGGCACTCGGTCTGCAAGTGGTACAGGTCGGTGTCGCGGGGGTTATCCGAGCGTGTCGGGCGACGGCGTGACGCGGAACACGTCGAGCGTGGGCGACACGGAGCGCGCCAGGTCGGCGCACGGCGTGGTGGCGCGCGTCATGCTCTCGAAGCGCTCGCGCATGGCCGCCACGTGGCCCGCCATCACGCACTCCTTGCGCGGCTCCCTGTCGTCGGGCGCGGCGGGCGGCGCCGGCTCGTCGTCGGGCGGCGGGCGCTCGGGCGCGTCGCCGTCCGACAGCAGCGACACCTCGGACGACGCCGTGTAGTACATCTCGCTGACGGGCTCGGCCGTCACCAGCGCCTGCTCCGTGTCCTCCTCCTCGGGCGGGGACAGCGGCGCGTCGCTCCACCGCTCCGCGCGGTACGCGTCCACTATCCTGACGGCGACGTCGCCCGGACCGGCCAACTCTTCGCATTCGACCACTTTAGCGATCTCGACGGTCTCTATCGGTTCCGCCGCTTCCTCCTCTATCTCTTCGACGACGGGTTCGTCAACGGTCTCCTCGCAGGCGTCCTCGTAGGTGGAGGTCCGCATGGTCTCGCACAGGCGGTTGATCGCGTCGAACACGTCCTGCAGATCGCTGACGTCGTCGACGGCGGGCATGGTGAGCTCGTCGATGGGCAGCACGGCCAGGTCGGGCGCGGCGCGGGGCGCGGGCAGCAGCGGCGCCGCCAGCGTGTTGGCGGGACACAGCAGCGCGTGCGCCACGGACAGGAGCGCGTGCGCGGGGTGCGCGTCGGGCGCCAGGTGCGCCGTGCTGGCCGAGTGTGTGGGGGGCGCGGGGGCGGGGGCAGGTGTCGGGGCGGCAGGCGGGGGGGCGGGGGCGGGCGCCCCCCGCGCTCGCTAGCAGGCGCTCGACGTGCCGGTCCAGCCCTCCAGCGGCACGCGCAGGGGCGGCGGCGGCGCCTGCGGCTTGCTCACTGTCGACACCACACGAGGGAAACGTAAATATCGGTACGTATACACGAACATAACTCAAGCACACTACGTTACCAAGATTTACAATGCTCTGTACTTTTGAATAGTAACCATATTAAAGTCGGCTGAATTATGGTTTTTTAATTTTATATCATTTAACAACCGTGCCCGTACAAAATATATTCGCGTTGAGTAAGAAAACCACAAATCACACAACGACATCATCTCTACAAATTCCTTCAATCATTATTCCACAACAGCAAAGAAGTACGTAGTATGCTTGAGTAGTTAAATAGCAAAACATAACAATGGCAACACCGGTCCTCCCCGCTTCGTTCCACAGACGTTTTGACGGAAGGACCCGCGCTAGTTGTGTATGTACAATGTTATAATATCATTTATATTATAATTATATGGTAGTCACAAATCATACAAGTTATTTCAATACAAAAATTTTGATATAAAAATACATTTCATTGTCTATTTTTGTAGCACAATGGACAAAAATGTTGACACTTTATGCCACTAGATGGCAGCTTCGGTACAAAAAATCATTCAATTAGATATAAAAACAAGAAATTTCAACCACGATTTGTTTTAATTTTGGTTTTCTATAAAAAAAGGCGAGCATAATCATCACAATTTACAAATGGACAAAATTCAATTCAATATCAAGTACTTTTTCAAAGACCACTCTTTCCTTCTTTATAGCAGCAAGAAACCCTTGTCTCACAGCAATAACAGCCAGTTTATTGCCATATTACAAAACATTTTGCCACTGCATCAAATAATCTTCTAAATGTCCATTCGTAAAATGCTATATGAATGCGCTTTGCTCCTCATACAGTATCATCTGAATACTCATTACAATGTGTTATGTACATGCAAATGCAAGTGTTAATAAGATGGACATGCAATGCAACATGCTATGTTAGAATACGACTAAACATTTTAAAGTAGAGCTTAAAACGCTCGGGACGTCATTGCGTATACGTGTACGTTGTTTTACGGGCACGTATTTGAAAAAAATATTTTACTATTTGTCAAATTGAGTATTTTTTTACCAATAATATTAATTCATTGTTCATTACGATATACGTTACTGTATTCTTTTCTAAGGGTACAGTTATACACTCAGTGGCGTAGCTACCTTGGCTGGCACCCGGTGCGGAAGTTGGTGGTGACACCCCATGATGGGGTCCCCGTCGAAAGTAAAAAGCAATCATTTTTATATGATTTATTTTTTATTATTTTGTGTTTTAGGACATGCATAATTTATTATTTATGATATTGAAGAAATAACAAAACACAATAATAACTAAGCCAGAAAAAGAAAATTTGGTTTTATTTTTTTTTGTTTTTACATTTTTCTTAAAGACCTGGTGGGTGTCACCCCAAAAAAGGTGACACCCGGTGCGGACCGCCCCCGCCGCCCCCCCTTTGCTACGCCACTGTATACACTGCCCACTTTACTGGATAAATCTATGTGTTACAGACTGTTATTTGACCATAATCTTTAGGTTACATGGGCACCATAAGTAACTTACTTTTAGTTATACTAAAAGTCATATCATCTTTACCGTGCACGTATAAACAACGTGCACTCGAAACGTATACGCAATTTTCAAAAGTTCTAAGCATACTTCAATAAAATATTTAGCCGATGAAGAATGAAATACACAAATACGGTGAGTAATAATAGTGGTATATAAACATGCATGATATAATAAATATTGAACTTACCCGTTACATGCAGACCATGTATCGTAGATCACAACAATTACTGTACTACATCAACATACACGTACGAAGTTGGCTTCGGGAATATTCGGATAACTTCGGAAATACAAGGACTAAATTGTAACTAGAATTTTAGAAGTATTACTAATATTAAAAAAAGAAAAGTTATATTTGTATCAAACATCGTATGGCTTAGTCAATGCCAATTTTACACCTTTGACGAATAGCTTTTTAGATAGAATTTGTACAGTGATTTTCGTTTTTTTGTTGTCACTTCATTTGCCAGGTAGGTTCACTGACACTTATCTGTAACCCGGTAAACTGGCTTTGAATCACTCTTATTTATTGTAAAAAACTGACTCTAAAAATGTCTTATTTTCTCGCATTTCCGAAGTTAAACAAATATTTCCGAAGCACATTTCGTACAACGTCAACCTGTTATATAAATTCGAAATGAAAATTAACTACAAATTATCAACGCTTTACTTTACTTGATACTCGTGAAAATCGATTAAAACCTGCGATTACTTTTAGGCGTAAAGTTTAAAAATACTACGATATAATTTAATTGATTTTCTATAGACTATAAGAACTACTCAAATTGGAAATATAGTCGCCTTGTTTTATCACTGAAGAAAAAAACATAATTCATACAAGAAAGATCCTAATAAGAGACACTATTTTAAAAATATGCATTAAAATAAATTTTGTGTATAGAAAAATAGTCTAAGCATTTTCTGCAGAAAATCTATGTCAAGGCACATTACACTTTAGCTGCTTTTTACTATGATAGCATAGTATAAGTAAAAAGAACAAAAACATTTTAAAGAAATGGATCTTGCTCTATTCTACGAAAGTAAAGTTCTGTTACTACAATAATCAAACCTGGGACAACACAAACAAGCTGTACCACAACATATAATGTTAGGACAATAAAATACATGACAACTCCTTGGTAATATTACTCTTTTATTGTTTAAAAAAATATTATATTTATATAAATACTATGATCGTCGTACACATCACTATCACAATACCGCTCGTGTATCGATACATAAAAGCGTAAAATATTGGAACATCACTAAATTCCTTAACTGCAAAAAAATGTTACTATTTTTATATTAAAACAGCGGTTTAGTATATAATTTAGTCGATTAATTTTAATATTGCATTAATTCAATTCCCGTAAAAAAATATAGAATGCAAGCTTACGATATGTCGCGCTAAAAAACGAGATAAAACATTGCATGGTAATTATCAAACACCCAATACAACCACCTTTTGCCCAACCATGCATTGCAATATCAAATTTCAACTCAAACATAACTTAGCTTGCACTCCAAACATTAAAAACCGTTATCCCGTTATTTTAAGTTATCAAAGACCACCGTTAATTAGTTTTTTAACAATCGACTATACGTAAGCACAAAAAAACCGGCAGTTAAGCAATTTACTGAACAGCTTTTAGTGAAAATAACGTTTGGAAGCGATACAGGTACAACTATAGCGTATAAAATTCGCAGCAATGGCACCTCACTAAATTAAAAAATATATGAAATCACAACATAGTTCTTTTGCCTTTCTTCTATCGTGCAAGCATTGAATCGTAACGATTCCAACTAATTACTATTATAATTTTATCATAATATATAATAATTATTAATAATATAAATAAACTTAATGACTCAACGCGATACATTGGTAAAAGTCCTATTATTATCACTATTTATAAAACACTCCGTAAAAATGCTTAATATAAACTAAATGAAAAAAAAAATAATTTGGTATTGTATCGAATGATTACGATAATGTGAGGTATGGAAATTTTGCATTGTCTGGTGGAAAAACAGCCGAAATACTGAACTGAGAAAATAATTCAACTAATAAGTATTTAATTGGGTTTTTATAAATTACCATACTAGTCCTTGCATATGTCTACTTTCAAAAGTAAATATTGAACAGGTATTTTTATTGTAAGAAATAACATTTTGGTAATATCAAACTACAGTTATTTAGTTTAATAGGACTTGTTTAAGTCATACCCAAATAAGTCTATTGTTTTTCAGCAGTCAGTATTTCGATAAATTACTAATTTTGTTAGTCAAATGGAACACACTGTGAAGTGAAAATGTCACCAAATGAATTTTGAAATGTTGCCAATGAGAAAAACCAATCGAATAAAAAAATGTAAACGCCAAATCTGTGTTCCTGGAATGACAATTTAAATGCTTTTTTTGGAAAATATTTTGGTATAATTCATTTTAAAGTACTAGTGAACAATCAGTGGAAGAACAAAATGTAATTTTTAAGCATATTATAACTATTCTATACTACAATGTGCAGTATCTAGCATATTTCAGTACATAAAAAAGTAAATAAGTATATTGTAAGCCCTTGTTCATTTTGTCAGTAGTTTTAATAACACACAAATGACATCTACGTCATCTACGTCAAATGCGTTCCAATCTACGCAACAATAGAGGAATTAATTCTTAAACATGGAAGATGTTGACAAAATAAACAAGAACACAATTAAATCCAAATTTCAGTCTCCATGAAGACACTTAATCAAGACGCCATGCGATCATGCACGTAAAAATAAATCTTTTTTTAATAACAAAAAAATAATACTTTGTTTTCGAAATAACAATATATTTTTAAAGTCAACGAGTAAATTTTGTAGTCCTAAATGTAATTATCGCTTATATTATGCGTGTCCATTACGACTTGTACCTATTGCACTTATTTTAGTTCTAAAGTCCTTATTTTTAAGTCCAATGAAAAGTTTAACTTAAACTTCAATATTTAGTAAAAAGTTGGTAGTAAACTAAGTATATGACTAAAACGAGCATACTTGTGCGTTAGCTCTGAAAAATATCGATATTTTAATCGATTAATTATCAAAAAGTTTACGAGACATTTTTAAAACTTCAGTCTGATTTTTAATACAGTCATTTCCTTTCGATGTTTAACATTCTCATTTTTGTAAAAAATATATTTTCTATCTTACAAAAAACGTCGTGTAAGCTCTGATAAGTACAATATTTTGTATATTTAATTCTTATACAGTTTCAAAATGAATAGTGAAAAAATACTGTATATAACCCAGAGCTTACACGATGTTTATTAGTGAAACAGTTAGACCAGAAAAATGTCTTTAATATGTAGTAAATAGGCAGTTTTGATTCTTCGATACTGTAATACTATGTTACTTATAACCAAGTCGGGTACTATACAATCTTTTATAACTTATTTCAAATACGCCATTGTAAATATTATATATCCCAACAATGACATAACATACACAGAGCACATTATTTAAATACAACAGTGAGACGAGCTATGGTGGCACCATTTTTGTAAAAGGATTTTTTCACTATATTATAGCAGTTTAGTAATACTGCTAATAAAGTCTGTAATATTAATTAGGTTTTCAATACACGTTGGTATGTAATTATGAAAAATATTTAAGGCACTTGATATCTGTTAACTCTGTAAAGGCCGTAAAACAATTCTTAAGCGAAAATGCAGACATGTCAAAATGTAGAATATTGCTAATATTCTAAGTATGGTCCAAAATTACAGTTACTACTAATATAACTTTGAATGTATGTAATGTTTCACTTTTCAAAGTATACAACTTATCTATGCTTTAATTTTGTTTATTTCATAAATATGATCTTAAGAATGAGTAGCTCCCTAAAGTTCGTGAAACAGCTATTTTAAGATTTTTAAGTTATACAAAAGTGGCGCCACCTATAGCTCGAGAACAGTACTAATAATCTTATAATTGCATTATCTCGTGTATATTGTTATTTCACGTATACTTACCGGCGACGGTCGCACTGCTGTATCCCTTGGCGATCCTCATGAACGGGTCGGGGTCGGGGAACCGTGATGGCGGCTGGAACAGCTCTGCGAACCTCGCGTCCAGGTCCACTGAGCGCATGGACGAGCCGCGGACCGGCGGTGCTGGCGCGAAGCCGTCGTCACCGTTTATACTCTGAAGATTATGTAGAAAAGATTAAATGTGTGAATACGATATAAATTTTGAAATAGTAGCATTCTATATAGATTTAGAATTATTCGCTTTTGGGACTTTTAGCGTTATTAGGTTGTAGTAATGTATTATAGGGAGATAATATATTTTAATTTTCTGTGACTCTACAACATAAGCCAGGGATGGTTAACTTTTTGGCGCACTTAAATCAGTTCTTATCATCAACCATGATAGATTTAGCCCTTGGAGAATGATAGTCAATAATCGAAAATATTTTTTTACACTGTTATTATTCCATGACTTTTTCGTTGGAACAAGCAAAATAGGACTAGGTAATAAGGGTAATGGGTTAATAAGGATGCAATTCCTCATAATTATATTTAGCTTACCGGTTGTCTGTGGTGCGGCGGTGGTGGTGGCGGCGGCTGGTTGTGCCGCGAGGGAGGCGGCGGGGGCGGAGCGCCCGGTGGTGGCGGCGGACATACACCCGGAGGGCGGAGTCCTCGTGCCGCTCGGAGGGTACCTGCGAGTTAGTAGCACTTATTAGCTAATATACCTTCTTTATCTACGAGGATATCCTACATGTGCATAGCTAATCAAAATCAACTTTTCTTAAAGTTTAGAAAGATTGTCATTATTTCACTAATAGTACAAAAATCATTGTTACTGTTAATCTTAAGGTGCACGACAGCTGTGAAAGCAATAATAAGTTTGTCATAACGGTGGCGTACGCTCTTACCGAAATGCGATGCGGGGTTCTTAGTAACAATGGGCGGGTTGATAGGCGCGGGCGGCAGGTTGAACGGCCCGCGGGACCCGCCCGTCTGCGGCGACGACGGAGACGCCGGCGGTGATCTGAACACAAACATAAATTATAATAAATGTTGACAGTAAGTTCTAAAAGGGAAAAATGCATATACTCTTTTAATAGAATTTAAGACCTCATACAAAATAAAAACTAAGGGAGACGAATTTTCTTTTGTCACATTATTTAATTTGCAGATTAACTCACCTGACTGTCTGTCTGATGATATCGACTTGCATTGGCCCTACTCAAGACTGTTTTTGGACTTTATTATAAAAGGGCGACTCTTCTCATTAAGTTAGCAGTGAGTGTACATAATTAAATCATCATCTATAATTAACCCGACGCAACACACCAATGACTTTTCGAAGTTATATGTGTACCTATTAGATAAATAAAATAAAATGGCATACCTAGGAACCCTCATACTCTGCGTCCTTCCAGCTACTTTTCCGTTCGTGATAAGTTTCTTGGGCGGCGGTGATGGCCTGGTCTCGGGCGCTGGAGCGAGTGCCGGCGGCTTCGGGGCCAGGTTCGGCTTCCCGTGGCTCACTCGCGTGGGCCGGTCACAGAGGTCCGATGTCGAGAGGGAAGAGGCTGGCGTGGGAGTCGGCGATGGAGATGACAGTGAGGTCATACTACCACCTGTAAAGATAAAAAAAAGTATTAATTGCTTCAGATATAAGGAGGTGACGAAGTGATTGAGATTGAATCGTTTTTCTATTGATTACACTGGTGTTGTTTATCAAACTCTTTTCCTTGCTTTTGCTGCGATACATTGATTTAAGGTAATTTTCTTCTTGTAGTCTTAGTCTTTTTGTCTGTCTATATGGAGTCCACAACACTAAAGCTATGTGCATTTGCAAGAAAATTTACATTCTCAAGAGGTATCTTTAATATAAAGTGAGGTATAAGGTCATAGAAGAGTACGTACCAAGCGCCCCTTGTCCAGTGCTGTGTAGGGAGCTCTTGTTCCTGTGTAGCGTGGAGGCGACATGAGGAGCGAGGCCCTGGTCAGACACCTGCTGCTGAAGGTTGCTGATGCGGTCCAGCACCGAGTTCGTCGTCAGCACCGAGTCCGATGAACTCTGCAACAAAGGATAATGAAACATAAGTAACAATATCTTGCTAAGAGGTAAAGCAAAGGTAAGGAAAGTAGGAAGCAGTTAAAACGTCTAATTGTATCTTCGAAGTTTAACGGATGGTTCAAACTATTACCCTAAAATACTGTTGCTAAAGAGACAAAATTGAACGCCATATTGTACATGTTTATCTCTTAAAGAATTATCGCGTAATATGAAATAGAATATTTGTTCATGTAACTGAGGAAACGGTAGTGCCTTGATACTCACAAATCACAATTTAACCCTACATCGCGAACCAAAGCAGAATAAATCAATAGTTTTTAAGCTGGAGACAAGAATACGTCCAAGAAACTCGACACTTCGCCAAATACTAGACAAAAATTACGTATTCTAGCACCGAAAGAATCTAACAAATAATTTCCAGACGTAGTGTATTGACCAACTTGTGATTCCCGACTGAATTCACAAGCTTTTTCCTGAACACCCCTCGAAGACTAAACATGCAACGTGCTACATGCTAAGGTTTGCGTGTCGACTCGAAAAATCTGCGGCCCATTAATCGATCGGACCTCGCATTAAACGTGCAACGGTCAGCCCTGAAAACAGACTGTTGAAATTTTCCCTGTCTTACATGTGTTTAGCGGAAAAATGCTAATATAATGAATATTGGCGATTTCGCGTTGTTGCCTGAAATTCATTTACATTTTCGTGGTATTTTGCTGTCCTGATCGGAAAACATTAAATAAAATATTTCAATAAATTATACGAATTAGCATTTTCCATTATTATTTTCCTGAAATGATTTCATTTTAAACCAATGCTCCCAACATCAATAGCTGAAAAACTACTCAAAAGAAGAAAGTCGTTACACAAATACAACATGACATAACTGTCGACGTTTTGTACCACAAAGACATAAATTACGGGAAAAGTTCACCCATTTGCTTTGAGCTAAGTCGTCGAAGTTACATCTATAGTTGTTTTCGTCAAAAGTATATCCGTCGTGCGTCAGCAACTTATCTTTGCGCATAAATCTTAGAGAAATAGGGTTTCTCAACGCTGGCAGTGGGCCAATCTGACACTTATACAGAAAGTCACCAAGTTAGACCCTTCGTACACAAGGTGCAGAAGGCTACACAAATCTATGATTTTAGTTTTTTTAACCCATTACTGTCCCAATGATGGGCAGGCGAAAAGAAAGGCTTCAAAACGTAGGAATGGGTTAGGGATTGAGTCCACCACGCTGGACAAGTCTCTTCCCAAGGAAGGGGTTAGACCTTGAGTCCAACACACTGGCCAAGTGCGGTTGGGGACTTAAAGCAACTACCGTCATACAAATACAGTCTTGGGACGAATGTCGGCGACGCGACTCCTATACGAACCTAAATGGTTTAGTCCATTGAAATGTTACATTTTAATCCCCGTCGCAATAAGAGGGGACTTATTTAGGCATTAGCTTGCCTTTTTTCAGAGGATATTATTGTTTCATGTGTAGGAGGGATCAGAAGAAGCATAGTCGCTTGAAGACTAAAATCGTTAACTATCGAAGACTAGCCTTATATACGAAGGGCCTTATACGGAAAGCCACCAAGTTATTGTCATTGTGTCCATGTCACAATACAAAGTACTTAACATATATCATTATTTCTTTAGCGAGGTGAAGAAAAGGAATAATTAGAAAATCACAATACGTCGTTCGTTTTAATGTGCTCGTTAGTTATTGCGGTTTGAAATGAGGTGTAATGCCTGCCCTGCGGGTTACGGTGACGATTGGAAAGTGAAAACGGCTTGAAAATATGTGATACGATATGATTAACTGGACATTTGGTTATAAGTGCTGGAATTTAAGCCAGTAGAAACCGTATTAACGAAGCCTAAATAATCTATACGTATTTTTTTATTTAACACATTACTGTCCCACTGCAGGGCAAGGGTCTCCTCCCAAACGAGGGAGAGGGATTAGACCTTCAGTCCACCACGCTGGCCAAGTGCGGATTGGGATGTAACCCAGTAGAATCCGTTTCAACCGAGGGTAAAATTATCTTCTCATGGTTCCATTCTAGGATCAATAATGGTATTTGAAGAGCATCTATAAATCACTTTGTAGCTATATGTCCTTAGACACCAAGATATTAATTAAACTTTTCTATACAATACTGGACTTTAGTATGACTCACGACATACAAATCACTTTAAAATTAATTCTCAATCCAATCATTATAACACCAAAAAGTCATATTTATAAATCACATAAGAAAATTAGTAACTAAATCATCTAATTAAAATCACAAATATTTCTCTTAAACGAATCTATTTTGATTTAATTGACTAATAAAGGGTATCATTAGGTCAAGCGCGAGAGATCACAAAGCGTCAGTCATTATTCATCTTTTATCTTCCGAGAACACGACCTTAGTGTTCAAGTATCAAGAGTATTACGCAAAACATACTGAGTTATTTCAATTAGGCATAATGACTTCCTTTGTAATAACAAAGGAAGTCATTATGCCTAATCTTTCCCTCATTCTGGGAGGTATCCCTTACTTTAATCTGTTCTGAGATACCCTTTAGTATTTTTTTATTGTGTATAAAATATCAAAATTATACGTGCCCACTTAAATATATCACATTTTTTCTTTAAGGATTTTCTTTTAGCTAATGTACTTCCACGACAAATAATCTATCACACTGCCAAATGTCGCCTCATTCGGTTTATTAATTTAAGGTTTATACTGATAAAGTAGATTTTCATAATCGATTCAGCAGTAGCAGAGATCGTCTCTAACAAACAAACAAACAGACAGAATTTACTTTGTTTACTTCTTTCAATTACAAGTGATTGTGAATGCGGAAGAGTATTTAATTACGTTAGACAGGTCGTAATGTAGATTATACATATTTGTATACAATGTACTGATGATTATACATGTATAATTGTTATCGGTGACTCAGTTGCGACATTTGCGGCACTTGCTACACGGTCTGGCGGCAAAACGTGGACGACTAGCCCTCTTATAGATTTCAAAAGGGTTCGAGATCTTAAGTATATTCATATTTTGGATATTTTATTTGGGTTTTTAACGTTCGTTCGTTCGTCGTATGGTTAGTGGTCAACCTAGTGTCAAAGTTGTTCAAGCCGCCCGAGAGGCCTTTGACGTGGCTTAACGACTGTTATCTTAGAAGACAACAGCCGGGACCGACTTTTTACGTGCCCTCCGAAGCACGGAGACGCCCATCTCAAATACCACTATGCGGTCACCCATCTATGGAATGACCGCGCCGAGGATTGCTTAACCCACAGATCGTTTACCGACCGGTGAGCGCAACTGGCTATGGGCGCCTCAAATGGGTTTTTAACAAAACTATTTACATACGCTTATAGTGCTATATTAGTACCTAATAAAGAATGGGATGACAGGATGTTTTAGTAAGTTAAGATTTGGACGATTTCTCATAATTAATTCTGAAGTATTCTAAACTTAATGAAGTCATTGATAGCACTCGTCGAAATAAGCTAAATTAGGATCTCGATATTGTAGGTTCTCATAAATACTGATAAAGAATTCTAAATTCTAAATCAAATAGACATTATTCAAGATAATCCTCAAATCCACAATTTGTTATAAGACGTATCGCTAAAACCAACACAGTCCTTAACTCATTTAAATATCTCATTAATTTTCTTAAGCTTAATTAAAATCTCATTAATAATAAAATAAACAAGCATGCATGTTGTAATAACATTAGCTTAGAAAATGTCACCCACAAAGGACTCTTTCTCAACTGACGACATAGCGCATTAATTATAACACAAATTAATTCCACGCACGTAATTATTATATGAGAGGACATGGCTCCTTTCGCAAAAAATAATATTAAAATTCATATAAGATTTCGCAATTTTTCTAAATGTTTTTGTGTTTTGTTTAATTTGTACATAGTATTTGAGTCTAAAAACTGATTTAATCGTGAGATAGTACTATTGTTTTTATAATTATATTAATATCCAATTACAATACAAAAATATACCTAAGTACATGAATTTGTCTGTAATAACACAAGCTGAGAACAGAATAAAATATAATTTTAATAAGATTATTGACAATCATATTTTAATTTCCGCCCGCCAAAAGGACCACTTTGAACTCTCAAATAAGACTACCCTAAGTTCGAAAGCAAAAAACAAAACCTACATCAAAATACACAATGTCACACATACTACCAATTAAATGTAAACAAAAATATTTATCAACATCAATAAAGTAAGCACCTAGCAACGAACAAAAATCGTTTAATCAATTATACTACCTAACACATTACCACAAGATACATATTGGCATGAATCACAGGTCATGGGCCATAATGAGTCAGTGATGACTAAACTACAAGTGAAACTTATGTACGTGAGCTATGGTATCAAGGATCGAATTGTTTGTGGTCAACGTTGAATCATTGACAGATGTGTACCCGGAATTATGAGTTCCATACTTAGAACAACACGACAAGGTAATGGGGAAATAGAAGCCTAGGAAGTTGGTAGAGGAAGGAAGCAAGGAACTGAGGGCTTACTGCGATTCCTGAAATATTGAAGGTGTTCGTTTATAACCTTAGAAGAAGAAAGAAGAAGACTTCATTACTCTTGTACCATAGTTCGATCAACATTTTATAACGGATAGAATAAACAAACGAATATTCGTTTTCGTTGATTGTAATAATCTGTTTCCAAAGATGTGTGTATAGGGTGTTACGAACTAGTGAAAAATCTATAATGGAAAGCATGAAAGCGAGCAAAACAAATTCGTACAATTTGTTTGTCGCACTCTCATAGGAAATGTCGACAAAACGTTGGCTTTGTTTAGACAAAACAGATAAACAGTCGGGAGAACATCATCAAAAACGGTATGGTTGACTCTAGAACAAAACGTAGATTAATTGCGCGTACGGTATTTCTGTAAAGGTGGTCTCCAGACGCTGCTGTGGCAAAAAGCTTCGAGAATAGTGTGTCTCACACATAACAAAAGTTATGGTAAACTACCAATAGTAGTTTTGGATCTGAGAAGTACTTTAAATAATATGCAAGGTGATTATAAACTCTCGCGACATGTACACATAATATAGTGCAAAGGGTCTTCATGTTCAAACGTCGGATAAACAACTAAGATATCGTAACCTTTAACTTTTGATCGCGTTTAAAACCGTTGCATTGCATCAAAATCTAAAAATACATAGCTAAAGAGATAAAATGCTCCGAGGTTCATGACATTACAACTTAACACTGTCGAATCAAATATGGTCAACTCGTGCATCCGCTGTTTAGTATGAATCATTTATGGACCTGCTATGTTTTATCTTTACGTAAATAAAAACTGATAACGGCGACATGTGCTGTGTTTGACACGATTATGTCACAATGTCAACAAAACTTCTAAAAGAAAGAAAAAGTTCTGGTCGCAATTAAAAAAAAATGTTGGCCAAATAAAAAATAATATTGGCATGTATCTTAGTTTAATAGATTGGTTTTACAATTATTTTTGAAATTACTAAATTGATTCTAACATAAATGGGAGGTAATATAATATTAGGCCCTTCTCCCATTACGATACTTGTAGGGTACGATACTCGAGTATAATACTAGTTGGATACATGTTCGCTACCCGATGCTCGCATATTATGCAACTTAAAAGTTACTAAATTCATCATTTGTGCAAACTCGTTTTTTGTAGACTGACGTTATGTCGAGCGACTCAAGTGACGATGAAGCTCTTGCAGTTTTTTTGTTCTCAATTTCTCACAGTTTCTATAGCACCTAGGAGCTGTGAGGAACTGAGGAACTACCTATATTATCAAATGTTAGATTCTGTCAAACTTGAAACGTGGTGGAACTATATAGTTCCGCGAACATGTTTCCTGAACATAGTTCCAATTAGGAAATGAATGATTCCATGTTCAATCCGCTCCCGAACATGTTAAGCGCATGTCTACGCGAGACGCGACGCACAAGCGACCAACACGGCGGGTATCGCGAGACTAGTCGCGAACGCGTAGAATACCAGTATCGTAATGTGAGAGTCTCCATACAAATGTATGTGAGATACTTCGTGGCGACTAGTCTCCGAGACTAGAGTCGCGCGGGCGTATCGTAATGGGAGAAGGGCTTTAATATTTTCTGCGAAAACAATCTGCTGAATTTAGCAAAAAATATTCATGAAAATATGCAAAAATCTTATGGATATATAAAAAAATAAAGAGGAAGCGTCTTAACGAAAAAAAAGTAATAGTACATAGTCTTAGTTAAATACTAATTCTAACACATAACAAGACTTACAAAAGTGATCACGGAAGTACCTACTTGTACATTAACTCTAAACAGTGTTAAGAGAATAGTAGAAAAGAAAGTAAAACTGTCAGCCATTATTCTTTCAACAACTCCGTTAGCCTTCATACATAACTTATTAGATGCGTGTTTTCCAAAACAACTGATTCTATAGAGATTTTATTTCCTCACTCTTTTGAGAGATTCTTTCTTTAAGATTTTTTTAAGTACCAAAGCAAAGTTCAAAACGTGTTTTGGGCGTTCCTAAATATTGTCTTATTGTATGCTTAGTTCAAGGCTGGTGGCATACAAAAATCTGAATTTCGGCAGGCTTAGGCATCTGACCGTAGTCCATTTTATACAGCTTTTTACTTTATTTTGAAAATACACAGAATAATTATTTTTAGTCCAGATGAATCACGCATGCTGAAACTTACAACTAAGCTGACACTAAGCAATAAATAACATTATCTTAGTGTCAATAACAAAACTTATCTAAAACATAACCTATAACACATAGAGAGAACAAACCCGGTACAATAGTATAATGATACTGCCATTAATATCACTACAGTCTATGAAATCGACAACAGAATGGAAAGCAGACAATCCAATATATTACAGTATGAATTCTATTACTACAATCAATCAATTACCACCCACCTGAAATCCATTATTTCGCCAAGCAACAGACACAAATTTACAACAAACAATAACAAAAAAAAACTAAAAATAAGTTATCTAAAAGTCCGTGTTATTCGTTAAAACAGTTCGGTCTAACTGAAGCTAAATTTTTTGATTAAATTGGTGAAATGTTTCAATGACGCAAGGGCAAGAATATTCAACATTCGCAAATGTTTTACAAGAATTGCGATAGTGGAACAGATGTGCAAGGTGAGCTGGTCTTTTGTATTATGCAATTAAATTTACTCAATCTGTTATACGGAGAGAGTGAGTAAAGAAGCCGAAATGTCATATTGTTTAATATTGATTTTATTGACACTGTATTCATTTCCACCAGCTGATTTGTAATGATATAATCCATCTGTAACTAGTTTCACTATAATACAAAGCTTTTATTCATGCGTTAGTGTAGCTTTAATGCTACGATTTGACATAAGCTGGAATCCCACATGATTAAATTCGAATGTAAGTGTTGCTAATAAGCAAGTTGAAGCTGTATACATAACTTCTTTACTGCTGCAGTAAGAATTTGATAGTAGTTAATTTTCAAACAAAAATAAACACCTAAGAGCCTTACCTCTAAGCTTTTCGACAGCAACTGATACTAAGATAACTAAGGCCCTAAACGATATAAAGTCGGATCACTGGTTAATTACAGAATCAATAGTAAACGACTAAAGAGAATGAAAAAACATTCTTATGCCACAAAGTTGGACAACATTTCAGCCGAAACACAGGTGCAATTTTTGCATCATTCTTTCATGCAAATACAGTCCAAACATCAGAGAAAAGTATTCTAAGCAGCCAGTAAGAGAGAAGTCAAAAAAATCTCATTGTACGGAGGCAATAGAAGAAAAAAACGTCAAAATATCATCGTACTGGAGTCAGATAAAACCTTTTAGTATTAAGCAACACTTTTACTCAATCTGTGGCTATAAAGATAATGTTAACGTCCAATGGTTTACAGCCGAAATGAACCCACGGCGTGTCCCGTTATCATATCACTGTACATAACTTGGCACAGTTGCACTCGGTACTGCTGATAGTGTAGAAAATTTCGTATCTGACACAAACCGGGATTTGGGAATTTCACTATCGGGTTACAATTTTGTTTATTCATAGTCGGTACTCAGTTATGTTGTAGAATCGAATAGAAAGATTGAAATTATTTATTTTGTACCTTTTAGCGTGAATACAGTTTTTAACTGAATTTGTATGGAATCGTCCGATGCAAAGTGTGTATGTAAAGATATAGGGTTATTTATAAAACACTGAAAACCTAACAGGACAAGATAGCTAACGTCATAAGCAATAACTTAGGTTTTGTCGAGTTCTGTCATAACTCAATACATGAATAAAAAAAATCATTAGTGGTGTTTCAAAAATAACCCCGTATAACGCACATTTCTAAGTCTGATAATTGAACAGGTAATCAGTACCAAACTCCATTACATAGTTTACTTTGTGGTTATAAGAAAGCGCACATCTGTCGTTTTTTGAGAAAAACTTGCAGGTGATCCAAATCAACAAAAAAATCACACCTGCCTCTTCCTTTTCTAACAAAAACGCAATCTGATGGTGAAAAAGCAATGTGTGTGGCTACAAAAGACTTTTATAGACTGTATTTATATATGAATTAGTACATTTTATCATCATACCGAGTCCTTTCAGCTCGGTCAGTTTTAAGGTCTAGTCCTACCACTCATTCGTTTCGGGACACCCTTGCCCAGTAATTGTGTAAGTGGTGTAAGTTGTTATTAAAAATTTAAACATGGAATAACCAGACTGTGTATTCAGATGACAGGTATAATTTTATATTGTGGAGCAAAGCTTGCTCTTAAATATAGAAAATTATGCCTGTCATTATTATAATGTTATTATAATAATAACAGAAAATGTACAAGTAAGTGCATTCACATGAATTGATTAGTACAATCGATACGAAAGCTATCGTAGTAGATATCATTATGGTAAAGGAATACTGTTATTTCTGAATACAAAATTATAATTTAAATAATTTATGTTATATTATTATATGGAGGATATATTGTATTTTTATATTATAAAACTATTTACCTATAAATTATTTTCAGCCTAAAATATTAATAATGAGGAAAAAGGTTTTCCGATGTTTGTAAATGGTGACATATATTATCAAACCGCCGAACCGACTCTATGAATAACATAAAGATACATTATCCCTGATTAAAAGAGACTATTGTACTAATTATTATTTAAAATCCAACAGGAAATTATAGGTACGGAAAACAGAAAATGTATACATAGTGCAAAGCTATATTGAAACAATTCATATCCTCAGGGAAACGGAGGCGTAAGTGGGAATCGCTCACTTTACAAGAGCAAAAACTGTTAAAGCAGGTTATTTATTACTTCGTTCCGATTCTACACATACTGTTTAACTTATGTATAAAAATTTTTGGTATAAAACCTTCATTTTTAATTTAATTTTTAATTTTTCCTCAAACGTTAGAATTAACGGCCTAACCTCTCTCTCCCTCATGTGGGAGGAGACCCTTGCCCAGCATCTGGAGAGTCACAGAGAAAAAAACTATTTAAAACTAATATTTAAAAAATACGATTTCGTATGCCTTTGTTGCAGTGGACGTGCAAATGTTACATGAGTACATCATTCATAAAACTTTTTTTTACGTTTCCTACGCGCATACACAGATACAGTCTCCGCAGTACATCAGAACAGATGTCGTCAAAACAAACAAATGTGCAACCTTGTTAATAATTTAGCGCGGGTCGATGACATTTCAGACAGATAATAAAACCTTATTACCATTGAAACGAGTTTGAACTAAAAAAGTTTTTTTTTTCTGTAAATATCTGGTACAATCAGTATCGAAGCCAAGGAAAACATTAAAACTTTTTTATAAGCCTCTCAACAATACAATATGAATTTTCTTTCATTCTGTGGTCTAAATAGCAGGCCATGATTAATCTCGAAACAAGAAAACCTACAAGTTCATAATGTCATTCAACTGTTGTCTGTTGCTCCCGAAACAATTGGAATAATCTTGGGAGTTAAGATACGCTAGTAATTGTACCATTTAAGAAAAAGTAAAATAGGACAAGCGACTTTGAAGTAAGAAAAACAAATTACGTTAGAAATAAACAAAGAAAAAACTACTCAAAAAGATAAAGCTTTCCTAGGTTCCGACTATTCCAGAATATTCAGCTTCATGGCTTTATCCAGAGGACAAATTAACTATAAAGTTTCATAGCCTCATGTATTTATCTAACTACACCAAGTTTCGACAGTTCGAAAGAGTCAAAAAGGAGTTCAGTTTTAAGGCTTTTCTTATCGGATAAATTAACTGAAATGTGTCATAGCCTCTTATAATAATAATAAGTCATATTTATCTGCCTACAGTTATAAGGATACTGAATCAAATCTGCCCACCAAACAATGATTTAAACCAACCAAACCGCATACAATCTTTGCTTGGACTATGAGTCAACTGACCTGTGTATCACGTAAAACACATTGTCAATAAAACAAGCAAGTAATAATCAGATGTAAATACAATCAAGTGATTCACTAACATTGCTATTCACGGACAGACATCATGACCACTTAGCAGTGACTAATGTACACCACACCTTAGGACAATTAGTGTTGGACTTTACCTTAGTAGACGTATTACACCTAAACATTCATAAAATCAAGCCTTCTTCCAATAGGGCTAGGCAATAGACCACCACAGCACTTGCTACGATCCCTACAAACTTATTTTACTTCACTCACATCCATACATCCTCTCAGAAAATATTGACAATATTATCCCGAAGTACAATGATCTTAAAAACCAATAAATAAATGTGAAACTCGGTCTGTGAGGCTCTTACACCTAAACCGCTCAACTATGTATTTTTGATACATTAACATACGCAAAATCACGCCTTCTACAATTTATTTTATTTTATAATTTTTTAATAAATATGAGCGAACTTTGGTGTCGTTTTACGTTACATGCCACAAATTAATTCTTGTCGACATTAGCATAACCGATATTTATAAATATAGAATTTAAATTTCTAGGTATTAATAATAAACATTCATCATACTGTTATAGGCCTTATGTAAAGAAATCTATCAAGTCTATTAAAACATAAATATTTATCTTTCTATTGCATCACACACGCTTTTTATCACATTCTACGGCACAGGTATTTAGCACTACAACTACATGAATATATTAAACAGGTATCAAAAATCCTCTCCCAAATCACCAGTGACCATCTGGCTAAATATTTTACGTTGGCAACTCACTTCACCATAAAAGGGACTCATAAACTGCCTATCATCTGGCCAGTTACAAACTCGAATTTAAATATCGAATTTTATTTTGGCGCGTAATCTGACATTTGGAAGCAATATAAACGTCAAATCGGACAAAATGGCACATACCCAGAAAGAAAATGAGAATTGTATCCACACACTGCACGGGACAAAATTCGTTTTCTTATTGAGATAATATGCAAATATTACAACACGTTGTTTTATCTGAAGTAACATTATCGAGCATTTTCTTTTATCGTTATCTAATATTTATTCGTCATTGATGCTGGTTCATCGAATCGGAGCTATGTGGGCGATATCGACTTTCATAACTGTCTCATTTCTTATGGTTTTTTACGATGTTGATTACTTTGCAGTAGTGCAAATCTTGATCGCAATAATCTCTCATTTTATTCTCCAGATAATAAAATAAATTGGGATGGCGGTGTTTGCGCGTTCATTGTGGCGGAATATGGCACAGGATAGACAGGTTTGAAAGGAAAGTGGGGAGGCCTATGCCCAGCAGTGGGACATATATAGGGCTAATATACAAATAAACATAAAATTAGAACTAATTTTAGCAGCAATGTCAAGCATATGGACTTTAAAATAATAGTATTATGTTGTTTGATTTTAATATGAAAAATCATAATTAGTTACTTTGCCGATAAACCAAAATATAGAAAGGAAAACCGCAATAAACGTTTAAACAATATTCAAAAGAACCTATCTTTTTAATAAATAATTGTAAACAAAAAACATTGTACAATAACTAGATAACCTAAAATTTTTAACCGCAGTAGCCAAATATATAAACTGCAGTGCATTTTCAAGGAATAAAAACATTTTTTCCTATAAAATGCCTATATTTGATACTCCTTTCGTGTTAAACATAGGACGGGTTTGGTTTGTGTTACGTATTAGCTGCACCATTGTTGGCAAAATTATTATGAAAAAAGGCATTTAAAATCGCCGTTAAACACAAATAATTTGTTAAAAAGGATAATGCCAATTCGGATGGTAGAACCCATAGATATAACTATACCTTTCGAATTGGTGATACCCTTTTTATGACTCCTATTAGTAATGAAAATAGGGCTTAAGCAACGTTTATAGTAAATGGTGTAAATAATAATAAAACTGTCCCTGGCGTGACAACTGGGAATAAAAGTAGGAAGAAAATTCCCAGTTATCACCCCGGGGTGACAGCGTAGAGGGGACAACTGAGAATATACCATTTCGACAGGTCACTATTTAGGATTACATAAAAAAAAAAACACCAACTTGTTCTCATCTTCATTATATCTCAGGATCGTGATACAGGAGGTCAGCCTATTACTATTAATTTGGAACATGTTTGCCCCATAACACGTAACGCCGGGTTTTCGTCCCGCCAATTTATTTAGGTTACCCAGTACCCACTGTTTTATTAATCATATAATATACTTGTATATAATGATTGTAGCAGGCGTGCTGGCCTATTTTTGCGTTGTGAAATGTTGCCAACATACTGAAAACTAATTAAGAGTTTTAATGACGTTACGTTTGATTGCTCTTATTGTAATTGTGTTATTAGTTTGATAAAGCGGTTGGTTGTAGATTCAGCTCATTAGTAGGATTAGGGATTAGGGCATAGGTCATTATTGCATCCTTATATCATATTTCTAAGATGTCTACTAATAATGTGATGTTCGCAAGCTTCTTCCTTTTCACAGGCGCAAAGGAAGTTTGTTTTGTTAGTTTCGTATCAATTAAAATATTTACAGATTATTTCATATATTTGCTGTAATTTTATCTATCAGTTGGGTTACCCGACACTTATCTATAAGGTGTGAAACTGGCACTTCTTTAAACTTACCCGAAAATATATTCTTGGTGTATAACTTTCGTCCATAATTGCAATCTTCAATAACAAATAATTTAAAGTACAAAATATGTTTTCATTAAATACTAACTGTACAGAAATGAAAAGTGCGCGTGCACATAATACGCGTTATTGATAATTATCAGATAAATACATGATTCAGCTAACAGCCACGCTGATAAAACACCAATCGACTGATAGCGAACGAAAATAGAACAAGAACATTTTGAGTTTATTTTATGAAATAGACAAACTGTAATTTATCCAAAAGAAACTATAATTTATTTGCATTTAAGATTTTTTATAATTTGCATGCCATAATCCTTCGTAAACGTGCGGTAACCTAATATTTGTTACACCTTGTACTCCATTTTTTGCAAATAAGGATATTCTAATTCCATATTATGTCAGGTACAGGACTGTTATGGCTGATTGTATTACTTCTGTATAAGTTATTTGTTCCTAGCTGATATTGGGCTACGGCTGCCAGTCTCATCGAAACCGGCCGACTGTGCAGGACTTTGTTTGTAGTGTCCAAATGTGTGCACAATACACACGTGGCTATAGCTATCAGGTCCTTATCAAACGCAAAGCTGATAGATACTTTCATACATTACCTGTCACTTTATCTATCGAATAGATTATCTGACACATGACGACATTTATAAGTCGTGAAATTGGCTGTTCACTGTCCTATCCTTACTGTTGATTATAACCAATAATTATCTTTCTTTTTCTCATCTTATTTGTATTATTTCAACCAAAAAAACCAAAGAAGGGAGAAATATTCTGAAGTAATGCGTTTTAGAATGAACAGCTTCCATTTTCTTGTGACCGGTGCGTACCTTACGAGGTAAATAGAGCAAAATGTATACTATAATTATATTTTACGGAAGAAAATCCCAATAAATAATACATAATATACCTATACATTTAAAAAAAACCCAAACTAAGTAAGTTACAATAACCAAGGAAATAATAGGTCTTAAATAATTTGACTTCAAATCTTTAACAGCGTTTTACCGTATAAAGCCCCCTCTACGGTTACTCTGAAAACTCAGAATTGCTGATGCCACATTATTACCAATCCCCCTATTCGGCACGTTTATTACCTTAACCCAAATCTCACGCGACCCCAAAGAGAATAATACACGAACGTGTAAAACATTTCTACGCATCTTTGCACAAAATTCTTTCACGTCGAAGAATTATTTATTGTTTGCGGACCACGCCCCGCGTTTCCCCGTCTGACCTCAGTAATCCCTTGTTGTGCCGGAAACATTTTGTATACGTGTCCCGCCATGATTCGAACCATCCGGAATATGCGCGAGTGTAAACTGTATAGGCATAAAAAGCTGGTTGCCTTTGCTAATCTGAGAAAAATGCGCCATTGTCTGTGATGTGATGACAGATGACTGACATGCGTTTGACGTTCGATAACTGTATGATATTTTACACATTTTCTTTTAATTGTTATGGGAGAAACTGCATATATTGCAATAATATGTACTAAGTTTTCGTCTGACCTGCACACGCTTTTAGTGTGGTATCTTCTATACGATTACAAGTAATAAAACCCGTTGTACTCCCGTCTGGACCCGCGCCAGACCAACGCTTAATTTCTGTGTGAATTGCGCTTTAGTCTCTCCTAAATATCAATCTTTTATCATTCGAAAGCCTTATTATCCTGGGAAATAGTCGGAAGACGTTACAGGGTTTTTACATCGTATCCGAGATATACCTTATAAATAATATTTTCCTTCAGCAGGTAGCAGTTTCCTCTAACAATGCGTTCATATCCTAACATAACAAACGAGAAATGGATGTAAATTGTTGCCCCTACATGCTTTCGGGGGTACGCAGATTTATTTTCCGATATTTTCATTTGATATAAATAAATTATATTTTCAGTTCAATGTACGTTCGTTGAAATTTAATTTTATGTTTATTTTTTCGAAATAAAATTTCAAATACTAGTTGCAATTTCGTATATGCAAGTTATTTTTAAAATATGGATTTATGAATCTCTACCGTAAACTAATGCGTACCAACAAATATCCAATTTTTACTCCACTGCGTACGTACGAAGGATAACATGCCTTTAGTAGAATTCCTTGCATTATGATAAATAATAATAGAGTCATAATGTTGTCCCACTGCTGGGGTCTCTTCCCATAATGATAAGAAACAACTTCATTATACAAAAATGAAATGAAAATAATACAATGTATAGGGCGATACCTCGCATCGATAATTAATACATTATACCTAATTATAAGTTTCACTATACTCGTACAAACTACAATTCCGATTCTTGTAATCAGATTTCTATCACAGTATACTATTCTCAGTAAACTGACTTGCTACAACTTAGTTTACATGCCAGCAATAACTTTTTAAGTTTAAGTGAGGCCAAGACAAATCGTCTAGACATCTTCAAATTAATAGACGACATTCTATGTGCGTTTTATGCCAATCTATGAACGTACGAAATTTTCTTGGCAAGTTAAAAAAGGCTTTAGGAAAGCAAGTTAGACGGCTTAAAATAAGCGTCGGATAACCTATGTGCTAAAAAATAACAGCATTTTTTGTCAAAATTCCATCTTATTAACTAACCGATATTTATCCAGAGGTAATGATACTACTAACAGTCACCTACATCAGAAGTTTCATCACAATTCTTTTCAGTGTAGAGTGAGTTTTCAGGATATTCGTGTAAAGCTATTTTACTTCCATACACCGAGTTTCATACACGAGAGTTCTATTTAACGTAGCTTATCAAACGATTACTACAGATAATTAATTAACAATCAGCGTAATTAGATATCGCGTAACCTTCGTATCTTTATAACGAAGCCCTACGCTCTGTCTAGTAAATCTCTACCGTTATGAACACGATACATAATGTAACTTGTTTTTATCCAATTATAAGTATCATTGTATATAGATATAATGACGTATTTATTTATCTATATTCCTAATAGGAAAATCAATTAACAAAATATATAAATTATTGAAATCTATTAAACTCGTCGTATTAAACATATGTAGTATCCAGACTTGCCAACTTTAATTTGATGAAATATAGTATATCTGATTTTAGAGTAAGTAAATAAAGAGTATGGAATTATAAGATAGGGTCATTTAGCTATCGGTACAGTTAACATGGTGTAATAAAGTAGAGTAGTTTATTAGTGTTATAGATCACAGAGAAGACATACGTGATTTAGAGTAAAATACTCTATTTTAGACCACGGTTGACAATCCTATGTATGACGTGCCCATCTTCATCGATCCTACATTTTGTGTTGCTGGGTGCTCCTGGGTTTTTGTAAGGTTCATACTTAGTCCAATCCGACAGCAGTGGGGCACTCAAACAGGCTAAAAAACTAACTTTTCAAGATAGTAATATGGTATAAATAAAATGCCCAAACTTTGGGCATTTTATTTCTACCAATTCGGCCGTTTTTGATATGATCCGCTACAAACAACTAAAGTTTACTATTAATAAACACGATAAAGGCATAGGTCACGAGCCAAACAGATATAAACATGATTTATTTACATAAACTCTTACTTTCAATCAATAACATTAGTCATAATGATATAATACATACGTAAATTTAGTTTCACTGCTAATTTATTTATTGTAGTTTATTTTCGTATATGTTTATCCTCGCGGGAAAAATGGCATGATATTGTTTGATATCTGTTCAATTGTTAATATATTTTATTTGTACTGGTATTTAAATTGTTAATCTTTAAATAGTCATTTATGGATTAACGATTTATTTACTTTAATAAATATCATTGAATTTCCTTCTAATATTATAAATGCAAAAGTTTGTGAAGATTTGTAGGTATGCGTTTACTCTTTTAGGCAACATATACCATTTATCTTTTATTACATTAAAAACATAACACAACGTTCGTCAAGTCGGCTAAGCTCACATTTATAGGATAGTGTTTTGTCTTTTTCACTCATATACAGTATCAAAATCAATTGAAAGTGACAAAGTACTGTAAACTAATCTGAGCTTATACGATGTTTATTACTAAGACAGTTACACTGACACCTTTTTTAAAGGCAAAGGTTGTCCTTACTACTGAAATATGATAATGGTTGTTGAAGATATTTTCATTATATTTGAGCTATGAGAATGAGATATTAAAGTCATCTAACAAGAGAAATAATCGTTCAATAGATAATTTAATGTAAACAAGATTATAGGAGCTTTGACCTACATCTCACACGAACAAGAAGAATACAAGACATACATGACTCAATAATGTTTATCTCAAAGACGTTTTCCTCATACGCGGAACAATAACAAAGTTATTAATTTGAAATGCACATTGAATCATCATAAGGAGGAATAAAGCCATTAATTTTCTTAGAAAATGTAGTGTTGGATTTCGGTTTCCTGTATTTCTCAAATTTAGTAAATTCCCAGCCCACAGAAACCTAGTGCGTTACCTGGGCATCTTCTAAAATTCAACGAAAACAAAACTGCGCACATAACTTCGTTTGATTATTACCATGATATCACCCATTTCTAAACTTCATTTCAATTAAATTTGAATCTTCTAAACCTACTATAATTTGCGTAAGCACGTTATCCTTAAGACGACTTGTAACGAAAATTCGGATTATTACTACTGGAGTATCTTAATTAAAGCAGCTAAAAACTAATCTCTCTTGACCTTAAACTGAGACAATCGAGAAGATCTTTACGTTCCGTTACAAATAAATCAATTTATCCTAACGATTCTCTATTAAATCGACATTGATATACCAGTTCACCACCAACATTATATTAAGATATCGGGTATCTAAATGATAATGCTCGTTTATTATACGACAAATAGTAGCACCGACCACAATCACTTTAGAAAATATCTAAAGCAATCTATAAAAGTGGATCAGGGGGACAATATTGAGGGCATATACCTACTCATACACTCGTCTCTAAGTAAATAGCACGCGAACGATCATAAATCATTTTTACTTGGCAATATTTTACGTAAAAAGCATCACGAAATTGTCTCTAAGGGAATGTATTGTGAATATTGGACGCCAGTTTAGTATATTGATTTCTTTTGCGATAAAATTGCTTTAGCCAATTTGACGCATTGAAACTAGGTCACTATCAAAATACCTATCTGTTTTTATCAAAGTGAAACCAAAACAGGCTCATATTTATGAAGATCTCCTTGCTGAAATTCTCAAGTAGGAATGCTTTCAAAGCTTCAACAGTTGCTGTTACAGTTGAATTCTGTTCACTCTGTCCAAAGAGTATATAGAATTCGCAAGTTAAACCAGACGACCAATATTTAAACCAGATTATAAACTAAAGTACTTTTTTACACAAATACTACTAACTTAAGTTTCGTTTACAAACTTAAGTTTCGTATTTATAGGTCTTATCCCAGAGTTTTCGAAGGCGTGGGGGCCTAGTTAACACGTATATGCCCTTCACGACTTTAAAATGACAAAATGTATGGAGTCAATATATTAATAAGAAAAAGTGTAGTAAGTTACAGCCACATGGTAGCGCGTCGTACAAAATAAACAAGTTACCAAATCGGTGCTTGCCCCACCCACGTGGTGAGTGTTCACACTTTTATTGCGACACGTGCCCCTCATCCCCGCTAAGGGTATTTTTACATCACCACTACACTCCCGTGGGCGGACTCGTTTATTTTAGTACATATTGTTTTTGTTTCTCAATGCCAATGTTAAGAGTTATAAGTGTGTTTAGTTTTTTTCATCTTTGCTCTATTTCTTTGTTTGCAGTTATGTATTGTGTTTATTGGCTACATATTTTGGTCTCTTTCCTAATACCTTAGTATACAAATTGAGTCTTGTCTCAAGTGACCTCTAAAACAGATAAAAAAAATCTGAGACCAAAAAAACATCTACAAATCGATACAACCGGATTTTTCAGATCTACACCAAATAAATATGTGTTTAGTATGTGAAAATAACTTATAACTCACAACTTTCACTCTCCGTAAAACACCGTACTTACTACTAATATAAAAAACATTACAATATCAACAGCTCATCCCAATTTCGTTGAGATTCATCTCTTTGAAAACGTTTACGTAACCCTGTATCTATCAGACTAAAGGTTTGACCTACAACGTTTGATGTCGTCAACCCCTCGGTCGTCCTACGCCCGTCTCAGACTAGACAGACATAACACAGACTCACGTATACCTCTCTATATAAATCTATCTCACACAAATTCTAGACTAAATTCTAAGCTCACGTAGCTAGAATATTTGCTGAATAAACGCGATCTTTGCCACAAACAAAAGCTGTGTTCTGGGAATTTTAGACGTTACTTGTTTAAATAAATATGTTAAGAATTTGATAGCTATCTAAATACTAAGAAAAATAGTATGTTGTCTTTCTTTCAGTATCAGCTGCTATTTTTGAAGGCAATAGATTAGATCCCGGGGACGAACATAATCCACCTACTTTACTTTTCGCACGTGGAACTACGGGTTTAAGCCAGTGCTTTTATAAAAACCTAAAACAGAGTTGGTGTTTATTTTTTAAGATTTTCTTTGTGCCAAGGGATGATCTTGATACCACCTCTCTAAAATTAAGTGGCTTTGTTTTATTCAAAAGACTCCTCAGAGGGTAATCCTTTGTCGAGGCACATCATAAGGATGAAATTAACAGACACAAAGAACAACCCACATAAAATTAAAACGGGTTTTTTTTGATACCACTAAGACAAAGAATAAACCGAATTAGATTTTAGTTCGATCCTATATTGGTTGTAAAGAACAAAAATCGGCAAGTTTCATCAATTCAATCAGAAACACATAAATCAACAGAAATTTCGCTTCTCTCAACATCTATACTAATATTATAAAATTGTAGTTTGTTTGTTTATACACGCTGATCACAGAAACTACTGGTGCGAATTGAAAGAATATTTTTCTGTTGTATAGCCTATTTATTGAAGAAGTCTATAGGCTTTAACATTACGCTACGGCTATTAGATGCGGAGTAGCAACAAAAAATGTTACAAAAACGGGGAAAATTATGACCCATTCTGTCTGTGCCGCAAGCGAAGTTGCGCGGGTCAGCTAGTTCCTAAATAATCACGGTACGAAAGCCAAAGGCTTTTCTCCAACGATATTAGCGAGTCAACAAGCATAGCTAATCTTTATTACATACATTTAATCACGTATTTCATGACGTAAGCGACGGAGTTAATATTCTTGATGTACTTTCTCTCAACATTAGAGACTTTTCGAATAACAATCGAATATTTTCGTTCGCTATTAAAATGTATTATTTTATGTTTACCAATAAGGAAGACTGGTTACGATAAGGGCCGATATTAAATTGTAATTTATCGATTGTGACGTCATCGGAAGTTGTTCAAGACATTGTGGAGTGTGGCTTCTTTGAGAACCCCTTTGCGATGTGCGAAATGCAATATCTTCTATAACATAAAAAATAATCGCTAAATGTGTTGCTAAGCGCAAATCTCGAGAGTAGTTGAAACGATTTCGCTAAAATTCTTTTTTATAATATTCCTTGAAGTAGGAGGATGGTACTTACGGGGAGAAAAACGAAAAAAAATCATATGTTAGGTAGTACGAAGCCAGCCGGGTCGACTAGTATCCATATAAATGAAAATGAATCACCGAAATGTATGTACGAGCATAATTGTGAATAACTGAACTTAATCGGATAATTCTTTTTAAATATGTTTGTAACTGTCGGGACAAGGTTTGTATGGGATCAAAGTTCCCACGAGAAAGGAACCAACGGGATAAAGTTGTAGATACTATACGCAAGCGCAGTTGGGCCAGTCCCATAGTTTTTTATAGAAACCAAGTCTGATTATCACGTTGAGGCGAATTCTATAGCAGAATTAAGTGATCCGTTAATATTCAAATGTTATATAAATACTAGTTTTATTACGATCATGAGTCATCATATTGGATAATCTTTAATTCATTCATAGACCGCCCACCCGCTGGTGAGTGTAGCCTTCTTAATATGACCTGCAATATTTCTTATAAGTATATAAAATTCTCGTGTCACAACGTTCGTTCCCGCACTCGTCCGAAACGGCTTGACCGATTCTCATGAAATTTTGTGAGCATATCGAGTAGGTCTGAGAAATTTTTACACTTTTATCACCAACCCCTATTTTTTAACAGTCATTTTAGTACAATTAAATGGCAAAATAAAGTTTGCCGGGTCAGCTCGTTTCTTAAAACGTTAACCACTGCTGCGACAAATATTTTATTTATTTGGCGATGCACATAATTTGCAAGAAGGTTGCACACCTGTCAGTCCTACAAAACCCTGTTAAAGAAGCAAATATGACAACTGAGAGAAATCCCCAGTACCTGTGCAAATAAAAAAGCCGGTAGCTTTTTAAATGTCACTTGGCCAAGTCAGACAACCCAATTACTCCGTCCAGTAACCAAAAGATATAAATAGTAAATGGTCCATAAACATCGTATTGTTCTTTTAAATAATGGCCAGGTCGAATCGAATAAAGTTGTCGCATTTATTGACAAAACAAGTTTCTTTTATCAGTGAAATTAACGATCTTTATGCGTGTTTTGGTACTTTCACACAAAATGACATAATAATGGACAGACACCGGAATATCGACGAGACTTGATTACGAATATATCGTGTTATTTGGAAGATCCTTGTTGTATTAATAAACTGATTATAAATACGGGTAAGTCTGGGTTTAGTGGAAAGTTAGGCATTAGGTAACTTCGACGGCATAGAGGGTGGATGGAGTAACCGAATAACAGTAACCTTATCACCCAGGCGCAGATCTTTCGTAAATTTCATAACTCAATAAAGACAGAACGCGTGTACGTGAGATATGGTGAAAATCTTTTGTATACTAAAGCATAGTATAATGTTTAATAGAAGCACGTATATAATAGTGGGAATCATTCAACGGTAAATTAATTGACAACAATCATGCCTAAGCTTTGGCGATATTTAACGAATTTAGTACCATCGAACTAAATATGGTCAAGATAAATAGAACTAATGACTAAGACTCACCAAAGGCATCGCCGGTTTGTGTTGTTGTACAGGTGGTTGAGGTGGAGGCCCTCTCGTCCTTATATCGCTAGGTTGCCTTCTAACCGCAGGCCTCGCCGGGGGCTCCCTTGACACTTCTCTAGTATATTCCCTGGGCTCTCCTCTTTCACGACCAGCCAGTGCTTCTGACAACGCAGCAGAAAGAGCCCCGACATTTGAGCCTCCCGTAGGTGCGGGGGGCATAGCCGGCCGCACCTTGTCTGGAGAATTTCTTTGCGGAGGCTGTTGTGGCTGTGGCGGGGGAAACCGGGGGGCGTCGGTCTTTACTTGACCATTGGGGGTTGAACCTGAGGAAGAAAGAAGGTCGTTACATTTATTTTGACTTAAGAGTAGATTTTACGAAGGGCCAATAATTCCCTCGTTAGATAACTTTGAAATAATAAAAAACTGTGACGATCCGAAAAGATTCCCCTTAAAATCATGTTCTATTGAATCATCTACCAATTTCTTTTTCAATAACATTTATCTGCAATGGAAAAGCTGGTCATAAAACAATCGACATGGATTCGCCTGTGATTTTAAGGCTCAATCTGGATTGAAGCCGTAAAAACGTACGCACGTCACGTCCCGCGAGCGACAGTTGTTTGTTCTGAATTATAACTTAAGCATCGTAACACAGACCTTCGTGATAATCCATATATTTGATTAGCGTGATAAGTAAACTGCCCCGTTGGAAACATGCGTGATTTTTTGTATGGAGATACTAAACTTTTAATTCATGTTTCATTACTAATTTTGTGTTTCTTGTTCCCTTTTTATGCAGGGCTGATGCAAAAGCATAATACTTACTCTTTTAATTTCCAAATGAGTAGGTAATTATAAGTAACATAACAAAAAATATGACAAAAAGTAAATTTTAGTAGGTAAATAAGAAGCTAATTTTACAACAAAATTATTTTTCCATCTCA
Organism: Anticarsia gemmatalis; assembly: GCF_050436995.1. NCBI lineage: Eukaryota > Metazoa > Arthropoda > Insecta > Lepidoptera > Erebidae > Anticarsia > Anticarsia gemmatalis. The sequence continues at coordinate 10,454,080 of NC_134757.1, read as the reverse complement.
AGGTGTCTGTTTTTCATATTAAAATAGCTCAATTCTGTTAGTTAAGAATTATATCATTAAACTAGTATGAAAGATGAATCAGCTGTACTACAGGTGTAATACAATAGGTATCTACATAGTAAATATCACCTGTTACTTGTTACTACAGTGACTAACTATTGTTTGGTTATTTTACTACCAGGTACTTTTGCATGCATGAATGAGTGTACATTTGAATCATACCTTAGAGCTGACCTTTAAACTAGGCTTAAGAATAGAATAAAAGAGATCAAGAATTCATTTTTGCATCTTTAGATAACTAGATACCTATATTTAAAAATCACATGGTTTCTTTTTTATTCATCACTGTCCCACTGCTGGGCAAGGGTGTCCTCCTACACAAGGTTAAACCTTGAGTCCACCACACTGTTCATATTTAATATTATTGATAAATTTTCCATATATTATTAGTCATGTAATAATCACAATATAAACATAATTGTGAATTATTCCTTAAAAAAGTCTTATAATGGCAAGATTGGACTTTGATATCTAAAGCATATTATTATAGGGAGTTGTTTATATAAAGTAACATAAAAATAAGTTTCATTACAATTTTGTTGTTTGATAACTATCATAGTAATATTTCTGAATAGATACCAATTTTCATATTTAGGTTTTTAAGATTCCAATTTCAAATGAAGCCAGAAAATTATTAAATTAAAATCATGGTAAGAATCCAAAATATTGTGTAGTTTTTTTTATTGTATTATTGTAGGTACCCTGATACATACATAATGGAACCTACTGGAACCTATTAGCAACAACATTTAGACCACATTGTTCATTTTCGTTATTTGGTATTCCTCATGTGTTATTGATGTAATAGATTAATAATGTAACCTATGTATAATATGTTAACTTTAGTGCCATTTATAGCAATTTGTTTGTGGTTTTCCTTTTTTATTTTCCCATTGTCCAATGTATTTGTTTGTATATGAATACAGCTAGGTATATATTATTATGACATAAATGAAATAGTTTCATGGAATATTTATTTAGCCTAGATTCCTGTTCTAGGTATATAATATATTAGGTGGCTTAAGCCAAATGGTGGGACACACAAGAATTTTGTAATATAGTATTTTTTTAATCAAATAGTGTATTGAGAATTTTGTTATTTGATTAATATGTACCTATTTTTAAAATTAAATAATGCATTGATTTATTTCAAGATTTTCAGAATGTATGTAGTGTGTGAGAGAGAGTAAGAACAAAGGAATATTTGGGGAAAATTGGAGTCTTACATAATTTGGACTATGTAGATCAGAGTCAAAATTTTAAAAGTCATATTTTTTCTAGCCTTTGTTGTATGTGCAAAAGGCTTTATGAAAAGTTAAAAAATCTAGTAATATTGGTAGTAATTTTAACAACAGGTAGTCTGATAGGTGAGACAGGTAGAAATATCAGCAAGATTAGACACCAACATCTATACAGAAAAGATTACAGTCCAGTAAAAGCATGTTTAAAAAATGTTTTTGAGATATTGTAGTCTGCCTTTCCACTTTTTACTAAGGTTTGGAGTTTGATTGAATTGTTCTAGAGTATTTTTTGCACAATTAGCACAATTGAATATAGACTAGATTAATTATGATTATCTCTAATTAATTACCAAGAAGAGATGAAAAAAACCCCTTATAATGTGACAGTAACATTAAAACCTTTCTTAAAAGATTAATGTATGACAAATTAGCAATCATTATAGTGTCTTTTCAACAGGTAGTTACCAGGTGTGTCATTATAGTGAAAGCTACAATGTGGCCACATTTGAGGCTTGAAATATATTATCAGTAGACAAAACAGATACTTTATCATTCCTCTGATAAGCTTTAATAAATAACAACAGAATAATAATTATGGGCTGTATTAGAAAATATGTTCAGATAATTTAATATCTAATCAATGTTTATCAACTGTAACAATTGTAATTTAAATGGCAGTTTTAGGAAGTTTCAACTAGGTTTAACTATGACTAACTTTGGACCCATGATAAAATTATGTTTTATAAAAAGTTTAGTCAATTCTTGTTCTTAGTTACCTGCCAGCTTCCCAGTGGTTCTTAGCTTAGGCATGCCTCCAGCAAAGAGTCCTCCCAGGCCTGGGGGCCCGCCTCCGCCGCCGCCACCATTCTGCAGCGGCGCAGGACTCCTGCCCGAGTTCCCACCTGGGGATGCACCACTTGACACACTTGACACTTTACCAGGTATATACGGTCCACTTTTGTCCACTGTTTGTGTCTTTTTCAACTTTGTACCCTGTCTAATGGAACTTAATAAGGCATTTCTGCCGTCCCCCGAAGAACCACCTTTAGAACTACTTCCGAATACGGGCGGAGGCGGCGGCCCCGGCGGCGGCGGAGGCCCAGGCGGTGGCGGAGGCTTCGGACCCATTACTGCACTGTGCTAAACTCGAACACCAAATGCCATCAGTCGCCAACGAATAATTTACGAACGTCGTGAAGCCGAGCACTTCTGTATTCAAGTAACGGCCTCTCAAACCTTCACAGCGAGCCTCCGCGTACGTTCTGGCACGTGATGACAACACTCAATGCACAATACGTCACTTTACACCGATACATACTAATTTACATAAAATATTGAAGAACCTTGCCCCAAAAGATTAATCATTGTAGGAAGTACGTAGGCACTAGAATGTTTTTACCGAGTTCACCTCATAAAACCTAGTTACTAATGTTCGTTCTGAGGAACATCGTTTATTATTCGCCAATATCAAATTCGGCTGAATAGTAACGAGTTCAACTGTATTCTACAAAAAATGTACAGCCACCATACAGTGCTAAAATCAACGGAATGAACTCAATGAGAATTTGTAAAATTCACAAATGGCCGACTGGACTTGTCAAAAAATTACAGATAAGAAATGTTTCAAATCAGTATTGCTACTACAAAAAATTTGGTAGAATTAATATTACACGTGTTAGTAGAATTAAACAAGAAGTAAATCAAAAAATTAAATTCTACTATAGAAATTAACCGGTCCCACTATTTACTTTATTTACCCCCTTTTATTTCAACTAGTTAGTTTTGTTAACGTAGTTTCATCGTATTATACAAGCCGGAGCTTGCCATCTCTTTTCTAGTGGTCTATCATGGAGCACTTTCGCCAAGCACCAACTTCCTATCGACAGTCATGATCTAGGAAACTGTTTTGTTTTGTTTCATTTCCAAAATACTATTAAGGCCTTGGTTTCTCGAATAATTTTGCAATAGCAATTTGCTAGCTTTCTTCATACAAAAAGAATTAATTATCTGTAGGAAACATTATCTGAAACTTGTCCATCAATAACTGCCCCAATTGTATTATTCAAGATGATGATTTATATAACATTATTATACAATATTTTCCTTGTCTCAATTTAATCGTGCAGAATAATAATATGTCATTAGACCATACACTTTCACATTCAAATTGTAATATAATCATATCATATAATTATGTGGACTTTATAAATGATTTAGTTTTATTGCTACAATATTGTTAAAAACGAATTTAAACGAAAATGAAACAATAGTATATTTAACTGTATTATTAAAGTTACAAACTACTAACATAAAATCACATTCCCGTGACAAAATAAAATTAATGTCAATAAGAACATTGCGAGCAATATTGGTATTAAGTTATACATTTATTTAGAACTAGGTCCAATAGAAACTATATCCTCCTCGTCCATAGTACGATATTTAATTAAATTAGAATCGTAACTAGCTTCACTACCCCCTTGCATTAATAAAGCAGCTTCCATGGCCGCTCTTTCAGCAGCCGCACGTTCTTCTGCTGCAATAACTTCCCTTTCTGCATTAAGCTCTTCGGTCTCTCTTGCTCGTCTATCTTGCAGTTCTATGTTTTCTCGATACTTTATAAGACAAGTCGACAAGTATTTAATCGGATCATTCGGTTGGTGAAGAATAACTTTCCCAATGCTCTCCCGTAAAGCTTTGCCAACCGCTTCCTTCAGATACTTGAAGTCTTCAGTCACATTAGCATCACCTGGGCATGGTTCAAACATATCTAAATGACTGCGAATACGTACAAGGTTACCTAAACCATCGTTCTCATATTCACTTCTCGAATCTTCATCTCTATAAATATGTTTGCCTTCCTCATTTACATAATAGCGGCCATAGTTATCGTAGTAAAATATAATTCCATCCCTCTCTTCTCTCACTTTCAGAAGAACTCCAGAACAATCCATCATATATTCACTAGCAGATGCGTGAGCTTTATAAACTCGTTGCCTTGATTGAGCATCGACATAGTATCGACCGCATTCGTCGAAAAAGTAAACATGCTCAGAGTCATCAGAAACAGGCACTAACTCATTATTTTCATTAGGCTGATAACGTGTTTCGTCATCGGGTAGTTTATATATTTTCCTGCTGTATTCGTCGATATAGAATGTTCCAATTTCATCCGTAAATTCTTCCTTCATATCGGTAGCACTTAAAATTGAAATCATGGACTTATCACCACGTTCGCCATAAACCGCCATGTCCCATAAATAACATAACTCAGTAACTAAGCGTTCACGATTTTCCAGTGGAAGAAGGTGGTTAAAAATCCTGAGTTGAAAATAATCTTCACATACGCATATTTCTTCGTCTGGGACATCTTCAACAGATACGGTTGCAAGTTTTTGAATATCTTTTATTGTTGTTTTTAAATTCTCAAGTGATTCCAGTCTTCTCTCTAAATATTCTTTTTTATGCTTTAATGCCATGAGAGCAGCAGAAGGCTTTTCATTTTCAGGTGCTTCCAAACGTTTTATACGGTCATCAAGTACATTAATCTTATCATAGACTTTACTTATTTCGAGAGTGTGAGTAGTAGTAAAGCGCACCATAGAACCTATTTCTTTGCCTTTGGCTCTTAATTCATCTAATACTACTTGAGCAGATTCTGGCTCCTTTGTTTTAAGTTCATCTACTATTTGTTGTAAAGTTTTCGTTAAATCAACTGTTAGAGATTGTACGTGAACGTTTATGTATTTACATAACTTTATGGCCAACCCATCGTTTATTTTGTCTACCCATTGCAGTAATTCTTCTGATTCGTCAATAATTTTTGTTTTGTATTCCTGTTCTGCTTGGATTTTCCTTATCATCTTCATTTTATCCAAAAGAGCATGAGTCACTTCCTTGTGCATTTCTTCAACAATTTCAAAATCAGCGTGCAAGTTAGCTTGTTGCAGTGGACTCAATATATGTCTTTGTTCTTCAATAAACGTTTGAAAATTTTTAATACGAAAAGCTAGAGAATCTATGGTAAAACTCAAAGCTTTGTACATTTCATCTCTTGGAAAGTTATCTTCTATAGCTTTTTTGAAGGTCTCTATCTCATTTACAGTATGTAGCCATTGTAGGTGGAAATCAACTATAAGTTCGAGAGTCCTACCTTTATCTGCTTTTATCAAAGCCTCGCGTATATGACATGAAGTATTGAATATGTATTCTGAGTAATCCTTTTTGGTTAGGAACACTACCGCATTCTCATAAAAACCTTTTATTTCTTTTGTAATATCAAACAAAAATTCAACGGCTTCTTGTTGTTGCATTGTTAATAAAAATATAAAACCACTACGGAACTAAAAATATTTGAAATAAATTTTTTGACAGATACTGATATAAAATGTTAGTAAAAACATTTATTTTGTTTTTTTGTGACACATTAAACTATGGTTATATGGCATTATTTCTTGTTTTAGTCGGTATGTACTAAAGAGATCGTTTGGCTTTATAAAAAGTTGTTCGACAATCATTAGGCTGTTATTTATTTCTATGAATGGTAAATATTAATGAATGTATAAAACACACTTTAGTCAAAATTATTTAATTTCTACCATAACTGAAATATTATTGGTGTTAGAACTGGCAACTCTGTACGCGTCTACGATTTGTTTCTGAGGAGGTCGTCGATGACTTTGCGATTATACAAAATTACAAAGAAAAAGTGTGTCCGTTGTAGTGCTATTTTACTGTTTATCTACGTTTTTTAGTGTAAGCATATAAATATACACAACATGGCCGGAGCGATGTTATTCGAGAGATCACGCGTCTCGTCGTCGAACAGAGACGAGGACGTACGCATGACCGACAAAATGGTTAGCACTGGCGAGGTGCCCGAAGATGATGAAGAAAATATAAGGGCCAAGGAACAGGGTATCCTAAACCTTGGCGAGAAGTACAAGAAAGAAGGAAAAGCTAAGGAATTAGCGGAACTGATCAAAGCGACAAGACCGTTCCTAAGTCTGATAAGCAAAGCGAAGGCAGCGAAACTGGTGCGTTCTCTCGTGGATTTCTTCCTCGACTTGGAAGCAGGCATCGGCATCGAGGTCCAGTTGTGTAAAGAGTGCATAGAATGGGCCAAGGAAGAGCGGCGTACGTTTCTGCGACAGTCCCTGGAGGCGAGACTGATCGCTTTGTACTTCGACACTGGTATGTACACAGAAGCCTTAGACCTCGCCACCGCACTGCTCAGAGAACTCAAAAAGTTAGATGACAAAAACTTATTAGTGGAAGTGCTACTTTTAGAAAGTAAAACTTATCATGCACTTAGCAATCTACCTAAAGCCCGTGCCTCACTGACGTCAGCTAGAACCACTGCCAATGCTATCTACTGTCCACCTAAAATGCAGGCTGCACTTGACCTGCAGTCAGGCATACTCCATGCAGCTGATGAACGTGATTTCAAAACTGCTTACTCATATTTCTATGAGGCATTTGAAGGTTATGATGGTGCTGACAGCCCCAAAGCTCTAACAGCTTTGAAATACATGTTGCTGTCTAAGATCATGTTAAACAATGCTGAAGAAGTGGGATCAGTTTGTAGCAGTAAGGCTGCTCTCAAATATGCTGGTAAGGAACTAGAGGCCATGAGAGCAGTGGCCACAGCTTCCCACAAAAGGTCTCTGGCTGACTTCCAAGCAGCACTGAAAACTTATAAACGTGAACTGGAAGAAGATGCAGTTGTAAGAGCTCACTTGGGAGCTTTGTATGACACTATGTTAGAGCAAAATTTGTGTCGTATTGTGGAGCCCTACATGCGTGTGCAGGTTGACCATGTAGCTCGTTGTATCCGTCTGCCAGTTATTCAAGTTGAGAAGAAACTCTCCCAGATGATTCTTGACAAGAAGCTCAATGGCATCCTTGATCAAGGTGAAGGTGTACTAATTGTGTTTGACGAGTCCCCCTTGGAGAAGACGTACGAGACTGTCCTGGAGACGATCCATCACATGAGTAAGGTTGTTGATACACTCTACCAGAAAGCTAAGAAACTCTCATAGACCTATGTAAATTTGTTGTAGCATTAAAAACAATAATGTATATCAAAGTAACCATAAATTTTCAGTTGAAACATTTGTAAATGGAACTATTTTTTGAATGAATTCAAAATTGCATTATTTGTACCACAATGTTGTAAGTGAAATAGATAATTACAGAAAATGTTTAAAAAAAATGTAAAAAAAGATAGTCTAGAAAATGGGGAATTGCTGCACCCCAGTGCCTCATGTTGCAAGGCTCATTGTGTCCCTTGACACCTACCTACTACAAAAATTACGCATTTTAAATATACTAATCCTTAATTTTGATTTTACATTTCCTTTTTTAACATAAGCTAGTGAAAAATTATAATATTCTGTTTTATTGAGATAATAAAAGGTGTTCTCCAAATGATTGTTTTCTTCACCTTTCTGCCCACTCATTATATTTAGCAAGTCATGTTATTTTAACTCCTTGGCACACAGTGCAGTGAATCACACTGCATACTAACCTACCTTTACATACACCTATGCATTTCTTTCTTAACAATCTGCATTCACAGTTTGTTTCTAACATTATTTAGTTTATAGGGCACTCAAGTCATTAGTTCTAGATGTTTCTATTTGGTAATGTGACCTTATTATCCAAACAAGTAGTGGTTAGCATTGATAGTGCAGTAAAGAACTGCATCTGACCTTTTATGGTTGCATACAGGTTTCATGTGTGGTGTACTATTTCTATTAATACTTTTTAATTGCTTTTTACAACTTTAAAGGAGGTTCTCAATCTGTGTGTAGGTATGTGTGTTTAAAACTCCATTCTTGTTGAACACAAAGTTTCATTAAAAAACTGATTGTTGTTTATCCTTTATTACAAATTTTACAAAAATCACATTCAAATATACTTTTCTTTGTGACTAACTAAAGCTAAAACCCTTATTGAAAATGCTTTGACAATGTATTTACACTTTTCATTAGACTAACATTAACATAAAACACTAATGAGGTAGGTAACAATTGTATGTTAATTAAACTTTGTTCTTGTGAAATCACTTTCTTCTACATATTTTTAATTAAGAACATAAATGAGCTCTTCCAAATAATATGTTTCTTACATTATCATTAGTAACAAACATCGTTTACCCAGCAAAAACTCGCGATTATTTCAAAGTGGGCTGATAAACTATCATAGATAGGTATTTTATAACAATCATGTGAAAAATGCCGAGTTAAGATTAGCTTTTACATTTAATTTCATTAACTTTACACATTCCTATCACTAAATACATTTTTATTCAACTTTTCAATAAGCTTTTTACTCCTAAGCACTATTTCCATCACCCTCTTTTCTATGCAAAATGAGCAGGACATAAAAGTTTTTGCTTAGTATGAAATATTCCTTCATTATATACAAGTGCGAAAGGTGTTTTGATAAGTACCGTTATATGACGTCACTGCTCAATATAAACATTATCATTTCAACTCATTTCCCGCGGTTCTTTCAATGTCATAATGTCAATGGCCGATGTGTTAAAGCGTGGGTTATTTCGTTGAAAATAAATGCAATACATTAATTTCGTGAATTGTTGATTTCATGTTGACGTTTGTTAGAAATCTAGACTACAATTTATCTCTGCGCCTAAGATTTATGTGTTAGCAATTTGTTGTTTAATTGTAATTTTGCTAAATAAATATTGTGAAATAATGCAAACGGTAGTTTGATTTCACTGTTCCCAGGTCACATCTTTATTGTTTACATTAAAATTTGATTATAATTAAAGGGATATGGTGGGTTTATATTTAAATTCTTAAGACTTCGGAAGTCTAGACTCAGGCACATAAAACTTAAAATTAAGGCTATAATTATAACACAGCCACACAACAGTTAGCAAGTAGCAGAGAACAAATATTGATACTAATTTACATTTCGAAGGTACAGGATACACTTATAAGGCACACAGGTCTTCTTAACTAAAATAATTTCTTCCTACTTAAATTAGAACTTAGTAAATATTTCAGGCGCAAGACTGCCATTTCTTTTCAGAAAAGTAATATTATTCTAACTAAAAATAAACTTATGTTATACATTATTCCTTCTATTAAACTCTTCAGTGTTCTCCGGGACAGTCCACCTTGGGTTCCAGTACCGGGGCGGAGTCTTCGGCCGCTCGGGGTTGTTGACCCCGCGGTGGTGCGAGCACTCGTTTATCTTCTTGGCCATCATCTCTGGATCATCTTTGTATAGCTCACTGAAGAACTATAACAATAATGTTAAATTAACTATAGTTCTTAAAAAATATGACTGCCTCTGTGATCTGAGTTGTGAGCGGTTTCGATTCTAGAATCGGGGAAAGTGCTAATGGGCTTTCTAGTTTACATTAGAATATTCTCAATAGTATTCCGAAGTCTGCTAAAGCACCCGGCTTATGGCAAAATATTAACAGGGCGCGTGTGACATGGCGAAACGTAGGTGAATGATAAAGAATAGTATGCTAACCACAATTCCATGAATATTTCGTCTCATATACGACATACGTGTGCGTGAACATAAAATACAGTTATAAACAAACAATATCCAATAACTACGATTTTATGTTTCGAAGAAGAAGAATCTAGAAGGCTCATTGCTATAAAATCTCAGATTTTCGGAGACCATCTTAGAAATTTAAAGATGCTTAGTATTGACGGGATTGCCACTCATACGTGCGCAGGGGTTGTATTAATAAATGGTTTATGTATTTTTTACTCGATAGGTTGAACCTGTGTATATGTTACTGTAAAAGCCCGAACTGTGGCAAATCCTAAGATTTTCCGGTAAAACCTAAGATTTACCAACTCTCAATGGTAAAAGTCCGAACAAGCCGGAGTTTAAAAACTATGTTACGATATATAAAAAAATCCTCCTTCATAACTATGTTTATAACTATTTCACGGTATAATTATATACTGTGACATAGTTATAAAGAAGGAGTTTTGGGCACAGCGACATGGGTAGGTTAGGTTAGAAGGCTAAGGTGGGAGCGAGCGAAGCGAAGCTCCCACCTTAGCCTTCGTGGTTATTTTTTTTTAACCACTCGGTAGGAGGAGCCCCGCGAAGCGGGGCTCCGGCGACATCTCGACATCATCAAGTGAATATAGGTAAAAGTTCGAAATAAAAGAATTGTTCGGACTTTTACCATTGCGAGTTGGTAAATCTTAGGTTATACCGGAAAATCTTAGGATTTACCACCGTTCGGGCTTTTACAGTAACATATATATCACTCACTTGTACACATTTCTCGCAAGCCCATCCAGGCAGCAACCGTTTCTCTGCGCGCGTTCTAGGCCCATCATCATAATCCACTTCTACCGGCTCTGGTATTCTTCTAAAAAAAACATTTATAGTGTCATAATAGACAATATTCAAACAGACTTATATCAATTAATAGCAGGTTTAACTTCAAAGGCATGATGTAAGTGTATTTTAAATTAATTATTACTTCAAAACTTCTGAATAAGTAATCAGTTAGCTTACAAGCTGGAATTTTAACTAGTTGTTTAGCCAGTAGAGAGGTTGCCTGACACTTTATAAGTTGCTAAACTGGTCTTAATCCTTACCTTTTAACCTGTTCAGTGGTAATCCTAGATACTTTAGCATCTCGTTGTAGTAACGACATACTAGCTTGCAGTTCGTCGTCATCTTGAACATTCGTGAAGTTTATGTTGTCGGCCAACGGACGCTTTGAGGGACTGGAATTAAAATATACATGAGTAAAATGAACGCGAAAAATTTAAATATGGACTCTAAGGTTAGAGTCGCAGGCACGATATTTCAATTTTGCGCGTTTTGCTCTTACGCGGTCTTGTACGCGCAGCGTCGAAACAGCCCAAGAACATAATAATAAGCAACTTATCTAGAAAATATGCCACCTGTTAGGAGCATATAGCATAAAAATGTGCCTACTGATATACATTGTGAGTTAGCTTAATGGTTTAAAGAATTAATGGGTTAAAAAAAATATCATAATAAATTATTCATTTACCTGATTGGTTTGTCCTGTTGGTGAACATCATCCAGTTTTTCAACATGCTGTAATAAAGAGACACTTGCTTGTGTATCACAGAATGTTGTTTCATCATGTGCTTGCTTCAGTGGAGAACTTTTCAGGAAGTTTTTGGGCAGTCTGCGGAGAAATCAACAAGAAGTTTGATGTGTGATGAAATTTTTTGCTCCAAAATTGTCTCATAACAATGCACAATAACTTGGGAAGTTAACTATTTAATAGTCTAGCAATCTTATGTATCTTTTCTTTGAGTTTGGTAACTTTTGCCAATTTTATATAGAATCTAACTTTAGTGTAAAGTTTTCAGGGGAATTTCATTTCAAAGATACAGCGCCATTCATGGCATTTCAGGCGACCGATTTGTGGTTGCATTATTTCGAATTATGTTTTGTAACACAAAGTTGGTTTCCGAATCTGCAATGAATCCGACTGCAATACCTATATGTATATTTACCTCTCAGGATGTAGAATATTAATGGAGTCTTCTTGTGTGTAGGTTGCACTGTGGTTCATTTTGATATTGTTAATACATTTCTTTATTTCTTCTGTGTCTCTTTCCACCTTTATTTGTTTGTTCTCAGAATCTTGAACAGCCTTTTTTACAGTGTTACCTGCTTTGTCTGTTTTAGTTTTTAAACTTAATGGTTTCTTAAATTTCATTGGTGATTTAAAACTGCAAATTAAAAAAATGATTTGTTTTAGTTACTAGTTTTGTTTTTTATTTTAGTTACTCATATATTAATTGTTACTTATTTAATTATAAGGATATAAAATAACTTACAGAGTAAAGTTTGTGGGACCACTTGTAGGTGAAGGCAAAATAGTGTCATCATTCTCCATTGATTCTTTTTTAATTAACGGCTGAAAGAAATAACAATTTATAACTTTTTCATGTACTTAAGCTTTAACTGTTAAACTATATAGAACTTAAACTTTATATAACTATATAGCGGAAAATAGTTCCTACAACAATAAAAAAACCATAGAGATAACAAGATTTTCATAGAAGTTAGTTGATAATTTGCACAGATTTTGATAATTGCGCTACTGATCATAATATTTCTCTTGTAAAATTGTTCTCACCTGCACTATACATTCAGTTTCACTCTTCCCTCTGCTCCCACCACTGAACTCTGGTGAACAAGTGATATCAATCACATTACTTGTCGGCACCTTTACTATGTTCAGTCTTGATTGTCTCAACTTGTTTGTCTTGCCTCGGGTTGGAGTAAGAAATGTTAGCTTCAGTGCTTTTGACTCTGGTGTAGGCCTGCTAGGTATAAAGTAAGATTTAATTTGTTAAGTATAATAAATATGTGAAGATTTTCGGTGTCTTCTAAAGTCTAAATCCCTTAGTTATTTTCAAATGAAAAGTTTACAAAAGTGAAGCTATCAAATCAAGTGGATTATGTAGTGTGGAATCATCAAGCTAGCTAATTATTCACTGGATACGTATAATGGTTGTACCTGATGGCATCGCAGATACACAAGGTCCATCAGACTTTCAGACCTTAGCTCAGAAATCCATCTTCTTAGAAAGACAAAGTTAAGGCTTAGTACACACATATTTGGAACATATTTATTAAACAAAAAATCCAACTCAACTCAATCGTTCCACTTTTGTTGATCAGGTTTATCTACACTATGACATATTTAATCTTGCCACCCAGTGTATATGTTTGTAGCAAGCCTAACAGCTATAGTTTCATACTCACCAATTATCTGGACACTTCTTCTTATCTACAGTAGCAACCATAGAATTCTTCAACTTTTTAGTCTGTATTATAGGACTGGTACGCCCTGTAGGTGTTCCTTCTATCTCTGATATAGACTCATTGGCAGAAGACAAGTCTTCATTTGAACCTAATTCTTTTTTAATATTGATAAATTCTTCCTGTTTTAAGTTAGTTGTTAAAACCTCCCTGCTTTTACTATTCTCCTGGTAGTGTGTAGTGTCTCCAAATAATATTTTAAATACTTCATCCAGCAAACTCCAGTTTTTTGTTTCATTTAATCTGGTTAATGCTGATGCTAGAATAAAATATTGATGTAGAGTAAATTTTACTACTTTCAGACAACAGTTTCATTTCTCCAACCACAGCCCTAATTAAGGCGCTTTATGCCTTTGATTAAAAATGTAGACAAAAAATATTTAAAAAAAACTAAAATCCTTACCAACTAATTGTATGATATTGTCTTTTGATTTAATATCTTTCTTTAGTTCCTCAGCACCACAACATGCTTTACTGTGATAAAAATAAAAAACAAGAAAAATAAATTAAAAAAAAAATGCAAAAAAATTAAAATGTCTCAAGTTATTAATGTTTTTTACCTGGTACATTGTTCTTTTTGTTTCAAATATTGCGTTTTATAGTTATCTGATTCTATGTGTAGTTGCTCCAAATCTATTAGTAGTTCTGAAAAGAAATGCATTAAATATATAATTTCTGTGCCTTCACAGTATATAATTATAGCTTAATTTAAAAAAAATAATTAAATTATATTAGGAAAAAACCAAACAACACGAAAATGGGTACCATTATTTCAAATTTAGTATGTTTTGTTTACCTTTGAAATTCGACAATCCCTGATGTAATGTTGTTTCTAAAGCCAAAACTCTACTATTATTTGACAGATGTGGAGAAAAAGAAGCTGTAAATGAAACTGCAGACATGATTAAGTTGTTTATCAGCGAAATAATTGCCGATGAATGTTTTGTTAGTTTAGCGCCAAAATATTATTCAAGGTTTTCTCGCAAAAATACATAACCACTTTTGTTCAACACTGCTAGTAAAACTTCTGACACTTTGGGTGAATATATAACGCGTTTCAATGTGTTAAAAAGGTAATAATTATTTAAATATTTAGCAAAACTAGGACAAATATGAGAAAATAGATGATGATCTTTAAATTAAATACAACAAGCTGTCAGTCAAGTGTCAGTAAACCTGTCATGAGCTCAGCTGTCATTTACGCTCAATGAAAGGCGTTGTCAGTAATTAAATATAGCAAAGGCCTTTTGCTTTCGGTTCTAAATTTCACTCTGCTAATATTTATTGTCTTATACAAATTAAAATACAATGTTAAATTATTAAACTCGCGTTATTTTTTCCCCTTCTTATATGATGCAAGAATACAATTTACATGGAAGTCCTAAATTGATACATTTGTTACTGGGCAATATTTTTAATCTGCGATGCCAGATCAGGCAAAGGAATAAAGTTGAGTTGCGTAGTGGAATCCAGGTATATTTCTATCCCATTATTATTTATTTTACGCTGTGAATGTAGTATTTAAGTTCGAAAATACATATGTTATTTATGATAGAACATCGTAATTCTCTGTATTACATTTTTGAGTGATTTTGCAAGAATTTGCTATACAAGGTTTAATATTACAAGACCTTTGCTTTGTTATGTTTTCTAAAAAAAATTGTCATGGCGGTTGTCTGGGGTTGTCAAAATTATTTTCAAATAAATTATTTTTAATAATTTTGTATTGAAATGTTTAAATTAGTGAGTGTAATAGTTTGTTTTCAGGTTGTAGTGATCGATATTGGATGGATTGAGGTATGGCGGCTGAAGATGATATGATTGTATTGGTTGTTGTGGACGATGACGAGAAAACCAAGGATTCTCATATTGAGATAAAAACAGAGCCAGGAACTTCTTCAGATGACTTTGGTGCTGTAAATGATATTTTTGAGACAGCTGAGAAACATGGCAAGTTCATTGCTGTAAAGCTGGAACCACCGGACGAAGAGGATTGTGATTATGTTGATGATGAAGTATTGCAGGTGATGTTTGATTTTCTGTTATTTATTTACCCTTTTTTAGTATGATGTGGTATTTCTGATTAAGCTGTAGCTTTTTGATTTAAAATCATTGTTTCTAATTAATTTTGCACAATATGAATTTCAAAACTCCAATTAATTCTTATTCTAGACTGTAAAATTCAGCATACACAATTTAACACTTGATTATACTTAACAAACCGTTACCATCATAATTTCAGAAAGTGATCAAAACCGAAAATATTAAATCTGAGTGCAATGATGATAATGTTACAAACTTTGACACCAGCCAGGAGTACAGTCCTGATGAGGAGTACCAACAGTATTACGAGGAGAACATCAAGTATGAAGATTCTGAAAGGCACATGGCCAATAAACACCGCTTTTCTATGCTAAAGCCATGGCAACGGAGGTCATTTGTTGCGGAACTTAGACAGGAGTATGTGGAATTGAGGGAAGATGAAGAATTGCTTATTAATACTTTGGAACAGATTATGAGGAGTGTGAAGCCACCTCCACCTCCAAGAGACTATTATATTATGAATGGGATTATGTTTGAGTGAGTAGAACAAAGTTATCTGTATTATACAGCTGTGTCCCACAATATAACAAACACTACTGAGCTCTGGAACACTATTGAGAAATATTCAAATACTAGCTGACCCGCTCAACTTTGCTTGCTTCACTTAAGAGAGAATGAGTCATAATTTCCCCGTTTTTGTAACATTTTTTACTGTTACTCTGCTCCTAATGGCTGTAGGGTGATAATATATAGCCTTCCTCGATAAATGGGCTATCAAACACTGCAAGATTTTTTCAAATGGCACCCGTAGTTCCTGAGATTAGCGCGTTCAAACAAACAACAAACTCTTCAGCTTTATAATATAAGTATAGATAAATTAGAAAAATCCTATAGGATTTTGCCTGAATCAGTAATCCAGTCTTTAACCTCATTAATAATTAATTAGATTAACTTATATACCTACGTATATAAGTTAATCTAATTACCTACGTATATAAGTTAATCATAGCCTACTGCAAAATAGCTGTAGTCTGAGAGCTGTGTCTTGTAAAAAATGTTGCATCTATTTGCCTATTACACATGCTTCACGATGTTTATTTAATATGTATAGACACATTATTGCATTAAGTATTTCAATACCATAGCATATCATGTTTATATCCAATATCATAAAAATATAAATTATATTGTATTGACACAGGTGTGTACTATGTGGGTCATTATCGGACACAATACCAGCTGCTCGACGGCACTATCAAGAGAAGCACGGGCAGAGGTACTTAGTGTGCTATGCTTGCGGTGTGGATTTTAGAAGGTAACTTCTTTTATTATCTACGTATGTTTAAAAGAGATCTAATATTGTTGATGTTGTATTTCTCTTAACCTTAATATCATTGAAACTGTTAGACATATTTATATCCCAGACCTTCCAAGTTCTCAGGTGGTCTTATTATGCCATAAGAAAATATATTCAATTAGGCTAAGATGATTTCTGTTCCTTGCTGTCTGAACATGACTTAGGAAGGAAGAAAAATACCTAGAGATATAATATATAATACCTAGGATATATGGTGACTATCAACTAACTTAAGTGTAAAACACCTTTCAAATATTTTTTAATGTCAAAAACTCGCTAGGCGTTAAAAGAAGACTACAAAATCGCTCAACTGAATGTTTTATAACCCATTGTTTATTGTTTTCAGTACAACAAACTTATACAAGCACGAGAAGCGTTGCGTGGCGCCCGACGCTACGGTCGTGTTGAAGGCGCGCGCCGCGTGTGTGGGCCGCAAGGGAAGGAGCCGACCGTTTCTCAGGCACTATGAACAGATCGACAAGGCAGACAAGGCCAGGTATAGAAATAATTATTAAATATTATATAACTACCTGTGTGTGGTATACATGACTGCTGATAACAGGTTCCAGCGGGCTTATCACGTATCTCAGTTGACAGCTAGTGTACGTCAAATTGATGGTCACTATAAAATACATTGCTGCTTTGATGTTACGTGTTAATCACTATATTCTAAGAGAGAAAACAATGTACAGCATAGTGGCTGTCAAATGTTTGACAACTGAGATACGTAATAGCCCCCCAGGTTCGACTCACAGGTTGGGAAAAGAACTACTGGATATTCAAAGTTGTATTACATTTTTGATGATTTTCTAAATAGTAACCCACATTTGGGTGCGTGCAATAAGTTCGTCCCCTATTACATGGGATTAACATTGGAAATGGCGAAAATTTATTTACCTATACTTACGCTGTTGAGTATAATATGTACATACAAATACTTAATCAGAAGAGGGCTTTAATTTTTTTGGACTATAATTTGGACTGCAATATCAAATGAATTATATATAAAAGTTTAGGATAATAAAAGACTTGTTTATATTAAATCAGTGTGTGTATCCAGTCGTTACAGGTTCCCGTGTCAGCTGTGCTCGGCGGTGTTCATGACGCGCAGTAACCTGCAGTCCCACGAGAACCTGCACCGCGGCGAGAGACCTTACCGCTGTCACGCGTGCCCTTGCGCTTACACCTCGTATTCTGCGCTCTCCGTATGTTTCTATTAAAGCATTATATGTCAACTAGCTGACCCGCGCAACTTCGCTTGCGTCCAATTAGAGAATGGGTGAAAATTTTCTCCGTTTCTGTAACATTTTTTACTGGTAACCTGCTCCTTTTGGTCGTAGCGAGATGATATATAGCCTATGTCCTTTCTCAGGTATCAAAATATCTCCATACCAAATTTCATGCAAATTGGTTCAGTAGTTTAGGCGTGATTGAGTAACAGACAGACAGACAGAGTTACTTTCGCATTTATAATATTAGTATGGATTAATATTAATAGCACCGCGTGGCATGTCTTGTGGGTTCGAATTCCATCCAAGATAAATATTTGAATGATTAGAAGCATCTGTTCTAAGCCTGGTTGTAAATTTATCTAAAATAATATCAGTTTGTTGGTTACTAAAGTACAAGATTTGCGTCGTTTGCATTTAGATTACCCATTTGACAGTTTTCCAAATATACCTATATATTTGTTAATTAACATAATACTTAACATGATTATTATATGTTACAGCGTCACACTAAGAAGCACACTGACATCCAGTTCATATGTGACCACTGCAGTCGATCATTTAAGATCAAAGCCGCGTTAGTTTCACATATGGACACACATAAACGTAAGTAAGACTGACATATAAAGTTGAGAATTTTTTATATTGTTGTTGCATGTGTTGGTGTCAACTAGATGATATCATATTATACTAGCTGACCCGCGCAATTTCGCTTGCGTCACATAAGAGAGAATGGGTGTAATTTTTCCCCGTTTTTGTTACATTTTTTGCTGGTACTCTGCTCCTGCTGGTCGTAGCGTGATGATATATAGCCTATAACCTTGCTCGATAAATGGGCTATCTAACACTGAAAGAATTTTTCAAATCGGACCAGTAGTTCCTGAGATTAGCGCGTTCAAACAAACAAACAAACAAACAAACTTTTCAGCTTTAAAATATTAGTATAGATTAGTATAGATGTGGATCTCATAATTAACCTCCCAACCGATGCTCGGCCACTTTCCTTCAACCCGGCTAACAGGACATTGTTGATAGTGTCCAAGTGTGTACATAATACACAGATACACTCTATTCTATCCGTATATAGTGTTCAGTGTGATACAACTTTTTGGACCGACTCGGGATTCGAACCCAAGATCTCTACACGGCAGAAGATGCGTACCTTATTGTCTGTTATACAAAGGCAGTCATTTTTAGTAAACTGCCTTATCAGAGCTAGTCAGATTTTTTCAAGAGACTTGAACGGTTTTTATAAATGTAACTATAATATATGTTGTGTTTGTTCCAGCGATGCGTAAACACGGTTGCAACGAATGTACTCGTAGATTCGCGCAGAAGTCAGCGCTAATGTTGCACGTGAACAGAGTACATCGCAATCTTCCACCGCCTTGTGCTTGCCAGATATGCCCTAAGAGGTAAAGACAAGAATATATCACTAACTTCTGCTCGCCACTTCTCCTTATCATGTGTTAAGCCGGTCTATAATACCTATGTGATTCTATGCTCCAAATTTCATCAAATTTAAAAAAAAAAAATTATGTTCAGTAGTTTTGGCGTGATTGAGTCTGATATATGAAAATAGTTTTAAAATTACTTTACTTTATCTTTCAGGTACCCTCGTATGTCGTTACTCAAAGCCCATATGAAAAGAGCACATGGAATGTCTATTATAACACGCAAGGTAAGTTAGTTATATTTCATAACACCCTTAAATTGGCCCTTTATTTATAGAGATGAGGTCTAATTCAAGTTTGATGTGTTCATACGCCATTCTTCTGATCCACTAATTGTTGTTTCGGGTCTGATTGTACTTTGTATCTGTTGTTTGTATTTCTAAAAGCCTCTGCGGCATAAAAGCAATTCCTAATGCGGGAGTTGTCTTTTAAATGCAAATAATACCGTTATTATAAATAACAGTAAAAACATGTATTTATTTCAGATGTTCTTCAAATCCTTACCAACGATGACGGAATCAGAAATAAAACAATCCAAAATAATACTAAAATCTGAGAACGACATTGACTACGAGCCGCCTTACGACCCAGAAGAGATGTTCAGGCTAAGTAACATCTATGAAAATACAGACACACCTGAAAAACAAGTCTATACAGACATACCGAATGAACAACTAAATAAAAGTGATTTAATAGAACATATGAAGATTACAGATTTTGTGCAGTTTGTACGAAAAGCGCCTGAGAATATGAGTAATGTGATTTATATAGAGAATGGAGAGATTGTGGACAGAATGGTGCGTTCTGATGATAATTTGATATTGGAAGTTGAGGACCCCTTGTTGGAATAATTGTACCAAATTTATATTTCTCTTTGGACCCGCCACTGCCCCCGGCCCTCAAGGCTCTAACGCTCAGAAGGGGGACGGTAAGTGCTTGTTCACGTTGGCCGCCAGGCGGGCGTTTGGCTCAAACTGGTTGATCTTACTTGACATCGCGAGTGGAGCGCGCCCGCCACCGCTAGTTCGACGTGAACACACACGAACATCTTCACGCGTTTGATATTGCCGCGAGCGCGCCACGCGGGCCGCGCGCGACACCGCTAGCTCGCCCGCTACTTAGACCGCGCGTAGGGTTTGTACGTGAACACTTGGGAACTACGCCATATGTTTGATATTTCGCGACCGCGCCCGCGAGTCAACGTGAATGAGCACTTACGCCCCCGTTGGAAACTTATGTTAAAGGGAAAGTGAGAAGAGTTAGGTTGTATAATTAATCTCGATGTTGTACATTTTGTTAGTGTACGTCAAAACACTTATGTATACGTACTGAAAATACTGTCGTATGAACTTCTTTTCTAAACTGAAGCAATTTTTTTTTGTTCATGAACTTGAAAGGCTATTGTTCCTATTTATCATATTTTATTTCAATTGGCTGCCGTCGGATGATTGAAACTGAAAACATTATATTTAAACAGCTAGTCTATAGCTAAAAAGTACAATTTTTGTTGTATTTCTAATGTATTGCTGTAAAACTTGTCTGTGTTGAGACGAGCTATGCGACTTGTAGACATTTTTTGTACTAAGACTGATCTATTTTAGTAATTAATTAAATAGTTAATTTATTCTAACATTTGATTGATTCTTACGTCCTTTTGTAAAGTGAATGTATAATGAAGTAAGACATTCTGTATTTCTGAAAAGATGTTGATTATTTATGAAGAATTATAATGTTGTTAATGAACTTTTGAGTTTTATATTGATTTTTAAATACTTTTTATGAGTTTGCTTTTATTTATTGTGATTGTAATATTAGTAGGTGTACCTACTATTTCAAAAGATCTTATTTATTCTAATACCATGATTATGTGTAACTTAATTTTGAAAAGAGATAGAGGAGACATACCTACTTTATAGTAGATATGTGATGTTGGAATTACTTGCAATGTAAGAAAGAAAACTATGATTTATTCAGATAGAGCAGGTATGGATTTTCCGTCGTCAGATAAGTTTAATTCAAGGAAGAATTTTGATAGGTACAGGTAATAAGGCGTAATAACGTATGGATCGTCAAATCATTATTCTTTGAGTACAGTCACCTGGTGACGGAAAATCGGCATTGTAAAGGCTCGTAGGTAGATAACCCAGTTACGAAATAAAAATACAAAATTTTAATACGAAAATGTGTTTTATTACGCACTTATTATTTCAACCAAATATGTTTACTCATCTATAGCATAATGCGTACAATCTTTAGAAAGACACCACGAACGTTTTTTTTTATAATGCATCATTACATACTAGGAAAATACAAAAATATTAAGCGGTTTCTTGGTAAACAACTACTCGGGATACCTTAAAAATATGCGAAATGTACACATACTTAATGAAATGCACCATTTTATAATACGCTGTTCATACATCTTGGTCATCAGTTAACACTCCAAGACCTTTATGTTTTTGGGCTTCTAATATTAATCTTACACTAATTATTATCTATTATGATCGTAATATTCTCAATTTTATATCATTATTGATGTTTTGGGACCACTGAGCGGATTTTTGTCAACTCATATAGTTTACGAGAGATGTAAAAAGATCGACATGACTATAATCGTAATGACGATGTGATCGGTCAGTGAAAATGCAATTACAATACAGTCAGTGACTGACAATTATGTTTCATTAGTAGTACGAAATATTAGAAGCCACAAAACAACACGGTAAAGTGAATGGGTGCATTGTTTTAGAGCTAGAAAGCGTTTTTTTTCTATTCTCGACAACAACAATCACTTCGACCAACAACCACAAAAACTAACATCAATTCTTATCTTCACTCCACGAATACTGATCATAGTGTTTTATCTTAACAATGGTCCAAAAATATCTAATAGCATCCCTAACAATCAAGTAGAAAAATACTTTTAATTACGCCTCACAGAAATCTAGCATCTTTTTTTAAATTTCCCTCTCACTATTATCAAGATATATTTTTTTAAATATTTTTTTCTGTTTCATGTCGAATTGCGTCAAAGAATACATTATTTTGTGGGTCTAAGAGTGTTAATCTATACTACTGTGACAATGTCGATAAGTTTCGTTTATCGTGTTGCATAATGTTCATGATGAAAATATTACGTCACTCTGTATAAAACTAAACATCTGACGATGCCGATAGATACGACTGGTTTTAAAGCATTTTTTATTTGTTAGAATTAGTCGTGTCTATCGACATTCGGTATTCCACAGTATCGATATATCTAGGTCTAGTCAAGTCTCTATTCAAATGTGAGTTACGATTCCTCGAACTTTAAAACAAATGAGACAGGTATTTTTGGGCGCTCGAGATATCGTAACTGACATTTTGTTTGAGGCCTAATAACTCTCCATATCACTAAAATTTTTAGTATCATAAATGTAGATATTTAAATATAACGCCACTGCCTTGTTAATATTAAATTAATTTTACAGTTAATGAGTTATTTTTTCATCTACAACATTTAGCATTAAACATAAAAGGCAGTTTGTATTTTTGCTATTGATATTTTTTGATTTTCATTAAACGAACGTAAGAATTTCGTATACAGTTTACTTTTAGATGGAACATGGGTATCTTTTCAATAGTGCCTATCAATGAGCATAATGAATTGAAGAACAATTATGAAAATGACTGATTAATGAATTTGGCTGTTAAAAACCGTGAATACGGATTTTTGAACACCCAAAAGACCCCTATTATCGAAGATACCCATGTAAGCTGTACTTCAAAATATATTATAACTTACAAGAGTTCAAAACACAGATAATGTCACAGATTGTATAAACCGATATTATAATCTACACATCACCATAGACCACACTCTGTCCGTCGTATTTTGTCTTTATACAAATGGGGTTTTTATCTATCCTCTACCATTCAGCCTCTTTATATTTTCATTGAACATTGTGCATCAAAATCTTAACATTAAACCCTAATGATAACAACACGATTACATTAAATAGACAATATTGTGAACTTTTAATGCATTATCGTTTGACCTTACTTTTACGCTGAATATGTTTTTTGAAAAGACGTATCTGTTAGAAAGATCTTGTTAGGCACAAGATGACGGTTGAAATACAGAACCTGCTTTTGTTAAGTTGGTTAAAACTGGACTTTTTATAGTAGGTTGCCATGCCAAACTTAAGAAAGTTGAAGGATATCCTTGAATTACACAATGAAAATAACTTAAGTACCTACCTACATACAATGTCAATTTTGAAAAATACTATACAATACATTGACAAATAAAATACGATAAAGTTCACAGCCAGTAAGAGTAGAATATTAAAACATCATTTGTTCTAAAAAGTTAGATACTTATTTGAAAAAATATAGACCTTTCCTAAGTTATTGTCATTTTGTAATTCAAGTGAGTGCATGGCAACAAATTTTGTGGTAATTAAATATAGTGGACATAAAATTAATGTTATTCGAAACTTTGAAATCATAATGCACTTCGGAACACTTCGTTTCAAGACTAACATACTCTTAACATTTGAATTGCGACTTTGTCTGCATACAGATAAGGCTGTTGATCCACGTGAGAATAGATTTCCGTAGTGCATCATGATTTTACAAGAATATAGAACATAGAAATTACATTCAGCTGTACTAAAACACCTAGCACACATATTAATATTAATTGTACAAAAAATATCGATACATTGATGTTTCGGATTGTTTAGTCTATTCGCAACTACAACTAACTTCACAAATACGTCTTTTGTCTATGATATTAGAATGTCCTCTTACATTCTAAAATCAAATCTGAAAATCTAATGTAGCCATCTAAATTATGTATTTTATTTGTAAAAATAAGTATGTGTTATTATAAAAGTTCTGTTTGGTAGAAATCGTAGTTACAGAAACTTTTAAATTATTATTTTTGATTACTCAACTTTAGGTCGTACTATGAGCAGCTAGTACGGCAAGATATATAGTACGGATTAGTGCGTTATTGAAAGACAGGGATGCAGCTATGTAGAATGTATAGCGTCATCTCTTTCTAATGACATAAGTAATGCTTAACCCTGCATAGTATGGGCAGTATATTTTAGTTTATTGCATTTTGTAGCGTTCCTATTGTGCTATTTGTTTAGTTTCTGCGACCATAGTTTCCAACCAAACAGTACTTTTAATGACAAAATCTTCTGCCAATCAAAACAGTTTTCTGATTTGATTAACAAAAGAATCTTCTCACGTTAAGATAGTTCTGGACATATTTAGTGATAACGATGTTATTTAGGCAGCCATGGAAAAACTACCAATGGTAGCTTTAGAATGGTCATTAAAATAAAACAAATAAATATTCGTAAAATAAAAAGTGACGAGTTCTTTACTATAGTTAAATCTACACCTACGATAAAACTGCTACCTATGTTTTCAAAGGAATATAAAGTAAGTTACTTTTAAACAGTAATTTGCACTAATTGGTCGATGAATAGACAGTGTGTCAAGCCAACTTTGGCGCAGTTTGTTCATATATAGGTTTTCTCTGCGACTGACAAAAATTATAAGCAATGAAAAAGTGTAATGAGCGATTTCATTTGACATAAACATAATCACAGTTTTTTACAACCAGGTGTAGAAAGTAATATAGTATAAAATACGCGTCATTTTTATTAAACGATATTTTCTGTATAAATAAAATTTTTAAATAAAATAAGAATGTACTTATACATAAAGTACATTATAAATAAAATTTTCCAATAAATCTGTCCAGAAACATATATATTTCGTACGAACGAGCGTTCACTTAGAATTTGTATTATATTAATGTATTATACAGAGTATACACTAGTGGCAGTTATCAACGCTCTTGATATTCAACTGGTAGTTTAAAAACTCACTAAATTTGATTTAATTTAAGATTACCAACTTTATAATTTTACAAAAAAAATGTCGCGTCATTAATGGCAACACATTCTATTTTTTTCATGATGGTAACAAAAGTTTTTAGGGCCTAAACACATTGGTAACGTTAGTTTAAAAATAGCTGCATACAGAAGAAAAGTGTTATTCAGCTTTTTTTCATATTCGCGATAAGAAAAAGTTGGCTATTTAATTAATAATTATAACAAGTTTTGTTAGGCCAGTTAGTTTATTCAGTTTTGTTCTTCTTCAAGTTCAAGTGTATCTCATATTAAACCGTGTTAGTGAGCTTTTAAACTGAATGCGACGGCAAGTCATTGCGTACATACATACAAAAATTACTCCAATACAACACTATTTGAAGTCGGACGTCAGATTATCGATATATAACGATTATTCGGGAAATTATCAGTGCGTATGACTCTTCGATCCATCCACAGACATCGTATGTAATCCAAGCTCATGCAATTTCTTACAATGATATACTTTATACAATTATAAATGAAGTACCATGGATTAAGATAAAATATACGGGTACATGTAGATATCTAATTCATTACATTTTAAATGGAAACAATAAATGAATAATAAAACTGTCCGATAGCTAACTCGCCACTTTCATATAAAATGAGCTCAGAACTCACATTCCCGGCTATCAACTAAACACAAACAAAAAATATAATTTGGAAAAAACAAATTCCGTTGAATATCCAAAGATAAAATACGAGGAATAGTCGAAAAATTGTCACAATTATAAACTAAAAATCACTAAATCAGGCGCAAAATAAAAATAAAATGGAAATCATCTTCCCACAACACATTACAGTTTCGACTAGGTTCCTCACAAAAAAAAAACAAAATAAAAAGCAAATTGTACAGCTGAAATCATTAGGAACATACAACTGACGTTATCTGAGCAACTTCTTGAAAGAATACGTTCAAGAAATTCAAAAATTTCTATTACTAACATACTTATCACAGGTTAAAAGGGACAAGAGAAAGTATTAGTGTTCTCTCAGTACAGTACATACGTAGCTACATAATATAAAAACTAAGACAACTCACGACGCGACCGCCGCGCCCCCCTCCCCCCTCCGAGCGCGGCGGCGAACTAATCGTTTTAAAAATTAATAATAAATTCTAAGCCCATAGCCCCTTACGTGGGGCGGTTGAGATCGATTACTTACATTTATAACAATATAACATTACGTTGACTGGCGGTGCCGAAGCGCTGAAGCCGATTAAAGTAAAAGAGCACATAAGGCGATATCCTCCTCGTGCGGAGTGTGCGGGACTGTGTGTGGGACTGTGTCACTGTCCGCCGTAGTCCGCCACTGTCCGTCACAGTCCGTCATAGTCCGCCACAGTCCATATAGTCCGCGCCGCGCGCTCCGCCGGACCTCCCAATAGTAATTAGTTAATGTCACAAAAATAATATGTTGTCCGGCGCGAGCGAGCGGCGCGGCGGCGCGGTGTAGCTGTGACGTCACACGAGCTGTGACGTCACGAGAGACTGTGACGTCATGCGAGACTGTGTCGTGACGCGGGGCTGGTGGGAGGCGAGCGCGAGACTCGCCGGACACGTCATCACGAAGGCTCGAGCTCGCGGCGGGGGTTCATCGTCGCCGGCCGGTTAGGGCCCGGGGATGGCCGAAAAGGAACACTCGTGGTGCATATTATCAGGTGTTTGTGGGTAATTGACGCTTCGTTGAGTGAATGTCGCGGGGCGTGGCTCCGACCACCAATCGTATCACAACAGCACTGTAGTCCAGTCAGGCCAGGCCTGGTCACTGCGGGGTCGGCGCGCGGCCCGCCGGGGCCTGACCGCGCGCCTAGTCCCACCCGTTCTCCTTCACCATGTGAGCCAGTTCTATTATGAACTTGCCCTCTTTGTATTTCTGACTTGATTCGAACGCGTGCTCCTGGAACAACACAAACATACACATTTCAATAAGTGATATTACACCAAAGAGGTGCCGAGACACGTCTCAAAGTGCTAAACGAAAGGGTGACTTAAATAGAAGTCAAGGCGGGAATGTCTTTGTCCAAAACTAGATACAAAGGGAGCAAGTATTAACATTTCTATATGGTTAAAGAAACTTGAAAAACATAATATGGACATATTATTTATTCTGTGCAAAAAGTAAGGGTGTCTCTGGCTTCAAAAAAGTGTTAAAAAAAGCTCAAGTTTAATTTGACTAGCACGTGCCATTTGAAAGAATAAATAAAGTTATCTTACACTAAAGGTAAAAGGGTGAGTTGATGTCTATTGAAATAAATCTCGCCGTTTGGACGTCAATGGTAATGCAAATTTTATAGCGACCAGTTTGAGGAACAAATACGTTGGGTAGAGGGGTACAAAAAGTTGCTTCCAGAATTTTTTATTGAATTAATTCCCTTGGTCCAACATAATATAAGTATTGCAATTTTTTTAACGACAAGTAAATGGTTTTCTAGTCGACATAATAAGATCTACATTAAGCGTCTGACCGACTGACGGACAGTAAAACATCGGAACCTATTGAGTTAGAGACTTTTGAAACGTGCTATTTCTTTACTACTAACCAAATATATAACACAAAACTTTCGCACTTCAAATAAATAAGACTATCTATCAAAAAGGCCTTTATCCCATGGGGGTAGGTCTCTACCTACGACAAGACTTAAGAACATCACTTCGTACGATCCCTACAAACCCTTTTTTTTTTCGTCCGGAAAACCCGCCGGGTTAATACCTGCTTCATTCACATCCACACATCTTGTCATACAAGACAACCAGACACGGGTACTACGTCGTAAAATCCGATAATCTTGTCTAAGAAGTTATCAAACATACAAGCAAATGACGTCATAGTCTCCATCGTACGATATGGTCTAACACTACGGTTATAGGAAGGTCGCTACTATCAGCGGTCACGAAGGGTCATTTGACGTTAATTGATATCGCTATCAGTGGGTCATAGGCTTAGACCCTTGATGGTAGTTTTACTTTTGTTAATCGCGTCATTAGAAAATACACTTTGACTGCCTATATAACGCGTCAGTATGTGGCTGTTGCGCAATATCGGGTTTGTTTCCCGCGCCTGAATAAACAAACATTCTCGTCGTTTTTCTTGAGAATTTCTTATGCCCGGTTTCTGGGTACTACATTTCATAAACTACCGCTAAATGTACCTCAGAAACCGGGGGTCAGTGATTGACCGGGATAACAAAGTTAAAGTCACCCTGATATTCGGCGACTTTTGCTAGTTGCATTGAAACCGGCCACTAAGTGGGAGATTATTTGTAGGGTCCAAGATTCGAATCCAAGACTTTTGCGCGAAAGTCATACGCTATTGACGCGCCATACATGCAGTGAAGGGACTATAAAGCTTTAGAACTATATGAAAATAAACACTTGTTGAATCAGAATAGTAAGCTATAAGTAAATACCTAAACCACAATCGTCTTTTTACGAACAAAACTACGTGCATCAGTTAGTATAACAGAAATATTTCAAACGTTCATGTGACACTATGAAGGTAATATTTGAGAATTGGATAAACAGTATGAATATTGGCTGAATGAGACAAATTGCTATTGCATCAACGGTTTGCCTTGAAAATATCAACATTGACCGCTTCTAGAGAATTCTTTACTAATGTACTGCAGACACATCGCGTTAACGTATTGGTATTTATTATGTTATACAGAAGATTATGAGTGTTCTAGATTATTATAGAAAAAGCTAAGACATCTAGGCTTGCCTAGAAAACTGCACTACTGCTTTTTCTATCAAGATAGACTTAACTGTTTTTTTATCATTTTTATCTTTAAACAAGGGTTTTTTTTAACCCATTACTGTCCCACTGCAGGGCAAAGATCTCCGCCCAAACGAGGGAGGAGTAAGAGTCCACCACGCTGGCCATGGAGCAGATATTAACAAATATAATAAAGACATAGGACGGCAGAAACTTTAAGAAGGCTAATCCTACTACCTTATCGGACATATAAATCTGTATTCACGATCTGCTTTGATCTTTTGTAATATTTTATTACTTTGCATGCCGTGGCAGCCTTTAATTGAGGCAACACCTAGTTTAAGTTTTTATGAATGTATCGTATTATGCATGCTTCCTGGTGTATGCCTTGTTGGTTGTCCTAAATAAATAAATAAATAAATAAATAAATAGCTAGGAAGAGAGCGAGAAAGATAGAAAAGGTGGTAAATAAGGGTGTCACTAACATATTTCCAGCCGAGCATGGTCTTGCAGCACTCGCAATATATGTCTGCGACGGCGTGCAGCCCCGTCAGCAGCACGCGCTCCTCCGCCGGACCGCAACCCACGTTCACACTGAAATAACAAACATACACACGTTATTGATGGGCATAACAAATAAATATAGCAAGTTGCACTCAGTCGGTCGGCAAACGACCTGCGGTCATTCTATAGAAGGGAGGCCGCATAGTGGTATTTGAACTGAGCGTCTCCGTGCTTCGGAGGGCAAGTAAAAAGTTCGTCCCGGTTGTTGTCAATTAAAAAATAACACCTCTTGGGTTCTTGCGTTATTATTGACTGTACAAATAAAATGAGGGAAGGTAGATAGATAATCTGTAGTACATTTGTGAAGTTGTGTAATATGTAGGTTTAAAGCTGTATGAGTTTGGCTAACCTTTTTTTTTTTTTTTTTTTTTTTTTTTTTTTTTTTTTTTCGTCAGGAAAATGCATTACTGCATGTCCCGCCCCAGGGAGGAAAGCGGGGGTCTGTCGGGCTCTCCCGCCGGCAAGGCGTTCCGGCTGACTTGGGCATACCGACTAAAAACCTGACGGTGTTCCTTCTGCGGTCACCATAACGTGGCCAGGACGCGGTACCTCCGATCGGATACTCCGCGTCCCAGCCGGTGACGGCTCGCTTTGTATGCGGGCCCTACTTCGAGCTTCGAGCGGGGGCAGGCACGAGGATTGCCCCCCCCTAGCTCTCCACTTCAAGGGGGTGTGCCAGGAACACACAGCGCACTCCCCACCTCTCGGACCTGTTCCCTGTCCAGGCGACGGAGCGTTCCGCCTCCGCCGCCCACAGGTCCGCGTCACGGGGGCCGGAGATCATCCCGGCGCCTACGACGCCCAGTGCGTCTTGCGCGGGAAGGGAGGGGAGCGTTGATTTCCCGCTCCCGTTCCGCCGCCTCTTTTGCGGATATAACTTCCTCGCAGAACGAGGCGACGGCCGACCACGCTGCCTCGCTCCCGACCATGGACAGAACCACGGCCGAGAACGAGAGGTCGCTCCCGACTACCCCGGTCAATTGACGGCGCTGCGACGACCACGCCTGGCAGTGTGCCAGCGTATGCAGCGCCGTGTCGGGGCAGTCACCACAATGGTGGCACCTGGGCGTCTGCTCACGGCCTATGCGACACAGGTACTTGCCGAAACAACCGTGTCCGGTCAAGACCTGCGTCAGCCGATAAGTGAGCGCGCCGTGCCCTCTCTCCAGCCACTCCGTGACCGCCGGCCGCACGGCCTCGATGGTAACGAGGCCGGCGCTGGGGTTCTCCAGTCGCCGCTTCCACGCCGCCAGGACATCTTGGCGGAGCTCTGCTCTCCGCGCCTCCACTTCTTGAGGCGCTGGCAGTGATCCTCCGCCTTTGGCCTCCTCGCGCCATGTATAGAGTGACGCGAGGGCCTTCGCGTCCAGGTCCCACGGCGGCGTTCCGGCCAGTAGGCACGCCGCTTCGAATGAGATCGTGCGGTAGCCTCTCACGGCCCTGACGGCCATCACGCGCTGCGGACGTCGCAGCGCGGCGATGTTTTTGGCCGACAGGGCATTGGCCCAAATGGGTGAGCCATATAGGGCCATTGACCGCACGATCCCGGCGTACAGCCGTCGACAAGTGTTGTTTGGCCCCCCGAGGTTCGGCAGCAGGCGTGAAAGAGCGCCCGCCGCACCTACGAGTCTGGGGGCCAGCCGACTGAAATGGGCTGTGAAGTCCCATCGGCCGTCGAGAGTTAGACCAAGGTACTTCATCGACGATGCAATGCCGATGTGGACTCCGCCTACGATGATGCTGGATCCTGGAGGCGGGCGGCGTCGGGGCCCATGGAAAAATAGGGCCTCCGACTTTTCAAGTGCCACCTCCAGACCCAGCCGCCGGATGCGAGCGACGACCTGTGCGACCCCAGCTGTGGCCAGCACCTCCGCGTCGCGGTGCGTCTTCCCCCGGGCTGTAACCAGTGTGTCGTCGGCATAGCAGAATATACCGACGCCCGGCGGGAGCGCACCGCGCAGAACGTAATTATAACCAATGTTCCACAGGAGAGGGCCTAGAACCGACCCCTGTGGAACCCCACAACACACCACTTGGCGTGACCAGCCATTTTGACCCGGGTAGATAATCGATCTTTCCTCCAAATAAGCCCCGATGATACGGCGGAGGTAGGGTGGCACTCGGTGATATTCGAGTGCCACTCGTATGCTGTTCCAGGGGAGGGTGTTGAAGGCGTTGGCGATGTCGAGTGACACCGCCAAGACGACCTCTCCCTGGGCTACTGCGTCCTCCGCCAGGGCCCTAACGCGCGCGATCGCGTCAATCGTGGAGCGCCCTTTGCGGAACCCGAATTGTTGGTCCGCTAGGTCCGGCCCTACACAACTTAGGTGCGTGACGAGGCGGTCTGCAAGTATGCGCTCGAAGAGCTTGCCCACCTCGTCTAGCAACACAATGGGCCGGTACGCGGACGGCGAGTCCGCGGGGCGCCCCTCCTTCTTCAACAGGACGAGCTTCCCGGTCTTCCAGAGCGCCGGGAACTCGCCCCTTTCTATGCACGCGTTAAAGAGCCCTAACAGTCGGGGCTCGAGGGCCTCGCGAGCCAGGACCCACGCTCGGCCAGGAATGCCGTCGGGCCCTGGGGCGGTGTTCTTTGCCGCGAGGCGTTGCACCGCCACCCTCAGGTCTACCCGGGTCACCGGGGGAATTTCTTCCTCCTCCTCCTCTATCGTCGTCGTCGGCGTCTCGCCCGGCGGAGCCATTGGCGGCGGGATGTGTGCCGCCCTGGAAGGAAACAGAGCGGACACCACGTTCTCGACCACCTGGGGCTGGAGACTCTGGGTTAGCGGGGGGGCCCATGGGCGAAGTTTGCCCCTGACCCAACGATATGGGCGCCCCCATGGATCAATGTTTAACGTCTCCAGGAGAGTGCCCCAGGCGGCGGTTTTGGCCCTGCCGATTTCAGTTGACAGGGCCTTCTTCGCCGCTCTGTACCTCTCGTACAGCTCCGCCTCTTGTGACTCCGCGTCTGGGGGTCGGCGATGCCTCCTGCGGAAGCGCTGGTAGCGGCGGCGAGCCGCTGTACAATTTTGGCGCATTTGCGCGATTTCCGCCGACCACCAATAAACCTTCCGCCGTCCGGGACAGAACCGGACGCGGGGCATCGCTACATCACAGACGCGGGTCATGTCTGCCCGGAGCCTGTCCGCTTCCGCCTCCACGTTGGTGGGCTGTTCTCCCGACGCCTGCGAAGTCCAGGCGTCAACGATGGAGGCTTCTATAAATAAATCTTTATCGAGGCGCTTCAGGGACCAGCGCGGTCCTACTTCAACCGGGGTTTCCTGGGTATGCAAGGCCCTCGAGGTGACCGGGGAGATGCTGAACCTAATGTACTTGTGGTCAGATAGTGTCTCAACCCCCTCGAGGACCCTCCAGGACTGGACACGAGACGCAAGTGCGGGGCTGGCGAATGTGAGGTCGACTATGGACCCACCCCGCCAGCGCACGCACGTGTGCACGGCACCCCGGTTCAGGACAACAAGACCCGTGGCCGCCAACCAATCTTCCACTTCCTCGCCCCGCGCGTCCGTAGACGGGGAACCCCAAGCCGTGGATTTGGCATCCTAACCTAACTAAATGTCATTGCCAAAAATATAAATAGAATATCATCCTGGAGAAGTAATTCTAAATATATATTTACGATGTCGTAACATACGCCAACGTGTGAATGAAAATAACAATAAATAATTATAAATATGAACTTTAAAGCTAAATTAGACTAAAATATTTATGTTTCTAGAAATAGGCACAGACAAAAATTTAATTTTTAGAACATAAACAATTCTTATTTATTTTTTAAATACCTACACTGGCCTAAAATGACCGTATAACCTAGAATTTGTATGCGAATATTTATCAAAGAATTCTTAACATGACCATGGCTGATCAAACACATTGCATTTCACACAATTGGAAGGAAAAGAAAAAGATAGCAATACAGGTGAAGGTCGTATTGAATATTTCAAATGGGAAAATAGCAAAGGTTGCAATGTGCATCGTGTTTCAAATTCCAACCGGTTCTGTAGCCAAAAGATAATACGATTTCGTTCTGCTGTAATACTTTTTAGCTGTTTTAGAATCAAAATTTACTATCTATTTAAATTTATCTATTAAATTACATTTAAAATTGGTTTTGACGAAAGCGCAATTTGTTCCTAAAAAGTAGAGACACATACAAATGTTTGTTCTAAGTTTAGTACATCTTACTTGCATGGGGCTACGTGTAGGTACTAAGTTTTTATCTTTTTGAACAAAAATATAAAACGTAGCTCTCAATATTATCTTATTAAGAACGTTAGTTTCGATGGAAAAGGCATCGTTATCAAGAAACTGTTAGTCTATCTAAAACCTTAAAACTAAGTGATTCAAAAGTATACATAAATAATGCAAATATGAGTAGTGTTGAAATTCTAGCCGTGAGCCACTCGCATGTATGAAATATGTATGAACGAAGTGGTACAAAGTAGCAAGGTATATTCAATATATTGTGACGTACTATGCTTTTTAGAATAGAAGAAGATCTTATCACTGCTCTAGCAGGCGCTATACAAATATATTATGCGAAATTATATATTACACATTTACTAGGAAAACACATTTGTTAGTCTTTAGATGAACTCGTTAGTTAAAAAAAACATGTGAGGCTATGTCTGCTCAGACTGTTTAAAAAAAATATTGGTCGCAGAATTTTTGAGTCTTAAATATTTGTTCGCCGATACCATTGCGTCGTGTCGGGAGGTCGTGGGTTCGATATCCACACGGAACAATTATTTGTGCTATCCACAAATAATTGTTTCGGGTCTGGTTGTACTTTGTGTCCGTTGTTTGTAAAAGTCACCGCGACACAAGAGCAATTCTTAGTGCGGGAGATGTTTTATTTAACAAAAGAAAAATAATCGAAGTATGAATACTCACACTGAATTGAAGAGGTACGCGCGCCCCTGGCTGCCCTGGAACGACTGTAAAACAAACAACATTTCTATTAATATCATTTACAAAAACCTATATTTCAATATCACACCTGCATTTAGCATTTAGGTACAGGGCAACAAGAACCTCAAAATCCTTGACCTAACTGTTCTGACTTTAGGGTCCTCGCGGCTGTTACATGGATCCTTCTAGCCAAGGCCTGATGTTAAGGTTACATTGTAGTTAACCACCAGTTAAGCAAGCTGCTTAACTCAAAGGTCACCTACCTCCAGAAGAATAACGTACTAACTACTTATAGTTTTAATCAATTGCAATAAGCATCATTTCATAAAATGTAAAAAACAAACAGGTTAGTTTTCAAGAATAGTCAGAGCTTTTAAATAACAGTTTTACAAGCAAGACTGTAGCTTAATTAAAAAGTTATATTATAAAGCGTAGTCTGAGTTTTCTTAAGACAAAAGAGTAATTTAAATTACAAAATAAATTCTTGTGAGAGCTAAATGGATGAAAGCTGTTTAGTTCAAAGCAGTTGTCTGTTGCACGGCTGATGGAAGAAAAACTATTTTTAAATATGGTACTGGTGAAATTACTTTATTAAAATAGAAAATAAAGTATCTATTAATTACATCAAAAGCATTAAAAGATACTGTATCAAAAGAGAGGGATTTTACACAAACATTATGTGTTCAAGTTGTATCTCAAATCAGAGTATTGACACTAGTTTTTAAATCTAAACACCTTTGCGAGAGTCTGTCAGATAGTATGGAAGTTTTCAGTTTAATAAACATTCAAATAGAAGTACGTATTCTGTAAAATATCACACTAAAGGCAAAAATTACGACATCAAAGTGAATTCATATCAAAACTCACAATGACTGAGTACTGGCTCTAAACAACAAAGCACACGGCATAGTGAAGATTAAAACGTGCGAAATGGAGTGCGTTGTGCTAATTAATAGGCTCTTTCATTTACTAGGTCACAAAGCACTTCGTAAAAATTACGATTAATTGCTCACTACGCGCTATCAATTCTCGTGAACAAGTCATGAACTGTTAGGCTTAAAGGCGCCGGACCTGTCGCCCAGTGGTATCCGTTGTGCTTACAAAAGCAATTTATATATATCGTGCTATGGACACATTTTGTATGAAAAAGTGATCATAATATAACCATAGGTTAAGTTAGCAAGCGTTGAGTATTGTAAGTGTAAATCTAGGAGTAGCAGTCAAAGAGAAAAGCTATGTCAAATCAGTTCCCATGGAAAATGATTAATTGCTTGAAGAAAGTGTGAAAAAATCCTCATTAAAAAACTTTCTGGAACAAGTATATGTAGAAGCAGTTGAACTGTGTGTGAAAGTTAAAGAAGCTATATTTTATAAGAGCAAGGTAGTGAATGATGGAAGCTACATATGTATGTTAAACTTCATAGTTCTTATTAAGGTTAAGCAGACGATATGATGAATAAAAAGGTATTTGAAGACCACACTGTAGCGGTGGCTAGTGATCAAGTGTTTTGTAAAGGGTAGAATATTGCTTTTCCACCAGGGACGTGCGAGGAAGCAAGGCCAATATGATAACTTAATTTGATTAGCACGGCAGCACATATGGCAATGTTACCCCGTACAGTTCTGGTGAAAAAGCAGTCTTGGGTCCTTATAAATAGACTAATATCATCTTGGAAACACGTTTTTAAGCATACTACTAACTATTTAAGGTTGACGAATGGTTTTTAAGAACCATGCTTCCAGGTTACCGTGCCTTAGACCAGATAGTTTAGCTTAGGTAGTAGGCATGTTGGTATATTTACCTTAGATATAAGCTCGTCATGGCTGGCCAAGTGCGCGCGGCAGTGTATACAGCTGTAGGTGCGGTGCGCCGGCGGCAAATACGCCTGGAAGGTCTTGACGGG
This sequence comes from Anticarsia gemmatalis, assembly GCF_050436995.1. NCBI lineage: Eukaryota > Metazoa > Arthropoda > Insecta > Lepidoptera > Erebidae > Anticarsia > Anticarsia gemmatalis. Next base: position 10,417,814 of record NC_134757.1, on the reverse strand, counting down.
CGTGCGCGCGGCCGTGGCGCCCCCGCCCTCGCCTGCCACCCCGCCACGGTTAGTCACCCCGTCACGCATGAGTGCCTGCTAGCTACCAACATACACCGCCGTCAAGCACCCATTGCTGGCGGACGCCCTAAGTGCACTCGCACACCACATCGGGATCATACTCTTCAGGGTACCAAATGATTCAGCTTTAGGGTAGTCAGAAGAATGAGCGAGGATAGGCAAGGATTACCCATCTTGGAAAACACTACCACATTCTTCTTTTTTAGTATTTGCTTGGTCTATTTAAGTTGAAAAATCTGATGTAATATTCAGAGGTAGAAAATCTGATCTAGTTGTGGATTGTTTTCGATTACTTTTGGAAACTCTTTTTATGTAAAGCGCTCTCGACTCGTAACTGCACTGACGTCAGAAATAAAACGAAGGGCTTCCAGGAATACTGCAAACTTTTTCAATATCTCTGAGGCAATATTTAGTTTAGCATCAGTAGATTTCACAATTATCTCGAAACTGTAGCTTTTAGACATATTCTATCAAAAGTTTATAACATTTAATAGTGAATTCTCGAAAATACCGAGATAGAAAATCAGAATTTATGATGTAAGGTAGAATTGTCTCGGAGCCAGCAACGAAATGATTGAATCAGGAGTGAAATTCAAGTGCATTTTGTCCATTGCGAGAGAGAAAAGTAAATTCAATTTGTGAATAGAAAGTGTGGAAGTCTGTCAATTGAGATTACGAAGATTTGTGCAATTATGGTAAATCGAGACATTAGGGCTAAGATTATTATAGTAATTGGTTGTGAAACTGCGGTAGTTTGAATGGAGAAATGATGCAGCTACGGATTCTAAATTAAGGTGACATTTTGCCAGAGTTTTGTCATATACTTTAATGCTTGTTAGTACCGCTTTCGTTAAAAATTTGGTTGATTTATAAATTGAAAGTGTCAAAACGGGAAAGTTCTTGGCAACTTGGCATCAAATATAACTCCAGGGGGTCAATGGTATCGAACGGTCACAAACGCAAAGAGATGCGCTGAAATGTAATTTTTGTCACCATTTTCGCTCTTTGGAATCCATCCAAAAATATATTAGGTGTCGTAAAGCAAAAACTGCAATTTATTAAACAAATGTCTTCGGTTTCTCCACAGAATTTGAGAATATTTGCTTTACTAAGGGACTGTAAAGAAAATTACCCATAAAGTTGAATCATTGGTTTTAATATAAGGTGGTGATTTAATCTCGATGTCGTGTGTTGATATAGTGCGCGTAGGGCGTGAGAATAACGGCACTCATGGGACAGTAAGTAAATACAATGACATATAATACATAGGAACAATTTGTACGTATATAGCTCTAGTACATTAGGTAATATGTTACGTGGAAGCCAACCGTCGCGTTGCGTCTTATTTATAAATAATATTTGACGTCTACGGAGAATAGTAAACAAGTAGTTTCTTTGCGTATGTCAATTCAACTATTTTTATCGCGGACCAAAAATAATACGAATGTTTTCGTTACTTTTTGTATTTAAAAGTAGTACTCCATGTGGAATAAGGATATCATGATGTTATGGAGGTAAGTTTATCAGTTGTCTGGTTACATTATAGGTCGGACCTAGTACTGATTCTGCTCAGTTTGGAATCACAAAAGTGTGAGTGAGTTGTCCAAATATATTTATCTTTATATTTTAAAGCGACTTTGTTAAACTTTCGTATTCATATTAGCCGAAACGTCAAGAAAGCCAAGGTAAAATGCATGTTGCACTTATTTCCGAATAAAGATAATAATACTATATTTTGTCAATTATACCATAACTCTTTATATTTGAAACAGACAGCCATTAATTCGTTTTATTAATGTAGAAGTCTGTACAGTTAATGAAATTATAACAAGACTATTATTTCGAATTCAATTTGCAACTCAACGATGATTGGCTTCTTAAGGGATCTGCATAATTTAGCATAGTCGTATTATAATGCGATTAGACCTGAAGCATGTTACAATTTTCATAAGTTAAAAGACTATGACATATTAATAATAATGTATTAATGGGTAAAGTACACGAGTAAAGTAAGACTTTAAATTAATGCTTTATTCCGTTGTCTTGTCGTAAGTAGAGTATATTTCTGAATAAAAAAAGTGGTAGCTTGCTTCAGGTCTTTAAGACTAGCGTATTAATTAGAATGGTTTATATTTTGGCAAAAAGGAACTGTAATATAAGTAGCTTTAGGAATAAATTAGAAAATGTCGAAATACATGACAGATAATACGAGGCCATTAATACCTCCAAACCATACAAAGTCTTGTTCACCAATTTATTATTATGCAAGAGGTGGTTCATTTAAACCTTTGTAATATATCTGGTGGAAAGAACATAAAAAGCAACCCCAAATTAAAATTTTGTCAGCCTTCATGAAGCTATCTGTCATGTATTTCTATTACTAGACTGTACTGTATTATTTCGAGCATTTTAAAGGTCCATGGTTTTCCCACGTGTGGGGTGTTAAAATTACGTTGTGTTGTGTACAGACCTGCCTGGCGCGAGCAGCAAGCGCTCGCCGCCCACATCAGCCGCGCGGACCGTCGGTCACCTGCCGCGCGCGCTCTTGCTCCGCGCCGCGCGCTCACACTTGGCACCCGCCACCCTCTGTCAACAACAGAAAATAAAAACTTAGTTTATGGTACAAACTAGCTGAAATGTCAAGAAAAAAATGCGGTATATACGCTGATTATCCCTGTGTTATTATAAGTAAACATTCTTATTTCATTACATGAGTAATGACTGCTGATGTAACAGAAGACAAAATAAATTACTGGTGGCTAGCCCCATACAGTCAGGGTAAAATCCCATTATTATTGGGTGAAAACCCTACTTGATGTTTTTTCCTGTTTAATCTTTAGAATGACTTTACCTTATGTAAAAGTTTCTACAGAATAGAGACGTAAATATTCTTTGTTTACGGGAAACAATCTTTAAAAATTCTGTACCGTTTTCCGTTATCCCGGATTAACATATAATGTTATTTTATCCCGGAAAACCGTCAGGAAAAATCTTTCATTTTTTTCCTGAAAATTAATCTTTTTAATGTTGCCAGTTTATAAAATATAGAATTTCATAAATATTTACAAAAATAGCAATGGCCAATGATGTGAAAAATGACAAGTACGACATAGACACTCACATATTAAAGTTAAAAAAATACACAGAAAAGAAAGTTATTTGAAAATTGAGCATACGATAACAAATAAAAATTCGCAAAGAAAACTTGACTACAGAATGAAATGAGGCATGAAAGTAACTAGTTGAACTGTTCAAGTAGTTGCATTGTTAAGGTATCGGTATTGTGCTAGGTATTGCGCCGGCACACAAAAGGCGATTAAAGGATTAGGCACATCATTGCAACGCAGAACTTTGCCTGCAATACCTTTGTAAGCTGAAGAAAGCCTTCGGGAATTGTTATTTCAGGAGTTTTACGCTTATAAGATAATCTGCTGGACCAATTTGGCTGAAATTTGATAAAATATAATGTGACGTGGTGTAGTCGTAGGTACGCGTGGAGATAAGTTGAAATACTATTTGGCTGCATTTGAAGTAAACCAATTTGTTTTCATTCATAAAATCTCAAGAAGAATAGCACAAAATTCTGATTTTCTTCAAAGAAACTAGCGAGAGTTTAAAAAAAAACTCAGGTATAGCAGAAGCTGGCAGCAATTAAAAAATATATAAATTTGACAGGTGTCATTTTCAAACTCCCGCCATTTTGTTCCGACTTCCAGTGTTGTTCGATACATAAATTGCAGTGCTATTGCACACTGGCAAGGCGCCAACGCATTTAAATAGCTTTCCATATTTGTAATTGCGTTTGCTTATTAGCTATGATGCTAAATAAATGCAAATCCGTGTTGAAAACTCAGCACTGAACATTAGTATGAAGCTAATTACTGTACGAAATATTTTGTTTTTTATTTAATTCAGAATTAAATCGAGGAAGCTAATTTTTTGAACTAAATACTAGTATTTGGTAAACTGTACATTTAATATACCTATACAAGGAACTGAAAAATATGTGAATATATTTAGTTTAATTTTCTAAAATACAAAAATATATCTTAATTAAAATCTGTTTTAATGCAAGCAATATTTCTTCCCTCCACGGATTTATAAAATACGTGTGTTTCATATATGTGTTGTTATGTACGTAGGAAAAGAAAAATAATCAAAATCGTATTTATACGTGAACTTATTTAGAAAAGATCCAAAATCCTACCTAATACCCATTATGCCGAAACGAAATAAAACAAAACAAGATAAAATCTCTTATAATTAATGATTGTAACAACAAAATAATTGTAAGTCATAGTTTCTTACAAGCCCACGTTCAGTTCAACGAAACGGCGCAACAATTAATTATGAACACAATCACGTGGACGAATGAACTGGGAATACGAATCACTGTTACTATTGTAATCTACCATTATTATGCATCTCTTTCTAATATATCACTTAAGACAAGAACAGAATATTTATGCTAAGGATCCGATCGCGCATCCCAATTTTCCATAGGATAAATAAAGTTGATTTATTTCAAAAGTCTTCAGTCCGTACATGGTCCGATAACTTTATTTCGGTTGTTAATTTCATAAATTATTATTTGACTGATGTATGCATGAAGTGTAGAGCTCAAAGTTATTAGTTTAAATACATAAAAATAACTATCTGACTTTGCTCTCTACCTAAAAAAGACGTGATTTTAGGTATGTTTGTATGTTTAAAAATTCCCGCACCAAAAATCTTTATGCTGCCGGGAACTAAAACAGTTTCCAAGAAAAGCCAGACCCGTAACAGCTGATTGTGAATCACATAAATATTTGTTTCTTGTTTGAATCGAACCTTACAATCCTTGCGTAGTGTATTTAGAAAATCTAAATACTTAAGTGTTAGTAAATACTTAATTTACTTAACACCTAGTCACCTACCCTATATCCTATACAACATTATTTTGCAAAAAAAATAGGCACTTATTCTAGCAGAGGAGACAGTAACTATGACGTTACAAATGTCAATCGTGACGTCATACTTCGTACTAAAGGTATGGTTGAGCGTCAGCACAGTTCAGTTACCTGGGGATCGTTGACAGCAGGTGAAAAACCTCCATTGAACTCGTAACAACACTGATGGAAATTGAGGAAATAGCGCCGGTTGAATGGAGATTGACCGATAATTGATAGTTTGATTAAAAACCTTAGTTATCGAGTGAAAAAACTACAGTCATCCTGTAGTTTTTTCGTGTTTTAATTTATGTACAACATGTTATGGCTTGTTTTCGAGTAATTGAAGACTGTATTCTTTCGTATTTAGCATAAGTATGTAAATCATATGATGGCTTGTCTCCAATGGAGGCAGATAGTGACCGAAAAGGCGAGTTGCTTTTCTTTCATCAACGTTAAGATAAATTGGTATTAATGCTTGAAGGTTACTATAAAATTTCCTGTAAGCTCTTACTAGTTATACAGTTTCAAAATTTGATTGAAAATTACAAAACACTGTATACACTATTATAAGAGCTAAAACGACGTTTTTAGTATTTTAAGACAGTAAATATTGCATGAATCACGTAAAACTGTTATGATCACTGTTTTAGGATTTCTTTCCTCCAAAAAAACTTCATAACTAATGTAGAAACATAACCAAGAAAAGGTTTACAAAACACTCGAGTAAGCAATTTAAAAAAAGGCTCTAATCTTGTCATTATTAAGTGAGTTACGCCTTTTTAGAATGCATATTCAATAGTAAACTTAGTAAATGCCTTTGAGTACTCAAGTTACAGTTGATAGTGAATAATAGTGAAATGAGAGAAGTAGCATTGTTCTAGTTCTGCTCCAACGATTCGACCACACTCCTAACCTTGCCATATTTTATGTCAACGCGTGCAATATGAGATACTATTGTTTATTTTGATATTACGTGTTATTTCGTAATCCTAGAGGCAGAAATGCATACGTTATGAAATAATAATATGATCTGTAATCACACACTTTCAGTTCAATATTAAATACGCAACAGCAAGATTTTACGTCGGTTGAAAGTGATTTGTGTTAACAAACAAAACTAAGTTCTATGCGACAGGCGGACTTTTTGCCTGACAAGCATCTGAGTTTGTTATCATTTTACACATTAATTGAAGCGTAAGTCCATTTCGAAGTGCATGTTACTACAAAACCAAAATCCTGGATCCGTCAGTCATGATTATCAACCTTACATTGAGAGATTTGTGCCCGATTTTTGAGGATTTTTTTTTATATATGTTTAAATGCTATTGAATAGATAAACTACCGCTAAATGTATCTCAGAATAGGTGAATGATTTATCTAGGCGTCATGATTTCAAGCTATCAAACACATACCGTATACCGCTTACTGTAAATTAACATATAGTGTAAGAAATTCAACGAAATGTAAAATTTTATAGCGTTAGAACGTTATAATATAATGACAGGCATTCAGTAACGCATTGATGGTCGGCTATCAACCTCTGTGCGTGGACTTGAACGTTTAGATGAGGATGTAAATTTATTTACGTACTTACCGAGTTTTTTGTAGAAACACTACCTTGATGTTTTTCTTGAAGGGATTTGGAAATCTGTTATCTGATTTTAAAACGCATAGCACACAGTTTTAGTTTTTAAACGAAGTATTAAAGTCAGAACAAACTTTACAAATTGATTTCAGTTTGTAACTTTGTAACGTATAACCCAAAAAATTACTTAACCGATTATTTTCGATAGTTCTTTCACATATATTATGAAAAGCAGCATTATCAGCGTAAAGCATAGACAATACGGAAAATATACATGAAGACGATGTCACGGCAGTCTGCTAGTCCTACTAATACTATACATGCGAAAGTTTGTAAGAAAGGATGGGTGTTTGTGTGTTGCTCTTTCCCGAAAAAACTACTGAACGGATTTAAATGATAACTGCACGTTTGGCGCAGTGGTTTAAGCGGTCACCTCGCCGCAACAACCGTGGCGCCGCGTGTGGTGGGTTCGAATCCCACCCAGGACAAATCTTTGTGTGATGAGCACGAGTATTTGTTCTGAGCCTGGATGTTAATGTATCTATATAAGTATGTATTTAGAAGTATATAAGTATGTTTAACAGTTATTTGGTTACCATAGTACAAGCTCTGCTTAGTTTGGAATCAAATGACCGTGTGTGAGTTAAAAACAAAAAAAATACATAGGTAGATAGTTTATAGCTTAGACGAACACATAGGATATTTTTTATCACGGGGAATCTTTTCAAACGGACGGAGTTGCGAGTGGTAACTAGTTTAATATTAAAATGAAGGTATAAAAGTAGAAAACAAACGTAATTAAAATAGTGATTATTGTAGCGTGTCGTTGTTTAATTATGGCTCAATCATGAGGCAAATATGTATTTCACTAATAACAGCCGGTCGTTGTGTCGCTTGTTTGTTGTTTCATAGATTATTATCAAAATAACTACTACGCTGCATTTTTAAGTCTCTGCCATTTCAATTGTAGAAAATAACTTATACGTACTACTTATCACGCCGTTACACCTCGGAGGTGTAGGCAGGTGATATTACTTGTTGAAAATATAAATATACTAGGTATTTATAATTTTATTTACAAACTTAAGGACTGATTTCATAATTGCTGGATAAGTATCAAAAACCTTACCAAATGGTCAATTGTGTCAATCGTTTTCTTACTTATTTTGTCACTTAATCTAGCAGATAGGTTATCTGACGCTTATTCAGAAGTGATGAAATCGAGATTGAGTAGGTATTTGTTTGAAAAAATGAGAATGACAGATCATCGCATATTTTCTTAATGTTTCAATCACAAGCATGTAACCTGCCAGTACTACATGATACGAAAAAAAAACTCCTTGCTCTATACAAACAAAAAGTTGCCAGACCAAAAAAATACATTAGAATAATTCTAAACACATTTACATAAGCGTTGTGTAATAATACAATATGTACATTATATAATATGTAATGTATTATACAAGTTGTTCGGAAGAGCCCAGACCTTGACCGATAGAACAACGATGGAGTTAATAACGAATAACCTTCTGAATGTGAAGTGTTTTTTGTTCGGACACTTGAAACGAAATAAATTGAGTATCAGAATGTTCTAGAATGTTGGTACTGTTTGATGAGATTATTTGGACAGATTGGATATTTCATAACCATGTATTATTATGAGTCTTATATATCTCGGAGCTATAGAATCCTGGTGTTTGGAAGGCGTGGGGCCGAATCTCACTCGCAGAGCATAATGGCTCTACATGTCGGCTTGCTTAGACCACTTTAATATTTGGAAATTACATGGATTGTACTATAGATAGTAGATTTAATTGTTATCCTGTTACGTCTTGCCAGGTATTTTTTTACAGCAAATCTCAAACACCACTAAACATATTTTCACGCTGTGGTTTACCAAGAAGCAGAATGTTTCATGGGAAAAGTTAGAAATCATATCAATTTAACGATGATTGTTGGGGACTTTAGCAAAAAATTTAACACTACGATCGGGCTTTAAGTTCCGCTAGAACTATTTATCTTTGCTTAAAACAGAAAAGAAAAACAAAAAGGAATGTAAAAATCGTATAGAATCATAATCAGAAACTATGCCATGCTGTGTGAATTCAGTAATTGTATACGGGTAGATACCGTTGTAGTTCCACTTCACATAAAATTGTTAAAAACCTCAAATAACAAGGAAAAGATGTCCGTTATTTTTTATATTTCCCACACGTAATTATTAGCTTGTTTTACTTTTAATTCGGCGCACAAGGACGTACGGTCAACGTCTTTAGAAAACACTCTTGAACGACTCTTGAATAAATTAAATTGTCTTGGAGATTTAAAGATTTTTTCTTGAACTAGCTTTTAAATATGCATGTTGTACCGTGTATAATATTTTGAGCTGGCAATGTAAAAAATAAAAATGAAACTTGGAATTTGATAGTTTTTTTTATATAATTAAATAACTTTCACTTGTTCTAACGGTAAAGGAAAACATCGTAATGCAACCTCACACGCCCGGAGTTCTTTAGAACAGTTCCTAAAAGTATGCAAAGACCCCAATTTGCATTTCGCCAGCGTGATGGACTCACGGTCTAACCCCTCCCTCATTACAGGGGGAAGCCCATGCCCAGCAGTGGGACAGTATTGAGTTATTTTTTTATTATTGTTATGTTTTTTATCCCAAGGTTCTTTTTAAGAAATAATTGATACGGTGTCCTTAGAAACCGTTGCGTTTACGATCACTTAGCTAAGGCATTGTTGCATGTTACCGGAAAAACCCATTAGTCAGATAACAAAGGTTAAAACACCCATGATTGTTTAATAAAACAATGTCATTGTATTGTTACCAAGTCGAGTTCACTCACTATCATTATTTATAGTGTATTCTTTAGGGTAAAGTAAATATCCAATCGAGAATAAAGCAGCAATGTATAATGCAATTATTTCGTTGTTGCGTCAAATCAAGACTTGAAAATTTTAGGCGGGAATTTTCACGATTCGACGCCATATTGACTTTTTAAAAATGAAACTTAATTTTTTTTTATAAATAAATAGACTTGCTGTAAATGACTGGAGTTCTTTTTTCAAAATATTCTAGTGCCGTGTTACGAGCAAAGACAATGAACCTCTTTTTATTGCACACGTATTTCCAGTATTCCTATTATGTCATAGCGTAATTAGTTTTAATTAAAGCAGCAAGCAGATGTTTGTTTAACCTAAGCCTGGCAGCTGTAATGGCGGCCGGTGCAGCGCTAGATACTGTCATAATTACTGGGCTTATCAGCTGCACCGGTGACCGCAGAAATACGTTGGCATCCATTATGGCTCAGATGAAATTCGCAATAACTTAATTTAAACGTGTTATGAAGTTAAATTGTCAAAGTGAAATTAGAATGTAGAGATGTGAGAATTGCAGACATTGTTTTGTTTGTGAATTAAAATTGTATTATTCTTTTATCATTGGTCTGATATGGCCACGTATAGCAAGGTGGTGATGCCTATTACTCCAATTTGATGCAGTGCTGCCGTGAGTGACCAGAATCCAATTAGTTTATAGATGCAAAACAGGAATTATTATGCAGGAATTAATTGGTATTACACGGTAATGTGCTAAAACCGGACCACACTGAAAACATATCTTAGTAACAGATGTAGACCTGTGGTTGGCTGATCTATCTGATCATTCTACATTAGCTACGGCTCAAATGCAGTGTGGTAAGAATTAACTAGTACTAAACTGATTGAATTTAAATTTAGAAGAGAGGTGCGTTCGCCACATTACACATTGCGAGATCGAAACCACAGAGCAGCGGATTTAAATTTTATTATTCTTAGCCAAGCCTAGGCAATGAAACATTTAGTAAACAGCCTGATAACTAGGTTAAACGTTTATAGCTTTCAGACGCAAAAGCCCCGAATGTTTTGTTCTATTTCTGTCTAAAAATAATCTAGATAAAATATATTTTTCATATGAAAATGACTACGCATTGTTTACGAAACTCAATGTCAATGTTTTTGAGTAACGCGTAGTAAATGTTGAAGTCACTTTGTTTACGTGCCATCTATTATCACTTGTGGTTAGTCACGATTTACAATTACTGTAACAATGAATGCTATATTCAAATGACTTTCAACGACAACGACACCAATCTTCGGTCGTAATTTGTGCACGTGTCAAAATTAATACAAAAGCGTGCACTTTCTGACACCTGTCAAATGACCTGCACGTGTCAAGATTTATATACGTAACACACCTGTCTATGGTATTTCTCAAAACATTCTACTTCAATAATTATTTTTCTCATCTGACATTAATTTTAATGGCATTTGTTTCTGTACCATCAATCAACTATTTTTTATATGACGCCCTTTACGTTGCGACACAATAACAATGTATGAGTTCTATTTTCGTCGTCTCGCCGCTTTGTTTTTCTTGTTTAGCTATAAAATGTAAAATTCATGGTATTCTGAAACATAAAGGTTCGTTTAGCTAATGACTACAGTTCCGTTTCTATGTACGGATTAGTTACTAAGCCTGACTATCTGGAATTCCGGATAAATCCAGCTGACCTACATAAGACTAGCGGGTCACAAACACAGTTGTTAACTGGGATTTAACCTAAAAACAAAATATCCTTAACCATTGTGACATAGTAACCCAATTTTAACACTTAAAAGTGCAATGCGATTGTTACACGAAACAAGTTCTTTAAAAAAAAACTAATGTCACTTTGTGAAAAAGTGCCAAGATTGGCGGGAAGTTCTTTTTCTGCAGAAAAAGGTACCTATTTTTTTTTATATAAATTCAAATGTTCCCGGCACCTACAATGGCTGACAATGTTGTTTTCCAATTACAGAGGGCGTGTGTGGTAGAGTGCTTGGAACGATGCACGGTGATTGACACAGTTTTCATTCGTGTTATTACCTACTACTTTTGTGTTTTCCAGTTCAAACCAGCCAGTTGCAAATCGTGTGGGACCGAGGTGATATGAATAATTGAATGAACTTATATTCAAATTGAAAAGAACAATGGAATATTAAAAAAGTAGAATACATATTTTGTTTTGGTAATACTGTCTGTTTTTTTTCCTCTACACGAGAAATATTTACTTAGTATTATTATTCTATGTTGTTTATTTTATGAGATTAAATAAACAAAGATAAAGTAATCGTAGTAAATAATCTCTTTGTCTAGCGTAAAAGATTAATTTTATCATAAACTAGCTGACCCGCGCAACTTCGCTTGCGTCATATAAAAGAGAATGGGTCAGAATTTTCCTCGTTTTTGAAACACTTTTTACTGTTACTCTGCTCCTATTGGTCGTAGCGTGATGATATAAAATATGTTTTTTTTTTCACGAAAAATATTCTCAAAATTATTTATATCTCTTAATATAACAAAGTCGCCCTAAGGCATATCCGCCATTAAAACAGTTGCCATGACAACGGAATTTTGTTATTTCAATGCCATTATAATATTGACTATTCGCGACTTAGTTCGCTACTTGAATTTTCCCGGGAAATGCGTCATTTTCCCGGGGTAAAAAGTAGCCTATGTCCTTTCTCGGGTATCAAAATATCTCCATACCAAATTTCATGCAAATTGGTTCAGTAGTTTAGGCGTGATTGAGTAGCAGACAGACAGACAGACAGACAGACAGACAGACAGACAGACAGACAGACAGACAGACAGAGTTACTTTCGCATTTATAATATTAGTATGGATAATAGACACGGTTAACAACAAAAAGCATAACAATAATAAAATTACTAAGAACGTCAACTGATTTAGTTTTAACAACCTAGAATATTCCCTAACAAAGAAAATCAGTAGAAAAAAAGCTGCAAAACAGCCATGATGTGATATGACTAAGAAGGATTGCATCTTGTACGATTAGCATGTAGACATATTTATTTTATATAAAAACATAATGTATCACAAATATGGGAATAATACAAAGTTAATCGTTTTCTACGGTTATTTTCACATAATAATTTAGATTCCATTTACATTAGTTAAGTACTGCGCACAAAGATATCATGAGAATCGTTTTGTAACACTCAAAACAGCAAATCAATTTGCAATCCTAACCATAGACTATATTAATAGTTTTTATGCATAAACAAAGGTCTGGAGGTGTTATTTATTCATTTTGCATGGAATATAAACATGCGTTAGTTAGCATTCGTTTTGGTCACGAACAAGCCAATCAGTTAGCGGGTTTATAAAATAACTCTATTTTGTTCATTGTGTTATACAATCAAGTCAAACAGACTCATATTGAATAATTACATTAGGATAATATGTCCATGACCCATTTGACATCAACGACAAGTATAAACGTCAAAACTGACAGCGGAAATTAAAACAATAACATAACCTAAAAATGAGACAAAGTCGACCTCAACACAAGGATGGCCGTTTATTTATAAATACAGAAAACCAAGTAATTTAGACAATGAGATTTAAAAATAAAGTAACATTTGTGCGAGTTTCATTCTCTATATTTGCAGTTGCCAGCTACTACAATTTAGGAGAATTCATTAGAAAATATAGCAAGGATAAATAAAATGCTTTCCAAATTGTATTTATTTTTTTGTATGAAGTGGTGATCGTAGTGGTCACCCTGGTGTCAAAGTTATTCAAGTCGCCCCAAAGGCCTTTGTCATGGCTTAACGACTGTTGACAGAATTTTGGTAAACAACAACCGGGATCGACTTTTTACCTGCCCTCCAAAGTCCGGAGACGTCTAGTTTAAGTACCACTAAGCGGTCACCCATCTATGGAATGATCGCGCCAGGAGTTGCTTAACCTACAGATCGTTTACCGATCGGTGAGTGCAACTGGCTATGGCCAAATGAAACAATTGTATTCATTTGTAGTCTGTGTTTCTTTGTTTTACTCCCAAGGTTTTATCATCTACTGTACGATGTTATTCTTGAACTCTTTACCATTTACCTTACAAATTACTTCCATTCCATTTAATGATGTTCATTCACCTCTTTCAGTAATATCGTTTCGTTTTCGACAATTCTAATTTGTTAGAAGAAAATGAGAGAGAGTATAATACTTTCATGATAATAAGCAAATATTGTTCAGAATCTATGTTCGTAACAAAAAATATAATAATATAGTCTTTTTGAACTTGTTAATAACTACTTCTATTAATATTTCTTTTAAAAATAATCTTCGGTTTACGTGATGAACATAGATTGTCTTTTATTCTCGGAAATTCCAAGATGGCGGAAAATCTTTCAGAGTAGATGAACTCGTTAGCAAGAAGCTATTAAAGAAAAAAAGCAACTGAAGTCAACTCCATTATAGTTAGCATATTTAAGGTTGTAAATTAAAATATTAAATTGTAAATTTGCAAGACATACAGAGATCATATGGGTGATGTCTTGCAAAAAGATCAGGTGCGTAGTACTCGAAACCGGCGGTCCTGTATGACAAGATGCATGGATGTGAATGAGGCAAGGGAAGTTTGTAAGGATCGTACCAAGTGGCGTTCTCCAGTCTCTGCCTACCCCTATGGAAAGAAGGCGTGATTTCATGTGTGTAAATTAAAAATTTCTGCTAAATAAACAAAAGATTGTATTAACCCTTTTATAGGGGTCATTATAAGAAATAAATTCAAAAGTTTACAAAACAAAAATGGCGATTGTGGAGAAACAAAAGGCAGGAAGTATTTCGATACACAATAGTGGCCTATAAATCAGCTTTTACAGCTATTTGTTTGATCGATAAAAGCTAATAATTTACATTCAAACAGCCCATTATAGAATTGGTTCACTTTACGTTGCGACATTCGCACACGTGCATTTGTTTCGATATCCCAGATCAGACGGCCTACTATGGTTCGTAAAAGCGAAATTTCGTCAAAATATTAAAGGTGTTCGTGTATGACCTCTCTCTTCTACTTTGACACGGAGTAGACTGCATGGGATAAGCATGGGTAATATTTTGTAATAAAGTTTGAACGACATTGAATGACGGATAGAATTGGGGTAAGAGACGAATGAAATTTTTACTATATTAAGGTCTTTGATTATATTAAGGTTTTTGGGAGCCTACGTTTTGGTTGATATCTACCACGATTCCAAGCTTCGTTCAAATGAAATTCGAATCTTTTAACTTAATAAACTGCCAAAGTACGACATCAAAAATTTTAAAAGACACATAGTAGACATCGAACTTCAATTGTAACGAAACTTCGGATTTAACGAAACATAGTAGGCCTTGCGTCCGAATATTTACAGTGTCTATGGAAATTGAAATAGCCGTTGACAAAATAGCTCCGATTTGATCTGCTGTTTGGATAACTTCGGCTATTTTAGCCGTTGATTGGATTTATTGCGTTACAGTTTCCATTTTGCTTTGTTTTTGTTGAATTCGTTCCGTTGGAATATATTTTAGTGTATTTCTATAGAATTAGTTTAAACTTTGTATTTATTTTTCAGATGTCTAGCTACAATATAAACTTGGTATATTTGTTTTTACAAAACATTGTTTTTTTTTTAGTATTTTACTATTATCCTTAGGTACCCCAGAAATCACGTGTTGTTCAAAATTTTGTACTTTTCTGAAAATAAACTATTTTATCCTTTTTTATTCTAAGCAACAATTCTATTTTTACATGTTAAGTCGTAGTACAGTAATTGATTCTTTCAATAGTAAACTTTACATTACAGAATACGCAACATTCTTTTCAATTAAAAATGTTGAATTATTTATTTATGACTAATTCCTACTTAAATCAATTAAAATAGGTCAAATGCAAATGTTCATTATGTTGTTTGTTTTCCTGTTCATAGTTTCAAATACAATTTTATTTTGTATAGTACTTGCCGTTAATTAAAATTTCGAAACGTGTAACTAGAGTAAAAGGAATATACATTTTATTAATGAAGTTGAATTTTATAACTACACACCCTTTTTTGCCGAAGATGAAGGCATGATATGTTTTTGTAAGTTTTCTAAACTTGAAACTAAATAAATACAATACAAGAAAAATGTCTTGCTCTTATATTCAATATTAATCATTTTGGCTAGCTATATTCTCAGTTAAAATTAATTAGACATTTCAATCCAGAAGAAAATTGAAAATAGACACAATACTCTTCATTTCACAATTTTTTTTACATAGGATTGTATATCTTTGTGCATTTTAAATTTACATTATAAACTATTTGTTTTATTTTGACACTTTTACCAAAAAGTCGTAATACAACAACCAGTCCTTAATTTTTCAAATCGACAGTTAATTACCAAAAAATCTGGCTAAAACAATCGCATCGCAATGGAGAATGTTAACAAATTTTGATTTTTAGCCCTCCTTATTCTTTGTTAAAAATAAAAAATACTAGTGAAAGAATTACTTCGATATCTCAATTAGTTTCCGATTTATAAGTAAAACAAGTTGTAACCGCGCGACGCTTGCTCTCGGGGACGGTGTGACGTCACTCTACACTACGCTCAGTCTGGCTCACACAGTCCGCTTGCGGTCGCGCGCTCGGTGCGTTGAAATTATACCTAAATACTTTTAAAAATGTTCAATTCAAATACTAGGAAATCATATGTTGTGCCTAAATGTAATAAAATGTTATGTAGGTAAGTATATAAGTAATAATAATTAACTTTATCTTATAATGAAACAATTTCTAACCGGATTGATCGCGAATTTATTGTTTTTACAGTGGCAGGAAAAATGTAAAATCAATAAGTAGGTACGCGATTATTTCGATTAAAAATTGTTTTTTTATAATATGCGTGATCGTGAATATCTAATATTAGCTGACTCGCGCAACTTCGCTTGCGTCACATAAGAGAGAATGGTTCAAAATTTTCCCCGTTTCTGTAACATTTTTTATTAGTACTCTGCTCCTATTGGTTGTAGCGTGATGATATATAGCCTATAGCCGTCCTCGATAAATGGACTAGCTAACAGTGAAAGTTTTTTTAAATTGGACCAATAGTTCCTGAGATTAGCGGGTTCAAACAAACAAACTCTTCAGCTTTCTAATATTCTAGTATAGATATTACAAATATGTATAATATACTAGAGGCCGCCCGCGACTACGTCGCCATGGAAACCCTTCCCGTGTAAATCCCGATCCCTCGGGAACTCTGGGATAAAAAGTAGCCTATGTGTTATTCTGGGCCTTCAGCTACCTATATACCAAATATCATCGTAATCGGTTCAGTCACATTTGCGTGAAAGAGTAACAAACATCCATACATACGTACATACATATATACATACATACATACCTATATACATACATTAAATATTTAATTAAATATTAAATATTGCTGGACAAATCAGACACGGTCATTTGATTCCAAACTAAGCAGAGCTTGTACAATGGTAACCAAATAACTGATAAACATACTCATATACTTCTCAATATATAGATAAATTGACAACCAGAACAAATACTCGTGCTCATCACACAAAGATTTGTCCCGGATGGGATTCAAAACCTCCATACGCGGCGCTACGGTTATTGCGGCGAGGTGACCGCTTAGACCACTGCGCCAAACGTACGGAGTAAATAGTACAAATAAATAAATAGTATACATATAATACAATAGTATGTATACATACATGCATACATTTTCACAAACTTTCGTATTTATAATAATAAAAAGGATTTCGGAGGCAACAAAATCTCTATTTGTTGATAAATAATGCGCAAACATTATTTTCATCTATTTTAGGTAGATTATCCGATTGCCCTTTTTCAAATCCTTCATCCATTTTATTAATTGAATAATATTTACTATTAGTACACTATAAATGTAATAAGCGGATGCAAACACAACAAAATACTGCTCAAGTTATTACACCAACAACAACGGCTGGCAACTTAATACTAAGCGGGACGCGGCCCGCGCGGCGCAAGTGTAGTAGTATGACGTCACAACTACTCACGCGGCCGTTAGCGGAACTCGATATTTTTCGAAACTTTGAATGCTTATAAAATCAAAAATATTCGGTATTTTTGACTGAAACAAAAACTAGTTTATATGTATACACACAGGCTATACTGTGTCAAAATTTAAAGCGATTTGGCATACCTAGTAACATTCTCCATTACAGCGTATCGGTATTGTCTTATATTTCTCAACGCGGGTGCATTGTTCCCTGTTGCAACGTACAGTCTGCCATCGCAGTGCACAATACACATTGTCGATGTCATGTCATAATCGCTACAATGTTGCGAAAGATAATCAAGTTATACTCGGTTTATTTGGTCTAGACGTGTTTGATGGTTTGGTGTTAGGAATATGATGGTTTAGAAATTGTTTCAAGTACTTTGCTGATTGGTGATTATAAAAGTTGTAATTTATCGGGAATGTTGATTCTTTGGTTTCTGTTTCAGTGCCGGTAAAGGCGTGATTTAATGTATGTGTGGATAAATGATTCTTCCTAATAATAGTTAACATTTGTCTTAAAAGAAAATAAAGGGACAGGTTATGATTACATTTTATCCGTCAGCAATATTTCTTACAGTCTCTACGATTTATTATAATAATAAAATATATTTTGCATAAAATGAACAAAGAATAATGCCCTGTATGCACACATTATTTTCTAGAACAAAATACACAAATAAATGAATTAACAAATTAAGCAACATCTCTATAACATAACATATACCTAAAAAGTCAAACACTAAGTACACAAAAAAGTCCTTAATTTTTCACAAAACTGCACTACAAGTAAATGAATAAGATTTACATTGTTTTACAAATATCGTAGAGCAAACATAATAAAGGTTTTGTTTGTATGCTAATATTAACTTAATAAAACACCCCCGATATTAGCCGAGGGAGTCATTCGCGTGACGTTTTTATATACTCTTGATTAGGGTTGCCGCCTCTTTGTTTTGTAAATCTAGGGTTGATACTATGAAGTTAATGATATGAAAAACTGGTGAAAAGGAAGGATTAGTGTTTTGGAGGCTTAGGCTTTTAATGCGTGTGATGGATTAAAAAGGAATACTTATACCCTTTCTGTAAATTGTTTCTGAAATCCTACAGCAATTTTGTCAAACATCGCTCCAAAATGTCTACTCTACTATAGTAATATTAAAAATATGTAAATTGAAGGCTAACCCTCTTATTCATAAAAACATATGAAGTTATGAAAGGCTGATAAACTGTTTTGTTTCTTTCACTCCTTAGTGAAATGAAAAAGAGGAAACATATTATAGTAGTTTGTTAACTAAAATAGGTTTACAGTGTGTTTATAAATAAGAGTGAAAATTTTTATTTTACTTATAAACAAGTTAACTGATTTCTATTTACTTCATTTAGTAACGCTTCTGTTTTAGGCAAAAAAACTCGACTAAACCTATATCGATAAAATTGGGTAACATTAGCTAAATAAAACGCGCTTCAATCTATCATAGAACCTTAACTACTGTACCAAAGAAAGTACCACAAAATCTGTATAAAAAAATCCTTGCCTATTAAAATAATATAAGTGATTAGTCGAGCAATGGAGGCTAACTCGTACGAGAGTCAATTAACACGAGTGTGCCACCTCAGTTCCCTCAATCACCACTCCTGAAGCAATTGAGCTTAGCACTCTTTATAATTTTACTTTCTTTCACCTGTAGTGTTGATATTTGTCTTTTTACTCAAGATTTGTTTTGATGTTTGACCACGGTCTATGATGAAATGTCTGGTAAACAAATAAGGTATCCAAACCTTTAATTTTCAAACGCGTTTAAGACCTTACATTATAATATTATGTGTACAAGTTGCGAGAGTTTAAAATCGTTAATGTTTTTAAGGTTTATTTTGTACAGTTTATCTTTGGTTGGTTAGGGACTCTACGATTCCTTTAAGAACTTCTTTAAAGATCTCTTAGGTATGCAAGTCAGCCTTTTCTTCCCTTAGTTAGTAATGTTACTCTATTCAGAACTTTCAGGTAAGCTAGATTTAATAACGATGTTTTCTTTCATCGTTAAAACAGGAGATTACTTCTAAAACACACTTTAAAAGATATTGGTGTTAAAGGTGAATAATTACACTGCTCTTGCGGCTCTGCTCTGCTCTTTATAACAGTTATTATTTAAACGACCAACAGAAAATGAGATAACAAATTTACTAAAATAAAGATATATATATTCGCTTAGCCTTTTGTTCCAAACTATGTTGGAGTCGGCTTCCAGTCTCACCGGATGCAGCTGGATACCAGTGTTTTACATGGAGCGACTGCCTATCTGACCTCCACAACCCAGTTACTTGGGTATTAACACGATACCCTTCGGTAAGACTGGTTGTCAGACTTTCAAGCTTCTGACTACTGTTAACGACTGTCAAAGATCTTCGAAAATGACAGCCGGGCCACAATTTAACGTGCCTTCCGAAACACGGAGGAACTCGATATGTATAAGATGGTCACCCATCCACGGAACAACCTCGGCAAGCGTAGCTTAACCTAAGAGATCGATCCGTGCGGCTGTTGTAAACTAAGCCACGAGCTCCTCTAACTCCTACTAAAATAAAGATAAAAGAAAGAAAAACCACAATAAGTTGCTATAATAAACATTGAATGTATAAAGTAAATCAACGTTACATTAAGCGTGGTGCACACGTGGAATGCTAATGACTTGCACGCTTCGCATAGCAATCACTTGTGTTCATAGGCTTAGTCTAGACCGCCTAAATACACGCTAATTGACTATTACAAGAGTAGAATATTAATAGAACTAGATTGTCTTGAGAATAACAATTAATGGTATTTTAAGACGATCTACCATTTTCATAATATTTGATAATAAGAAATATTTTTCACTAGTTCTAATGAGGGAAATAAATGTGCTGCTTTGCATGTCTGACCCCCGATTTCTGAGGTACATTTAGCCGTAGTTTATCAATTCAAAGCGTTTTTTATATTAGTTTGATCGCTATTGAATAGATAAGCTACCGATAAACGTAACTCAGAAACCGGGGGTGGGAGTTCTTTAACATAGGTCTTGAAGGAATTCGAAGTTCCACACTGGTGCTGCGACCATATGGTAGGCTTAGCTTCTCAAGTCGAGAGGAGATCCTTGCCCAGCAGTGGGACAGTAATGAGTTTAATTCATTTGATTATTTAAAGTGTAGTTTTTATAGACGAATTTGTAGATAATAATAAATGTAGAGAGATGTAAAATCTGATGTAAACATAGGAAGAAGTAAAAATATTGGTAATTAATTATATTAAGAAAGAACGCGTGACAATGAAATATTGTCTTGATGACAATTATCAAGATGCTTGTCGTTGAACCATGTTTTTCTTACATTTTAAATGTATGGGTATTTTAATATTAATATTTTGTTCAAGTCTGGAATTCTCTTTTTAGCAAAAAAAAAAAGATAAACATAACGGATACGAATTAAAAAAACCTTACATACTAAAACAATAAACTAACCTACTTAAAAGGTTTTGCAACTCTTCCGGTATTTTTCAATTTATTATTTTTAAAGTTATCTCTCTAAGATAATTTAAAAGTCAAGATTACATATAATATTACGCGTGAATTAAATAAAAACTATGTCAATAGGGAACAGAGTCGGCTGATAGCATATGTCCTTGTGCCGATAATATTATCATATCGACTGTATGTATCGTCATGAACACTAATAAGTATAAACTGGTACATTTTAAACGCACTTTGTAAATGGAAACTTTGAAAGTGTATGTTGCAGTAAAAGTTAAGGAAAGCACCGAAGGGAAATCATACACGTTTCAAATTTCTCTATAAAGTTGTTAATTATGTGGAGTCCTCAAACTACACTTGGCCAGCAAGGTAGACTCAAAACTTAGACCCTATCTTTTTCGGGAAGGAGAATATTGAAAATGCTAGGCTGATGATAATGAGACCCGGCATTATAAATTTATGTTTACTTCACTATGATCAGTCAGTTTTAAACTTTGCCAATTTTACAACTTAAATTGATAAAAGTAATTTAAAAATGGTGACAGAATGTACCAATTGGTGACTGTACCCTATGTATTGATAAACATAAACTAAGAAATTGTGCCTGAGTGTTAATAATGTACACAATCATCATATATCACAAATGATCGACATACATTTCTGCTCACGACTGTACATAATAATACGGACTGCGTGGTCGTGAACCGTACAGTTTATTTACATATATAATGACAAGCATTGTGTTCGTTTTAGGGTTATTTGTGTCAATATTCTGCGTAATAATGTGATATGTGACACTTTGTTTACATACTGTTTTATGTAATGCGCTGATAAACTATAATGCATTACTCTTTATGCACTTAACGAATGTTAATCCATTGTAAAGTAACTTTTATCTAATTGGAAATTGTTGATATAATGGATAGAGAATGGTTCAAAAACATTAACTTTCGAAATAAGTTATTTAACAATGGAAAAATTGGCCATAAAGGTCTAGTATCCCCTCAAACGTCCAATGGATACTAAAGTATCCATAATTATATTACAATACCCTCCACGGACGTTTGAGAATTAAGTATGTGCTGACAAAAAATGAGCACAAAATTCCTTGATTCGGACGTAATCAATATTTCTTCGGACGGAAGACTTTTCGCGATGCAGGTATTAATAGTTTGCGATTTTAGGGCGGGCTCACTTAATTTTAACCGACTTAATAATAGAAAGAGGTCCTTAAATTCTGTATTTTTTGGTAGTTTAACCCATACGCTTCCATTTCATACAACCTAACCTAACATCAACAATATTTTTACCACTATAACAAGTAAAGATAACTTACATCTTTATCTCACAGGTAATTCACCTCCTCAATACGTAAACAAAGAAACAAAAACAATAACATCTTTATCAAATGTAATCGCGTTTTTATCTCTAATACAGACGTTACGCGCACATGACGGAGAGATAATGATGAGATATGAACTACAAAACATGGTAGACTCATTGACTTTTCAGAAAAGATAAGTATCTTTTTTTATCCTCATTTTGTAAAACCTATAATTTAAGGTGGCGGTTCGCGTACGAGATAGAGACGGGAGACCGAGAAATGAGACCACGATTGGAGACTATAGTTTGAACACAAACCATTTGAACAGATACTACTCTCTCCACAGCGACAAACGGTCTGTGGTTAAGCAACATTTGGCGCGCTCATTCCATCGTTGGGTGACCATATAGTAATCATTGATGTTTCCGTACTTTGGAGAGAATTTTAACAGTTAGCCACGGTTGTTGTAAATTAAGCGTTAATCAATCACATAGGCCTTTTAGGCGGCCTAAAAATCTTAGACACCAGTCCGATCACTAAACATACGATAAAAAAAAAATGCTCGCAAAACAATTGTTATTTCTTTCTTTGAGAATGCGCTCATATGACATCTACCATCATATAAACCGGAATAACCCGGAATATACCACAGTTTCAAGTAAAAGAGAAAAAGTATACAAAGGTCATTCGGAAAGGTCGGTTGAGTAAAAAGGTTATTTCAGTTCAGACAGGCTGTTTATAACATGTCAAACTAAAAAGATGGCAGCTTAAGATAGATGATCAATGAGGTTGGAACTTTAGACGAGTAGTATTTAAAGATAAGTTACCATTTTATGATTATAGACAAAGGACCAGTTTATCAATTCTCAAAAATTTGATGTTTATGACAATATCTGGAGAATGTTTAAATTAATTGTAGAGAAATTAAGATTATAGATAATAAAATATCTAGTAATGGACAAATCTCAATTACTGATTCAGATGTCGTCATCATTTCTAGCTTCTATTCTACTGCTATGGTACTAATTAGCGCCAACACTAATGAACAGATTTGATAAGATTTAGCACACCGGAAGTTTTTAATTTCGATTAACACTGAGGATAGTTACACTGAGGAATGCTTTTTATTCTTTTCTTAATCTTTAAAAAGTATTTTTTGGATAAAGTCAGATCAGTTTCCGTTCATCTAACTAAAAGAAGCATTTCCATGCTTCAGAAAATTTCGTACAATTTTTCTAGGTTCGCTGTTAGTAGTTTTAAATATTGCCCAGTTTCATGTCTATTTCCAATTCATAATGAACACGTTCTATACATTTTCATTCGCTTGGGGCCAGTGATAAATCATTGCATTGCATTAATTAGATTCAGTGTGTAGCGAGCCCGAAGGCTGGACGTGGCTAGAAAAAGTGATTGGGCATTTGCATTGTGTAATGGTCTGATTTATTGTTAATTAATAGTTGGGTAATTTATGAACAAGAGCAATAATTAGGTATAGTTTCGTTTTCTATTTAAATTCTAGATTCTGCCCAAGATATCGCTAGGATAGGAAAAAAATATCTTGGTTTCAAAGTATCCTACGTGTTAAACCAGGCATACAGGTATAATAAATATGTTAAATATATTTATTATACCTGTATGTCAATTTTAATACAATTCTATTTAGTGTCTTAAAAGAATAACAAATCTTCACAAACTTTTGCATCTAACTTCTAGATTGATGATAATCATCAGAATATCGAATAGTATCTCGTAACTCAAAATTTCTCAAATCCTTTATACAGATATTAACAAAATTATATCAACTGATACAATACATGAAAAACTCTTAACAAGAAGCTAATTTCATAACACGTCAGATTCAAAGACAAAACTGGAGAATAAACCAAAAAAATACAGTTCCCGAAGCCCTGCAAGTGTGCAGCCAGTAGGAAAGTTGAAGAGATAAAGATGAAACTAGGGCAGTGACCGGTCGCCGTACATTATAGATGTGCTCAAATCGATCACACCACTGACACGTTTAAACTAACATCTCTTTAAAATTTCAACAGTTTATGTACAGCTACCGGTAATTATAGTCTTTAAAATATAGCTTGATTAGAATGACAGATGTCAAACTGTTTTGACTAGGGTTGTAGAAGTATTGATCAAAATCGATAGCGAAAAAATCGAATCTAAAATAATTATATTCGATTCAATTATTTTTGAATTAGCTTTTTACGAATTGTTGTTGTGAATCTTATTGTTTAAGCAAATTCGTATAGGACGACCAGCCCTACTTTTAACACCGCACGGAGACCTCTCCTAGTTTAGTATTAATTAAATAAAATAATGAAATTAAAGTTAAATAAAATTAATTTATTCTGTTAATGGTGCAATTCTGATGATAGGGATGAAGATGATAGTAATATAGGATGTGCAGTTAATAGTGCGCATCCTAAATCAGTATCATCCTCATCGCTATCATCAGAATCGCTGGAACAATCTTGGAGATTAATTATTAATTCTTGGTCACGAATAGTATCAAAGTGTACTTCGCGATTAACGATTAATCAGATGATTTACTCTTATCTATTGTGTCTCCTCACTAAAATTTTTGCAACATGACGTAGCCTTGTAGAGAGGTTGAAAATTATTAGGTTTATTTTTAAGACTAAAGAAAATAGTACTGATTTTTAGTTTAAAGGCTGATTGTATTGAATTATTCTGATTTCTAATTGAGGATCTGTATTTAAAAAATAGTTATAATGCTAGACAAGACAGATTTTTCGTGTTTCAATTTGTAATACTCGTTAGACGTCACTACAAAGTTGTGTGCTCTGTTTTGCTTAGAACTGTCATTTTAATCAAGCTATATTTTAAAGAGTATAATAATCTACTTGAATATATTGAAAATCTAATGTTATGTATGTATGACAACTGCCTTTGTGCAACATATATTACTAAATAAAATGATCTCAAACCCAAACTTGACCAGCGTAGTGGACTCAAGGCTTAACCCCTAACTCTTTCAGGAGGAGACCCTTGCCCAGCAGTGGGACAGTAAGAATAATGGGCAGCTTCGCCCTCTATTACATAGGACTAACTGGGAAATGGCGAAATGGGTATATTTCAACACTGTCTTTACTTTCGGGTATAACAATCATGATAAAATAATTCTAATCTATATTATCTTATTATCTATATTATAAAGCTGAAGAGTTTGTTTGTTTGTTTGTTTGAACGCGCTAATCTCGGGAACTACTGGTCCGATTTGAAAAATTCTTTCAGTGTTAGATAGCGCATTTATCATCTATATATCATCACGCTATATATCATCACGCTACGACCAATAGGAGCAGAGTAACAGTGAAAAATGTTACAAAACCGGGGAAAATTATGATTATCTTAAGTGACGCAAGCGAAGTTGCGCGGGTCAGCTAGTCTACCCTAAAATAAGATGCTTTATACGTCAGCCTATACTGTTTTTACTGTTTTCATATACTAAACGTACTTAATAGTTTTGTATGAAATAACGTAATTATCAAAACTAATTAAGATAATGTACCTACTTATGTCTATTACAACGAGATTTCTTTTTGTTGCGAGGTCAGTGAACTCTATTTAAAGGTCGTCTTGTTTCAGTATCATGCTTGAAATGACTAGATCAGTGACCTTGCAAGGTCATTTAACAAAACAAAACAAAAAGTGTGCGAGAGTAATGGCTTTATGTACTAGTTAATGAGTGGGAAAGAGATGGAATGTGTTAAGTAATTTTAGTAGAATAATGCTTTCATACACACATTACGCCTGTTAAATTATACCGAAGCAGACAGAGGTGTATGATATATGCACATTAGTGTTTCGCCATTTAAAATGATAGTAGTACTATGTACAGTGTTTTGTCACTATCAATCAATTTTGAAATTGTGACATCGGTGATTACAGGACTTGAATATGCGACCAAGGCAAGGGTGTCGAATTTCAACTTTTTTGAAAAATGTCTATTATTGCTGAACTAAGTGATATGGATTTTTTTTTCCCAGAACTGGTATAACTTAGCCTTTCACCCGGTCTCAGATTATCGTTGAGTTTTGGGACACCCTGTAAATGAGTGAATAAGACAAAATATTATAACTAATCAGAGCTTACACAACGTTTAAGAGTTTAGTAGAGAGTCTTAGCTTGCACGATTTATCTCAATTATAATTAAAAGGCGATTTTGTTTCAATAAGCAGTAACTGTATTAAACAGGCCACCGTCAGCTGGATAAGCCTACAAGTCAATGATGTTCTAAAATCTGTTTTTTTTACATCCGCCAGCCGCGAAGCTTGCATACAAGGCTGTCTATTAAGTTGTTGGACTATAGTAAGTCATTGAAGTGATGTAATATAGTATTGCACCTGTATTTTTTATAATATTCACACATCTGTTTTATGACGCATCGTGGAAATACACAAGTGTTGTCGCATTCTATGTATAGTTTGTTTTTCTTACTATTTATATAGATCTGTAATTATTCTGTTATTTGTAGAACTAGCGATTGTGGTAGATTTTTCTTGAAATTCTGAATGGTCGTACAAGATTTGCATAAATACTATTAAGTACACGTAGTAGCGCGATTTTTTACACTACTATCTACTATCAAGAGATTGACATTAAAAATGTACTTCAAAATTAGTTCATACGGCAACTGCGAGGGGCGCTAACAGATTTTTATATAAAATTTGTCATTAGCTAATGGGTTGTAGATAGTCGATTGTAGTAGGGAATCACGCTACAGACCTCAAAATTTAAAATAAAGATACAGTAATAAAGCATTTTTTTTATTTGAAAGATGCTGTATTGTATGTTGTTTATACGTAATAATAACAATATTGTAAGATTCAAAAGCATTATAAAATTAAAAAGGTAACATTACTGACCGAATTGACCAATGAGCGTGAAATTGCGAATAAATCACTCGGTTATAATTTCAAATATCCACCCAATCAAATTAAATGCAAATTGTATATTATCGTCAAAATAATTTAATCGTTTACGATATTTTAGGAATAATCCTTATTTATGTAACAATTATAACTTGATTTTTTTTTGCATCTATTAAAGTTTTTTTACGCGTATGTATGTATATTTGTAACGCTTTCACGCAGAAACCTCTAAACGGATTTCGACAAAATTTGGTATACAGATAGTTAATAACATGGATTAACATATAGAATACTTTTTATTTCGGAAAACTGACTTTTCTGTACACGAAACTGTAGTCGCGGTCAAGAACTAGGTAAACGTAAATGGATGGACATTGGTCTTGAAATCTAAATGAGTACAAGGTTGTGATCATCTGTGCTCTTAATATAGCTATCTTGAAATAACTCGCGTTCATTTCCTACATTCATACATACATACATACATAATATCACGCCTATGATACCGGAGCGTAGGCAGAGGTCTATGAAATAGGTCGTTTTAAGTCCACTGTAGTAGGGAGCGAACCCTTTAACATTTACCGGTTCCCAAACTCCGGGCTACTTGTAAAAATATTGTAATAGATTATAGGAAAAACGAATTAATACTTTGCCCGATCTGGGAATCGCTTCAAAAACCTCATGTTCAGCAGTTAAATACATTACCTGTACTACAGAGGTAGTGATTTCCTACTATTCAATGTTTCCCAAAACATTTGTGGACACTCAACTTTTTATTAAACATGCAAATTGGAGATTAAGCTGTCAGTTTGTGAGATAATAGAAATAAATATTCATGGAATTTTTTGATTGATACAATTTGAAATTTGTATACAGATAGGACATCGCTAAAACCCTTCAAATGGGGTCCAAAAATTGGGGTTTTTAGATTTAAGTATATTTATAACAAGCTGAAAAGTTAATTAATTTGCTTGTGCCACCGTACCAATCTCTGAAATTACTATTTAAGTTTTAGATAAGCTTGATTTGATCTGAAAAAATGTTGAACGTATCGTTAGTGGTCAACCTGTTGTCAGTTGTTCAAACCGCCCGTAAAACCTTTGAAGTGTCTAACGACTGTTATCTTAATTGACAACAACCAACCTACCTTTATGTAAATATAGCTTGATAAATTCATAAAAGGATTGTATTTTAAATGTTATTTAGATGTATTGGTTATTAATTTGTTTGTATATTATTTCCTTTTCCTGGTTTCCTTATATCCCTAAAATAACAATACATGTATATGATTGAGGAAAAATCATGGAAAAATCTCTTTGTATTTATTATCACAAATAATATAGTCGTTGTTAGTGTTTGTTTACCAAAGGAAAGAGTAAAATGTTTGTATTTATTTATTTATTGGATGATTGGAGTAACTTTCGACAGATGCATTTGTTATATACTTTCAGCTAATAAGTTACTCTCTCTCTGATTATTTTATGTATATCTAACACTGGCATCAAATTCTATATAAAATCTAAGGCCTATCAAACCTTTCATACTTGGAATTCATAATTATTTTAATTATTTTTCACAATGGACCAGCAATTTCTGAGATAGTCGCGTACAGACAAACAAATTCATCAGTGTTAGATTGTTAGTACCAAGATAGCCTCGATACAGAGGTAACATTTGTTGTATAACAAAGTAAGTTTATACAAAGTGGTCTAAGTCGCCCCAGACAGTGTTTCGTAAGTACCCTCTTCATGTTATCGCGTTTTCTATAATTAGTTTACAAATGACGTGTGTTTGCCAGTATATCGCAATTATGACAATTTGCCATTTGCCGAGTTCACAAGTTAATTGCCACATGGCAACATGATGCGCAAATGTACTGCGTAATACTTACTTATAGACGTAAAGTCTGCCGTTTGCGAAGTCTTTACAAGTAAAGAATTTGCGTAAGAAGTAGAGAAAACGTATTAGACGATATAGAATTTGCGCTTGTTGTAGACAAAATGCAGAATGTGAGATGATTGTGGTAGAGGCATGTTATGAGAAGGGTATAAAGCCATGTTACGGGCCACAAAACTGTTTTAATTTCCACTTATTTCGAAGTAAAACCATCAAGTTATGTACAAAAAATTCAACAAACATTGCAATTGTTGGGTTTATATTTTACGCAGATTACACACATGAATAAAAAGAGTAGATTCTCGATTCGGTCTATTTTTTTCGTCTTAAAAATACCTGCTGTTGTCCTTTTATTGTTTCTTCTTTTTTATCATTAATTATTATTAGTTATTAGGTATGTAATGCCATATTTGTCATTTCTTAGGAAAGTTTTTTTATTCATCCTACTTTAAGACCAAAGGTTTAGTCGTAAATCCTAGTTCTAAGCGATCGCTCATTGTGTAATGTAGATTGAAGAAGTTTGTACGTAAGCAAAAGGAAAAAGTTAACTAATACAATAGTAATCAATAAGAATGAGCGATGAAAGGAAACTATTTGCCAAAACTACGCCAAAAAGACTTAAAGTGATGACAAATTCTTTTGCAATTTCGACTGTTGAACTTTATCCAATTTTCTTGAAATACTGTACGTATAAAAACATCCGTTTGTTTGATATGTTTATCTGTTTGGAGCACACGATCAGCTCGTACTTCAGAGTACTTCCTGAAAGTCTCCGCGTCTATTAATAATTCCTGCTGGCGTCCGCCATGTTTACCTGAACTACTTGATTTATGTTGAAGGTACAGTAGAGGAAATTCTGCGATATAGGTACGCCGAATTCAGTACAAATATTTTTCTCTTCTTACTAATTTTATGTTTGGAGGAGCTCGTGGCTTAGTAAATAGCAGCCGCGCAGATCGATCTCTGAGGTTAAGTTATGCTTGCCGAGGTTGTTCTGTGGATGGGTGACCATCTTAAACACGTTGAGTTCCTCCGTGTTTCGGAAGACACATTAGATTGTGGTTCCGGCTGTCATGTTAAAAGATCTTTGTAAAGACAGTCGTTACCAGTAGTCAGAAGCATGAACATCTGACAAAGAGTTTTACCGAAGGGTATCGTGTTATAAACCTGGTAACTGGATTGTGGAGGTCTGATAGGCAGTCGCATGTAAAATACTAGTATTCAGCTGCATCCAGTAAGACTGGAAGCCGTCTCCAACATAGTTGATAGAAAGGCTAGGCTGATATTACTAATTATATGTTTATTACAGCTATTTTCGTTATATTTCGTCGATTACATAGAATAAAATAATCGTGCACGACCTATCGATTCGGGTTCAGAGCGCAATTGCGTCAAATAAACACGCTTCAACAACAACTGATAAAGACAATACTCCTCGTTCTTATGCAACCAGATAACGTTGACTGCGCATTTACCTCACCGCACACTATTCTAGGCCTTATTACTTTAACAACATGGCTTATAATCAGCTGGTAAACGATAAACACTCTTACACTGTACAACGCCGGCTCACAGCTGTGTATGCCATTTACATAATCTGGCCGAAGCGAAACCGGCTGTCAGACGTTACCAATCAATTTTTCAATCGAACTGCATGGGAATAGAGATCAATTTGTATTGTACGTTACAAACGCTTGTGCCCTTTGTGAGTTGAGTAAGAACAGTTGCAGAGTCGACATATAGAAACGACTTCCGCGGCAATAAGTGAGTTTCTACTTGATTATGAGGTGTATGATGGGGTATTTAAGATTAGCCACATGCAGTGTATCGTGGAGAGACTCGCGTGGTGTCGCCGGCCACCGTGTGTGCGCGTGCCTGCACATAACTGCACTACGTGTTACCGTGACGTCTGTTTACGTTACAATCGTGTAATTTTCACAATTGTTTGAGAAGATAGGATATATTTAGCCGTGTATTTTTCCAGACTAACATTACTATGACAAACAAAAACTTCGATACATGCGAACAGTCATAATGATTTATGAATATTTCGTTTTATAAAATAGTGCTAATACAATAAGATTGACAACTCACCGTATTTTGTTCCAGAACATTTTTAAAAGTATTTTTCACGAGAAATACTGTTGACACGACAAGGAAGCACAGAGACATCCACTATAATGAGGACACTTGCGGAATAAATTAATAGAGATACGATCGTGCGGAGAATTGATACAATTGGAAGAAACAACCTCTGCAAACGACATATTATTACAGTCTAATCTTAGAAACTGAACATTGTAGTGTATGTGCCGTAAATTTCAAAGAAAAAAAAAAGAATGACATGTCAGTCAGTCAAAAACAAGATTGTTTTTTTTTGCAGATTTGTATTGGGAACAACGCAGTTCTTAAGTTTTGAGTCTTCAATATTTAAATACTAGCGGCCCGTCATGGCTTCGCCCAGTTTAAACAGTAATTTTACAAAAAAGTCCTCTTAAGTCTTTTACATAAACCTTCTTCCTGAATTACTTTATCTATTAAAAAAACCGCATCAAAATCCGTTGCGTAGTTTCAAAGATGTAAGCATACATACATACAGAGATAGAGACAGACGAAGAAAGCGACTTTTACTATGTAGTGAAGTATTTTTTACAAATACTTAACTTATTTAACTCTTACCATTGGTTTGGCGCGGAAGTTAAAACAAAGATATTTATAATGCACTCGCGAAATGTCAATGAACGTAGGGCTGCAGTTTGTGCCAAGAATTTATTAATTAACCATAGAGAAAATGTTTAACGCCAACGCAATGACCTATGATGGCCGGACACTGACGAATATGAGAATTAATTTTCATAATCAATGGACGATGACAGAAATGCTGTAGTTAACCTTTTATAGAAGCTTGTTGTTATGTGACAAGCCATAAAGAGAACTGTAGACCAATTAAATAAAAAAATGTTGTTCTATTTTTAAATAGTTGTCGACATTTGCACGTGTAAGCTGTCAACCAATTGATTGTTTATAGAAATCTTTGAAAAAAAAAACAGATTATCTCTGTGGCGCAAGTGGTTAAAGTCACCACGCTATCATTGCGTCAGGAGGTCCTGAGTTCGATTCCCACGCGGAACAATTATTTGTAAGATCTACAAATAGTTGTTTCGGGTCTGGTTGTACTTTGTGTCCGTTGTTTGTATGTTTGTCTAAGTCCCCGCAACACAAAAGCAAATGGTAGTGCGGAAGTTGTCTTTTAAACAAGAAAGAATTTCGTAAATCTAACGAGAAAAGGAAATAACATTTTCACAGATAATAAATATAACTTGTTATGCCAAATACTGCGTAGTGTTTTTCAGTAAACAGTTAGAAACGTCACATTAAAAATAAAATGTTCAACAATATTTACATATATTATCAATTATGATATTTTGCGTATAACTTTGTATGACAACAACTACTTTTCGGTTTGCAATAATATTTATTTTCGTACGACCTACATGACTCAAATTATTTGGGTAATTTGAGTAGATATCGTTTCATTCATTACATTATCATTGAATTTATTACCGTTTTAAATATTAATGGGTTTATGAAAATAATACAAGGGCTGCATTAATTAAATGTACATATTTTATAAATTCCAATTCGCTTCAAAGCCTTGATATTCTTGGTGGTCAACATAGCGTCAAAGTTGTTCAAGCCGCCCAAAGGCCTTTGAAATGGCTTAACGACTTGTTATCTTAATTGACAACTACCGGTATTGACTTTATACGCACCTTCAGGAGACGCTCATCTAAGAAAACACCACGATACGGTCACCCCATCCATGGAATATCCGCGTTAAGTTTGCTTAACCTTACGATAGTTGACCGGTGACCGAAACTAGCTAATAGCGCCTCATGACGGCTGCTTTTAATCCGAAATCAATGCTTTTAGTGTTAAAGCGAGTTACTTTAATCTTTATTTAAGTCTTAATGATAGACTTTATTTAGAAAAACATCAAAAGGTATTAAAATTCGCTTGAATTACGATCAAAGGTAAATATGTACTAAATACTTAAATAGTCGAGTATTTCAAAAACTATTTTATTTGTAAATCTTAATAGATATTGCATTTGATCTTAGAAAGCTAAAAGTAATCAACTCAAAAACTTTGTATCTTTTATTTTGGTAATACTTCAAGGTTACTATGTCTAGTTTTTTAAAACTACATTTTAATTACAAATAAG
The DNA here is from genome assembly GCF_050436995.1 of Anticarsia gemmatalis. NCBI lineage: Eukaryota > Metazoa > Arthropoda > Insecta > Lepidoptera > Erebidae > Anticarsia > Anticarsia gemmatalis. The sequence continues at coordinate 10,384,462 of NC_134757.1, read as the reverse complement.
GTGACTACTACATAATACTCTTAATCTAAACTATACCTTCTTGCTAAGAATAATAATTAATATTTTAGCAAAAAATGGACAATGCATGATAAGTACTTTGTGATGTAATTCGCAAAAAATCTGTCAAATTTTGATGAAACAAACTACACTAACTAACTTACATAATAAAATGTAGTTTTCATATAGATTAAAATGAAAGAAAAGACTAGGAAAATACAAGACACGTTAGACATAAAACAGTAAAACAGACACTAATATCTGTTATTATAATTATCTAACTATTTATTCAACCTATCAACCACATGTCCATGTTTAATTATACACTCATAATAATAAACGTATGCAATGTTTACATTCAGCCTCCTTTGTCATGACACTTTACGACAACCACCTACTATACAGTTTGACATTGACGTTTGACGTTAAGCTGTCAAACGTCAAACTAAAAGGGATCTTACTTTACACGTGACTGATCTATTATTTAAATTAAAGATGTGTAAAATAAATATTAGATACATAGAAACGTTTCACATGTGTTGGTATTGGAAATAATTACGACATATCGTATTGAAAGGTGCCTTATAGTTTTTCAAGTAATGGAAAGTCCTTAACTACATTTAGAGAGAGAGAACTCAAGCCTAATCCTTTCGTATATAGAGCGAAGACCTGTGTTCAAGAGCGAGACGCTACCTATTAGGTTAAATATTTCTAAAAATAAATGATACAGGTATTTACGCAGCATATAAATACAAAATAACAAATTTTACATAATGTACCAGTCACACTCGGCAATACATCAAGCACGCAAAGGGATTATAATTCCCAAGCTCAATTATTACCATTTTCTTAATCAAAAACCGTGTTATATTCTCTATGGATCAAACTTAACACGTGAGGTGTAATAAAATACTCCAGAGGGTTTAAATCCGGAGGTCAAAGGCTTATGTTCTGATAAACTACCAACTTTACTTTAAATTACGAAACATTTTTAATATAAGCTATTTGTTTAATACCTCTTCAAGCATTTAGTTAAAAAAATTATAATACTTTTTTCACATGACATTTTGACATTAATGACATTTCAACTCATTGTCTAACTGACAAGGTCATCCTCACCACAGATTAAATAAATAATAAAACGTACTAATTGTTCTTGAAATGAAACTCATTGGTTCAAATCTTGAGGCAAATAACCTGCCTAGATGATTCATGGAGACGAACAAAGCAAAAAAGGTGTAGTCATTAATCTGGCAGTGAGTCAAGAGTGAGGATCGGAGCAGATCGGAGGCAGTCCAGCGAGGAAATAATAGCCAATTACAGGCTTCACTCGCTCTTTTGTTTATAGTTAATTATGCTATACAAAATATGGGACTGACTGCATCTTTTCTTATGTAGAGAAAGGAGAGAAAACTAAATGTATTTCTATCAAGTCTATAGTTTGAGGCCCAGCTTGAGTAATTAATGTAAACCATCTGCTAGATTGCATAGGGCAAATGTATAAAAAATCTGCCAAACTTTCCTACGGTAAACTATTTGATTCTTAACCCTAAGCAAAACTGTGCGTTAACTTAGTAACTTTTCTATAAGTAACATTATCACCACTTCTAAAGTTCTTAAGTCAAATATTTCAACTATTCCAAACAGCTGTCCACTTAGCAACAAAAATAAAAACTAACGCAAAAAACAGCCGACATTTTTTCACTAAAATACGTTTACGTCAAGTACTTGTCAGCCATATGGCGTGTTCCGACATAAAAGGCTTAGGAACTCCGAAGTTTGTTAAAGTCATCTTTCACTCAATTTGTTGCTAATCAACCGTGAATGAGAGCCAAGGCTGACTTTTTGTCGTCGATTTCAAATAAACTGAACACAGTAGGAACTTCTTGTAGAACAGAATTGTAAATGGAATGATTGAATTAAAAAATAACTATATTTTTTACCTCTTGTGTCTATTGCTTTTCAGCCAGCTATTTTAATCTTTATCTCGTAAAGTAAAGCTAATTATTGACTAGCGTTAGTGATATAGAATCTCTAAGGAGCCTTCCGAGCCTTAATCCCTATTGAGATCAATGGCTGCCTATATCTAGACCTAACTAAGGAAGATAACAAGTACATTTACCTAAATATTCCGTCTACAGTAATAAGGAATCTAAATATAATCATTAAGAACAATTCAGGCTCCACCGCCATAAGATTCCTTTGCCTAAACGAAGCTGACTCTTGTTTTTCTCTCTGCTATCAACATAAAACTATAATAAATTAGATTATTATAACTAAGCCTGTATAATACAGCCACAAATATCAATTGCTGTAGTAATTCTAAGAAGAAACTTTGTTAGTCTGGCCGAAATTCTGCAAAGTCATAATTTAATAAACCTAATTCTATTTCGGTCGAGAAAACAAAATGGCGATTCTAAATATGGCGGGTGTTCGGTAAAAAATTGAATTGTCGAGACGATCGATTTAGAGATGAATGTCTAGAATATTTAAAAGATGTAATTTTTTGGTGTATCGGAATTTAATTTTAGATAAGGTGTTTCATTTCGTAACTTGACATGAAAGGACGATGCGAGAAGGTGCCAATAACTTTTGCCTTTCGGTCATCGAGTTCGTAAGATTTTCATTACTTTGTGGTTGTCAATCTTTCAAGCAGTAAGTATATTAGATCTATGAGACTGCAGTATCTTCTTTATTAAAAAGTATACCTCATTCTTTCACGATGACAGTAATCTAGAAGTTAGCATTTGCTTGTTTTAAGTTACAATGTAGAAAAAATCGATGTCATTTTTACTTTCTGGCTCGTCTACGATATTTCTGGAGTCTAAAATATGATGTTCTGTTATTTAACGTACTTAAAAATGAAAGCCGTTTTCAATTCGTTACAAAATTTTATTTACAACAAGAGTGAATATTTACTACGAGAAGATCGTAGTAAGTAACATTTAAAGACTCTACCCTTATGTACACCCTATATTACTGTTAAAATATTTCAGTAAATAGTTACTATAATCCCGAAATCTAAGCCTTGAAACCTAAATACAATATAAACAGTTGAAGTTTCATCGTAATTTGAAGTTCTTCATAATCTTACAAACTGCGCGGTATTCTGCACTCAATAAACTGTAAGTAATCCACACTCAGGTCAATTGTTTGATAGCCTACTTATAATTAATCTCTTTATTTGCCCTCCTATCTATAGCAGTGATAACAACTCTTATCATGTTATCAGTGTGGTACGTCGTGAAGATAAAGACTTTCATAAATTATGCAATTTCTTTTATGATACGTTTATTATATTGCAATTGTGATTTGATCTAATTACGATTATGATTAATTACTGATTAGTTTCCGCGAAAAGATTTATGATACGTACTCTTTTATAGAAATAGAGGAAAATATATTAAAAGTTTTTAAGAAGCAATGTTGACTCGCAAATAAAAAAGTTTTAGGAAACATAGATTTTTACGGAGAAGGAAAATAATGATGTAACGGGATCGTTGACGATCTTATTTTGTCAACACAAAATGCAGTAAAAATCTTACTTCAATTGCTGTTTCAATTCTACAAAAATAATATTACTTCGGAACGTGACCGCCGATGTATTGCATTTCTTTGTGTTCTTCAGTTGGTGGTCCTTTATTATTAGACTCGAAACCCTCCAAGGAGTATGACCTCCAAGTTTGTGTAACTTTGAAATTCGAACATTTTATTTTTAAAGTGTTTGGCATCGTGATAAGTGCCAGTGAGATGAGAAATTGATTATCGATTTGGGCGTTGACCTGATTTTGACGTTAGTTTGAACTCGATTTTATAATAGTTTTAGGGGAGATATCAAGTTTTACACCCTCGTCCTACGCTCGTAAAGTTAGCTCTCGTTTCTTCCCCTCTTTGATTAAATTATATTTTAAAAATGTATGACTTTTTTTCTTTGACTCTCTAATTTTATTTTTTTACTGCTAAAATACGAAATAGGGGATGTACAATATGTACGTGGATTGCAATGCATATAAATATCAAACAGCATTATTTGTTTTATAAAAGCGAAATAGGTACAAAAAAATATATATTTTAAATTCTACAGTTATATTCGTAACGGTAAAAGGGCCCATTTGGCCCCGCCTAGAGATCTCATATCACGTAAATCTTTGTCACGATTCCGTAGGTGGAGGCCAGTCAAAACTACAACACAAAAAACATATTTCTAAAGCTCAAAAGTATTCTAAAGTACAAAGAACACGCCAGTCTGTTGTCAAACTACTTTATCTTACATGTATGATAAAATGTATGAAATCATACATGTTTGTATACATAACTTGTTATCACACACCACGTGTGAATATGGAACATTCGCGAAATAGGCCAGAGATAACGACTCAGATAAGGGGTAAACCCGCGTTGCACACAATGTCAATAAAAGGAAAAAAGATGTATCATAAACTGGATTAGTAAATTAGTTCTGGGTGGAAAATCTACTTGTTTAGTTATTTTTCCTGCTTCAGTCATTTTTCCTGCACTAAAAATATACATGTTTTTTTTAACTAATGTAGAGAAGAATCTGCTACTTCTTTTTACATTATTTAATTATCGCACACATACAGGTCTAACCAAGAATCTCTATTTTTTAAAGTAGGTTAAGATACGAAAACCTCCTGATTCAAACGAATGCTGTGAAACGCGAGATGATTGCATGAAACAGGCTTGACATACAAATATGTACAGTTCAAACTAAGAACCTCCTGTTTTTTTAAGTCGATTAACACTATATAAAATGGGCCAAATAATGATATTGATATTAATTGAATAAAAAAATCAGACATGGATTATCCTCACTGCTGCACTGTCATGACTTTAATTTTCAAAAACAAGTTACTTTATAACCATCACATTTTAGAGAGCTTTGGCCAATCTTTAAAATTGCATACACCTCACAAAAGTGACAGATTTGAAAACAGTTATACAAAAAAGTAAAAAAAAATCAAATAGAATACCCATTATTTACATGACACATGTCATTAAAAAACGCGATGTACTCACACACCATTTTTATTTCATTGTGTACAATAATTCATAAAATTAGTCTAAATTGTTTTTCTACTTAATGGTGTCAGTATGTCTAGTTTTTTATGCTGGTAACATTATAACGGAGATTTGGCGGTTAACCTGTAATTTATTATGACATATAAAACTACATTTTTTAGTGTTGAATTCCTCATAATGAGTTTTTAAAACGGCGGTTAGTTAATTGAAGATTTAATCTGTTTTTAGAGGTTATCAACGTAATGATGATAATATGACGGTCATAATTGGGAACGGATAAAGATTATAGGTTATGTTTTTGTTTAAATTTTTTGCTTGTCATTCTTGTTAAAATTAATGAAAATTAAATACTTATTAACTAATTAGATTACGTCGCTTGGAGAGAACGATAGTGAAGGAAACGAAAATACGTGTAAAGCTTACCAATATTTTCTCGCACTGATCATATTTTTGTATCAATTATTTGTTGAATTACCTGCAAGCAAAGAAAAATACAGATTAGTAGATACATCTTTTTTAATTTCAGTTTAAATATGATTCTAAAAACGGACTCATATTCATATAAATAAATATTCATAAGTAAGTATAGTGTTACGCCAATGATATACCTATCGATCTTGATACAGTTATTTCAATCGCCTTGCATACACAAAAATAAGACATTAAATAAAAACAAATTGCCATACAACACATCATAAACATCCAATACGAAGAATCCCCAATCTGTTATTAAGACATTTCATACAAATCTAGTCATTATTACAACGGAATAGAACCGAGAGTTGTTTGTATACATGATGGCCGATCAGCTGATCAATTGACCACATGGCCGTGACCTCGTTGTCTTAGATACAGCTGTTACGGATTACTGAATACAATAATATTATTATTGTGTATAATCTGTGAGTTTTATTATCTATATTTATGGTATAGAAAGGGACAGCAATAGTTCTATTTTTGAATCGTAAATTTAAATAGATTGATTCTCAACGCCGGTTTCAGCTGTCAAATTAGTTCTGTTTTTTTCCGCCTGTCAATTATTATTGTGACATTTACTACTGAAAATGTTCAATAATGAAATATAAGAACGTGATATTTTCTTTCAATTAAATTGTAGTTGCTTTACAATGAAAGCACTAATTTCTATTCATGTTAGTTTAGCAAAAGGATATAAGATTTTGTTTGAAAGTTGAAAGATTCTATTCATTCCGATATTAATTGACCTTTGATAGGTGAAAGGAAGAAAGGTAATTTATTTTTAAAGATAATCTTAGGACTTTTTTGTATCCATTCGCTAAATAATATTTTATTTCGACTGACGCGGACGGAACTAAAAACAATAAAGAAGTTTTTAGAGATCGTAGCAAGTGGTGCTCTATGGAAAAAATGCATGATGTTTTATTAAAATACATTTTATAAACAAACAATTTAATTTACTACAAAAATCTCAAACATGAGTGTCAATTAGTTTTGACGTACAAATTTCCAAATTTATAAATAAATAGACCTAGAATGCTCTTAGATTAATTTAAAAACACTTTTAAACAGTATTCAGACGAATATATTAGAATGAATATAAGTTTGAGTTATATTTTTAGTTCGTTTATAGTTAATTTGAAACAGACTAGTTTATCGATATGCCGTGACCTTTTGACTATCAAATAATGTCATTGCCAAGCGCCGTTATTATTATCTAGTCATTTTTATAGCTTTAATATAAGGTGATATAAAAAAAGTAAACTGGAAAGTATACATTTATTAACCCAGTACATTATTAAAAAAATATACTTTGGATACAAAATGATGTGTGTGGCGATTTTTAGAGCCGGTTTTTCCATCGCTTGTTGTCAGTTATATCCAGCTTTTTCGTAGATGAATCGGTTAGGAAAAAGTAAAAGATTTTTTGACAGAGTCGCCATTTTAATCTTCAAAACTGTCAGTTATCTGCAATATAGAAGACAGAAATTTCGATAGAAAAATCAGCCTTTAGTATGATTAATCCATTTCGTTGAAAGCATCACAGAGAATTTTTTTTCTCAAGCATAATATTTCCTAAAAAAAACTCTACAATTTATAGTCATAATAGAAACTTAAATGCGCATAATAAAAGGACTATGACCTTGAAACTCGTTTAATAACATGGGGTAATAAGTGCTATTATTAGTTCATTGCAGGGGGTGTGGGCAGATGTGCAGCCCTTTGTGTTAACCGCTTTTAAATGCGAGTTCTTTATCAAATTGAACAGGACATGCACGCCCCCTATTACATGGGACTTTATAAGGCGAAATTTAAATGAATTTTTAGATTATATGATAAACCCTTTGAAGAGACAGTTGGTTTGTAATAAAATAAGTTGCGGATATAAGTCACAAAGGATGTGATAATATATGTACCTAGTCCAAGTACGTGTGGATTTTATGACAAAGAATAATGCAAACTTTTGAAATTATTTTTTGCGAATGAACCCCTCCATCGATCCGAGAGGATAACCGTGTCCAGTAGTTGGACAGACATGAATTAAAAAGAAATGAAATATCAAATATTGAGCTTGAAACAATTGCCAAAGCATCAAGTCAACTTAAAAAAACAATTGCATTAACTATTTTAAACACAGCTACATTACTTATAGCCTGAAGTTAGCAACAAATTCTACCAACAAACCCTGAAGTTAGCAACAAACCAGCAGCATGTATCTGTATTCTGTAATGTTACTGTCTGAACTCAACCGGTCGGACCGGTCCCGCACTGGGTCTCTTCCGCGTACTGCACGCTATTACACCTTTACTTAATATAATACTATTATACAACTGTAATTAACATTTATGATTAACTATTAGCAATTTAGATTAGCTAATTTGTAAATGTGAAGTGTTAGACTGAATATTGATTAGTTAAATCAGTGCAATATTGTTATAACTTAAAGCAATTTTAATATCGCTAGATAACAAAAATAAAACTATTTTGCAAAATGATTTGTCAATAATATTAAAATAATTATTATTTTTCTATGATAGAATAACTGACCCCAAAGCCATTTTAAAATGACCTTTACTAAAATGTGTCTGATTTCTTGATAAAACTGAAGTTTTCATACACTTAGGCTCTACCTACAATTTCGTGTAGAGCAGGCATGATATTATGTATGTATGTAATTTTGAATTATTTTTACTGATCATCAGAGTGTTTCATAAATGACAACATTATTTGGTCTATAATGTAATAATTGACCTCTAGGTCATTATAAAATGACCTCAAAATGTTGTATCACCGTTTATCTTCAAAATAATCTAAATATTATCAAATATTGGTACTGCATTAGTAATTAACACACATCAAACACAAACAAACGTTAATTTAATTTTAACGTGTCAATGACACGGCTATTCATTATCAATTTAAATATTTGTGATATCCAAACATTTTTGCATGAATTATTTTCGCCAACCTAAAAAGGTAGGCCCGTTATTTACCGTTTTAAATATATAAATAAACTTTTGAATATAAATATGTAATTTTAACAGTATTTATAATAATGTTCTGAATAACAAGACAGGAGAAAACGGATTTTAATTGTCACTTGCCTCGACCGTGAAGGAAAAAATCGTGAAGTAACCCCGCATTCCTGAGAGTTCTTTAACACAGTTCTTTAAGGACTGCAAAGTCCCTTTTTTTTCGTCAAGGAACCCCATCGGGGTCGCTGTAAAAGGTCGACCTACCGACTAGGTCCCCGCTGCACTGGGACTGCGCAAACGGGGTATGTGGTCCGCCGTAGAGCCCACTAAAAACCTGACGAGTGTCCAACCGCTTCCGCAAAGACGAACCCGCACTTGGCAAGCGTGGTGATCTCGAGACCTAACCCATCCTTCAGTCCGAGAAGAGACCTATGCCCAGCCGTGGGACAGCAAATAAGTTTACTTTTAAGTTTTTAAGCAGGCAAGTCTTTAATAACATTACAGGAAACGTTATTTCAAATAAAAGTTACAAAATAACAGTTTAAAGCGCAAAACATCTTTAAAATAACTGATATTTCGATCCAATATTTCATCTTTTCATCAATCTAAGTGCTGAACTCTCGTAGCACGCAGCCAAAAGGTCAGATGACACGAATAGAGAAATATATTTTATAACAAGAATATGTTCTAGAAAATGTAGGTATTATCTTTATTAATAACTAAACTGTCAAGGTCTTTATATTAGTTTTACATGGCGCCATATTTTAAAGTAATATTTTAACCTTGGAGAGACGAATCGGTGTATTTTTGTGGTTAGGTTTTTTTATAATAGCCACAGATACAATGCAAGTTTGTTTCCAATTCATTCAAGTCAAGTATGCTGTATTTCATAAACTTTTAACATGTATTTGAAATCGTTGTATTTCTATTTTATGTTTAATACATTTATTGAGGGCATGCAAAGTCCCCAACCAGGACTTGGCCAGCAAGCGTAGTGGACTCAAAGCTATTCCTCGTTCGGGAGGAGACTCGTGTCCAGCAATAGGACAATAACGAGACATGTAACCAATTATACTAATTTTTTTGTAGTTTACACAAGAGTAAGATTTAAGCAATGCCATGTAAAGAAGGGATTGACACGAGGATTTGGTAAAGAAGATCATTTAGATATTTTATCAAAGGATCAGATCCAATACATTTAAGAAAAATAACAAACAACTTCTTTGACAAAGGATTGACAGCTTCAAGAGGTTGATAAAATGGCTCTATATTTCATGGTAAGTAAATAACTATTACCCCAGAGATAATTTTTTATTTTCCCTGAAAATTGTGTAGTTAACTGTGTTAAAGATTATTGTAAAAAGATAATTGGAAAATTATTGTATTTGTAAAAGGATTACCTAAAATGCTTTTGGTATCAGGTATGTATTTTTTTCACTGAAACATTTTACTAGGCATTATTTTGATACCAACGAAAGCGGTAGTACTATTACTTATTCTGTGACGAAAGTACAAAACTGAGACGTCACCATACCTTATTTCTATACTAAAATGTGTTTTTGACTATTCTTATAGAGTAGCGGATTTGACTGGTAGTCCAGTACCTTTACCTCGATTCTCTACCACTATCGACTACTTACAACCGGCTAGCTATCGAAATTTTGGCATTTAGAATGTACTGCCAAAAAATTTTCTACGACGCCCGTCAGAGGCGCTGATCACATTTTCATACAAAATTTCTCGATGACAGGTTGGTTGTCGGTAGTCAATAGTAGTAGAGAATCGAGTTACTGATTACATTTATTTAGAGAACATAAACATGCAATATACTAAAATCATTGAGTACAATTTTAGTCGCCATGTCATTGACTTGTTAAACGGCTCAAACATTAATTTAACGTTTATTTACGCACTAAATTTACATTTGAGACGATATTCAGTCTAATTTCAACGGTATTGCACAATCTTATATTTTAATGAGAATTGAAGCTATACTTTTTGCATTTAAGCAAATAAAAAGTAATTTAACACTTTTTAATGGTTTGTAATATCTATTAGAAAACAAATACAAAATTAAATCTGTCTCTCTGTTTCACGCTAATTCATGGATGTGGTAATGGACCAATTATGGCCTAATTCAGCAGAAAAATGAACTTTTACGCAAATGATTCCGTAAGTATAAACTAGTATGCAGCAACATTTTTCATACAGGTGACAATTGGATTAAATAAAACATTATTTTGCCTGTAAATCCGTTCTTCTCTTCGCAGTTTTTATTTCGTTCAAATAATGGATAGCTATTTTCATTTAATTTATGTATTTAGGCACTTATCTCTCTAAAATAATATCGTTTTCCTCGTTTTTTATATAAAAACAACGTTTGTTTTTCTATAATTTTCTAAATTCCGCGCTATAAATACGTAACGTGAACGACCTCGGATCAAAATATTATTGTCTGTTTATATCCGGTACGAAATATCTCCTCTCTTAAATTAGATCGGGCCGCCATTTATACCTTTCCACCAATTAGCAAACGATATTGGAAAATTTCATTCGTACTATTATTATCAATTTGAATGTTTATTTGTACTTTTGTAACGTGTAAACGGCTGGACCGATTTGGGTGTTTTGTTAAGTAATAGATATATCTCGGAGAAGATGAAAGACAAGACTTTTATGGGAATAACAAATATAATAAACAAAAAAAAACATGTCTTAATGGAGAAGATCATTAAATAATAAATAGCATTGGAGATAAAATAGGACAGTTATTAATAAGTATGCAAGTTTATCATTATTTTTAACATCACGTAAATATATCTCTCTTAGTGTTTTTACAAATTGAAAGTGAAGACCTCTGTGAATAATCTCTGTTGTATGTACATATGTATGTTTGTGCAAAGATTCACGGAACGATCACTTGACGAGAACGTTCTCACGATGTTTTGTCATCGCAGACTTATATGTGGGACTTTCTGCCAGAGAATTAAGTCTTAAAACATGGCCAGTTCATATCTTACTACATTAAAGTAATGTACCAACACATAGCTGTGAAAATCTTGAATTTAAATAAAAAATATTTTTTTTACGTGTTGGATTCAAGGCTTAACCCTTCCCTCATTACGGGAAGAGACCCTTGATCAGCATTAAAGGGGTAAATTTATTTTTAAGTAATCAGCTGTCTTTAAGTCAGACACCATTACCCAACAAGCAATAAAAGGGATTTTTGGAGCCATAAGTAGGTATACCTTTACATATACCGCCGTTCAGAAATATGTAACGATAGACCTACTTTGTTCAGTTGCAAGAAATTACAAATGAAAAAACATTGGTAAAAGTTTGTGACCATGGCCAGGACAACATGAAGGACCAGTAAAATTCAAGATAAATAAATTATATACATAATCATGTTCATCAAATGTAAATGAAAATTGAAATACAAATTAAATTCAATAATATTTTAATAAATTTTAATCAAAAACTTACTGCATCAAATCTGCTGATCAAATTCTAAACAGAAATCACATCACAAATTAATTGATATATCGATATTAATTAATATTAATAATCAATATAATGCGTTAATTACGTTTCAAATTAATTCTGTTGACTAAATTACTGAAAATTGATTAAATTGTCCATTCATTTACGTAAATTGAAATAGATTTTGGGAGTCAAAATATTAAGTGAATCTAACCAATTACTGCTACACTTTAAGAATAGATGTCCTTTCGTAATGAGAGAGGAATTAGACCTGAGTCCATTCATACTGGTCAGCAACGGGTTGGAGATTTTGCATTCCTTCAAGAACTGTTCTATAGAACCCAAGCATGCAAGGTTTCATCGCGATGTTTTCCTTCACCGTTGGAACAAGTGACAAACATTTCTAATACACACATAACTTCGAAAAGTCTATGGTGATTCCTTGGGTCGAAACCTTCAACCATTTGAGTGTGAGGTGAATGCTTATACCACTCTGCTATCACTGCTTTATTATTAGAGCATATTTGTGTAGTCCATAGGGATAGTCACCTCGTCAAGTAACTGATTTCAAATCTTGATTGAGTCTGCTTAATTTATGACCGTCACTGTACGGTACTGTCCCTGGATGCAGGAATTATTTACACTTCAGTGCAAAATAAAATGAATTGTCAGAAAAAAGTCAATACGCAATGTGTATATTTTACACCAGATGGAAAATTCAGGTAAGTTATCTTTTTTGACAGAAAAATACGGATTTAATCTAGGGTCTAGAAAGTCCCTCGATGTTGATTGCTATGGGACTTTAGGAGTACAAATAGTATCGGGTCACTTATTTGTTCCATAGGACATTTGAGAAAACATAGGGTCAGTTGTCCCATAAAGGGATAATTTAATAGGAATAATGGGATAGAGTCCATTTTTAGATGAAAAAAGACCCTACCGTAACATAAACCTAAAGGTATTTTCTCAAAGTAAGAATAAATGAAATAAAAATCACGAGTCCATTGCTCCCACTCAGTTATATCGGGGTGAACGTATTGGAACAAACGCAGCAATCGATTGTCGACGACAGGTCATTGAATTGTTCGGTATATGCAAATCGTAATCGTGACGCTTTTTAGATCACTTTTTTAACTTGATTTATTTGACTTTGATTAATTATCTTTACTGGCCAGTATTATATAACGCGTTAAGAAACATCTAAGTATGCTTTTGACAGCTTGTTAACTCTGAATATAGCAACAAGTCGCCGCACAGAAGACAAAAAATAAATACAAAAGACGCAAGAAAAGAGTGCAGGTACGTATCGTAACCAATATTATGTAAGTAGGTGTTCCCATTATGCTTCCAATACTATTTGATATCTTCTTTATTAGAACCTTAATTGTGTGTGTTGTTGTAGTGTTGGTAGCAGCTCCTTACATCTTCACTGATTTATAACTAACAGAAATATTGTTAAAGCCCTTTGGCGATTAAAAAGAGTGGCCAGGAGTTTGTTGCCGGCTCTTCTCATTGGCCCTACCTTCCGAACTGGCAGTAAATTCACTCTCTGTATCATTGACTGTCATAAGTGTAAGCATTTGACCTTAATGAAGAAATGATATGATTTTGATTTTTGATTATAACATTGATACGTCTGGCTTACCCGCTCTTTTAGTCTGTTGTTTATTTTCGCCTTCTGAGCTGCTTGTTGCTATATTCAAGTACTTAACGTAAAGGCACACGCTACGCTTTTAAGAGATGTTAATGCAACACCCGAAATATCAAAACCAGAATTTTCGATTCCGGCAAGACCTGCTTAAATACACATAAAATCTTTAAATAATCTATATATTTTTACTGTCTTACTAATAAACGTCGCGTAAGCTCTTGTTAGTTTTACAGTGTTTTGTCTTTTTCACTCATATACAGTTTCAAAATTGATTTGTAAGTGACAAAACACTTTATATCTGATTAGAGCTTACACCATGTTTTATATACTAATATTATAAAGCTGAAGAGTTTGTTTGTTTGTTTGTTTAAACGCGCTAATCTCAGGAACTACGGGTGCGATTGAAAAATTATTTCAGTGTTAGATAGCCCATTTATCGAGGAAGGCTATATGCTATATACCAGTAAAAAAATGTTACAAAAACGGGGAAAATTGTGACCATTCTCTCTTAAGTGACGCAAGCGAAGTTGCGCGGTCCAGCTAGTTAGTAAAATAGTTATACTAAAGAGGTTATTAACACTAGTTTAACCCCTAAAGCTTTAACCCTCTAATGCTCCCATTTAATCATTTTCTTTAGTAAAATATGTTGCATTTAGTCCAAAGATTTCGACAGCAATTTAACACTCTCATTTGGTATTCCAAGTATTTATTTTGCTAAGTGCCTACTTGAATACGTTAAATTAAATGGGTTCTAATTATTTTTACTGGCAATATTAATGTTTTAGTCAGTTAAAAGTAAATGATTCTCTTTTTAATTATTTATGACTATTTTAGAACATACGTGTAAAGATCTACTCTAATCTATACTAATATTATAAATGCGAAAGTAGTTTGTGAGAATGGATTGACGTATGTTACTCAATCACTCCAAAACTACTGAACATATTTTGACGAAACTTGATGCTGAGAAAGTAAATAACCCGAATTAACACATAGACATAGGATCTTCATACTTTTTGGATACCGAAGGAACCGCATGCAGAAGCTAGTAGATAATTATTTTTAATTTGTAGAAATATTTGAGTCAAATTTGTTTAAATATTAATATGTGTTTCTGTCATTCGACACCTTTATTTGATTATGTAAGGTTAGCAACGCGTTTGATGTAGACATAAGCCCAAGTTAATGGTGTGATTCGATTAATTTCGGTTGATTTATTGCGTAGGTATTACATTTTAATGATTAACTTTGTAATTTGAGGCTTTCTATATATGATCTTATTTTTAAGATAAATATCTATGCTTTTATTAACGGTTGTTGTTTACTGTTGTTTATTTATGATATGGAATATGGATTTATATACTATCTGTATAGGATCGTAGGATTCTTTTACTCCAGAAAAACATTCCATATTCGTAAAAGCCGTGGGCAGAAGATAACTAATTGTTAATGTCATTATTTTACCGAAATCAAGAAGGATTTCGGCTTAAAATGTTCTTATAATGCGTATTGCATTACATAAACCCAACATTTATATTTTTAACTTAAATAGTTAAAAAATATAAATGTTTTGTATATCGTCCTTTGACATTAAATAGAGTTGACACCACCCAAAAAGTTGTCAGACTCAATTCAATTTTCATACATTTATTTTACAATGAAAATAATATATCGTACTTACGGTGCAACACTGTCACTTATGCAAAAATGTAGTTTTTCAGGAGAAGCACTTTAAACTTTGACACCTCCCACAACAATAACTTTATGTGATATTGATAAGATGAATACATCAGCGAATACTTTTAACTTTACTTTTGCTTATATAATGATAATAGTAATACAGTAGTAGTGCTTTAAATCAATTACTACATAAGTAACTCATTTTTGCATTTTTTTACAAAAGTGACATTATTGCACCGGGGGTGCGATATGTGTAATTCAGTTTAAAACTGAATTGAAAATGTAATTTATTTGAAAAGAACGAGGGTTTAATTTATCGTGTTAGTTTTAGTTTAGAAAAGTGTTGGAAAAGTTTCTTAGACTTTTACATTACGTGCTTTAATAAAGGTTTACTTATCTAAGTAAAACTTTTTTGTGCTCTATTTATAAAAAAACGCAATGAGATCGAATTAAAATAAGTTTTGATAACTATAATTTGTACATTTAACATATCGTTCTTACTAAAAAAACACATCATTTTACAAATCATCAATATAAATCTACAATTTAAATAAATTCTACAGCATACATACATTTATGTCACAAAGTAATTGGCCTGACGTAAATTCAACTCCTTTTACCCACAAGACACAAACTCCAGCAATCTTCAATCTCAATCCGTCAATATTCAGCAATGGTACAACGATACAAATGCGATCCAAACTCGGTCCAGTTCACTCCAGTTCTGTCAACTTTATCCGAACGGTGGCGGTTAGTGCCCCCAAAACGATCCAGCGAGGCATCGAGTGAATCACAATGCCAAATAAAAATATACACGAATTAAAAGCAAATTAGGTTACATTCTTCTCTTTAAATGCAGATGCATTAAAGGATTTTGGATAAAAAAGAAAATTTTAAGACTGTTTTTATTATGATTGAGATACTTACTACTTTTGGAAACTATTATCCCAGAAAATATGCTATATTGTTTACTAGCTGACCCGCGCAACTTCGCTTGCGTCACATAAGAGAGAATGGGTCAGAATTTTCCATGTTTTTGTAACACTTTTTACTGTTACCTACTCTGCTCCTATTGGTCGTAGCGTGATGATATAAAATATCCTTTTTTTTTTCACCAAAAATATTCTCAAAATTATTTATATCTCTTAGTATAACGAAGTCGCGCTAAGACATATCCGCCATTAAAACAGTTGCCATGGCAACGGAATTTTGTTAATACAATGTCATTATAATGTTGATTTTTCGCGACTTCGTTAAATTTTCTGAATTTTCCCGGGAAATGCATCATTTTCCCGGGGTAAAAAGTAGCCTATGTCCTTTCTCGGGTATCAAAATATTTCCATACCAAATTTCATGCAAATTGGTTCAGTAGTTTAGACGTGATTGAGTAGCAGACAGACAGACAGACAGAGTTACTTTCGCATTTATAATATTAGTATGGATTGAAAGGTAAATTAAAAGATACTAAAACATCTAGGAATCCCGATTTTATCTGTAAAAAATGATAATTTCAGCTTACGATTCGTGTTAATGTCTAACAAAATCAAGTTTCTAATAAAATAAAAACTTAATGCGTAATTATTACTTAATTATTACTGCAACTAATGATAGGCAGTTAACTAAACGTAATCTATAACTAATTTATTGATATTTTCTATAGTTAAATTGATTAAAATATTTAGTTAGGTTAAAGCTGAGTAACAATTAATTCACGATTTTTTGGTTGTTTTAAAATTGTATAATACATTTCTTGAGGGCATGTCAAGTCCCCAATCCTGACTGACCCCGAGGAGACCCTTGCCTAGGAATTTTAACCCACGGTTTCTGAGGTACATTTAGCGGTAGTTTATCTATTCAATGGCGATAAAACTCATATAAAAAAAGCGCTATCGAATAGATAAACTACCGCTAAATGTACTCAGAAACCGGGGGTTAGTCTTTTAAAACAGTAATAAGCTGTGTAAATATAGTCTTTTATGCTCCCCAAAAACATTAAAATAGCTGCATAAACACTAGTAAATGAAATAACTCAGGGAATCAACGAACGATGACATAAAATCAGAGTAACGAGCCACAATGACAGATTGCACAATACTCGTTGTCATGTCGCCGATCATTTATAACAGTCAAGGATATTACATACTGTTTGTACCCACTTATTAATAACATTGATTTACTTTGATGCATTTAAATTAAGTGTTAATAACTGGTTTTTAATTCTGTTTTATGTGTTTTGTATGTTAAATTTCAGGTTATTCCATATTTTCAAAACGTTCTATAGATAAAATATAATCTACATACATAAAATCACGCCTGTTTCTGACGGGAGTAGGCAGAGATGAAAGTAAGTAGAGTGACCGTCGTTTCTAAAGTATAATTACTTCTTTAAACATATATTTTTACTTTTGTTGAAACGTTATTCGAGTACAGTAAATGATGTTTTACTAGCTTTTAAAGAACAATGAATATCAAAGTTAAATATCCATGAATAAATAACAATGTCAATTTATTTCAACTTGCAAGAATAACATTACATACTCACAAAGTTAACATGGAACAAAATAATATATTAAAACAAACTAACAAAGACGAAACATGGCTCCGTATTCAGACGTATTCTAATAATTTCAGTGCTTATACAAATAGTATCAAGTGAAATTGTTCCATTCACAAATTGCTCGGAGTCAGACAGACTGCATAGAAACGTAAATTAGATGAAGCTAAGTAAATTAGTCTGTAGAAACGCTATCTACAGACTCAACTATGCACTCCTTTAACAAACTAAAATCCTAAAAACCACTCTCAAACTAAAACTACTATTTCTTACAACAGACAAATAAAATTACAAAAAGCTAGCTAAATATTACTAAAAGAAAACCTTTTAAAAACTTTCTAAGGATTGTAAACACTTTGAGTCTCCTTTCTTTTTAACAAGAATCACCGCCAAAATTAAGAAGTGAGGTTATTAAAACCGCAAATGACAAAAAAAGTTCCAACAAAAACTATTTAAAGCATAGAATTAGATAAGTGTCAAGTGAAGGACATAAAATACAATAAAGTGAGAGACGAGCGCAGGTAAAAAAGGGTGCAAAAAAGAAACAAAGACTGCTTTAATATGTATGTGTGGATAAACAGAGTCCAAGGACCGTCCGACTGGATATTATTACACAAGTTGGCCGCCAGAGTCTAGACGGGACACAATGGGCTAGACATTTAAAATCACCAAACGCCGTGGTCGTTTCGTTTTATTGCTCAAACTTAGAAGTCAATACCCGTCTGCAAGAGGAAGTACGGAATATTATAAAAATTGAATTGAAAACTGTCCAGACGGTATTCGAGCGTTCCCGCTTTATTACCCTGATCCTGTGGAAAATAAGGATTGCAATCTCACTGCAGACGGAGGAACGTGGAAAGAGGGAGATGCAGTTTCAAGTTTAATGCACGCATGTCTAGACGGTGGTGTGGAGGGAATTTATTGTAACAATATTACGTAAGTAAGCACTGTCTGAGTAAACGGAGAGCGAAATGGATTTCAATTTCCAATATAAATAAGGAAAACGGCGCCACGGAGTTCTTTACGGCGCACTTCGCATTTGTTTTTAACTGCACGAATCATGGCGTCCTTCGAAGTTTTGATTCATCTACGGATTCTGTGTAACGCACACGGTTCAGGCGAGACAACAATGAAAATAAATTGCATTGTTTACTAAACGAAGCGCTAGAAACAACATGACGTAATGATAAACAGAAAAATGCAGTTTTTATAAAAATAAGATCACGTTAAAACAAAGCGAATTATGTGCACACCGACGAGAAACAGATCGTTCGTTATACAATAGAGACAGGATTAGACTGAACAAAACATACGTTTTCTTTCGTAACAATGAAGACTTCAATGTACCGCGTATTATTTTAGATCTGAGACGCAAAAACATAGAAAGTGAGTACGTAGTTACGACAAAGGGTTTCAGTATTTCAAGTCGCCTTCGTGTAAATATTTTCCTTAAACTGGTTGGAAGTGAGCCAAATTGCCGAGACAAGTTTATACCTTAAAATTACTTCATTTAGGCGTCGATTATTCTCCCTCAGTGAGGGCAGTGCAACGGTATACAGGACCCGTTACAGTAATGAAAGACCAGTTACTTAAGATTTCACTTTAATGAAGCGGACTCCTGGCATTTGGTAAGAAACGATCAGCATCGGGTTTTACTGTTCCGCCGGCGATAACACTGACTTGTTTTACTCGTTATCCATCGAGTTTATTATTTACAATGACTTCCTTATTATGTATTGATAAGTGTGTTTGTACAGCGTTGTGTACAAGTCTCGCGTCATGTCGCTACTAGTCACTACTCACCAGTCTCAGTCACTTTGTGATTACCGGCAACTGTTGATCATGATTCTTTGTTGCTGTCATATTTATACAAGGTCGTCTAGATCTGCTTGTTATATAAAGTTGTGAGCACTTTTTGGTTTCTCGGCATTTTTACGATGGAAATAAAATGCTTTATTGCTATGAAGTTCAAGGTTTTGCTTTTGTCTTATTTTGTTGGTTCATTAACATCTTTAAGGTCATTCGCTGACTCATTGAGTGTGAAACGACAAGCGTTTCTTCGAAGTGGTCAGATATTGCACAATGTACAGTTAGAGTGTTACGAGGTACTGTAGTACCTGAGTATCGTGCATTTTGGTCGATCGCCACTTCACGGTACAGTCACGATCCAAAGATAGAATTGTAGATTAGTTCAGTAATTTATTTACTTTACGAGCCTACGACTGCATTGCATCCGCTTGTGGAATCTTACAACTGTTGCAACAGATATCAATATTGTTTTGTTACAGAATTTTGAACGTATTTTTAAACCCAATTCTTCTTCAATCCACTTTACAGAGGACATGTTTTGCATTTAGAATGTCAACCAAAATACATCAGAAAGAAAAATAGATACCTAAGTATCTTTTTAGTACTTATAAAGTCTCTAGTCGTTAGGTAAATCACCTGCAATTTCATCAACACTGCGAAAATCCATCGTACCGTATTCAAGTTAATTGCAAAAGATTTAGGGTTACAAAGACGAAATACGTTCGCTGGAATAAAGCCAAACTGAACCAAACAGGAACTTTCACTGGTGAATCACATATTGTTGACTATCAATGCTTACGAACATTGCAATTCTCGAAGAGTGTGTTTATACTTCTCGAGATCTTAACCAGACGAATTCCAAAATTCCACTGTATTTTGGAAGCGTTGAATTCACACGTGAAATGTAAGTCCTTTGAAGTGGGCAGCAAAGGTTCTTGTGAAACGTGGTAGATGGCTTCGTGCCTACTAATCAATCTATACTATCTATACTAATCTATACTAATATTATAAAGCTGAAGAGTTTGTTTGTTTGTTTGAACGCGCTAATCTCAGGAACTACGGGTCCGATTTGAAAAAATATTTCAGTGTTAGATAGCCCATTTATCGAGGAAGGCTATAGGCCATATAACATCACGCTACGGTTATTAGAAGCGGAGTAGCAACGAAAAATGTTACAAAAACGGGAAAAATTTTGAACCATTCTCTTAGGTGACGCAAGCGAAGTTGCGCGGGTCAGCTAGTAGCGTATAAAGCTCACTAAAGTAAAGTGAAGAGGTATTCGAATGATTTCCACGAAATATCTGCTGTTTATCTGCAACGTCTGTATTCCACAAATATTGATTCACTTTGACCACGATGAAACCTTTTGTACTTTATTCAATATTTGGTTTACTGTTTTTAACAACATTTCATTGCTGATCTTTTATATAAAAGTTGTCCCCTTTTTACCCTCTTCGGAGGGAAATTTCCAAAATAGAGCTACTCTACGTTTCATAAGGAATCTTCATACAAAATTTCATCTCTCTACGCTCAGTAGTTTCGGCTGTGCGTTGTCTATCAGCCAGAAACGAAGAGTTTTATATGCATTGATTGATTCATCACACGTTTTTCACGTAGAATTTCAACAAATGAAGCTTTTTATAGCATTTATAACCTCTCAACTAGATTATGTGTGAGGCGTAGTAAGTGTATACTAAGGAAACAGTATTAGCAAATAAAATGAGATATTTGTGTATCTCCACGTGTAATATATTCTAAAGTTATCATTATTTCCTCGCCTCACTGTATTTTGATGATGTTTTCACTCACTAAACAGTCACAAATGGTGCCAAAGTATTTTTTACAAACATTTTTGATTTGTTTACGTCAAATTTCTACGTGGTTTCGGAGATACATGCCAAGTAAGTCACAAATAACAGATAAAGCCGGTTTTAGTTAAAACGGTGTTATGTTTGTACGAGATACTATATTATGTTTATAAATGTTATTCAGATATGCAACTTTCACTAGATTATTTTTATCTCGGACGCGATGTAAAAGGAATAATGGCCGCCTCTGAGGTCAACAGACTAGAACAAGATAAAATTCCTTTAATGTTCCATGCTAAGGATTCCAACTTAGTAAGCCGTTCCAAATTGTTTTTGAGGCATTTAAATAACGTCTGGCGAATGAACAGGGCGCTCTCCACAAAAGAATTATTCAACAATAGCTAACGAAATTCGAAAAAGTACTCTTAAATAGTAAAGACCTTTTAGTGCAGGCAATAAGTATTCCAGGGCAGTAACATAAAAATGTAACAAGTACCAAGTTTTGGTTTCATTGTGTTTCAAGTTCTACCTGAGGTGTTTGAGTTTAAAACTTTGAAAGGAGAGCGATAAAACTGAAGAGTTTTACGATGTCTGTCGACAATTAAGAGTAGGTATAATGAAGCGAAATGCGCTGCAGGAAGAGTGCATCGGAATTAGTTCATTTATCTTTGTACTCCCGCTGTAATTACTGTGAGCGATGTTTATAACTAATAAATCATTCCGCGATAAAAACAGGTAAACATTGTGAATATTAATATAATTTTAATAACATAAATAGGACCGTTAGCGGCACCGGCGTTGTCACGATCGCAAACTTTGTTGACAAAATGATTAATCATAGTAATGGCATAATGTTTGTTTAATATAAATACAACGGTACATCGACCGCGTCGTATGGTTCAGTTGACCGCAAAAATGGAATCATCGTGTCACTAGGACTGGCAATTGTTTGTGTGAGATACTACGTACGGTGCAGTCAGTGTACCGTTAGCTCAAAGACGAGTTACCAGGGCAGCAGACGAGCATAAGAGATACCGCTACGCGCCTTCTACGGCCACCGGCTAAATTATAACTGTATCTAGTCGCAGAAGCGATGGAAATACGACAAACTTTGTCGTTTAGTTACTTGTGTGCAACCGGCATCTCATTAGCGGTGAAATCGTGCGGTGCCTCATTTAATGACCATGTCGGTACTCACTTTCCAATCCTCGTCCTGACATTTCGCGATGATCAATCGACTGTATATGTAAGCGCTCCGACGCACACATAGCTACGTTCATACGTTCATGTTGAAGTAAACACTCATGATCAACGCATGCATTTGCATTCAAACACATCGATATATTGTGTTGATGACTTCACTGATATTGTACATTCTATGTAGCCGACATATTAAAACGAACATTTAAATCCACTTTCAAAATAGGCATCCGCCGTATCGAGTGTTTCGTAAACTTAGCAACAATGTCCAAGAAAAATAAAAGAAAACGAATTACCTTCTGGCACAGTAGCGAACGCGTAATTTTAGATGTGGAAAATATCTTCCAAACGAACGCCGTCGGGCAGTGCTCGCCACAAAACAACACTATTCACTGAATATTGCGTAGAAGAGGAAATATTTTTTGGAATAACTGCACTAAATTTAGCCGATATACGCGATAACACGATAGCTCTAAACAAAGTAGAGTGTTAGGGACGCGAGCACACGTCCGCCGCGCGCGACGTCCACACGCGAATAGAACAGCTTGTTGAGTTCAGCACTCGGCTTGTCAACAAACAAAGAGGGCTCGGTCGCGAACGTTTTGCGCAGGCGCAAATACGCCGCACGCACACAATACAACGCGTGTGAATGAACACGTAAACATTGAGTAGATTAGTAGATTTCGCTGTACTCGATTTCGCTGTAAAATTGAAGGAGTCGCGCGGTCACCCGCCGCTAATTAAAACGGCGAGCCTTTCAAATTGCAAGGTTTTAGTGTCAGCTGTGGGCGTCGTACAGTGTATTGAGAACGAGTTGGTGTTGATAAAGTGCGTAGAATGCGCTGATGTCGGGGCAACGGTTGGGGCCTCGCGGCTCGCGTCGCGGCGCAGCGCATCAAAACAATAACACACGCTCGTTATCGCGGCGCGTTATCGACTGTGAAAATAAAAGGTATTATCGCGGTCTAGACCATTCGACAGCTGGTTGTGTCGACATAATTATGCAGCGATCGACTCGTGGTTAGAAAGAGTCGTGAAAGGTCACGTATTCGTGTTTGTAATGTTGGCACGCGATACGTAAATAACTCAGCAGCCGTGAACCTGAAGATGTGCGTATCAGAGAAATTTGGTTCAAGACGCGGGGGCGGCAGTAGAGTACACATACGACAGGGAAATGCTAGCGAGATAAAAATATCTCTCTACATAATACAAAAAAGAAAGTTTGTACTTTATTCTTATTCTCGTCATTTACATAACAAAGAAATCCAATCGATACTCATATTAATCATATTCTGTATTGATTAAAACCAAAACGTGGTTATTTTCCTTTGTTCTATTCTTGTTTGTACTATCTCGTTTGTCACACGACGGGTAGTATACACTTTTTCTTATAAGTGCTGCGTAAACCAGTGGAAACAGTGCTATAGAGCCATATATAGAATCGAAAAAGTGTTATACAGAAAAGCGAAAAAGAACATTACGGTGTTAAATTCGTCTTCCGAGATATGAGAACAAATCTCAAAAAAATGTTGACATTTTAACAGTGAAAAAAAAAATATGACAATGAAAAATGCAGTACGGTTGGAAAATTTAATCCTCAACAATTTAAATGACTGTTATATACTTTTTATACATTACTAGAAAAATATAGTTCTTTGGTCTCTGCCTACCTCTACAGTGCAGACCATCGAACTGTCAAAAAGTTCTCCATAGAAAAAGGCGTTATTTGATATAATTTTGTGGAAAGTCTCGATGTCCTTAAAAAGCTGGTATCCCTACAATAGATGTCCTACAAACTAGGTTTAAAAACTGCGCACTACGAGTCAACGACACGTGTAAACATATACGAATTATTTGATCTAGCGAATTGAACGAATAGAGCTGTCTTCAGAATAGAGATCGTGATTCATTCTTTAAGTCAATATCGTGATAGTTATTCGAACTTCTCTCGATTTGTAAAAAAATTTAAAACCTTTTAAAATCTCGCAAAAAATATTAAACTTGCTCAGGTAAACAAATATACAGCTTATCAGCGGGTTAAGCAGACTGCAGTACGTGCATTCCGCAGATGGATGGCCGCTGTTTAATATCTTAAGCTGTGTAATGCTTTGGAAGACACGTAAAAATCCCGGTTGTAGTCATTTAAGACAGCCATTTACTATTAAATTAAGAAATAAAGACTAACTTAAACTCTGTGTAAATCCATAGCTTAGCCCCTATTTAGTCGGTTAGTTATGTAAAGTATATAGTTATGTAAAGACCTATTTCAATGGTAAACTTCTATACTTTTTACTACTACTATACTATATTATATACTACTAGTATATTTTTCAGAAATAAGTCAGCTTTTAACAAAAAAGATGATGTAGAGTAAACACACATGCTCTCTTTATAAAACAAATGAACATCATCTTTGTCTTTTCATTTTCCGTCGTAGTATATTTTTATGAAGGGCTTTAAAACGTTAATAAGTAATCACCTTCATTCACAGGTCTCATTCACCTCGCTAGAGCGAATGACATCACGACATGTTTTATTTACTTCACTATCATTGACAGATAACGGCTAGATTGTACATGATAATTACCACAAATAATTGTATGGAGAAACTCAAACAATAATAATAAAATAAGGTTAAATTCTCGCGACCTGCATAATTATAAAAGTCTTCCAATTTGAATCGGCTTTTAGTACGGGAGCCAGTTTTACTGAAACTGTGGAGTACTTTGTTTATAGTGTCCAAGTTTATACTTATATGTTATGTTATAAAATATACATAAAATTACGCCTTCTTCTCTCAAGGGTACGCAGAGACCAAACAACGGGCTACATGGATAAACACACTCCTATTTATCTCAATTTCATAATCTGTATAGAGGTACCTTGAAAACAGAGAGAAAATTATTCTTCCTATTTTTGGGAAGGCAAATCCTTCACCAAGAATAATTATTGTACCACGGAGACTACAACAAACAATTAATAGAAAACTGTGCCTGTTAAGTTTCCAAATACTCAAAATAGTACAGCAGCTGATTAAGTACCCATATTTCGTTACGTATGGATATCGAACCTACAACTTTGAGCTATGGTGACCAGCGTACGGCTATATAACTGAACGGGCAATTTGTCACAAAATATGACTCCAGTCAATGAATACTTATAGCTTGCAGACCACCCACAAAGCACCGGGTTCAGATTGTAAAGTGCACTGACATTTCGAAGCCATGGTGTTGCATAAAGGCAATGCAAGCATTATGAATTGCTACAGTATCACTTTGCAATAGTGATGACAAAATGAATCGTTTAATACTGAAAGTTATTTAAAGGTAAATAGTTTTTTAAGGGATGCAAAAAGTCCTGTCTGTTGAGTAAGTTAAAAATAGTTTCAACTTGTAAGTACTTTCCTTCCCCATAGAAGTCTTCTTCTACATATGTATGCCTAATAAATACATATAAGTAGACCTCTTATTTAATTGTAGAGTTATAACATTTGACTTTTACTAGTTTTCTTACATATTACAAGATTTACGACCAGTTTTCCATGTGATAACTTTATTCGTGGGATAATTTCAAAGTATATGATAGACTCTATTAAAAGCATCATAATTATTCCATAAACAAGAAAAGACGATAAAGAATCAGCTCGAACCATGCAATAAATAAATCTTAATTCCGTTCAACATCTGTCTCATAGATAAATCTATTAAACACTCGTAAAACAAGAGTGACATAAGCACACGTTCAGAAACAAAGTGTCACGTGGTCTTATATATCTCTCGACCTTCGCAGGTCATCGCTCCTTTAACAAATCGATATAATTTCAATTGATTCGATTTAATTCTAAAATAACATCCGATGTATACCGAGTCCGATCCTTGATGTGAAATTGATATTGGTGAACATAAAATTAGCTTTTAAGAGCGTTCAAGAGCTTTTTCAGAGAGTATGTTTGGTATTAAATGAATATAACGAAGATTATTTTCTTTTTATCTGTGGTTAAACATCGTGATGAAACCTTGAATGACTAAAAGTTAAAAAGAAAAGAAAAAGAGCATACAAAGTCCCCAAATCGCACTTTGCCAATGTAGTGGACTCAAGGCCTTATCCTTCCCTCGTTTGGAAGAAGTCCCTTACCCAGCAGTGGGATTATCATGAGATAAGAAAAAACTGTTTTTGACTGACATTTATCATTGTTTTCAGTACCATAAACCCGTATAGACTTTACCATAGATTAAATAAAAGTTACATAGACTGTCAAACATATATAGTAGAGTTTCAGAGTCGTCAAAAAATTTAATTTTTTTTCGCTCTATAGTATACCAAATTTATTGGAAATAAGAAGCTACAATATAATTCCCACTCGAACAGTATGGCCGGTTAGATAATAAAAACAATATAAGTACGTGTACAAGCAATTATCAACCAATATTATATTTACATAACTCCATATTGTGTTGGCTGTTTATTATGAGCACGGACGCCCTCTGTCGTTACTTTGAGGTGAAAACATAATCGATTATTAAAGTACGTTTATAAATACGTGTTGGATTTTGTTGAACCTAAAATAATGGACTAAAGGCCGCTATCGTTCTGCTACAAGTCAGAACCCGACCACAGAGCTATATTTTTATATTCATCATCATTTTGAGGCCAATTCCCAAGAACTTTAATGAATTGTTCACTGAGATCAATTGGTGCTATCGATTGGTGAAAACTGCTCAAAATATTTACTAGTTTGGCACCAACAAAGAGGCGCTCAGGGGGACTTAGGTAGGTACCAGGCCGTGAATCGTTATGCAGTCAAAAATCGCAACATTCTAAAGATAATTTTGAAATTAAAGGACATTGGTGCTTTAAGCTAAAGTCTAATATGTTAGCTAACATTAGAAAGGGAGACAGTACATTTTCTTTAAGACTCAAGTAAATGCTGAACCCTTCTTCGAATCCCGTCACTCAAGGCTACACTCATTTAAAATATACATTTGCCAAGTATATACAAAGTTCAAAAAACGCACAAACGTAATATAATATTATAAAGAGTTAGCAAAAAAACTAGAATTACACAAACGATACGTGCTTTGCGCGCGTTATTGCTTGAAATGGTTATTGTCGCGAATAATACGACTCCATTTTGTTACTACGGGTTAAGAGACAAAGACATTACTATAGAAAAAAGACCGACGAAAACGTATATTCGTTGAAATTTTGTTTGTTTCTTATCACAATTCTAAATGTTATAAAATTTCGGTCGAACTACGGAATGAAAATATAAAGCATGCTTATCACATACTGCCTACCCTGTGTTAAAATTAAATAGGAAAAGGTGATAAACAAACACTTTCAATATTTGTCAAAATTTCGTTTTAACTAGTCGTAGTTGGCTCTCAGGTATATACTCAATAAACTTATATTTTACTATATTTCAGGCCTTTTTAACTGCGGTACAACTGAATTGTATAATTATGGCAATGCCCCGGGTCTGTAACGGCAAAACGATAGTTGATTTTCCAATTGCAGTTGGAATATACTCAATAGTAGCTCGGAGTTAGGTCCTATGCCTGGTTTTTGACATGCGGCCTGTTTAGCTCCCTGCTGCATGATACGGCTACTGTCTTCACTTTTGGGAAAAGCAGGTGTGATGTTATAAAAAACAATAACCTATTCAATATTTTCCAGGAGAAATTAAAAGCTTATACAAATCTGGGATTACGGAGCTTTTTATTAGTAAGAAAATATATATTATAGATTTTTTACTAAAAAAAAAGCTTATTTTTAGCTGACTCGCGCAGCTCACGTATTTTGTTGTATTCTTTTGTTTTTTACTTTTCCGTGTCTTATAGATTACACGGACAATAAGTCGGTAGTAATTTGGCTACTAATTTTTATATATAAGATATGGTTACAGATAATAATAAATAGCGCAAGAGATATTATAATACCTTGCTTACTTATTTTCAAGAAATATCATATCAAAAGGTTTTCAAAAACTAAATTCTCCACGTCTTTATGCAATAAGCGTCTCAAAATTCAGCATAATTCAGCAGCATCAATAGAATTCGATACTATTTCTAAGAATCGTCTACAAGTCAGACATTCGTAGAATATTTGAAGAAATAATATAAAAAGGTTTTATCAAATACGTGTTATAGGATTAAACATGTTATTTCTTTTATTACTAGAAATAATATTCAAATAATATTTTAAGTTATTTTCTCTAGATCTAAGCTTATTATATATTTTTACGTGTGGTCAACCTATTGTCAACGATGTTTAAGTAAAAAAATGAATTGGTTCAATAATATAATTAAAAGTTATTAATTAATTGATAACTGAAGCTCAATTACGATAAGTTAACTATTAATTAATTTTATAATTATAAGAATAGCAATTAATATTATCATCCAGTCATTTTATTTATTTTTTAGCGTTTAAATGTTAATATACTTACAATAAAAAATCGATATCAACAATTCGAATTAAGAACACTGAAAAAGTAGGGCAAATTAAATCTATCACATTATTTTTCAAATTTGGAATCCAGCTCTACTTAATATTATTAGAATTTTTTATCGAATTTTAACAAAGAAGGAGGTTCTCAATTCGACAGTACCTATTTAGTTTTTTTTAATTCAGTAAAAAAAGGTGTTCTAAATTTAAAAAGAAAAAGTCTCTATCAATATACAGCATGTTTCTATAAAAGGACGCCGTCAGCCGGCGTACCCTTACGCCTCATTGATCCGATATTTACCAAAATTAACGTTAACGTCAAATCACGTTGCCGATGACGCAACACCCGTATTTTTCCTCACAAATATAGTTGGGGGTATTTGTATGGGTGCCTGGAACTGAGGCCCAATTAAACGGTGAAATGTAGTGATTCCTTTTACGAAGAAGATTAGCTAGTTTCTTGGTAGAGAAGTTTGTTATATTGACTATTTTAAACGTAGCTAATAACTGAGTATTCAGTTATTCTAAGAAAAATGTCCGAAAAATAATTAAAGGCGTTATCGAATGCGTACAGAGATGTTATTAGACCAAAAGTTTAGGTTTTTTATGTTTAAAAGACACGGACTAAGAATTGCTCTTGTGTCGCGGGGACTTTCACAAACATACAAACAACGAACAAAAAGTACAAACAGACCCGAAACAATCTTTTGTGGATCGCACAAATAATTTGTGATGTAGTGGTATCGGCGTGGTGACCTAAACCAGCGCGCCACGGAGGCGAAAAAGTGTTAAAGGTCTTATGTCAACGGGTACAAAGAGATGTCATTAGACCGATTATTCTTTAATTTACCGGTATTATACGAGTACTTAGTAATTGATGCGATATTTGTCAGCTATATATACATATACGTATTTACAAACATTAAATGAAGCAGTGTCAACTACGACGACAGCAGCGGCACGCGACAGTAACCGAATTACCGGTGATTGCATTAGTCCGGGACTCGATGCGTTGTCAACAACATTTTAGTTCTACCCTACAGTATTGAAAACACGTGAACGGACTTTAAAACTACATGTTTTATTCCATATTTATTAACTATAGAATATATGTTTTTTTTTATTGCTCCCACTGCTGAGCAAAGGTCTCTTCCCTAGAGTTCCATGAAATACATTAATTAATTAGAATTCTTGTTAAAATCCCTAAATACATACAAACATAACTTCATGCCTTCATCCTATAGGGAAGAAAACGAAAAACTATAGTATATTTCCTATAATCAGTAAATAATAATATTAATCGGCGGTTATGTAAGGTGTTAGTTCAGCTTCGCGGTTTATGCCATAGTATATGTATGAAAATCTCTGGCTAAATTATGTCTGATAAACTAGATTAGTTCATCAGACAGAATTATACTTATCCAGTAGCCGTAAAACCGTATTTAATATACATAATGATTACTTCCAACATTATACATAACGTCTCACATAAGAATAATACAATAACTATTAGCCCGTCTGCGTACCCTCCGGAGATATTTTCCTTATATACTTTTACATAACAAGCCTTTTGTATCACAAAGTGCGTTCCAGTGTCAGCCAGTTTTTGCTTACGACGTCACTGGCTATGACAGATACTGAACAAGATACAAGGAATATTGCCTCGACCCGTTTCAAGCAGTTTTTTATCCTATTTAGACTGACTATTTATTTTATTTAGGCGTTCTTTTTTCTGCCTACCCCTATGGGAAAAATATGTTTTATAATGTTCTTTGGTCTCTGCCTACACATAAAAGTAAAACGCGTGATATTATGTATGTACTAAAGACTGAGAGTAAAGATTTTTTTCTCTTTTTTTACTTTAACGTTTTTATTTAAACGTACATTTTAGTGCGGGCGCGAAAATTGGAGCGCTTGGTTGTACTCGTACGAGCATGGGAGCCAGTTTTAAATCCAGTATTTTACGGACCTCGTGATATACGATGGGACATTCGCAGCTTTACCGGTTTTAGAATAATCATCTTTCAGGGCAATGGGCATAGCATATTTTGCAAAGGCAGTTGGTAGAAATACGAGTAGAAAGGATTAAAAAGAGTGGCCAGTCCAGAAGTCTCTTCTTGCCAGCTCTTCTCATTGGCCCTGCGTTCCGAACTGGCGGTAAATTCACCTACTGTATTTTTGATAATCATACGGTCTGTATTTAGCGTAATCGACTAAGTACTTTGATTTTGATTAACAGTCCATTTTAATGGGTTTTTTATGGATTATAACACGATACCCTTCGGTAAGTAACTAGGTAAATACAGTCCTCACATCTAAATACATAAGCAGTTCCTCATATCGCAGCCATGGGCTACAGTTTGTAATATCTTCTCATCAGCAATTTTAACTAGTAGTCCACTCAAAAAAGCAAGTGTAGAGTGCGTGAGCGGGATCCTAAACAATTTCTTTAGAAATTAGGAGTATTCTTTGAGCGAGCTATAGCAGCAGTTCCTCATAACGACAGTCATGGATATGTACAGTACAGTCCAGTTCCCTAACACCTTGACCCTCAACTATCAGTACCATCAGCAGTCCTTGACATGGCGTGCAACATGTAATCTGATCGATTTATACCACCAGCTCGTATGAGGGTGTAATTGCAGCAATTGAACACTTTATTGATAGTTGTGGAAACTGATTACGGTAGAATAGAGTTAGATTAACAGAAAAAAATAAAATAGATTTAGCCTATTTTTGTCCCACTGGTGGACTAGAGTCTCCTGCCGGTATGGGGACGGTTAGGCCTCAAGTCCACGTTAAAGTCCACGCTGATCAAGTGCAGATGGAGGCTGAAAGGTAGTTTGAAATTTGAAAGTTTAAATTCAGTGAAGAAAGTTATATAATTAAAAGAAAAATAGCCCAAATCTGTCGTAACATTTTGAATTAAAGTAAATAAAAAGTGAAACACACTGATGGGATGAAATCGGAAATGTGTTTGCGAATATTCGCATTTTTCCAGCATACGTACGTTATGTTAATTAGAAGTAAATTTGCCCATGTAACAGGGCTCAGGGTTCGTGCAAGTATGCAAAATATTATGTAAATCGATTGATCCGTTAGACCGTGAAAGCGGAACAAACAAAACTCGCTTTCGCAATTAATATAAAGTACGGGATATGAAGAAAATAATTCTAAAAGAGTTTCCAAAATAACTTGGCACTGTCATCTCCGTAAATTCAACCTAAATTCAATTATTCACCTTTATTAGTTATTACACTTGAATTTAAAAGTCCAAGTTTTGTGAGAAATGCTAAAGTTCTTGCTAACAAATCTAAAGTAGAAATTATGTTTTAAAAACAAGGAAAAGTATTATTTATTCCGGACTCGAGAGCTCAAGGCTTGTTATTTGTTATGTAAACTTGTGTCCGAGCTAACAGTGTAAAAAGTAGTACATTAATTTTCAAGACGTAAATTGTATAAAAACTTTTCTTTTGGCGAGAGACTATGGACTACTATCTATAAAATTTATTATGCGTTCCTTCTTTAATATGCGCACAGTTAAAAATAATATAATAAGTATTTCGAAGTATTTAACGAAGTATGGAAAATTTATTGAAACACGCTGGGGCGCGTCGAGTGGCACCACAATTCCACATTCATATCATATCGGTCACCAACTGCTGGTTATTATGAACACTTGACCTCATTATGAACTAAATTCATTTACCATTCGCTTTAAGAGGCTTAAATTATGTTTATTGCAACACTGGCTAATATTGTTTGTTTTAGACTATTTTTTAGTATGCCAGATATTAGGAATGTTTTTATTCGGTTTTCAATACATACATAAAATTACGCCTTCCTATAAGGGTAGGCAGAGACCAAAGATCGCCATTTGGTACAAACGTACGAATCCTTACAAACTTCCTATGCTATATTCATATCATCACATTGGACAAATTTCAATTAGCATAATTATTACATTTCCTCACTCATATCTCTATATCCAATTTAATCATAATTTTTTTTCTTAAATTATTCATAAAAATAATACAAATAACATTCAATGCAAATTATTTCTAGACGAAACTTTAAACGTCAAAATTATCGACATGAAAAAATACATCGACATCTTTTTAATTCATAATTATAATTTAAAACAATTTGCAAACACAATAGATATCCAGCCAAACGAATTAAAGAGGAACCAATATCACAAGGCTCTTGAAGGCCCTTAAGTATTTTTAAACAGCCTTCAAAGGGCTCTCAATGAAATTACAAGTTGAACTAAAAATACATGACTATTAAACCACAGATTGGTCGATTGCGTGATTGCTAATCTTTACCGAATTACGTGTTAAAGCTGGTTTTTATGTATATTTACATTTACTTATAAAAAGATTGATTATAGAGCCGCAATCGAAATATCGTTAGGTAGAACATTATTTACTTAACTTTACTAAATCTATGTTAATAAAAATGAATCGCTGGAATGCATTGTACGCGCATAATTTTTGAACAACTAAACTAAATTTGTGGTTTTTATTTAGGATAAGTTAAGAAGATGTCATTTATTTTAATTATATTTTATGTTAAGTGATATTAAATTTATCTGTATCAAGAAAATTATCTCATTGAATAATAAAAAATGAAACTAAGGAATTGGATAATTATTTTCTAAATATGTTTGTAACTGTCGGGATAAGGTTTGTATTGAATCGATCGAGGAATCAACACGATAAAATTGTACTATACCCGGACAAAGTCGGGTCAGTACGCTAGTATTATATAATACAGCATTTTTTTTCGGATTAATCTCCCGTTATTACTTTTAGATAAAATTAGTAACTCAAATACTATCATTTAAATTGAAATCTGCGTTGTCAGAAAATTAGCCGACGTTTTCGAAACACAGCTTACAGAAACCTTTTAAAGAATAGTTCGATAATCATTTATCACACTTACTTTAGAAAAAAAAGGTTAAATAAATAGCACATTTAGCACTTATCCCAGTCTGATTAATAGTCTAGAAGTCAGGTCAAGGAGGGGCTACGAACTTTGACTGACAGCCGAATACGCCTGAAAAAATACATCGACAAGATTTCAGAGGTTCGTGAAAACGATTTTTTTTTAAATATTAAAGAATACATCGACAAAATTTCAGAGGGCCCTTTTATAAGGGACTAGCTTTCCGGGCGCGGCTTGGCCTGCGTGGAATTTGTCCCCCTTCGGAGGAGAATTTCCTAAAATCACCAATTAGTGCTCCTCTACATTTCCTAAGAAGTCTTCCTACCAAATTTCAACTTTCTGCGCTCAGTAGTTTCGGCTGTGCTTTATCCATAAGTCAGTCAGTCACTCAACAAAGTAAGAGTTTTGTATATTATATATTATATTGATGATAAAACAGTAATAAGAAACGAACGACATTTTAAAGAAATTTCGTTTTTATTGATTATAATAATGTCTATGAGCGTAAAATAAAAATGTTGTAGATATACTCTATGCTACTTACTGATGCTCACTGGCCGAATGTAATCGAATAGAGATGCGCTCATGGCATTTCAAATTAGATGCAACGTTCGAGCATTTATTATACTTCACTTATTTCTAATGCTTTAGAATTGAGATATATTTTATTTATTCAATTACTGTGAACGGTATGAGGTTGAAAGTTATACGATAAATGTTTTATTCTTCACTACACTCGGGTTAGGATGACCTGTACTTAATTTAAACCAAAATCAAATCATTTTTCCTTTAAGTCAAATGTTAACACTTTTGATAGTCGTTACAATTTCTGAATCTACTAACTACTAGCTCAGAAAGGGCACTACTGCACATATAACCATTATATAGGGCCCATTGCGATAATGTACTTATCAATATGATAACACTTTTACATGTATGTGCAGTAGTTCAGGCAATTACTTCACAAGTCCTCACATATAGGTACACCAACTTCCTGAAGCTATCCTTAGTAAAATAACAGATATGTTTCGTAATTTTTTAAGCTCATTTCTTCAGCTTTTTCCATCTCATCAATGAAATAAAAACAGAAAACAGACGTACACGATTCCGTTGAAGCCTAATGACATGTGTCGCTTATCAAGGCAGGGTGGCGATCGATAAATGACGTCACACACGATCGAAACACTGATAGCCGCCATTACTGAACTGACAGACACATCATTTAGATATCGACGACTGTCTGCAACGGAAACTTTCGTTCGGAAATAAGAGAATAAAAACTACAGATGTCTCGTAAAAATGAAAATTAAATATTTATTCATAGAGGTCTAGTACTGAAACTTAAGATACTCAATTATAGTATTTTTGTTACATATAATATTATGCCTGTTATACCCGTTTCGCTTGTTTCGCGATTAACAATGTTAGTCGCATGTAATAAGCGGCGAGCCAATTGCCATATACCGTGCAAAATACCGAACTATTGTTGTGAATAATCTAATAAAAATTAGTAAAAGACTAGAAGCACTTTGTCCGACCTGGAAATCGAACCTCGTGTTTAGATACACTACCGGCCGCGCCAGAGGCGAGTCGTATTTTTGTCACTTTATTAATATGGCTTTTATTAAATTAAATGCAGTTAAGTGCGGGTTAGTTCTTGGAAGGACTCTTATAAAAGACGGGACGAGATGGCCGCCAGATGACAATCTGAAACAGTACCCAACTAGCACACAAGCTGCTTATACAGTCGTTATACAGCCTGATAGTTGCATAAGAGTCGTTCAAATGCTGTACAATTCTCTATAAGTTGTATACTAGCTATTTAAAAAACCCTTTAACAGCTAGGCGGGACAGTAGCCGTTTAGTAGGAAACTAATGACTTATAGTGATATATGAGCATGTAATTGCATCGCTAGACAGCCTAGGGAAGTATAACTGAGTTAATGGAATCTTCTATAACACCGTTAACTGTATAAGGGGACTTTAGGAGATAAAGGAGTTTAAACGGAGTTATGCGTTGCGCTTATAGCGCTCAAGAGCGTAAATAAGCTTTTTGTAATGCCTTAGGTTCTATAACAGATTTTTTTAGGGCTAGTGTATTACTCATCTATAAAAGAGTTGCGTAGGTCTTTAATAGCGCCTTGAGCGTTATATCAGATATTTATATGGCTTCTGTACGGCAAATAGATGTATAAGGTATCATTCGAAACATTTTTACAGCCATGGGGATTACAGAATTATGTTAAGCACCTAAAGCGCTATAACCGAGTAATATACCTTTATACTAAAGCTTAAAATTATTATCATAATATATTTACATAGGTGCAGTGGTGGTTCAGTCTGTCAACTGTTTTTAAAGAATAAATAAAATAAATAAAATAAGTAAAATAAATAAAATAAATAAAATAAATAAAATAAATAAAATAAATATAATATTCCAATTTCGAAGTGTTTTGTAAATTTTACGATATTTAAAAACTTTTATTTTTTATTGACTTTTAAAAATTTAATGTATTGCTGGAATTTACTTTTAAATTGGCGGAATTAATTAATGGCAGGTTTGTTAGTTATTTATTCAGAGTTCTAATTGTTTCTTTGAACAATGGTATCGGAAAGCTGAAACTTTTTTAAAGGTCCAACAAGTGTTAGAAATTATTTTCATTATTTTATTTGACGTGCCTGTTTAATGATATTTAAAAAGTTATCATCAAGTTAATATAAAATGTTAATAAACCCCTTTGATGTTGCAGAAATATTTTTATCCTAACTTTAAACAAACATAAAAACGCACTCCTGAAATCATACCATAAATCGCAAAAACAAACAATACCGAATTGTGATACAGTAAATAAAATGTGAGTTTAATCAACCAACCTCTTTGTCCGGCGGCGAGGCTTACAATCCGTTTGTCAAAAACCACTCAACTACGAAACAAACACCACAAGGTTGGATGTGAGATCGACCGCGAGGAGCGACCGCCACGGGCAGGTGGCATGCACGACTGTGCACTGTGCAAGGACTCTGTGCACGACACAACCCGCGCAAGGAGCCGACCAGACACATAAATTCAACAACCTTCGCCCGTGTATATTATGTAAATGGATGCCTCAATGCGCTCGAAAGGAAACTGTATAAAAATGAGACTTATTAAGTCTACAACGGTAAGTTATTTAAATAATGCATTTTATGAAAGTATGATTTTCTTGTTGTCGCGCTGCTAGTGCTACGTAGTGCACTGCCAAGAGAAAAGTTTTCCTATTATTTGTTGACGGATTTTATTATGTAAGGGAATCGTTGAGAGTACTTTGTTATTTATACCCTTTATCCTATTTTTAAAGTCTTTTGAGAATATAAAACTTTGTTTATATGTGTAATGTGCTGAATAGGTTTAAATACTAAACTAATTGTGTGGAAAACTAATTGTTAATTTAATGCAGTTTCCAAATACAAAAACTGTTGAATAAAAAATACATAACTACAAATATATGGACAAGTAAGAAAAATCTTTTTTACATATGCAATCTCCATATTTACATCAACACGTTTAATTTCATATAAAATAACAGCAATAAAATAAACCCAAAAATTATATTTAACGTGACGTGAATCGGTAAATAACTAACTACAGGATTTTACATTTGTTACAAGGACCAAGATGAAAGGGTCTAATTAAACCGGCAATTAAGAACAACTTAATTAAGTTATTAATAGCACAATTCAACGTAAAATAAAGTCTTTGACTTGTATTTTACACGTGTTAGTCGAGTATTTTGTACGGATTAATTTATAAGCCAAATATGGAAGCCGTTTTTTAATCTTACGCTGTTTTAATGACACTGTAATTTAGTATAATACAGTCCATTTTTTAAAACCATTACTGACCCACTGCTTGGCAAGGGTCTCCTTTCAAACAAGGGAGGGGTTAGGCCTGTTAATACAATCGAATAAAAACTTAAATCTTATAATGTATTAGTTGATTTACAATGTAAAATGAATAAAGAAGCAATTTGAAAGTGAAACGTTTCGCAAAAAAAATGTTACAAAAATGCCACATCCACAAGTACGCTCATTTAGTTAGTACATGTATGGTTCCTTGCAGACGGGTTGCACTGTATTCGATCGGTGCAAGACAAAGCGATGTCAACGTCCGTCGTCGCCGGCGAACGATGACCGCGCGCCGGAAACGATCGCAGGTACACTACCATACCACATCCACAACATATGGGAATATGCATCTTGTTTAATACATGTCTAGAAAGTTTCGGGGGTAATGAACTGTCAAAATTTCAAATTTCGAAATATTTAAAAATTAATTGCTTTTAATTCAAAATATTTTGAGCCAGTCCTAGAAAGAAGGTAGGTACTGGAAGTTCCGACGGTCAATCAACTAGAAAAATCTCACGAGTTACGAAAGACTTTGACAAATATTATGTAAGAAAATACTGTAAACCTTGATTTCTTGTAGATTCGATATATTTTTAAAATTGCATTTATTACATATGTTTAAAAATTTCATTTTTTTACATTTCCATCTACTTCCATTACTTATTTATATAATAAGGTCTCACCTACAACTCGGAAAGCAAAAACTCTATATGGTAACAATTTTACGGAACTTTGATCAAGTTTTTTGGTAGGCACAAGTTTGAAAGAGAAAAGGCTATCAAGGATCCATTCACCTCTACAGTCTAAAAGTCCTATACAAAACGCCAGGATCATACACGGTAAAAATAAATTGGGGTTTCGTCAATATATTTTCTAGAATTTATGATCTCGTAAAAGGGTGGAGTGCAATGACCGTAGACGAATTCGTCTATGAAGGTATATCACCTCTTTTACTGCTGTGTAAAGGCTGGCTGGAAAAAAAAGTAAAATGTTTGAATTCCGAACGATATTTTTATAAAATGTTTACCTTTGGTCGAGACTTTGCATTCTTTGTGAAAAATGTTGTCAGTAAAAATATTGGTTAAAATCGTTAATTTAAGTTGTAACGTAAACATGAATCGGTATTAATATTTAGTAATCTATATTTATGATATGTTTTAAACATTATGCTTCTTAATTTTTCAACATTCATATGAACGAAGTTGCGGACATGGTTAGTTTAAATTTATTATCGTAATTTTAATGAAATTTAAGACTTCTAAAACCTTAACTACAATCGATAGCTAAATCAAAACTAGCGATACACATAGCTACAAACTTCAAAAACTAAAATCTATCACTAAAAGCATAGTAATTTATTGCACACAATTTCGTTAGTAAGATGGCATTAGTAACAAATAAACACAGCTGTTTACACGATACACGAGTATTCCCGAGTATTGACGAATATTGACGAACGTACACGACGCTACAAGTCTATGTAAATATGACTGTAGCACTAGGTACGAAGAGAATATATTTCTCACATAAACTAACATTAAGATATCTTAGGATCTAGGATTTAAATTTAAACGACGCTAGGCTATTAATGTAGGTGTTAGTTGATAGTCAAATCCTTACGAGTATTTCACTGGTCGTGGGAAAATCTTCCGAGAGTTTCAAAGATATACGAAATTGAGATTAAAAATATAACGTTTTTAAACCTTAACGTATCAAATTTAAATTTTGGATATTATTTATTTCATACATTTG
Source organism: Anticarsia gemmatalis (assembly GCF_050436995.1). NCBI lineage: Eukaryota > Metazoa > Arthropoda > Insecta > Lepidoptera > Erebidae > Anticarsia > Anticarsia gemmatalis. The sequence goes on along the minus strand of NC_134757.1, from coordinate 10,344,754 downwards.
AGTATATAAAATATTCATAGCATTTAGAATAATTAACCTCATATTCTTTTTCGGAAAAACTGGTTGCTCGTGAGTTTAAGCGCTGTTTTTTCTTATGACATGACGTAGAAACTTAGAGCTAAATTATTTTCTTCAATGCTTGCAAATTAATCATAATCAACCTTTATTGTATCAATCAAAATGTTGAATTAATAGATAACATTTTTACTTTATAACGAAATAACTACAAAAGAACACAAGACTTCACAATAAACGCAAAAAAAATAGGGCACTGGACCCTACAACAGGCCAAAAACATCCAAGTATTTTTTAACCCGTTTTGCGACATTATCTAAAACAACAGCAAACTTTAAAAGCAAATAACATCTTAGGGGATGGAAAGTGCCCGCCCCCGACGGGTCTCCACCTTGCTGTGGTGGGGGGGCTTAGTAGCCGCAACCTTGAGTCCGCGGATTCGGTTGCGGTGAACCAAGAGGGACCCAGTGGAGAGGCCGCTTCCCCGTCTGGGTGGTACCGCTGTAGCCCGGGGGACCAAAGCGGTCGGCCGGCTGGGCCTAGGCGACGTAAGCCTGGCCGGTTTAGGAGAGGCTAGTCGCGGAGGAAGGGAGGTAGCTCAACCCTATCCTCCGCGACTGGGCGGGGCCGTACCGCGAGATGCGGCAACGGTGGGGCTGCCGTGGGGAGCCGGGGGTCGGGCGGTCGGACCCGGCTCTTAACCCATGGCGGCTGGTGGTGGGACCGTAGGGCCCGGGAGCGTTGGGATCTCGCTCTCGGGCTCGTTGGTCGGAGGGAAGGTTGCGGCGGCCTACACACCTTTACGCCGCCGGCGGCCGGGACATGCTGCGCATCTGCGCGTGGCCTGTCCCGGCTTCCGAAGGCCCCCTGGCTGGCGAACTCGGGGGAGTTTTCCGGCCATTGCACAAGGGGGAATAGTGGGGGGACGGCACCCGTGTGTTGGGGTGTCGTCCCACACTGTGGAGGAGTCCACGTGTGGACGGCCGCGTCGGGGTCGCGGATGTGTGCTTAAAAGCGTTCCCGTGGCCTCGGCACTTTGCGGCGAGGAGGAGGCAACACCTTGGTGGTTTAGTGGGTAGGCCTTGCCCTTCTGGTTTGGAGAGCCCCACATACCCCAGCGCTCCCCCTGGCGTTGGGGATGCAATTTCATGCATTAACCAAGTAAAAAAAAAGGGGATGGAAAGTGGCGGCTACCGATACACTATCCATCTCACACGAGACCCCGGGGGATGGAGACGAGGGGCGAGTGGACGTATCAGGTAATGGAATGGTGGAGGTATTATGTTTAGAAACCTTATGTTAGTATCGTTTTAAGATGTTTAGTTAGTATTTGTGAAATTAGTTGAGTAGGAAACTAATTGTTTTTGCTAAATTATTTACTTCAATGCTTGCAAATGAATCATAATTAACCTTTATTGTATCAATCAAAAAGTAGAATTACTATGTTACTTTTTTACTTCATAACAAAAATAACTGCAAAAGAACATAAGACTCTACAATTACCGCGAAAAAATAAATATGACACTAAACCTTACTGAGAGGTTAGAAAACCTCAATATTTTCAACCTGTTTTGCGACATTTTCTAAAACAACAGCAAACTTTAAAAGCAAGGAACATCTTAGATGGAAAGTGGCGGCTACCGATACACTATCCATCTCACACGAGACCCCGGGGGATGGAGATGAGGGGCGAGTGGACGTATCAGGTAATGGAATAGTGAAGCTTTTATGTTTAGAAACCTTATCTTAGTATCGTTTTAGGATGTTTAGTTAGTATTTGCGAAATTAGTTGAGTAAAAAATTGATTGTTTTTGAGATTATTTACTTTAATACTTGCAAATTAATCGTAATTAACCTTTATTTTATCAATCAAAATGTAGAATTACTAGGTTACTTTTTTACTTCATAACGAAATAGCTACAAAGGAACATAAGACCCTACAATTAATGAAAAAAAAATGATACTAGACCTACTATGTATTAGGTTAAAAAACCTCAAGTATTTTTTAACCCATTTTGCGACATTTTCTAAAACAACAGTAAACTTTAAAAGCAAGGAACATCTTAGATGGAAAGTGGCGGCTACCGATACACTATCCATCTCACACGAGACCCCGGGGGATGGAGACGAGGGGCGAGTGGACGTATCAGGTAATGGAATGGTGAAGGTTTTATGTTTAGAAACCTTATAGTAGTATCGCTTTAGGATGTTTATTTAGTATCTGTAAAATTAGTTTAATAGAAAATTGATTGTTTTTGAGTTTATTCTAAGGTACTAGTTGCGGACAAAGATATATTTAACATGATTGCTGTTTAATTGCTAAACAGAGATCTCTTTCTAATTTAGTTTTATCACTCTTACGCATTTTGTCCATATGAAAATTATCAATACCAGTATTTAGACTATCTAGAAAAGAGCTTAAGTAGGCCCTGAATCTTGGACTTGAAAAAAGTCTTTCAGTCGCAAGCTCTACCTAATGGCAGATAGTGAACGTTTAACTTGGAAAGAAATTATAACAAACATTTGGATATGTAAAGCCTATAGCTATTACTGCTCCCTTATAAAATACACAATACCTAATATGATCGACCTAGGAGTAGGGAACAGCTATTGCTGTTTTCTTATAAAATAAACAATAACTAATATCATATTAACCTAGCAGTAGGGAACTCAGGCCATGCCTTTTCATACAGAAGTCATACATGCGATGCCTGTATCTTCAATACTGAAAACAATATAGTTGCACCAAAACCACAACTAACTATTCTTTGTTTCATTAAACATAGACACGGTTAAAAGCAAACCTTTACAACAAACTAATCAAAACCCGCAATTTTCCACACATGTTGCTAAGGGAAACAATGTAGGGCGCCTAATGTCTAAGACACCAGTGGTAGACGGTAGACCGTTCACCTGACCTTGTGCAGACAGTCGGTTAAATATCGTACCGCGTGGAGACTCGCCGTGACACAGATATACTGTAACGAAACATAACCAAGACCGATATGAGAAACTTGCAGGGCTGCTGCAAGTAATATGAAGATTTTAAGGTTATTTATTTGTGATTTGTTGAAGAATATGCAGTATTTTAAGAATAAGTGCTTGGGTAGTTGAAATGGTTAATGGAAAATATGGTAGCAAAGAGTTGCAATTTTCACAAAAATCATCGGGTTTGTATCTGGCAATAGTGCTACAGAATCAGTCAGTTCGACGTTCGGCACTAGTTCGGTAGGATAATAAAGATACAAAAACATGTATTGTGGTATGTAGGTATTTTCTAAGCAGTTAAAGAAAAACTGCAATAAAAACATTTTGAAGACTATCTTCTTTGTCGGTGTGAGTTTGTAATTTACAGAATTATGGTTATTCCTAAAATGCACAGGAGTTTAAAGGTATTTTAAGAACTTTTAATTAAGTTCATGATAAACTGCCTTCTTTATAGCTCTACACATGAAGAAAAAAAACTATTTCAAGCGATAACCCACATAAACCTAGTCACCGAGTAATTAACTACAGTTATCCCCTAAACAATCGAAAAATTACTAGAACAAGTAACATCATAAAAATATCCCTCTAAAATTCCCATATACAGTTAAAAATACTCGAGCACAAATAGGTGGAGAGCTTTAAATAGAGAGACAATAGCCATCGGGCCGCAACGTCACAATGGACGGCTAAAGGTCGCCGCTTCAAATTTACTCTCAAGTATAGACTTGTTTGACAGTCATGGATGGATTAATTTAACTCGGAGAGCACGTAAAGCCGTCGGTCCTGCGCCTGACCTCTCGCTGGTCGTGTCGGTTATCCATCCCACAGGGTTATGAGAGCAAAGGAATAGAGAGTGTACCTGTGTATTGTGCACACACTTGGACACTATAAACAAAAGTCCTGCATCGTTGGCCAGTTTCATTGAAACTGACCGCCGTAGCCGCATCGGCAAGGAGGACATTATAATTTGATGATGATGAAGAAATAGGTGAAATAGTATGACATAGGTGAAAAATAGGTGAAATATATACTTAGATCTAATAATCCTGAATCCACCAATTGCTAAAAGAGGGTATTTCATTTTACCTTCGTTTTTAAGAACTTTTGATGTGTCAATTAGCTTTAATATGTTAGCCTGAAACATCAAACGGCCAAGTGGTCTTGAAGACCTGAGCAAAGGTCTTTGATCAACAGTCTAAGGCTTCGAAAAGGCTTGCTATCAACTAAATACATTCTCTACTTTCGTTGACCATTTCTTGCGTACCATTGCAAGATTTCAATATAAATCGCGCAAGAAAATATGAGACAGACATCTAATCATAATACATAAAAAACTGAAATTTAATATTTATCACTAAACCTGAAGTAAATTATAGTTTTCCAATCATTCCCCAATTTAAAGCTACACAATCTAAATTTGTACAACAAATGAGATACAACAAAAACTCAGTCGGTATTACGGATATGAGGCACAAACAAAAAGTGTCCTACGTTCAGTTCAACGACAGTAACACTCGTTTTTATTGCGTTATGTAACAAATTAATTGCTACATAAAAACGTATAGTTTGCAGCTTACTGTTAGCAGAACAAAAACACTTAGGCGCAAATCCTAGGGTATGAGTTTAAACTAACTTAAAAAAAACGGTTCTCTCTTTTTGATCTATGTTTCTCAACTGTTCGACAATGCGTAGAGCGATTCCGATTTTTCTTTAACATCCGTTGTGCCATCAACTTAACACAGTTTTAGCAAAAGTAAGCAACAAATTATCTGTTAAATATGTGGAAGCTGTAGAATTAGCGTCGGAAAATTTAATCCATATAATCCAGTTCCCAATGATGGTCCTCCACATTCTTTATATGTACAAAATAACTATGAAAGAGATGGATTAAATTAAAAGCCTTGTTTCAGGATAGTAATACCAACATAATACTAAACCTTTTTCTAAACAAAATAGATATACAGAAATGACGCCTACAGCCAGTTTCACCATTTAAATATACTGTAATACCAATTCTAATCTTAAAGATCTTTGTTACTTCATTACGTTAATCACGCTTAAAATACTTAACAAATATTGATGAAGTTTGGCATAGTTTATAGCCTGGATTAGCACATATATGACTTATATCCCGAAAAATCTGTCCACGAGATCGAAGTTATAGTTTATAACCGAGATAAGCATATAGGATACTTTATATACCGGGAAACCTAGCTATCCACATAACATAGTCATAATTGTGGCTTAACTATACCTACACAAATAATGAAAGTGTTAAAGCTAGCCAGTTTCCAGGAAGAGCCAAGTTTCCACGTGGAGACTAACTTGTATATGTGAGACTAGGTAGCTAACTACAGTGACATTATATACAGAACAGTCTGTTAATTGCCGGCAATTCATAGAAAAGGTGTTTACTAGTGTCTGACATTTCAGTTATCAAGAAATTTTAGTCTTTGAGACAAACTCCCGTTAATAGAATAACATTCCTTTCTGGGTTAGACAGAAAATAAAGTTCTGCATGAGACTTCAGAATCTGTCTATTTATTTACAGAAACACGTTGTAGGTAGTCCTAGTCTTCACATACCCTTGAGTGCTGCTTCAAAACAAGTATACCTACCTATAATAATACGAACAGTCTTGCTTACACACAGACCAAAATCTACGCTTGAAAAGATTATATGTATGTGCAAGCAAAAAAAACTAGTTTAATGCCAAAAATGTCAGACTGTTACCAACCAATTAGCCCTTTTGCAGGACAATAGTTTTCTTAAATCCATAATCGACAGAAAATCATATTTTCTTAAATATGGACACCCCTACAAGACAGTTCTAAAGTTACAACTGTTCAAATAAATGCACAGCGACTATTTAACGCACGGCTCGTTACGTGATTACACAATACATAGACAATGTACATAGTGCGTTTGTACATGGTACATAATTAGTAGACATCCGTTTATTTGTCTCACTTCACTGATGTGACCGACCGTTTAATTTGAAGAACCACATTTATTACAAAACTTTACATGGGTCAAATTCGTACAATTATTAGACATTACGCCCAGTAGTAAGAATAGGCTGCCTAAAAAATCCAATTTTCAAAATTAATATAAAATTGTAATAACAATTTCGGAGTGAACGGTAATAGATTCTGAACACAGTTCCAGTTAACGACCACTTTTCACAGTGTTACAACACAAACAATAGTTGCAGAATAGAATTTATAAATAATTACGAAGCCTTTTATAAATATAACCCGTTACTGTCCTACTGCTGGGCAAGTCCTCTCCCAAAATGACGAGGGCTTTGAACCCACCACGCTGGCCAAGTACGTGTTGGAAACTTTGTGTTCCTTCAGGAACTGTGTTAAAAAACACTCAAACATGCGAGGTCAAACTTTTTATGTACAAAAATATAACTTTTAAGACAATATTAATTACAGCTCTCACATTCACGAATCATCCACTCACCATTGAAAGGCTCATCTAAAATAAGCTTAGTCCTAAAAGCAAGTTATTTATATCCTTCCCTATGTGCCACCGTTTTTTCCCCACTTAATTGCGGTCAGGGAGATAATTTAGCATTTCTGGGGTACTTCTGATTGCTCAGTTTCCCTTCCTCGGGTTAATTGTTCACTATGGGGAATAGAGAGAGTCTATTAGGAGCAGTCGTATAATTATGGTTACATGGAAAATATGGGATGAGATGTTGTCTTTTTCGTACAGAATTTTCATGAATTGTCCTCCCCTATTCCCATGGACTAGGGGAGGGGAAAGTCTTTAAATCTTGTATCCATCTATCTCTATCCCTGGATATAATATTGCGACTTATAGATTTATTTAAATATTTAAATCGTCTAGCCTGGAGACTCCAGATAAATAAGGGCAGAGGTGATATAAAATACATCACCGTTAGCCTTTTTTTATAAATGTTGGTCCTAGGTAATACCTCTACAAATTAACGATCACAAAGTAATCTCATTTCTCTCTTTTCACAATAGTACCTCGTAACGTATAAATAAAGACAGGTCAATATTTTTGTTAAAAATACATAGGCTCTTATAAAACCACGGCAACCAGTCTCATTTCCAGCTTAAACCGTGAAGTCCCGCCATCTCCCCAAAGTGATCAATCACACTAAACTGCGTAACGGATTATCGTCCGCAATGATTCGAATGCTAAATAAAAAACAATGGCAGCTTTTATCCAACGCTTATTGTTCTGTAATCAAGTGATTCACTCGATCATAATATAAATACTGCGGAGGTAAGGACCTGCCGCCCTTGAGACTGTCTCGAGTTTTGGTACAAGATGAAGGAAATCGCGGTGAAACGGGCTAAATGTTTGTGTTAAATATTAATGCTTTGACGGGAATGTCAATGATTGAGCGGCTTTTTTCTTTAAATAAAATTAAATTGTGTTTGTTTTGGCCTAACTTGGGAAAAGTATCTCATGGAGTGTGTTGTTAACTAAACGATGATAATAAATTCATTTCATTTTGTCACACACACATTTGTGAACTGTTATAATTTTGTTGGTCTACAATAACCTAGAAGGATCTAAAGTAATAGAATTCGTAACCTAATTGAATTGAAATAAATTGTTTGAATCCTATGATCACCTTAACTATTGTACAACGCACTACGTGTTAATTATATAGTTTTTTATCATTAAGTTAAACTAATAACTAAAGCGAAGGAGATTTTATCAGTACTACAATAATATAATTATTATGTAGTTACAATTAAAGTTCTATACGTAATAAGTTTCCACAGCAATTGTAATAAATGAATCATATTCAGTGCTCAGTCTAAATAGGTTTGCAAAAAACATGTCTAAGTAAGTAATTTAAATTGTTAATAACTATCATAAAAAGTGTACATTGAAGCTCTACACAATTCATATTAATAAGTTTTTCAACAACCACTTATATTAGTTTCTATGAGATTATTATTTGAACTAGGCGTATAATTATTAACACGCGTTAAATAATTATTATAATTGCTGGTATTTTTCCATTTGGTATTTTCATTCTATGATTAACCCGCCCCGGCTTCACCTAGGTTAACTATAATAGATTATACACTACAACCTTCCAGGAGAATTGTTCTGCCATAGGGTGAAAACTGCATGAAAATCATTGCAGTAAATTCTGAGTTAACAGGCAAACAAGACAGACTGACAGTACACAGACCTTTGTTTTTTGATATGATAAAGATTCGTATGAATAAAAAAAAATTGTATAATTTTGTAGCACGAATTTAAGACCCAATTTTAGTAAGCTAAATGACCTAAAATAAAATGCTAGTATTTTTAAGAAACAGTATTCTAACGTTGAAATCATCCAGTCACAACGCATTTTCCAAATGTTAAGACAAGCGTAAAATACTAAGGTTCTTAAGACAAAATAAGAAATATAAAAAAGTTATACACTGAAGTAAAAGTATTCCCGAAATAAAAGCCTGAGTCAGAATACCTTTACCTTTTTCGTGCAGATTTTCTGAGACCTTTTTGCATCGATCAAGGTTTCTTAAAGCTGTTATTTAGCATAGGGATAAAATTTTACAAACCGGACTAAAAAAAAGAATTTTCACATCAGGAAATCTATCTATTCAGACGAGGTGGCGGGGGGGGGGGGTCAAAACCCAGTCAGAAATATATAAGATTTATTTCGTATCATAATCCGTATAAATATGTATATTATCAAGGCAGGAACTTACAGGTAACAACTATAATACAAGAACGGAATCCATCTTTCGTTATCCCAAAACCTAAGCGCAACTTTCAATGAAGTTTAAGCGTATGCATAACACAATCTACACAAACTTAAATTAAATGAATAAGTTTCGCTATTCTCTCCCAAATTACACCACACGATGAAGTTTAAAGCTTATTTGAACCACTTACAAACTATTTGTATATGTTATACATTTTCCATCTGGACTGTGAGTCTGAGAGTCTGAGAGTCTGTGAATCTGTGAGAAGGCAAACGTGAGACTTTAGTAGTTCAATATTCAGATGTAGTCAGATATATGTATATTTAAATAGATTTAAGGCACGTTTGAATATTTTCTTATGTAATAGATGTTACCTCGATTGATACATTTTTTTGGCATATCATCTTTCTATGTTAGAATTTATGGCTTTAGATACATTTGGAACTCCAACTATGTTTTAATTTGGGTCAGATTTGATTCCAAAATATATTTTGAAATGTAATAACAGCAGAGCAATAAATAAATGATTATCAGCCTTTTTAACAGAAGGACAATTTTCCTGCAAATATCGAGTATCGCTACCGAGTAGCTATCGGCAAAAGTTTTATAAAAAATCCATAAATTCCCCCTAGCTTATTTTGCAATTATTTTTTCGTGTTTTTTTTTTAGTTTTTATTATTACGTTTTACAAGTTAATCAATGGTAGGCAGGCAATCGCGCGGTGGGTATTGCCAGTTAAATGTTATTTTGAAAGTACGTAATAGAAATAAAGTCTGCATAATATGAGAAGGATTAAAAACTTCTAAATAATAAAATTTTATCTAAAATATTATAACGGCGGAGAGCGTGCATAATAATATATGACAGAGTTCCGTTCGTTCCAAATACAAATAACTAAACAAAAGAAAAAACTTTCATTGATATATTTGCAAAGACCCCTGATTTCATTAACATCTTTATAAAAAACCATTACACATACTTATTAAACATACATGTAGTAAATCTAGTGGGTACATAATGTACCCATGAGAGTTGCCAACTCGTTCATGTGAACTGAATGTTAATCCTCGCATAAATCTCATTTGTGAGGCAATGGATTCATTTTGATATGTTTCAAGGACATGTGTAATATTATTATCTTTAAATGTGTAGTGATAATCCTGGAAAGGTAAAGTTTTGAGTAGAAGTTAAGATTTTGTAAATATTATTGAACTAACTGCCGCCCACGTCTTCGACAGCGTGGACATCAGTTTTCCATTTTCACAACTTATTTTATTGCTGCTCTACCCCTATTTGTCAAAGCATGATGTTGTCGAATTTGACAAAATCCCGTCTCATTAAACACTTATGTTTTAAAAAATTGCCCTGAGCAAATTTTTGAATACTTAGCACTTGAAAATTCATAGTTTGCGTGATAAGTAAGTGACCTATCGGTTTTAAATAAATAGATTTGTCTAACACTTAAAACCCTTTGTTTCGATCTCGTGGTAGTTCTCACTCTCTTGTTTAACAACAAGGATATATTACTATTAAGTTATTTCAAGTATACTATACAAATTTAAATTTTCGAGGTCTAGCAATTTTTATCGTACGTTATTAAGGGCCATTTTCACAGCTTATGAATAAGTCTAATAAATAAAGCGACATCAGAAAAATGTATAGGACTGTCAAACATTTCCTGACATCCATAATAATACATTCAGAATTGGTGAGCGATCATAAGAGTCCAAATTGTCAAAGAAAACAACAATCGACAAAGCATTATATTCACTAAAACTCCTTATCTATACATCATCTTTAGCTCATAAACCGTCATATTATCTGAAAGGGTTAAAGACATGAAGCTCTAAATAAAACGGCAATAATCTTCATATTGTTCGGGGACTCACCCCGCGTTGCACTGAATAAATGAACAGACTGGTTTAAGTGGAAACTCAGACGGAATTTACTGTTCGCCTGGACACTGAACTGTGATTTACTATATTTTAGTTAAAGTTTGAAACAGCGAAGATGTTAGGATAGAAGTCGTAAAGAAGGGAACGAGTAGAATGAAAGGATCATCACAGAGAATTTATACTTTCTAGCATTATAGTTTAGTTGAGATTACAAATTATATAGAATATTAATATAGAGGTACATACTTCTGGTATTGGTCATTGAAATAAGCATGCTGTTAAGTAGCAAAAAATAATAATTAGGGAGAAATTCAAAAACTTAAATTCTATAACACAATATGATTATGTAGGTATACACACCAAGTTTATATATTGCTATAAACCTATAGCCTTCTTTGCTTTGCTTTCTATTACAGATACACAGCTGTACTGTTTAGGAAAAGTTTCCAAGTCGTTACATGTCCAGGGGAGAGACATAGGCCAGTTTTCTTTCTCAAAGTCCACGAGAACAGAGACACGGACAAAAACTAGTAGCTACATGATAAATAAGAAATCGTCTGACATCTATACTAATATAATAAAGCTGAAGAGTTTGTTTGTTTGTTTGTTTGTTTGTTTGAACGCGCTAATCTCAGGAACTACTGATCCGATTTGAAAAATTCTTTCAGTGTTAGATAGTCTATTTATTGAGGAAGGCTATAGGCTATATATCATCACGCTACGACCAATAGGAGCGGAGTAGCAACGAGAAATGTTATAAAAACGGGGAAAATTATGACGCATTCTCTCTTATGTGACGCAAGCGAAGTTGCGCGGGTCAGCTAGTTTGTTATAAAATGAAGGTAGAAATAAAATGCACTGACTACTTACAGTCGATAGCATATTCAGTCAAACGAAATAAACGTTTGAAATCGAGACGTACGTGCAATGCACTCACTTTGAGCGCAGCATTCCGAATATCCTGGATACAAGGTACAATATGGTTACATAGTTATAATAGTTGTATATAATATGTTGATTATACCACACATGTGAAGGTTTTCTCTTTTTATCTACCTAATTGTTGATTATTTCGTTTCGTGTCGAAATAGGAAAGTCGCGGAAACTATAATCTTCCATATAACTAAACCAATAAATAAAATGCCTTCAAATAGATGAAAACAAGTTTATAATTATAGCGTTGCTTAGTTTTCGATGTTCCGTACTTGACTTTATAGACACATTTTGATAATATTTGTATTATGGATATTTAAATTAATCAAAATATACAGGATGCCTACCACCAAGGCTGAATAAAACCTTTAAAAAGACTTAGGTATCATGTGGCAATCGAACAGCTATACCCAGTGCACTGGTTGCCTAGCAACCACATACCTCATCAAATATTTAACATTTTATCTTCAGCCAAAGCACATTTAACTTCAAGCAAGAGTAAAATATAAATGTACAGGGATTTCGCGAGAGTAACCAGTGATTTACGGTAATGGTGCCGCGAGACGGCCATTTGTAATTTTAGCGGTTTTCGCGCGAAAAATTAAGAGCTAAAGTGCAGAGGTTGGATACAAGTGATTTAATATGAAATATTTTGTATGTTTTAATAATGTTTTTTAATACTTATGAATCTTGAAAAGTGGTTGTTTTGCCTCCTTTCACGCAAAGCCAGCTCAACTTAGCTCCAATATGGTAGGGTGTAGAATATATTCCGAAGTCAAACTAAATAATTTATTTATTCATATCTCACTATATACCTACCTAAGCTACTTATTTATCCTGTATTGCTGTAAAAAAAAATATATGTACGTTACCCCGAAACAAAGTATATCCAATATACGTGCACTTTACCAAAAAATCTATGCAGCCAAAGCAACATATAACAACGTATACTACAATGAAAGAACACTAAGAATTGCTGTTGTGTCGCGGGGACTTTTTACAAACATACAAACAACGGACACAAAGCACAACCAGACCCGAAACAATTATTTGTGGATCGCACAAATAATTGCTCCGTGTGGGAATCGAACCCACGACCTCCCGACGCAGTAGTGTTGGCGTGGTGACCTAAACCACTGCGCCACGGAGGCAGTTACTTATTACAACTTATTAATAACTAACGAAAATATTTTAAACACCTTCCAAAGAAGTTTCAATACTAAAATGAATAAACATAATTGTTCTATAGAAACCGTATGCATGTTGTGTTTCTTTACCGAGTGTAAAGTACACAGCGTATTTACATTAACAATGTTTGTGTGTATACATATACACACGTGAGGTTTGTTTGACAATTATTGTAATGTACATACTTGTGTGTAACGGACGGACGATTGGAAAGACTGGAAATATAGGATAGTTATTTTAGATAAAAAATAGGGATAACTTAGGTAAACCAAAATATATTTTGTATTTCTTTTTTTGTTTAAAACACAACTCCCGCACTAAGAATTAATCTTGTGTCGCGGGGACTTTTACAAACATACAAACAACGAACATAAATGACAACCAGACCCGAAACAATTATTTGTGGATCGCAAAACTAATTGCTCCGTGTGGGAATCGAACCCACGACCTCCTGATGCAGTAGTATCGGCGTGGTGACCTAAACCACTGCGCCACGGAGGCAGTTTTATTTTAAGAGGTTTTTAATTTCAGGTGCATTTTAGACGAAAGAGACGCACACAAATAGGTGTCTTTTGCAATATACATCTGCTTACACCTTCGGGTATAACAGGCGTTATATTATAGTATGTTGTAAAATACGGAGGTAGTCCTAAACTACTAACAGATAACAAAAAAGTACTCAAATGAATTCAAATCACATCAACAACGTGACGAAATTGTAATAATTCAGGTTTCTACTTTTCATATAGTTTCTCGTGTTATGCAAAACTTCATATTTCCTTGTATGCAACGATCATACATCTTAAGAACATATTGGACGCGCAGACTGCAGAACCGAATCTGGAATACAGCCACGAGTAAGATGTTTGGCACAAGCCCTCCACGCGTAAGTTTATTTTAGTGCATAGTCACCAACAAACATATGTATAAGAAATAATTTAAATCATCCTTTAAATCATTTATTCATATAGGTCATATGTTAACACGTGTGATAGTCGTTACAGATACTGTATCTGCTACATGCTCGGAGAGGGAGAGAGCCTCATGAAAAGAGCTAGCATTGATCATGTAAAGGACATGTCAATACGACTTGTTATAACAGTGAAGGAAAACATTGTGATGCAACCATGCAAGGTGTCATTATGATGTTTTTCTTCACCGTTTACCGTCTAAAACTTCTTTAATTCCCCAAATTCGAATTCGCCATCCTGAACTTGATCAGCAAAACTCTCTAAGGTCTCAATGTCTCAAGACCTAGGCCCTTGGCCCTCCCTCTCCTTTCTACTTTCGAAAGGATGCAGACAACAGTGGGGCATGCTCAATTCTATTGTTTTTTCATTAAAAATATATTTTTTTTGCTGTTGTTTATCATTTTCGGTTTCTATAGCTTTTTATTGAAAAAACAACAAAGAATATTTAAGTGAGACCTAGGGTTACGTAATCTAGATTTTTGAATAAAAGACTCCAAATTAGCATTATAGGTAAATGTATTAAAAATATGTTTATTACACCATTATATGAAGCAATTTTGAAATAATGTCAGCATATTTCACAGTTCGGCAAACAAAGGCACTATTAAACAATTAATGATCAAAATTACACAATTCAGTGTTTTGTATTGAACTTATTGTATGGTTTTCATTAATAGCTCTATTCATTTCCGTTATTTATGTGGTACATATATTTGTATAAATAAATACATATCATAAAATGTAGTGTTTATTTATTTCATTGGTGTAGAGTCAGTTTTCCATTAATCGAGAAATATTGCGGTTTATTTTGGTCAGAGTAATCTATCTATACAAATATTGTAATACCGAAATTGTTTTATCTGTTTGTTAAGCTTCCACCAATAAATAAATTTGATTAAATTTTATTTCTCCTTTTAGATTTTGGCGATAGAAATATAGACAGTCTGATGCAGCTAATGAATCATAATTTATTATTATTCTTACCATAAATTTAAATATTTTCATCTACTTATTAAAAAAAAAGTACATTTAAAATCTAACTAAGGATACCAGTTCGATCAGGTACTAATAGTCAATGACTTGTAAATCCATTTGACACATTACAATAAATGTATATTGTTCCTATTTTCAAAGAGAGAGATAAACGCAAATCCTTTGTGAATATAGACAGGACATTATTTATTGTTTAGCAAATGAAAGGGCATATTTTTTGCTCAACTAGTAATACTCATAATTCTGTACTTCCGAAACACATTAATACCTTTTCTATTATTTAGGAAACATCTGTTATAACCTCGAAATATTGTAAAGCAGATGTTCTTATTGTATTTTTTGGTATCATCACGCCTATTACTCCCCAAGGAGTATACTTTGTCATTACCTGATTGATGTACCAGGTCCTCGAACTGTATTTGAAGTAGGTAGCAAAAGGTAGGTGGTAGGTAAATTATTGAAATCAATCATAGAAAAATCTAATCATTACTGAGAATAAGCATTGAGTAGCAAAATTTGGAACCATAACTGGTGACCACAAGGTCTCGGGCTTGATTCCCGATGAATATCTGATATAATAGTAACATAAAAACAGGAATGAGAGGCGTTAACAAAAACTCTTTGAACCCTGCGTGAGGTACCATTGAGAACAAAAACCTACCTTATAAAGAACTAGCGCGCAACTTCGCTTGCGTCACATAAGAGAGAATGGGCCAAAATTTTCTCCGTTTTTGTAACATTTTTTATTGCCACTCTGCTCCTATTGATCGTAGCGTAATGATATATAGCCTATAGCCTTCCTCGATAAATGGACTATCTAACACTGAATGATTTTTTTCAAATCGGACCAGTAGTTCCTGAGATTAGCGTGTTCAAACAAACAAACTCTTCAGCTTTATAATATTAGTATAGATAACTGAATGATGATGACAAAAGGTAAATAAGCATAGCGACGATCGTCCGTCTATAATAAGTAGCGTACCTATTCTTCTATAAGCAGCAATCTATACCTACCAAAGGATAAAATAAAGCCACAATGACTCAATACTTTCTCTACTCCCAACTTTATCTAAGCTCTGAATCCCTAAACTTCAGTTTATCGGAGTAACGGTTGCAGACGTGCAATGGGGGTGAACGACCGTGACTGCCGTGGCGCAAGTGCAACCGCGTTAATATCGCAGCTAATCAAGTTTGATTGAACCTGTGTGGGTGTCACCCCGGCCAATTGTCTACAGTCATTCATACTTTATGAATATGAGACACTGTCTCTGTGGTCTGGGAGAAAGACTGCTAGCTACGAATCCTTGGTTCAATTCCCAAGTACTTTTGGTCTTTTCTTTTTTTGTTCAGTAGTAGCGCGGATTTTTATAACGTGCTCCGCATATAGCATTTTTTTATATCAATAGTAATATTGCCAATGATCACCCGAGTTAATAGGCTTGCCCCCTTATTACATGCGGCTTATAATATGAAAAGCAAAACGTGTGCGTATATTTTCATATCACCTTTGCCTTCGGGTATAACTGGTATGATGTTATAATTAAACAGTAAGTTTCAGTAATCTGGTAAAAAACATTTATAGCAAAATCGAGCGCGCTACGGGTCTCTTCTCAGTTGACTAACTATAGTGTCGTTTTCGACTAGTCTATAAAACATCCTGTTGGAATCAGGTTACGAAAGTATAATTAAATAAAAATAAAATAACAAAGCAATTTGTGATTGCAATCAGCGTTAGTATCAGCGTTAGGTGTTATTCACTCCAATCAAGGAGTATTACACAATCAAAACGTAACAATTTGAAAGCTTTCTAACATAGTTATTTTATTTAAAACATGACACGACTTGATTTTAACAAAGCTTTTTTTCAAACATCATAATTTTATAAACTTTCACGTGGCATTATGACTCAAAGTTTTTAGGGTAATAAGTCAAGTCGAGGCGGATTGTGATTAAGCCATTGCCGAAACTTCAAGCAAATCGAGGTACAAATTCATGACAGTGTGCCCTTCCCCATAACACCTACTTAGCGGTTGAATAAAAAAAACTTAGACTACATTGTAACTACGTGTTCAACTATCTGCATCCTAAATTTTTCAAAATCGGTTGAGCAATTTAGTCGTAAAACCGCAATAGATTTTCGCATTTATTACACTAAGTATACTGGCTATTATTACAAAACTGTTTACACAATATACGCAAATGTATAATAATATATTATGTAGGTAGTATTGCAGTCTGTCTGTATGAACGTCTGTGACTCCAGACGATTTGTCGCTACATTGCAAAATAACTTGAATTGTAGGGCGACCAAGTAAATTGCATCACACGACCAAGAATAAGGTTGTGGTACACATTGACTGAACATTTTACACGATTTTCAGAAAATGAAGATTAAATAATTAATAAAACGCAACCTACACGATTTTCGGAAATCAAAGGTGACATTATATTTACGAAACGAGGACTTCAAAGTCTGTTTTACTAACTATTGAGTGGGTTATTCAAAATGTTACGATTTAGAATAGACCATATTCATACAATTCCTTACAATTTTGTGCAAAATAACTTTTAAATTTTCAAGATAAAAAAAAATTATGAATTCAGAAGAATTCATCTAAATTAAACTTTTGCAAAAGAATGCTAGTTTAAATAATATTATTTATTATTTTTCGTATGGTCGGTACTCGGTGACCAACCTAGTGTCAAAGTTGTTCAAGCCGCCCGAGAGGCCTTTTGAGATGGCTTAACGATTGTTATCTTAGTAGACAACAGCCGGGATTTTTTACGGGCCCACCGAAGCACGGAGACGCCCAAGTCAAGTACCATACGGTCACCCATCCATGGAATGACCTCACTAATGATTGCTTAACCCACAGCTCGTTAACCGACTGGTGAGCGGAACTGGCTAGTTTCAAGATTCCGTCGAAAACAAAAACAAATCGAATAGTAAAATTTTTACACCATAGTTCTCGCATCATATTTTACATCTACCTAAAAATCAATTTACAAAAGAACTAGCCAAACCAATAGTCTAGACTGGAAAGCACCCTTATTTGAATTAGCCGGCGAGACGCGTACGTTAGCGTTCGTAGTCTGAAACGATTGCAGACGGCAGACAACAAAGGACTGCACCGACAACGAGATTAATTGATGGTGCACACTGTAACAAGGGAGGAGCGAAATTGAGAGTACTATATATCTAATACTAGCTATACTTTTATACTACTGCTAGTTTTACCCGCGAGTTTCTCCGCGTGAAACGATTTAACATGGTAAAGTATCAAATAATAAAAGAATAGTAATCCACGTCATAAACAATCCGAGTACCAAGTAATTTTAATGGTAATCTACCAGTATATGTAAGGTAAGAAAATTAGTCTCTAATCTGTTCTTGTACTTTAATTGTGTAGGTTAAGTCTTTCCAAGCAAAACATGAACGAACACGGGGCGGGCGGCTAGTAATACTCGAAGCAATGATTTAGCTAATGTGATAGTTTTAAAGTGTCCAACAAAGAGTGATAGGTTCTCTTTAACTTGAAGTTGACTGAAACGAATGTTACTCTGGTTACATATGTCTCCGGCACGTGCAACAAAGATTGATATAGTTTTTAGTTTCTTACAGAACATACATTTAAATATTTGGCACTCTTATAATAACCAAATTGATAATTAACTATACATACTTTATACACCATTAAAATACCACCTACTAACTATAACTAATCATCCATAACACCAAAAATAAAAACAACATTTGATCCGATCAACGGAAAAACAAAATCATAAAAGCAACAAAATTCTCCACAGACTCGACGAGACCAATTTATACACCACCCTTCCTTATAACAGCAAATAGAGATACAAAGGTATACTACTATAGTCGTCTATAGTATATGCAGTACTATACTCGTAGTATAATACACTATAGTTATAGTATCTATCTATCTAGGATAGGGCGTCGTCCCGCCGGGCGTGGTTGCAGACTGCACCCGGGGTTCAGCGCAGACAACAAAGAAATCGGCGCCAGGACCTGCGCCCAATATGAACGTGTTTACGTGATAATACTATTCCTGAATAGTCTTGTAAAATCATCGGGTTAACATTTTTTCTGATTTTCTATAATATTTCCTTTGTTTGCTATTGTTAATTTTTTATCGTCGTTATTGGCAAATTCATATATGAGCATTAACTTATGCATCTTGTATTTTGTAATTTCATATTAATATAAAATGCCTCTTTTGAAGTAGTTAAAAAGCTACAGACACAGTTAAGCTAATACAATAGCCCCCCATTCCAGTGCTTATGACTAATATTTTCACAAAGCTAAATAATTTAATTAAAAAGTACATTTATAAAGCGTTTTATTTTCAGGTATAAAAACTACAGTTAAAGGTAAGCTAGGATCAGGGCGTTGTCGAAGCAGACAACAAAGAGACGGGAGTCAGGACCCACCTGTGAACGTGTTCACGTGTTAATACGCTATGGAGAACCAGCCAGGTTTGAGTGTTCATGTCTGTTATTTACACAAAACTGAATATAAATAAGATAATTAAAAGGTACTTTTATATTAAAAGGCTATCAAACATGTATTGAGATATATAATAGCCCCCCAGTTGAGAGCTTATGAAATAGAAATTTTAAGTAAATTAAAAAGTACTAATAAAAGCGTTTAATTTTCAGGTATCGTAGTACTACAGTTAAAGGTAAGGTTTAGGGCGTTGTCAAAGCAGACAACAAAGAGACGGGAGTCAGGAACTACCTGTGAACGTGTTTGTGCTAATACGCTATGGAGAACCAGCCAGGTTTGAGTGTTCATGTCTGGCTGACACAGGCTAATACTGACTAAGAATGGAAGGTTTTAGCTACGCTTTGCTAATTACGACATCTACGTTTTACGTTAATTAGACTGTTTGTATACTAAAGCATGTTTAAAGGTGTTGTATTTTTTATTTTTTTATAGCTGACCCGCGTAACTTCGCTTGCATCACATAAGAGAGAATGGGTCATACATTTCCCCGTTTTTGTAACAATTTTACTGGTTACTGGGTGGTACTCTGCTCCTATTGGTTGTAGCGTGATGATATATATATAGCCTTAAGCCTTTCTCGATAAATTGTCGATTCAAGACAAAAATATTTTTTCAACCAAACCAGTAGTTTAGCTTTATAATGTTGAGTATAGATTATTTTTAAGAAAGAACTCCCGCTCTAAGGTTATATAAGGTGGGTAAGCCAAAAAAAAGTCTATGTCCTAAAAAAGCCTATTTCTTAATTTTCCCGTTTTCGTTTTCGAATGGCCGCCAATGTGCGTAGAAGTACAATAACTAACGCACGCACTTCAGACAAAGATGAAAATATTTTACAACAAGAAACACACGTTAAAAATACGACTATTTTGAGCAGTCGGGTAAGAATGATTGTAAAACATGAATTTTATGGAAATGTTTAAGACACAGCTTCCCACTACGAGTATGTATGAGTATGTATGACATAAAAATATTTTTATGTATACTTGCATTCGCGTGAAATGGCTTCTTTGTTTACATCCTTTAGCGCTTACCTGTAAAGAGAAAAACAACATGAATACGCCAGAAATAATATAAAAAATTGTCTATAAAGTTTAAAAGCTGTAATTTTTACTTTTATATTTAGTATAGTATAAGATTTGCTATATAAAAAACAGACAGCTTACGACACGAATATAACTTGGCCCGAAACGCCAAGTAATGCAAAATAAAAAAACAATAGATTATCCACTGAATACATACCCCCGGTATCTGAGGTATATTTAGCGATAGTCTATCTATTCAATAGCGTTTAAACATATATAAAAAAACGATGTTGAATAGATAAACTACCGCTAAATGTACCTCAGAAATCGGATATTAAACAACTATTTTTATTCTGAAACAGCTAGTTAGTTAAATAAATTATTCTAGAATGGTATCAGAGACTTAAGTTATGCAACTTAGGCGCCCATAGCCAGTTGCGCTCACCGGTCGGTAAACGATTTGTGGGTTAAGCAACCATTGGCGCGGTCATTTCACAGATGGGTGACCGCATAGTGGTATTTGAACTGGGTGTCTCCGTACTTCGGAGGGCACGTTAAAAGTCGGTCCCGGTTGTTGTCTACTAAGATAACAGTCGTTAAGCCACGTCAAAGGCCTCTCGGACGGCTTGAACAACTTTGACACTAGGTTGACCACTAACCATACGACAAACAACAACTTACTTTATTAAGTTGTCTCATTACAATTCAAGTTACAAGTGCATGCTAAGTTCATGGCTGTACGTTAAATATTCTGTTTACGTTAACACGACTGTATTACACAATACATTTTCATATATTACACAATTATCATTTCAAGGTTGATTTTTAAGTGGTTTAAATTTTTTGTATTGAGTTATGTATATCAATATAATTGTTTCATATAGCTGTGGTTAAATCGCATTTGCATTATAAATGTTACGGTTATATAGAGTTGCTTAAAAATACGATTAAATTCAGTTTTTATAGATTGGTTTAATATTCCTATCTGACCGTTAATTTCTTAGCATTGATTGATTTTTCTTTTTGAGTAGGGGTTAAAGTAAAAGCACCAATCTTATTCGTTTTGTGTACCAATATTTTATGTTTCGTTATACTTATTATAAAATATATTTGACATTTATATTATAATGACATTTTCGAAATTTTTATGTATTTCCAAAACCTATGCCCTTAATAATAGTCTTACTGAACTTAATAGTACATACATACAAGTACATTGACGAATGAAAATAGCAATTTTGTGTACACTTTCACCGGTAATTGGTGCCCCAGTTACCATTAAGCTTGCTCGACCTTTCCATCAATTGAAACACTCACTAAATGAAAATCATAATTCTATTTTTGCATTCAATTCTTTCCTACCATTTTTCTAAAACCATTAATCGGTAAAAAAGGTTCATTCGTCTACAAACACATACTAATATCATAATGGCGAAAGTCTATCTGTCTCTTACGTTTTTGCGGCTTAACTCCTAAGCCGATTTTCATCGAATTTTACTTGGGAATAGTTAAACACTAGGGATTAAATAAGGACTTCATAATTTTTGAAAATCCACGCCTTTGAAGTTTCGGGCACAGCAAGTAAATAAATAATGCGAAAGTTTATCTCTTATGCTTTTTTGCCTAGACCGTTATACTGATTTTTATGCAAATTACTATGAAGATAGTTGCAAATCCGGGGTCAAACAAAAATAATTTTGAAATCTACCCTCAAATAATTTTTTTATTTTTACCAAAAGTCCACGTGAGCGAAGCAGCACGGGTTAGTTAGTCGAAAATAAATGGAATTTCGATAAATGAATGATTGATTGAATTCTAACTGATAGACAGTGAGGGGGGGTAGAGAGGGGGGGGGGTAGGTAATTATTGACCTGAACTTTAGGTTCATTACAAGGCTCGATTTAGAAGCTATGACGTCAAAAAGTTCACGTGTGTTAAGTGGGCGGCAGTTTGAACTTTTGTTTGAACCGCACAGAGACATTCGCAGTAGTCAATTAACATGTCTGATGCAAATTGGGGAGATTCAAATTGACATTTGTTGAGTTTCATATCTTTTTTCCACTTAATTACTTTATATTTGATAACGTGTACTGTGTGTGCATTCAGAAAATTAATCCATATTTTCATTTGTCGCGATCGTGAAAGGGTATTTCCAACAACTATCGACCACCTAAAAATATATCTTCAGCGCCTCTGGCATATTCCACCTAACTATGTTTTTCGAATATTTAATTGGTTAGTTAACAGTGGTCGAACTTAGGTAGAGACCTACAAAACTTAACACCAGGTTAATCATATGAAAATGCAAAACAAATGTCTGGCGCAGTGGTTAACGTGGTCACTTTACCACAATTACTGTAACGCCGCGCGTGGTGGGTTCGAATCCCACCCGGGACATTTATCTGTATAATGAGCAGGTGTAAACTGTTCTATATAAGTATGTATTTAGAAGTATATAAGTATGTTTATCAATTATCTGGCTACAGTACAAACTCTACTTAGTTTAGAACCAAATATCAAATAAGTAGGTTCATCAATTACCTGGTAACCATAGTATAATCTGTACTTAGTTAAGAATCAAATGGCCAAGTGTTACCGTTAACTGTTGATTATCAAGAGTAAATTCAAACGACGTCTATCAATGAGTGTCTGCGAGTCATCAAATAATGTAATTTGTCACCGCACGTATAGTCAGAAGTGGGCATTAACGTCCATACATTATGTCCCGTTGAACACTCTAACGGAATCAGGTATTATCTAGTGTCGCTATGTAATGCGTCGTTAGCATGCTTCGTGTTATGTGCCTTCCCCTTAGGCACATAACACGAAGCATGCTAACGACGCAGAATCATAGTGATATGAAGACAATGAATGGGATAATCGCTTTGACAGCAGTTTAAATACGGCAATAATATGTTAAAAAAGTAGCATTAGTATCAACTTGGATACCTACGCTATTGGCAGATTTTATTCGAAAGCTACATAGATGATATCTCGCCTATCGCCTCTGTTGTAACGAAGGTGTAGACAGAGGTGTATGAAATACCCCCGCGTTTCGCCATTAACAATGGTAGTCCCATGTAATAGGGCGGAGCCTTTTGCTATATACCGGTTAACAAATCCCTATTATTATATTATTGATAAATTAGAAATTACCTGATTATCAGTAGTCGGATACACTACCGACCGCGCCACAGAGGCAGTCTAACAAGAACAAATAAGTAATCAAATAAACATAATAAGTAAAAATGAAGTAAGCAGTGATAGCCGAGTGGTTTAAGTTGGCACCTCCCACGCAAGTGGTCGCAGGTTCGAATCCGAGGCAACACACCAATGACTTTTCGAAGTTATGTGTGTATTAGAAATAATTATCACTTGCTCTAACGGTGAAGGAAAACATCGTGAGGAAACCTTGCATGCCTAAAATTTGTTTAATACATTTATTGCGGGCATACTAAGTCCCCAACCCGCACTTGGCCAGCGTGGTGGACTCAAGGCCTAACCCCTCCCCCTCGTTTGGGAGGAGACCCTTGCCCTGCAGTGGGACAGATATGGGTTATTAAAAAAAAAAAAGTAAACATGAGTTTCAAGAAGTGAATTATTTGATACATAGATGACGTGTTCTACATTTCCTGCAAAAGTTATTCGTAAGCAAGGAAGCCCAAATTCCCAATCCCTATCATTTTCACAAAACCTTAGCTACTTATTATGACGATTCCATTACCTATCCCCACCTACAAAAAACAATCCCTCCACACTCGAACCCGAATTTCCACACATTTATTCACGGTCAGGACGTCTCAATCCTTGATTAATGCAAGCCCACGGCTGGGAACATTCTGTGAGCGATATGTTCGTAATATTGAACAAAGGAACGAGTGCTGATTGGGAGGTCAGTGAACCCGAAGTGCATGCACGCAATTTGGATAATGGATAAAAAGTATGATTTAGTACAGTCGACTACATAAGTATGTATGCATTTGGTAATAATGTGTTGTTTTTTAAATTAGTGCACGACTTTGTGTGGTATTTAAAAAGTTCTAAAATAGTCTTAAACGACTGTCTTTTAACTCTATTTTAGAATTTTTGGGATGTTTTAATTAAAAGTATTAAGTGTGTACATGCAAATATATTTTTTAAGGTAGTAATTTCTTTTATTTTTATTTAAAGACTTAAGTCTAAAGTTTCATAGATAAAACTATCAAAAGTAAAAGAGTCCTGTGATAAAAGTGTCTGTGCTGAAATCATATCTCCCATTCTCCTTTATCACGAAGTCTATCACAAAGTTAGACAAACACGAGCCATGATATCTCAAGCAGTTTTTGTAATTCACCACTTTTCTACCAATATGTTTTAAGATAACATATACGTAAGAAAAGTATATGAGATACAGTATATGAAGAAAAACTTTCTGTATTATTCTTTCATTCAAAGCTAAGGTACAATATAAACGTTATTATTGATCCGCACAAGTCTTAACCCGTCGGACCTTCGCATCAAACTCCTAGACTAAAGAGGGCACTTTGAGATGAAAAATTCAGACGAAATAACGATCTGCTAACAGAGGTATGTTTACTGAGTTTTATAAGGGCTTAGAACAATATTGAATGGTTAGTAGTAACTAAGTAATTTGCTGATTAGTAGATTTAATTAAAATGGTTTCGATTTCATTGGAAAATATGAGCATTTGGCATACGTGTATAACATTACGCCTGTAATACTTGAAGATGTAGACAGTGATTGAAGACAGCTACGAGTAAAATCTATTCCCAAAATTTCTAAATGAAACCAATAAATCTTATTCTACGCTAAACATTAAAACGAAAACACACAGTTCGAAGTAACAGAGAGATCATGAGTTTTAAGTGTAACACCAAAATTTATCGCTATTTGAGTCTTCAACGAAATATCACTCGGTCTTAGCAAACCAGCAAATATCACTCAAATATCTTGTTACCTTACCATACCAACCAATGAACACAACACAAAGAAGAGTATCAAATACATTTCACAATTCCTAGTCACGTTGCAAAGCCAAACAAACCAACAGACTCCACCATCTTTTCATACGACCATCCATCAAAATACCTATATAATAAAACACAGATATATATCCAAACTAGCTGACCCGCGCAACTTCGCTTGCGTCACATAAGAGAGAATGGGTCAAAATTTTCCCCGTTTTTGTAACATTTTTTATTGTTACTCTGCTCCTATTAGTCGTAGCGTGATTATACATAGCCTATAGCCTTCCTCAATAAATGGACAATCTAACACTGAAAGATTTTTTTATGGACCAATAGTTCCTGAGATTAGCGCGTTCAAACAAACAAACAAACTCTTCAGCTTTATAATATTAGTATAGATAAATGTCTCAAATCTTCAACGAGACAGCAGACGTCTCGTGTTCATGGAGATATTAGAAGGCAGTACATTTTCAACCCTAGACAGAGACGGGGTGAATGAACTGCGTGTCCTTCGCAACTGAGATGTTACCTATAAACCGCAGCTCTATTAGACTTTAGATTATAATAAGGCTGTGGTTTTAGAAGGACGGAGCGGATGAGAGAGCGTTCAGCGGGTATACTTTCAACGTTGTTTGACTTCACTTGTTGCTAGCTTTTATCCTTTGATAAACTGCATGTATTATATTTTATAGGTTGTTTTTTTTCTCGGAATATTGGTCCTATCGCTTAGGTTATTTGTACTAAGACCTAACTAGCTTCAACTAGCTTGAAATTTTCCATGTAACAAAACCTTCTTTGACTAAAACTGCATTAACAAACATTACCAAGAATCAAATGGGGCCAACCGTGACTACGATAAGACTAAGTTAGGTAAAACCAAGTAGATTTAAAATCAATACTTAAGTATTGGGTTTTCAGGCTAACTTAAACAATACATCGATCAACATTAGACGCTTCAGAATTTAGAATTAGGTTGAAACATAGACATTAGACAGTTAAAGTTTAAAAGTATAAACGCAATATTAAACTTTTTTCCGCACCCCCAACAAACGTCCGTTAACGTAGCACAAATACCCGCTCCGCTCATCGCTCCGCTTGTCCCACAGTGTCTTTCACATTACTAAGGTTTGCAGACTTTTGAATTTCATTACACAGGGTCGACTTGAAATAATTTTAATGTATTATAACTTAGTTTTAAAATATTAAAATGTTTTTCTGTTATTTTTGTTCCATTAACTTGTTTGAGTAAAGTTTCGAGAGTGAATTGTGTGAGTACGAATTGATTCAATTGATAAAGTACAATGAACGCTGAATCGCGACGGATTTAACTTGATAAAAGCTGATTCACAGATTGAGTGTATTTGAACACTGTAGCTGGATTAAATGCAATGTGTGATTCTGGCATTTTATTATTAATGTAATTTTTTTAATCTTTTTGGCGGGTGCGACTGCGCTTATCAGTGTTGGGCAAAATTTAGTTTGATTGATGATTGATGATTAAGATTAAATTATTTATTCATGACTAATGAATAATGACTAAAAAAATTCAATCATGAGTCGTGATTGATGATTAATTAGTGTTAGTGTTAGTTATTCAATCATGACTAAAATTTTAATGACTAAAAATAATAGTTAAATAAAACTAAGCTTTTCAAGTCTACGTTCCATGACTGTTGATTTGTTAATCACAGGTTTTTAATTAAAGCTAGTTTTACAACAGAATCAGTTAATTTTTTTTTAATTTACACAGGTACACATTTGCAAAAATAAGTTCGGGCTAATTTAGTTTAAAATAATTTAAATTGCTTTTTAAAACTACGCGTTTTGAAAATCAAATTTTATAAATAATGGAATTATCTTCTTTCAGTCAACTTAAGGTGGTGATCAGTTATAGTTTTATAGATGTGTTCAATTAAACTAAAATTATGTCACCTGAATTATTTTTTTTAGTTTAATCATCATACAAAAATACAATAAATTAGTCATCAGTCATTTAATCATTAAATGATTGATGACTAATTTATTTAATCATGATTATGATTATTATTTTTACTCATGATTAATTCAATCATGACTAAATAATTCATGACTAAATTAGTCATGACTAATCAATTGATTGAAAAAATTAGTTGATTGACCCAACACTGGCGCTTATGTACCAAAATCTCATCCCGAATTTCAGTTTCTTAAAATTAGGTTTTTGACAAAAAAGAAACTTACATAGAAATTTATTTAATGAAATTCAGCATGGGCATAGTTGATTAAACCAAAATTGGTTCAACGGTATCGCTGTTAAAGCGTTTTATGTAATTTGGTATTTACTTTTTAATTTGGTATAGGTAATTAATAACCGTAAGATTTGGGCTACTGTTTTATAAAAATCTGCACCTAATCTGAAATACATAATAAACTTTGTAGATACATGAGCAAACCGGTGGGGGTCTGCTTGTGCAACAATAATCTTTTGTCGTAATTTGATAAATATTGAACTTAATCTGCTTCTCACTGTGAGAAAATGTTCTTCAAGTTATTATGGACATGTCTTATTATGTAAACCGAGTTAAGAAAGATGAAGACGTTATGTACTCACTGACAGTTTTCTTTCGCACGACACTACATTAACCCGAGGTAGAGTCATGATCAAAAATATGTTTACACTCTTACATTTTCAATCTCATTTGCAGTTTGTTGATTTCAAAATTCTTCTTATTGAATACTGCATTGTTTTATGAAAGTTCAGCTATATTGTGTCAATTATATTTTTTTATTTTATGCATTAAGTAGAAAGTTTGATAATAGGAGAGTGGGGGATGGGTTTATAAATATTTTTCAATGTACTTCAAAAGACATTATGTTACGGCACACAGCAGTCTTGTTTATCTTTCTAGCTAAGCTCATAAGCTTGTGTGAGCAATGCTTTTACAACTTTACGTCGATAAGTGCGGTTTGAGGGGGGAAATCTTGCTTCATATTTCTTTGTAAGTATGCTATCTTTACGAGTTTATTCTTTTGAGTTCCTATTATACAATGCCTATTATAATTTCCCTTAAAAGTTTAAAAAATGTTTGCGATTACACACTTAAAGCTAAAACGTTATATTTGTATGTATTAGTCTACTTATATTTTTTAGTTGTTTTTTGTTGCCTGTAATAAAGGAATAAATAAATAAAAAAAATTGAAAAAATAAAACAAACACTGCACTAATTTTGACGTGCACGTCTGGAAAATGATAAAATGTGATAGTGTCAGATATTTATGCTCGCGACTGTACCCGTATATTCCCTAGAGAAATTATTTTACGTGCTTCGTGACATTAAGGAGGAAGTTGTTATCATAATGGATTACAATTACTTAATATTATGACTGACACGATATAAACTTTCCTGGACAAGTTACTTGAAATAAATATGAAAAATTGAGTTTTAAAGCAGAATAGAGCCTTTAAAAGGGGGATGGCAATAGGCTTCAAACTTGTTAGATTTAGTAGGGTTTTAATGTTTGCAAAAAATAAAAGCCCGCTCTTTCTTTGGGAGGTTTCAAAGGTAGGTATATACTCGGCAAAATATAGGAATTCTGTGGGTGTACAATACATTACTAATTAAATTTTTCTATAACATGACGGCAAAATCAATTTGGTAATGTGTATTCGCGTTTAAAAATGTGTTCTTATGATACTTATTTTCTACATCATTATAATTAGCGATAGGCAAATTAACTGTGTCACTTGTATACCTACTACCTATGTACCAAGTATCTCATAAAGATTCCAAAATATGGTTTATGATTCAAGATACTTATGTGCATATAAATATCTGAACGCATAAAACCTCAAACGACACACCCTCAAGCCCTTATCGTGTGAAAATTTTACAGCGCTCGTGATAAAGGCTTCATTATGCATCAAGTAAAATGCTGGCACGATAGCAGACGCCTTGATTAACTCCTACGGAAGCGAGCCCTGGCCGCAAACAGCTGTAATCAAGATCAAACTCGACTGGAAACCGTTACTGACACTTTCAAAAGGTTGATTGTTATTTTTATGTAGAAATTAGTATTACTACAGAAATTGGTACTCTCTGAGGCGCGGCTGAGGTTCAATTCCCGGGTCGGGCAAAGTACTATTGGTCTTTTCTTGTTTATCTATATTGCGGCTTGCCCCTTATTACATGGAACTAAAAAATTAATGGCGAAATTTGGGTGTTTTCTTCCTTTTTTTAGTTACTCGTGTACATCTTTATAATAAGAAATATTATACGTACTTACATGGAGACAGGAAATAAAGGTATTTTACTTTGGGGGTACCGTATTTACCTTTAAAAATGGTCTCAAAAACTCACAAACATGAAAGGTTACCTTTTGATGTCTTCATTCGCCGTTAAAGTAAGAGATATTTATTTCACAATTCACACAAACTTAACACGCACCAGTAGCGGGGAAGACCATATTATCTGCTACTTCTATAGTTCTATAGTCATTTACCAAACAAATCTAGGCATTGTTAACAAAACCTAAACTGCCTAAACTCAGTGTCTACTTAACTAAAACATTACGAAACTTACTAATGAAAGTACCGTGTCAATTGTACTAAATAGCCGTTGTGGGAAACATTAGTCAGTGAGCTAGCAGGCTGTAGCCGCGACAAATAGCCGCGCCTGGCTGTACTGGCCTACTGTGTGGCTAGGTTAGATAAATTAGCACATACAACAAACACATTGATTCTTTTGAAACTACAATTTGTATTTTACAAAAATAAACCTGGGTCCTTCACAACAATATTTAATTTTATCTTTTTTGTCTTATTAAAAAAAATACTCATTTAATTCTTATTTTTACAATCATACCCAAATTAAACATCAACATAATCAAATATTTCAATACTTAGTGCCTAACTTCAATTAAAATTCAGGGGTTTTTTTTCTCTATTTAGTCTACATGAAATCAATTTTTTAAAAGGCTTTTATTGCTTATTCAGTTTACAAAATAAAAAAAAAACATCCTCTATTTTTTTATTTAGAGAATAACAAACATCGAAACAAACTTTTGCATTCATAACATCAGTTTATCCGCTGTATAATTAGTCTAGGAGCTAGCAGGCTAGTTGATAGCCGCGCCCAGGCTAGGCTAGATCAATTTACACTGACAACAAAGGCATTGTTACGCGTTGTATTAGCTCCATACAACTGTCTGTCACATATATGTATGTTTGTATGGAAAATCCTGTTTAAAGCCAGCTTTCACTGTGGTAGTTTTATTATGCGGTTTCTGTATGCGTTTTGTAATTAACAAAAGAAGATTAAATTAATATTGTTTTGTGTTTGAGTAGTTTATTTGAAAATTAGGTACTATTGCAGAAGTTATTCACAAAATGAATGTATGATTCAGAGATACGGGACATTTTGATTTCTTATCTAGCTGATGTATTTTGTGAAAGCATTATAATTTGTTAAGAAATTTAGGTCAAAATCTCAGGCATTAGTTTAAAATGTCTGAAACAGTTTATAAGCGCTATGATTTCCTTTGATAAAGTTTGTAAATTTCAGTCACAAACGATTAGTATTGTAATAATTGATCATTATATCAAACGGCACATAATTAACAATCTGTTTTCCCGTCCGTAGGTACAGTCCCCACAAGTCCTGTCTGCAAAGACGTGAAATTATGCAATAACACAACAACCTAACCTTTCAAAACACTCAGAAACCAACCTTTTATCTCATACATAAAATTTCATTTCACACACAACACACAGGAAACAATACCTATTTTTAGTGATACAAATTATTTCATATGACCGCATAAATAATATCTTGCATAAATTGATCGTGTGCATGTAGGTGTAGTCGACAGTGGCCGTAATTAGCACACAATGCCTGTCAACTACGAAGGTTGGTCAACAATTATATGGGACGCGTGTTGCGTTTACTGAAGGTAGTGTTCACTCCTGAGTTGACCTAGTTACTGAGTGTTCTGTATTATAACTATATTTATATATTTAATCATTTATTGGTAATATTGGAGTATTATGGCCTCAAAAGTGGGTACCACAGGATGTTCGGCGACGGGTGAGGCCCAAACGACGATGGAATGACTTTGACTGGTAAAAAACAGAAAGAAACTAAAGGAAAGAAAGTCTTATGAAGAGGCCTATGCTCAGCAGTGTGACAAAGAAAGTAGGCAAGCTACTGTTTAAAGCACTTTCTGACATGCAAGGTTTTATGATATTCTTGATTAGTTTTGTTTGCAAATGTTTAGTCGGCTGGGACAGAAAATGGTTTTTAACCATACGTTTGTACGTAATAGTGAAAATCCAAATTTTCATAAAACATTTGCATAGCGATAGGAAAAACATTTTGATGCAACTATCTTTGTTGTAAAATGCACGTCCATCGCTCATCCAGTTAGCAAAGATTAAGTGGGTCACGTTTAATGGGGCCGCGATGAAACGAGTGCAGTGCAGTATTTCATACAACCGCCACAGAACAACTACCCGCCAAAAAATATCATTTTTAAAAACATTAAAAAGCTACTCGCTTTTGCAATTTAACGGAGAGGAAAAGTTGAGTTTGATAACTCTTGTGTTTCTCAATTATTAATGTTAAATTTTTTGGTGCTGTTCCCAAATTAAAATTTACAGAATTTACTGTTGCGTATTTGGAAAAAGTTTTAAACATATAGAAAACTACAGAATACTTCATTTATACAAAAACAAATACATTATTTATTTTAAAGTTTATACAGGTATAAACTATGTATCCAAACTTTACCTAATACTAGTAAACAAACTAACAAACCATAACTTAAAAACAAATAATAATTAATAAAACATAGAAAAAAGTAATAATGCAGTCTATGAAACACCTGGAAAACTCGACCTTACTAGAAGTCTAAATTTAAATCATAAAAACATTGCAATAAAGAATGTTTGCAGACACGCTCGCGAAGAATGGCGCGACCTATATTTAGCGGGACGCCGACTGTTGACCCCGTGACCTCGCCCTGCATCTCTCTTGACAAAACGTGTCGATATTACTTTCTTCGTTTTCTGCTAGCCTAGTATTTATCGATTCTCGAGGCCTATGTTCCCACTTTGTTCTTTGTCACAAAGTAAGAAAGTTGAGACCACTGTCGATGGCTCTATCAAGTTCGTAATAAGCAAATTTATATTCTACTCGCGAAGACAGTATTCAATTTCAGAATATTTAAGTTTAGAGACCCGTATTTGACTTTTTTAGAAGAGAAACTTACGATTACTTTATCAACATTACTTTTCAAACAAAGCTTCAAAATTAAACAATACAAAACATATTACTCTCAGTATAAATTAAAAAAAAAAACGGTGCATATAACATAAAAACTCCTTTGCTGCACACTCTTTTATCTCCGCGTTCCTTATTTACATTCATAAAGCAAACACTCTACATTGTCTTTGCACAGGAGTAAACGAACTCCTTGCCGAGTCTGTGCTCCTGGTTGATGCAATAAAAAGATGAATGGCGACTATAAAAACGGCTTTTACAATCAGCATTTCTTTTAACGACTACTGTATTATGAATCATTCTGTTACTTAACTTGAAAGGATTGTCAAAGGTTTTAGAGCTATGGCCAGTATTTCGGTTAGAATTGTTTTGCCTTTGTGTTCAGGCAATAGTCGATAGATCAGTGCGCGCCGGGCGTTTATTGCTTCAAAGGTGAACCGCAAATATAGAGCTCCGAGATACGTAGTGTAATATATGTAGGGTATTTTAGATTGATGTAACGGTTTGAATGGACTTTGTAAATTTATCTATCGGGCAACACTGGACTAAAAAAGCAAACTATTGCCGGATATAAAAAAGGAAAAAACAGTAGCATTTATTAAGAAACTCCTATATTAAGTCGGTTATAAAATCTGTAACTTATACAAAACTACTACCGAATTCATATAAACAGTGCTGCGTGCTAAACCATTACAAATGCGATGCAGATTCTTTGGAGACATGTATGGCGCGAGCGTTGCCTTGCAAGTGCTTTGTGTTCGTGCATAAACCGCCTGCATTATCTGCCGCCCTAGTACCGGCGGCGCACAATGCATTATTTACATGCGGCACTTACTTCTATTCCTGATGCTTGCATGCACTTATCGTTCACGAAGGATATTACAGTTTTAAAAATCTGTTATGTGTAATAACTTTATCATTTAGGTCAAACCGCCTTCATTGTAGAGATAAAGACAAAGGAAGCATGTTCTAAATTCTTTATGATATGGAAGAACTAACTATTCGCATATGGCTGTATCTATCACTTAACTACTTGAAGAACACTGTATTTCTAGGTTAAATAAATTAAATTCTAAACCTATATTTACCGAACGCCAACCAAACCGACGTAAGCAAGCATCGTATACAACGAAACGGTTTATTTTGGTAGGTATCGGTACTAGCCTGCGACCTAGTTAAGTGGAACATGACCCGAGTTGACCTCTCGGCCTAGGTCGGCCGCCCTCCTCCTGCTACCGCCAGACCTATCTGCTCAAATCTCCACTCGTTCGTGCGATCCTAGTACTTTATTCTGTTGGTACACAAGACTTTTATGTAACGGAAGATTTTGTGACGTCTTCCTTTGTTTTATTTTCCGTTTTTGCATTTCGTTATACGGACATTTTCTTTTTTTATTTTTCACCAAAATCTTACGTTAAACTTTCTTATTCTTCTGCAACGATATAACTTTCCTCTTTATAGTCAACTGTAAAATATAAAATAGTCGTAGCGTTTTACACTTTCGACATAAATTCTTGTACATAAAAGAATCAGCCGAGCTTCAGTCACTTTATAGAAAAGCGATATCTTTATAAGAACTTTCCGTATTTATTTTCAGCACGATATCGCCCGAAGAATATTTTTTTTCGCGGAAACACCTCGGAATAAACAGAAGCTCAATTCGCGAAATGTTCCGTTACGAATGGCGGGCCGGTTAACTGGAACAATGGTTATTCTAGTTTGTTTAATAGTTGAGCAAACAGCGATGATTGCACAATAGGTGCGGGCAATCTTTGTAATTGACGTTGACGGTAAATCTCTGTTCATTAGAGTGTTGGACAAGCGAGGCCGGCCGACGACCTGAGCGCACCGGATTACTTCAGCCCGGAGCAGACGTGATAGCTAAATTGGAGTATTAAGACCCCGCCCTTTATATGCTAATTTTCTTTATTATTCACCGGACGGATAGCCGAGCTTTCTGGTGAAAAGCGGTTGGAAACGGTTGCGGTTACGTGTGAGTGACGACGAAGTCGTTATCCTCACAACGTTCTCGCTCAACTGATAACAGTCACTCACCTATCCTTCATACGTCCTTTTCAATGTAATTGGACTTTACCGCGAGCAAGCATAAACAGTACTAAATAAATAGACAAACTTATAATCACGGATGAAGTCAGCATTAGTTTGTTTACCGAGAAAACGTATTTACGTAGTAGGAAAAATGTTAACTGTATATTAGCTTGTTTTTATAAACAAGTAAAGATTTACGAGTTGAAAGTTTGATGGATTGTTAGATAAGTCGCCTTATAATTATGTTGTTACAATGAGATGTAAAGAAACTAAGAGAGAATTTTCCCATGGATAAATAGATAGGCCGTAATATGGCATAGCTGTGTTAAAACAGTTATTTCTAAGAGCGGATGACTAACGTACCTTATTTGCTGTAGGACAAAGAACCGTACGCAGTGGTATAAATGTGAATCATGCAGTATGGCCGAGAATACTAAGGCCTTGGCTTCAAATCCTGGTTTGCTTTAAGTACCGAAATTCTTCAAGAACATTGCGCAAAGGTATAAAGTTGTCATTGGGACTTTAGGTCTTTGGGAAAGAGTATTTGTGGTCGTCTTTTGAACGGTTTAATAACTGATATTATTTTGTTTCTTGTCTGCATTAATTCCAGACATATTTAGGTCATATTCAAGTATAAATACTTTTTTGTTCCAATTAACTAATCACAACATTTCTTTTTGCTTGCTTTTCTTGAGACAGTAAATTATGATACCTAATTGGAAAGAATCCCAAAAGCTAAATTTGAAATTTTGGTAGCTTTCTTTTGCCATCTAAAGTTTTTAATTTTGGGAAATAACCAAAATCGAATATAAAATAACCCGTCCACATTCGAAAGCAGGTGGACAAGAAAATAAAGCATAAAAAAACATACCCAAAAGTAGTTAAATGAAAAAACCTCATTACTTCTAATTCAATAAAAAGAGGTCTAATACATTCAACAAGTACCTCATCAAGTGACAATAATACAAATTGCGTACTAACGACATACCTTCATGAATAAAACTAGCAAATAACTGTTTCATAGAAAAATTGGAGCCACTGACCGCAGTTGACATTGCTAATAATGAACTATAATACACATATTAATATCATATATTAATTTATTATCTATACTATGTATACTAATATTGTAAAGCTGAAGAGTTTGTTTGCTTGATTGTTTGTTTGTTTGTTTAAACGTGCTAATCTCAGGAACTACTGGTCTGATTTGAAAAATTCTTTCAATGTTAGATAGTCCATTTATCGAGGAAGGTTATAGGCTATATATTATTACGACTACGACCAATAGGAGCAAAGTAGCAATAAAAAATGTTACGAAAACTGGGAAAATTATGACCCATTCTTTCTTATGAGACGCAAGCGAAGTTGCACGGGTCAGCTAGTCGAATTATAAGAGTCATAAGACTGGCTCTGTAATGTGGGCAGTAGTGTTACCGTCTGCAGGCCATTAGGGCTCGGGTTCGATTCCACTGTCGGGCTTGGGGTTATTAAGCTTTGCTCATTTATACTTGAATATTTCTCAATAGTACCGCTGAGTTTGGTAATGTGTCCGGTATGGCAATAGGGTTACATTGTTAATGTCGAAAGTGTGTTACACCTATGCCTAATCACCTTCGGGTATAACAGGCGTGATATTATGTACTTACTAGCTGACCCGGCAAACGTTGTTTTGCCATAAAAATTAAATAAAAAAACATTGTCCAGCGGACAAAATTGTGAATCTAAACCATTCTCAGATCGCCTTGAACGAACACAAAAATTCATCAAAATCGGTCCAGTCGTTTAAGAGAAGTTCAGTGACAGAAGAATTATAATATATATAAAGATGTATGAAAGTAACTGTTTAAAAGAAAAATTGGAGCCACTGACCGTATTTGACATTGATTTAATGAAAACGTATAATACTATTATCATGTCCAATTATCTATTTTTATATTACAGTGGAAATAACTAGTACTTCTGTTATTATAAAAAAGTAATATTCTTGTTGAAGATAATCTCTGAAAAGGCCGAAACGATTATTTCATAATTTAAGGTCGTAGCTATTAGTTATGTGCAGGAGAAGAGTATAATAAATTTATTCGTATGTGTATACCAGTATACCAAAGTATTAATGAAATAGTTCAAAAACTATGATGGATAAAAAACTTGATTATTTAGCTGGCTACTGCTTATACGCAACTACAACATGAATATCAACAATCGCGGCGAGACTTTGAAAAAGTCATTCATTCATTAGCTCTTGCCCGGAAAATTCCCGTTTCAATGAGTTTTCCAGGATAAAAACTATCAAATATATCTCTCAAGTATCAAACTAAAAACTAACTCAATTTTTTACGAAAACAGTACAGCATTCTTCAGGCAGGAGAAAAGACAGACATAATTAATTACTTTCGCATTTATAATATCAGTAGGGCTATTATAATAAGGGTTACTTTTATACGAAAAAATCCTTCAATTCAATCATATCTATGTCAACTAATATCATTCACTGAAATTGAACATAAACATACATTTTCTACTGAAATAATAACAAGTCTGTAACATTTAGATTGATAGTTAGAGACTAACAGAAGGACGTTAAGAAATCATTGGATAACTCGTAATCATAGTGTCGTGACTTTCGTATAGGAACAACATTAATGAAAGGTTTAGACTAACATTACTGGCTAAATAACATGATTTTATATAAGCTAGCAAACTAGCACATCAAAATTTACATATTTATATTAAAAATGCCTCTCTTGACTGTTTGTTGTGCTTTCACGACTAACCTCCTTTTTTAAGTTTATAATAATAATAATAATCGTTTATTTTTAAGCAATAAAGACTCACTGACATGTTAGTAATACAATATTTTTTTAAGTTTAATACGCATAAACATTTTTTTTTTCAGAAATCACCATAACGTTGTAAACGCAGTTGAAACTGCAAGTTTAAAATAAATAACATATTGCTGTGTTAATGATCCACACACACAAACGTAACGATATTGCATACAAACTCGAACCAATAGAAAATATTAATTACTTAATAGCCGATATTATCGACAGATTGTAGTTAATAATAAATAAATAATGAACCGATGACACAAAGACCTTGTAACACAGTCCTTTACAATGTAATACGTAATTGCATTAAGCGCATAATATCCTGCTTAGTGGTTATTATTCATAGAGATTACTGACTACTGTTACACTATTCATATGGATCATTTGTAGTACTGTATGGATCAGTAAGAGTGGAAAATCACGGTTCAGATTACTTTCTGAACTGATTTCAATGAATCAGGCTGTTTTTTTATATCTACAAAAAAGTAGCCTATTACTGACCCTGACTTCTGACTTTCTTTTCTTATTCTATTACCATTTAACCCCTTTTTAGGCTAACAACCAAAAAGAACGCAATCTGTACTGCCATTCCCGAGGTTGTCGAGACTGAAAATAAACTGCATCTTCCTTCTTAAAAGTTGAAACACACAGAGGGTTTAAGGTTGTTTTAAATACATAATAACAAGGTTTCCTTTTGGCGTCATTTCGGCATCCATAGGTTAATTTCTGCATTACTAATTCCCTTTATAGCAGTTGATATAATCTAATTTCACTAAAAGTGAGATTCGTTTAGTAACCAGTGAAAGCAACGAGTTTAAATCTCATCGACTTCGAAACCAATAGGGAACATTTAATATATGCACCCAAGTTAGTTAGGTAAGACGTTGCAGTCCCATCTGGATCAAGTAATAGCTGCGCGTGCATCGTGCCAATTAGCTGATTGATTGTGTACCAACAGGTGGGCGTGCACAGTGGACCAATTTAAATTCATTTATTTTATTGATGGAAATTTATCCGCACACGTTGCTATGAAGACAAGGTGTCTTGTGGGTGTCGTCTCGTTTTATGCGAGTCATTTAACGATATACGAGACAATTATTTTTTATGATAAGATATTATTTCTGTGATATGTTTGAAGCGATGGAAGTCATTTTTGGGCAATTTTTTTCAACTATTCCGAGGTTGTTACAAGCAATTGTGTAGAAATTACGGTAAACTCTAAAAAGATATTGATATAAACAGTGTTTTTTTAAGTTTCTTGCACAATGCACAGTCGTTGTGCAACAGATAAGTAGCTTATTATAATTACGTATCATACGATGAATGAAAGTAAATGCGTAATAGTTTATTTCTTACACATTAGAAAGCACATGCTACTTAGCACATCTATAAATATTATAATATAAAAACATAAATATCTACATCTCATAAAGATGTATTACAATATAAAGAGAAATACATATATCTTCATGAAGAAAACAAACAAACACGAACAAATATAGCACAAACAAATCGTTTCTCAAAATAGAGTCACAGACAGGTGACACGTAACTATTTCAATACACACGTAGTTCGTTTAGATTAGATAAGTCTTAAGATAGACCGTCTAGGCAATATAAATGAGACTATATGGCGTCTATCGTACCTAGTAGGTAGTCTGAGTAATAAAAGTATGAAATGCTTTGTTTGGTAGTAATGTGTATTGTGTCTGTCTGTTTTCCTGAAGTAGCTCAGTTAATTGTAGGCTCAGGGTGTCAAACCACATAGGATCGGACCGATATATTATTATGATCGTAGTAGACCAAAGCTAATTAAAGCATGTTTCTTATTCTGATTTCTATTGATCCACTGTCGACCCCCCATCAACTAAACCTTAATACACAGTGGATCAAGAGTTGAACCTTCATTACTATTTGCCTCGTTATTTATACACATAATAATTAAATTATGCTTTGCATATGCAAAAGCATAATTTGTTTTATCGCATACTTACTAATCAATAGTTCCCCAAAACATTTTGATTAACAAGAAAACTCCGGTTCAGGAACATTTTCTTGTATCGTTAAACAAGGTCCACTGCGATACGAAACTAGTATAAAATCTCAATCACAAATAAATGTCTAGTAAAACGTTTATTGCGGGTAATTTCGCGACGTAGAAGGAAAACAATGTAGCCATTGCCGTTATAAGAATTAACTATAGAATGAGGTTGTTGTGGTATTTTAGTTAAATAGTTACGTGTGTGTATGTCTGTGTGATTATAAGTTTGTTAGTGTCTTCAGATAGGTGTCTTCAGGTAGGTACTTGGAATGTTATGGGAAAAATTTACTTGTTAAAGTCGGTCATATTATTTAGGGAAAATTACGATCTTGAAATGGTAGAATAGGTGGTTTCTAAGCTGTTACTGATGCGCCATGAGGACGTGAGTTCAATTCCCACATGGAAAAATTTTGGATCCATAATTTTTATCTAATTTTAGTGGTAATTGGTCTTTAACGTCCCGACACCATACTATTCGTTACCAGATGTTTTTTAAATTCTTACTGAGCGAAAAAATAAATGTGTTTTGACAGAAGAAACAAATAATAATTAAAAGAGATTACTAGCACCTACAAAGTAACACACGCATCTATGAAAAAAATATTATTAAAATCAGTTTACCTATGAAAGTTACGGATAGACATACAATCTTTCACATTTCTAACCACAAAAATTCAAAACTTTATTAAAAAATAACAGTTAATCCACTCCATTCCCATAAAGTAACAATGGTTATTCAATCCGAGATAGCAGATAACAGAACAATATTATCACTGCGATTCAAATGTACCACGATACGATCAAAGTGATTAATTCAAATTAATATTAATCGTTGCAATTATAACTGACGGATGACTGGCGAAATTATGTGCAATGACCTCTCGCGTTTTTGTTATCTCAATAAGATCTATAAGATGTTTTATACCACTAGTTGGTTACTCAATCTCGTTGAAAATCTGCTGTAGTTAATTGTGTATTCGTTTTATTTTATTATCTAACAAATTATTTAGGCAAAGCTATCAAATTTGACTTATTCGCAAGCAGATAACTAAATGAAGTACCACTATTATGAATAATAAAGCACTTTTTACCGTGTATTGGTAAAAGGCCTTCTGCATTTTTATCACAGTGCCCACATTATTTGCTTTGCATGTCTGCTGTCCAATTCCTACTAAGTACATCAACACTATCAAAACTTTTTTTTTATACACTAGATAATAATATCAGTGCCCTAATACATTGACGTAAACTGTATCTAATATGAAGCTAAATCCTATAAATAGAAATAAAATATCGTAATCAGAAGAATATTACTCATATTATAACTATTATATACCTCAAAATTATCTTCCAAGAATAAAAGTACGTCTCCAAAGAGTCAATTATTTTAACAACAGTCAATAATACAAAATACTTCAGGGTTATATATAATAAGGGGTAACAACCTCGACACGCGTACCTATTCTATATATAGACACGACCTTAAAAGACTATACACTTCAATGACGTCATTTCCGTGGCCCCTACTACGCCGGAAGAGGGGGTAATTTACGTAAATTCCAACAATACTACAAAAATAGCTGGCACTTTTGTGGTGTAAATCTAATTTTGCTGATAGATTTTTTACGGCACGTAACAATTTGGTTACCTTAAAATATCTGAAAATGGAAAGTAATTATAGTTACGTGTTTGCTCAAGAACTTGACGTTAGTCGTCTATGTTTGGTATAAAATTAGTCCCACGTTGGGCTTCAGTAATATTGACTTTTTACTATTCACTATAGTACAACAACTCACAGAGACGACAAGAGAGTACGTGCACGGTGTATCTAGATTCAAATTATTAATTTCGTGTATTAGTCCATTGAAATGTTACTATTTGAGGGCCGAATATTGCATTTTTTAGAGGACGCAATTTTATTTATGGAACGTGTAGGGGGGTTCAATAGAAGCTTAACTTGAAGTTTGTGGGGTCGCCACTCTTGTCCCCCGGCCGCCATCTTGGAAAAGGGGGTGGAAAAACTTTTTTCGCTATATCTCGGAAACTATGCGTCTTACAACAAAATTGTGAAAGCATAATTTGTAGCAAATTATTTTACCTACATATATGTATGTTTATTAACTTTTTGCCCTAAATTGACAATTAAAGAAGTTATAAGCAAAAAAGTGATTTTTTTTTACAAACATTTCATTATTTTCTCTATAACTTTTTTTGACGACAGCCGCGCGGATAGATCTCTGAGGTTAAGCCACGCTTGCCGAGGTGGTTCTGTAGATGGGTGACCAATGTACACATATCGAGTTCCTCCTTGTTTTGGAAAGCACGTTAAATGGTGGGTCCCGGCTGTCATTTCCGAAGATCTTTGACCGTCGTTAACAGTAGTCAGAAGCTTGAAAGTCTGACAACCAGTCTTACCGAAGGGTATCGTGTTATATACCAGGTAACTGGGTTGTGGAGGTCAGATAGGCAGTCGCTCCATGTAAAACACTGGTATTCAGCTGCATCTGGTGAGACTGAAAGCCGACTCCAACATAGTTTGGAAAAAAGGCTAAGTTGATTTATATGTATACAAAAAAAATACCAAAGACCAATCTTGTAGAGTATTTTTTGAAGAAAATTTTTCCCTTTAGCTTTTTTAAATTTCATTAATTAGAAATTCAGTTACAGCGCTTCAAAGTAGACCGGGTTCGGAAAGAAAAATTTTATAAAAAAATAATAACTTTTTTGCTTATAACTTCTTTAATTGTCAATTTAGGGCAAAGTTATTAAACATATATGTAGGTAAAATAATTTGCTACAAATTATGCTTTTACAATTTTATTGTAAGACGCATAGTTTCCGAGATATAGCGAAAAAAGTGTTTCCACCCCCTTTTCCAAGATGGCGGCCGGGGGACAAGAGTGGCGACCCCACAAACTTCAAGTTAAGCTTCTATTGTCCCCCCCTACATGTTCCAAAAATAAAATTGCGTCCTCTAACAAATGTAAAACTCATGTAACATTTCAATGGACTATATCTCCAAAGTAAATTCTCAGTCAACTTTCCCTTGCTAATTCTGCGGATGACTGAAATTCACAAAAAAATCTAGATACTTCTCTAATCAGCTCTTAATAAAATTTTTAGAATATGTAACTGTTGCTAATAGACATAGCAAAAACTAGCAATAGCTATATGTACCGCCATTTTTAAAAGACATTTTCAACTACATGTCAAATGAAAACTTATCTTGAATTGTCATGCATACATCGTGTGTAATGAGAAATAGTTCCACCTCGCCACTCTGTCTGCATTCACGTTATTACGTAGAAACAAGTCGTGTTATATTTGCGTCATATCTGTCCTCAGCTGACCGATACCGGCGCAATATCTCCTTTTATTTAACTTTCATTGTAATATAAGTGTAACGAGTTACAAATAGATATTGTAAGTAAGAGTTTATGGATATGTGTGTGTGCTAATAGTGATTATGCACTGTCGACGACTTAAAATAGTACGTGAATAGACTGAATAACCAAACTGACTGATGACTGTATGCATAAGCGCGTATTCTTAACTAGATATATTTTATCTATTGAGCAGTGACCGTTAGTTAATTTATTATTTATCTACGTCCAGCGGTTGACGACATAACAATATTTTGATATATTACTTTAGTAAAGAGATGCTTTTAATTGTATTTTAATTCCATTCTTTTGAATACATTTGGGTGCAAAATATATCACAAAAAGTATGAAAGATGCGCAGTCCCAAATACGCACTTAGTAAGTTAGTAAATGAGGAGGAGCCACCTTAACTCTTCCCTTATTCTAGAAGCAGATGCTTTCCGAGCAGTGAGACAATATGAGCACAGCCTACAGTAAAAAATCATAATTTTTTGCGGTCACCTGTATTTCCGAAATTCTAAATTTCATTGTCGAAAATGCGCTGTAGTTCTCAACCCACGGTGACATTAGTCTACGAGGTATTGAAATACACAAGTGTGCGTCTAAGTTAGAGTGTATGTGTGTGTACGTATGTAGCATTCATCATTAAACTACGTTTTACTTGTGTTTATCGCGTGTAAACTCTTGTTGGTAAACATTTCGTTTGTATACAAACTAATTTATTTACTTTTAACACAATCACGTGAGTTAGACGTCTTAGATTGTTGATTTTTATTTGTACACGAGTGTATACTAATTAAAATATTTATAATTAGCTGACTCGCGCTGCCTTTGCGTTCATGTACAAAGTTTCATTCACTATTTGAGCTGATTAAAGGCTTTTTCGAGTCACGATCTCGGCTTTGTGTTAAACTAGGTAAGATCATTACGTAAATGCCGTAATATGAACAAATCAAGTTTTTGACAAAATGTTTGAGGTGTTCACATACTTTGGTAAATGCCTCAAACTTTATGCATAATGACATTATATTAGCGAAAATAATTGTCCGTCTGCCTATCAAATTACACCTTAAATGAACAAACCGGTTAAAATAAAATCTGACATCGCCAACTTACTTGAAAACTAAGAAGCAATCCTCCAACGGAATCAAAATTATAGTACAATCAGTATTAGTAGGTACTTGGATTAAACTCAATTCCGAACCCACAACTTTAACAGATACTTAAACATCTAAGTTTACGCTAAGAAACGCTTATGAAGCTCGTACAAAGAATGACTTCAGTTAGCCGAGCTGATTAGAAGCTAATGTACGACCACTTTGCGACTTAGCCAGCGAGTTGGATTTCCAATTAGTTGGAAATACTGCTGGACAACTTGATGGAAACGTTCTAGGGTTTATAGAATTTATGGTTATTAAAGCGTGGTGCTGAGAAAAGCGTTTTTATATTAGGTTATAATGAACAAGTAATGTCTTTTAGAAAGGTCTGTACTTATTTTGAGGATTGACCATTAATTACTTGCTAATTATAAAGTGAATTTTCGAAGTTATGTGTGTATTAGAAATAGTTATCGATGGTTTAAACGGTGAAGGAAAAGATCGTGATTAAACTTGCATGCCTAAAAGTTGTTTAACACATTTCTTGCATAGTCCCCAAACCACACTTGGCTAGCCTGGTGAACTCAAGGTCTAACTCCTCCCTCGTTCAGGGAGAGAAGTAAATAGATTAAAAAGTGATAATTATTTATAATACACACATAACTTCGAAAAGCCATAAATACATTCAAAAGGTTTATCTTTGGACCTAAACAAATCTTTCGGCCTAACCAAAAAACTTATCAAATGAAAGCTTTTTTTTTACTTAAACCTACCTAAAAATGTATAAGTTAGTATATAGCCACAATAAACGGTATATAACAGCACATTAATATGAAACAACAC
Source organism: Anticarsia gemmatalis (assembly GCF_050436995.1). NCBI lineage: Eukaryota > Metazoa > Arthropoda > Insecta > Lepidoptera > Erebidae > Anticarsia > Anticarsia gemmatalis. The sequence goes on along the minus strand of NC_134757.1, from coordinate 10,300,038 downwards.
GGTGTTTACGACACAAAATGATCGGTGGCTCAGACGGTAAAGTTCAGCAGTGCTTACCTATTCATGAGCCGAGGTGACCTTTACAACAAACCTTTATCAACGCCTGTGAAATATTCACTGATAACTGTGATACAATAGTGATTTTACCTAGCATTTTATAGGTACAAATATTGAAAGGTGCAACTGCATGTTTGGCACTAACGTGGTCAACTTGCCGCAATAACCGAAGTGCCGCGTGTGGTGGGTCCGAATCCCACCCGGGACAAATATTTGTGTGATGAGCATGAATATCTGTTTTGAGCCTGGTTGTTAATGTATCTATAATAGAAGTATGTATTTAGATGTATGTTTGTCAGTTATTTGGGTACCATAGTACAAGCTTCGCTTACTTTATTGTCTAATGATTTTTAAATCACACTAGTTATAAATTGTACACCGTTGGCGAAAGAATTTATACAAGGCTTAAAATTCTCTCCTTAAACTCTAATTTCGATTCCTGGCCATTCATTCTGTCATTTTCTTACTCAAAACTTGACAATCATTTATTTTCCCCATAAAAACACACAACTCATTCAAGCTTAGTTTATTTAGCTTTAGCCTAATGTGCGTCATACAAAGACTAATGATAAAAGGTTCTATTTGGGGGTAAACATGACACATCGTGGGTGTCATGAACTATGACTAAGTACTAACAAATAATAGGTAGGAACTATAGTTAGGGAGGCTCCCCGTTCCGCGAACTGGCCCAGCTTGGCACACGAATATTATCGACCAAGCTTTTCTAGGAATATAGACTGCCAAGTATTCAAAACATGTCATTAGTGTGGATTATTTGACTGCATGTGGAAAGTGACTATGGGGAGGAATGCTAAAGTTGATGGAAATGTGCTAACTTCTTCTCATTGTATGGTTAGTGGTCAACCTTGTGTCAAAGTTGTTCAAGCCGACCGAAGGCCTTTGACGTGGCTTAACGACTGTTATCTTAATTGACAACAACCGGGACCGACTTTTAACGTACCCTCCGAAGCACGGAGACGCCCAGTTCAAATACCACGCATCTATCGAATGATCGCTTACCGATCGGTGAGCGCAACTGACTATGGGCGCTAACTTGATGATGATCATTTGGCATAGCAAAATGTGATCATCACGAATTAATCTATTGGATTTGTTAGTAAAACGATTAAACGTCTTAACCTTATACTTAAATACATACATAATATCACGCTTATATTCCAGAGAGGTAGGCTAATTAATATGATATATACGTATTACAATATATTTTTCAAAGATTACTCACTTGAAAGGATTCTCCAGCCAAAATCTAAATTATGCTCCTCTCAAGAACTGAATTGGTCAATAACATAACAATACTGGCTGGACCTGAAGACTTGACACCTCCACCATTGGACACAATTGTCATTGAGTTGAAATAACGCAACACTATAGTATTTATATTCAATTTAAAATTCATTCAATATAAAGTATCCACAAAAAATACTGCAATTTATGTTACCGTGTTACATTTATAAAAATAAAAACGAAACGAATTCGATTTTTGAAACGCGAAACAAAAATGGCGGACCTTCGTCAATGGCGCTCGGCCTACATCCTGGCGTACCCTGTTGAATTATACATTATGTTTTGGCAAATATACCGAGAATATCACTGGCTGATTTGAAAATCACGTTAATGTATCTACTGTAATTTAGAAAAAGATATTGGTTCTATTGACACGTGTAGTCAAGAAGGTAAGCCACTGTCAAAATAAAAATAGAACGACGAAAAGATGCAACAGTGACAAACAGCCTCTGTGAGGAGTTGGGTAATAAAATCGACTGTTAAATATGAGGTCTCAGGTTCGATTCCCGAGTCTAGAGTTTTTTCTAATTTATATTACAATATTTCTCAATAGTAGCCCGGGTTTAGTAACGTGTCCGGTATTTGGCGATGGGCTGACTCCCTATTACTTAGGATGTATGTATGAAACTACTGGGTTTCATCGCTTCTGGATAAGTACCTATAGGCTAGTCTAATGTATTATTATATTAGTCTTCAGAATAATTAGGCAAATCAACGTTAAACATCAGACTACGAATTATTATTAACTTATAGTAGAGAATTTAAATAAAAATATGTATATAGGCAACAATGCCATAATTTCATTTACACTTCATTTATTATCTCACTAACTTATTAGCACAAATATCTGAATAAGCAAACAAAAAGGTACTAAGCTCAAATATTCACTTCTATTCAGAGCCTAACGATAAATCGTTCCGACATCAAAACTTCTTGAATTTATCGCCTAAAAACAAATAATTGAATAAACTTTCTCATCTATAAATAAGTAGAAGGAACTATTCTTTGTCTAAATGATTCGAGTTTCTCTGTACAAAGTTAGGAAAAGATCGACCTCTTCAAATTATTGTAAGCTCCCAAAATTGCGGAGGCTTCAACTTTTTTAGAGTTCTAAAATTATTTTTACCTCCTTGGTTCTGCTAGACTTACGGAACTGCGTATAAAAAAAAGTAGTACTGTCTTTTCCTACATTTTAGTAAAATACAAGTATTTAAACTGCTTTGGAACATTTTAATTCGAAATTATTTGAAGAATTAAATGGCTTTCATTAGTTCAAGGCGCGGTAATCAGTTTTTCATATAAAATTTATAGATAGCTACTTGGTCGTCGCCGCGTCGGTAGTTTATACGACATAGATTTGGACCAGAGACCAAAGAACACCACTTGTTACGATCCTTACAAACTTCCCTTGCCTCATCCATACATCTTGTCATACAGGATCGCCGGTTACGAGTACTACGATAGTTGACAGTGGTAGGAAATCGATCTGACAGTGTCAAACATTACAAATATTGGAATTAAGACCATAACCAAAAAATAAACTGCAATTCCATCGTCTAACTTGCCAAATGTTTGGGCCAACACTGACACACGCCTAACACTCGTTTCCCAACGTTTACACGAATGCAAATAGTGACGTGAATAAACTACACCTACCGATGCGTATTAAATTGGGTCACGTACGTGTCGAAATTCACTCTCCTATGGTTTTCGGTTTACGATTACGACACTGTTTTGAAGATTTGACCCATTTTTTATAGGAAAAATAGTATAGTTTGACAAGAGTTAAATTTCACGTCAAAGATTTTTGGCACATATAAGCAGGCAGTGGTGAATCTTTCTTCAAAGTTGTTCAAGCCGCCCAAGGGCGTTTAAGATGACTTAAGAATCTTCGCTAAGACATATCACAAGCTCTTAATTACAAATTAGAACTTTGTTTTTACATTGCTACTTAGCTAATTACTTTTAATAAAAATGCATGCCAAAATTTCTGACTACAAAATAAATTAATATAGGTAAAAAACTTATTTCTACTGGTATCTATCTATATATTACAAGTTCTGAAATCTGTTCATCAATTACAAAACTACTTTTAATCAGTGCATTGAGCGAAGGGCTATTTACAAAATAATTGGACATGCATCGTTTCTAACAGAATCAATTTTCATAACCCAAATTAAAACGGGACGCGGCGCTACTCCGCTAGTGTGTCCGGGCTAAACAAAGTTGCCTTTAATCTGGTCAAAGATTTCATCAGATGGGAAGTTTGGACAGCTTGAAATAATATATAGACGACATTTTGTTTGGACAGTTAATTTAGGATTACAACACACGAGCATTTCCACGGCGGTTGACGATACGACGATGGCATCGATAGTGAAATGTCTTGATGTTTTAAAACACGGTATTAAAATAGAGCTATGTGACTGAATTGAACCTTAAAAAATTCCATTGCGTTTAAGACCCGTTAGCAATTTTATATCAGACTAGCTGACCCGCGCAACTTCGCTTGCGTCACATAAGAGAATCATAATTTTCCCCGTTTTTGTAACATTTTTCACTGATAATCTGCTCCTATTGGTCGTAGCGTGATGATATATAGCCTATAGCCTTCATCGATAAATGGGCTATCTAACACTGAAAGAATTTTTCAAATCGGACCAGTAGTTCCCGAGGTTAGCGCGTTCAAACAAACAAACAAACAAAATCTTAAGCTTTATAATATTAGTATAGATGTGTGTACAAGCCGCGATAGTTTAAATACCTGAATTGATGTTATATTGTACTATATACAGTGTATTTTATGAGACAAGACGCTGATACTAGCATTTCACGGCAAATTATCACTAAAGTTATATGATAACAACAAAGAGAGATTTGAACATTTGAAGTTAACATTCGAATTGAGCCCAAATTCTTTTACAGCTTTAATCATCCAAAAAACTCCTAAATATGTGTTTTTAAATTGTTAATCTTTGTGTGTGCTTGCCTTTACAGATAATAGGAAGAGGATACACAATCTCCTCAGTTTGGCAACTGACCGCGAAGTAGCGTCGGTTTGTTGTTATTCCTGTCGCTTCATAAACACAAGAGTTAACTTTGAAGATGAACAAGGAAATGGTTTGATGTTTGCATGTCTATCAGTCAGTCACTGCTTTGAGAAGAACCATTTGTGTTAAGGATAATATTATTAAATGGTTTGATAGATTAATTGAGACGAAACGTAGAAACATTCTGCAATCAAGTTTTACCAAAGCTACAGTTTTATATTTGGTACTCTAAAATTTGGAATTCTGTCTAACTTCTAGAATTCTACATAATAAACGTATTGTTATAGAAAAAAAAATACGTGTACTTAACAGCAAATTCTAAATTCTTATCATTGGCCGGTATCCATCTTTTGCAGATGATTAAGTGCGGCTTCAGATTGAGAGATATCTCCACAAATGTAACATCTTTGTTCATTCGTTACAGTCCTCAAAAATCACATTCTACGAGTAAAATATACTGGCAACTATCAATAAATAAAACCAACCATTTACTTAAGACGAAAAAAAAGTGTTTTCATCAACAGAAACTAGAGGGACTTCTCTACTACTCTAATTACTACCTAAGGTTCTATAAAAGTGGATCATGCTATATAGCAATGCTTAGAAAGGTAAATAACAATTACCTTAGAATCTCTACAGCATGATGATGATGTTTCAGACGACGGTAACACCATACAGCTTTGTTATATACCTGTGGACAACACATATACATAATAAGTAAAATATATAATCCGATTCAAAAGGCTGTCTGAACGCAGTTAATGCCGGAGCATTAACCTAGACCAATAGTCGGAACTATTGGTATTTTCTAAATTAAATAAGAATACATATACCTCAATAATTGCGGTTTCACGCTTACTACCCCACCCTAATGTCATGATATAATAAGGTAAACCTGTAGCTTATCATAATTGTTAGAATGTTATCTCACACAAATATAATTTGCCAGAAGCTATCGCATGCAACAAAAATCTCTTCACCTTTTTATCAGTAAAATTGAATGAAAACACTTCAAATATAAAGTTAAAAACCTCAAACTAAATAGAAACAAAACCGTTCATACTAAAAATAACTGGCTCAACTTGCAACTATTTCGTAACAGCATTTAGCGCGAGTGCACGTGAAAACTTTGTTGGTTAACACGGTTAACTACTGTGTATGTACAGTATCCATCTCTAGGTATATAGGTCATTCAGTAATGTATGCTATGTATATCATATTAATAATGTATGACACAAAGGTGTTGGGTTCGAATCCAAGATCGGACCAAAAATCTCATATCTCTTAAGTTTTTCTATCTGGAAATTCGAAATGAGGAAGTTAATGTCAAAGACCTCAATGCTTAGGAATTATTCAAGGCCGCAGATCTCAATGCCTGGAAGAGCATGTAAAACCATCGGTCGTGAACCTGAACATTTACTAGTCGTGTTGGATATTGTACCACCGGGTTAAAAGAGTGAGGGAACAGCGTGTCTGCGTATAGTGCACCTTGGACACCATAAACAAACACATACCCCCGGTTCCTTAGGTACATTAAGCGGGGGTTTATCTATTCAATAACATTTAAGCTCTTATAAACATGACACTTAGAATAGATAAACTACCGCGAAATTTGCCGCAGAAACCGGGAGTTAGTCGGTTTTAATGAAACTGGTCGTAGCCAAATATCGAAAGACACTATATAGGTCATCTAATCTATGTTTCCTCTTACAACACACACGCATCGTTGCCATCTACCAGACGATGTAACGGCAGTCGTAAAACTCGTGTGATTTAATAGCCGTGTGGGTAGTTCACTGGCAGTTATTTACCGAAAGGTTAAATGTTGATTAGTTGACAAGTATTATGTAAGAGATGTGTCAAGAGAAATTAAAACGATTATATCATAGAATTATATAAGTACCTACTAGTGGATGCAACAACTATTTTTCTGAACCCGGAGCCCGGTAGCAGCACTGTGTAATTTTTCTTATTAACTAAGTATTATAAAGGATTATACAAAAAATGATGCTGGATGCCCTAGAAATACCTACATACAAGGATCATATCGGTGATATCTTACACAAAGTTCAGGTGCATAGTAATCGTAAGCAGCAGCAAGGAAAATTTGTAAGGATCGTATCAAGTGCCATTCTTTGGTACCCATATGGAAAAAGGCGTGTGTGTATTTATGTACACAACCATGAAAACAATAATTATCATCATATTTGAGATTTACACAATACTTCTTGGGATGCAATAGTCTACAAGTGTACAGCTCACAAACACAAAAGACAGGCGGACAGTTTTGTTTAGAATTGGTCAATTTAATAATAACAAAATTTGTCATAGCAACGAAAACTTCATTTAGTTTAAAAGCCACCTTAATCGTATATATTAAGTTAAAATAAAGTGTGTTTTATATAAAACTGTAGTAATAACCATAATCTACGACGAGGTCAAGGGCTAATTGTCAGACCCTTGGGCGTCCTCAGAGAATAGCCACAAGCCGATTACACCGGGTTCGTCTCTAATGTGAATTTATATCCTGAAACATGTATCATACAATAGCACAGTAACAACTAAATTATACGATACATCGGAATAGACTGCACAAATGTTACTATCGATTTGGCCTAATTTTGTGTAACAAGCTGATTAAATGAAAGAACGTTTTTTTTTAAACAAACCGAAGGAAACAGCTGTAATTTGCATCAAGGTACAATTTTAGCCTGAAACCGTTTACTGCTGAGTAAAAGCCTACTTAGGTGTCCAATACCTTCGGTCATTCGTTGTTCTATTCATCTAGAAATGCATCCAAGACTTTCAAGTTTCTGACTACTGTTAACGACTGTTAAAGATCTTCGAAAATGTCGGCCTGGACCCACAATTTAACATGCCTTCTGAAGCACGGAGGAACTCGATATGTATAACATGTTCAGTAATGTTCACCCATCCACAGAACAAGCTCGGCAAGCGTGGCTTAACGTCAAAAATCGATCAATGTGGCCGTTGTTAACTAAACCACGAGCTCCTCATCTTGGTTATATTAGACGGTAAATAAAATCATGTGACACTCTTCTGCCAAACTATCTTTCAAGGAAATGCTTACGTTATTTTACGATCTAATAATTGCTACTGTACTGTGAAGTAAGTATCTCCCTCCCAATTTACCTACAAATTGGAGCCAATTGCAATCTATCATTCATTACATGAAATTGCACAGACATCGTGTAGTTCGTGTACTAAAGGATCCTTTGATTTGAAGTAGTTCTTAGGCTGATTTCACATTCAGACTTACAGGCACTTCAGATGCTACTACTTTTTTATGATCAACGTGTAACCGTCACATTTTTCGAAGAAGAATACAATTGTTTTTGGGCAAGAAGACTACATGAAGATGAAACAAAAAATTGTTTACTCCATTGACTAATCTTAATCGAATTGCAAGATTGTTGGAGTGTTAATTTTGAGCACAACATTGCATGTGTTAGGAAGCCGCGAAGATGGTGGTTCATTACTGATAAAGGGGCTTTGGGATGTGGTATGCGAGACATCACTGGTCAACGTGAGCTAGCGATACAAAATAATGTATAAGAAACACCTAATTTGACCGCCTCCGTGGCGCAGTGGTTAAGTTCACAAAGCCGCATCCATTGCGTCGGGAGGTCGTGGGTTCGATTCCCACACGGTACATTTGTGCGATCCACAAGTAATTGTTACGGGTCTGGTTGTGCTTTGTGTCCGTTGTTTGTAAAAGTCCCCACGACACAAGAGCAATTCCTAGTACGGAATTTGCCCTTAAAAAGAAAAAGCAAGACGAACATCACATCTACAGCCTCATATCACATTGAAAGAGCTTCATTTTATATTACTTGCGCCGGCGCCGCTTACTGCATGAATATTTGCTTTACCCTGAGTCATGCCCAGTCAGCCGGTTAGCATCAATGTTGTGTAAACGTCTTATTATTTCTGAATGACATAACTGGGCTAATTCGATAGCACTGCTATTTATTAGTACTGCTTCGTGTTGCCAAATTGCGTGCAATATATTTGGATAGTTTACTAAATGGTTCGTGTTAGGTGTTTAGGTTTTAGCGTAAACTAAACATTTATATTATCATTTTAAAGGAAAACGCTAGGAAGAGTAACGATCGGATAGAAAAAAAAAATATGTAGGGACTCTTTTTCATTATTTTTTCGGACAGTGATGACCGTGTCAGGGTAAGTACCGAAACTATCAGTATTGTATTACTCGGGACCTGCTAGGTAAACGGTACTGTATAGTGTATAGCGATAACCGCCTTGGTGTGAAGTAGGATTACCGCGTTACCATACGGTTTTCGTAACCACAAACGCTAGTAGATAACGCTTAAATCTGAACGCTTCTTTTCATACAATTTAAGCAAGAAAAAGACGAAATTGAGCCGACACAGAGTCAATCAATATACCCCTGGTTTCTGAGTACATTTAGCGGTAGTTTATCCGTTCAATAGTGTTTTTTATATGAGTTTAAACGTTATTGATTAGATAAACTACCGGTAAATGTACTCAGAAACCGGGGGCTAGTAATGTCCACAGATATTCTTTTTCCCAACAACACGTGACTACCAATAGTTCTGTGAATTACAATACAAAACTACCGATATTCATCTAACCTTGAACAACCATAAAATAATACTTTTCAACCAATATAAACACTACTGTCACCATATTCTAGGAAACTCTATTAGGTAATTATTCAATTTTATAAATGGTATACCACGCAATATGGGGTAAATGTCACGCGTCATTACTGGATATCGTATGAGTGAAGTTTGAAAAGGTTATAATCTGATGTTTTTTCTTATTACTGTTTAGGCTATTAAGCCTAACAGAAATAAAAAAAAACGAACAAAGTCGAAGTCGCATCTCAGTTTTGTGTTAATACAACGCACTGGAAAGAATTTGCAAATTGATTCAAATGCTTCCGATTTGTCGCTCCCGGACTGTGGAAGGCTTTTTGAAGATACGTTTTGTCACACGAAATCTCATGGAAAGATTTGCAACACGGTTTTCTAAATTGCGAATCCCAAGGTTGTGTACAAAACCTTAGGGGACGTATAGTGCTCGAAACATAACTTAAATTTGTTGAATTTTTTGTCCCTCTCTCTGTATGAAAAGTTCCAAAGATCGACTTGCTTTTCGTTTAACTTTAAATCTAACTGCGAACTAAATACAAATTTTCCTTGTTCCAAGCTAATTTCTACAGTAGGTAGTACATTTTGGTTTATTTCACAAATCTAATTGACTTCACTACAGCAACATTCCTTCCCGAAAAGGTAAAATAAAAGCAACGTACTTCAAAAACCAGGTTGAAAAGTTGAAACTAAAAATAAATTCTCTTAATGAAAACTCGCGGAGATTCCGTAAAGGTTTATCCACTTAACTTTTTATATGAAGAATGTCTTTCGTTTAAGAGTCCTGAGAACGCGAAAAATTCTTGTATATTCTACAGTCTTTTGTTTGTAAATAACGTAAACGACATTTCTTAGAAAATGTCGTTATTGGATATAGTTCGACCACTTAGTACAGAAGCCTTAGCGTGCACGATTAATCTTGATTGTAATTAATAATTATGCTGATAAGACAGGACACTGACAGCTGCATAATCCTGCAAGTCATTCATAATATAGAAAATTGCTAATTTTATATACCTCCGTCAGTCGCGAATCTAGCATAAAAGGCTTTCTACAAAGTTGTTGGTCTTTATGAACCAAATTCTAGAATTCGATGATTTGGAATTTCCGAGAAAATATTATTAGTTTGCCTTTAGTACATGTTATTTTTCGTTTTTATTGTAGTTTATCTGATAGTCTTATTTGTGATATGCTTTATTATTACCTGGTAATTCTGAAAAGATAACCATATTTCTGTTCTATACATACAATGTGATTTTATATGATTTACCAGATAGAGTTTATCAAACAATGATAATTATCTAAATTTTGTATTATCTTTATGTTAATGACATGGACCAATTACGATTTATTTTTATTTTAAGACGGTAAACAAACCACCAAATTACAGCACTTAATATTAAGTCACACTTAAAAGCCCTTATAGACATCATGAGATAGAGGATAGCTTTTTGTTTAAAGTGTTCATTTTTCGCTCTATATACGCCATAATATCACCAAAAGCTGTATTCTTCTTCATTAAAAAAATCTACATCAAAAGAACTCTTCGCGCTATCTTTCTGATTAAAACATAACTTTATCTTTAAATTGTTTACTGTTACCTAGCGAACAAAGGCAAGCCAGTGAGTCGTACAGTTTTAATTGATTGCTTCTGAACAATTTTATTGGTCTACCCTCAGATACAGGTCTGCCAATAGTTATATTTTATGAAACAGTGTACCTTTGTGTAGTTAACGAAATATTTATTATGAAACTTGCTTTATGGTTATCTAAGGCTAAGCAAATAAATAAAACTATATTATTAAACTATTTTTTTAAGTTTTTTATTAAAGTCAATACTGTCCTGAAACTAATAATGTATAGAAACTTTTACAAACAAAAGACGCAAAGCTGACCAGCAAAGCTGACTACCAGCGGATAACACAAATATTTGCTAATTTGAAATCGATCTAATGACCTCTTCTCACAGTTTTAGCGGCATGGTGGGCTACATTAAACACTACACCACAGGGGTAGTGAAACGCAGTTTAAACGCCTTTTTTCTTTCAAAAGTCGTATTTAATTCGCGCTTTCTACTACTACATCTATAAAGCAATACACAGGATTTAAATTTTCTTGTACTTATTTTGTGCAGTCTATAGATTATTACAACATTTCAAGATATCATCCAATCGCTGATCATTACATCCTGTGTGGCCTCAACTACTGAGTAACAGAGAGTATACTAGGAACAATGTGCAAACATTCGGAGACAGTAGCAAGAAGTGATAAACTATCAGTTCCTGTTGCTCTAATTGATACAATAAACATCGGAATAGAAATGTTTTATTATCAGCTTGGGAACATCCGCTGCTGATTCATTCATGATGAGAGTATAAGCAATTACTATTAGAATTACTTTTCAAACTAGCCACCTGCTTCGATTTCACCCGGTTAAAACAGTTACAAACATACATACACACCTACATAGATTAATACATACATTTAAGCATATATAAAATCACGCCTTCTTCGTATATGGGTAGGCAGAAACCAAAGAAAATAGCTACTAACTTTCACTCAAAACCTTAACAAATTATACACATAAACGTTTCTTGCGAATCGTTCTTTCTATTGACGAAAACACCTTGAATGCGAACAAACAAACAGAGAGACATACAGACACGGCGAGGGAACTTTTTATAATATGCAGCAATAAACTTAATAGTTTTTTTTTATGTAAACTTTACTATTTTATACCCGTAACTTTACTGACGTGTATTATTAATTTCCGAGGCATAAAATCTTTACTAATTTACACAAGGTTTCGTTATTGAAAGTGTTTTATAACATATTATTATATTAAATCAATCTCTGGTCTCAACCTACCCATATGCGAAAATGGCGTGATTCTATATACGTATGAAAACAAAAAAATCATACTGTTTATCGCATTTCTTAACAGAATGCAAAGTTCTCAAATCACTTGGCAAGCATGGTGGACTCCAAGCCTAACCCTTCCCGCAAATTCGAGAGGAGACCCTTACGCAGCAGTTGGACAATAGCGTGTTTAAAACTTCACAAGCTTTCAATTTACAGCTCCCGAGAATTTTTATTACACAGAAAACAGAAATAAAAGTCAAATCTACGCAGTGGATCAGCTATTAGCGTACCATTCCAATATTAAGTTCCATATTTTCCGAATTACAAGCCAAAACCATTCAGTGATATTAAAATTCCTAGTACTTGAAATATATTTTTCAATTTCCCGTCATTCCTTTACGCTTTACAACACGAGAGCAGAAGTGTTTAATTAACTTTACTATAATTAATTGAAGCTAGAAGTGGTTTCTGTTTACCAACGAATTGAAAGCTTTAATGTACCGAAATACTTTTATTCTTCAAACTTAAGTGGTCGTTAACGCAAGAGACTTGATTTGAGACTTGAGACACGCGAATTTCTTTTACTTCAGGGTTAAGGCTTTATATAGTGGCAGACTACCGTATTTTGGTTTGTACTTTAAAATGCTGAGGGTTCGGCTCAGGTATTGATGGGTAATCTGAGTCATGAATATTTTAATCCCTTGGATACGCTGGTGTTAAAATGGGTCTATCCCACTAGTCCCGTTGAGTTGTCCCGTGACGGGACAACTAGCACTATTTTGTCCCAGGTGTCCCGTGGCGGGACCAGTGACACTGTTTTGGTGGAAAGGACAAACTAATAATATGATATGATATAGCGTACAATTCATCATCTGCTATCTAACCAAAGTACCAAGTACCTGTTGTCACACAACAACTCAATGGAACCAGTTGTTTTGACCCTTCCATCTGTCCCATTAGTCCCGTGATTTTTTTGCAACGGGACAACTGGCACCAAAACAGTGTCACTTGTGCCGCCACGGGACAACTGGGACGAAATAGTGCCAGTTGTCCCGTCACGGGTCACCTCAACGGGACTAGTGGGATAGACCCGTTAAAATGTAATAAATTACTCAAAACCAAAAATCCTCTTTTAAAAGCCCTAAAATATGAAGTGTTACGGACTGCTGATCATGAGGTCTAGTTTCAATTCTCGAGTCGGGCAAAGTGCTATTGGTCTTTTCTTAATGTTGTAATGTGACCACAGACCACTACATTTCGACCGACATTTTACTAATTATAGTAAATTTTCGCATTCATTTGTGACTCCGATGACAAGGCAGAACTAAGTTTGCCAACCTCTATATCGCGTGACTGTGTCAAATGAATCAAATACTTCCGAAAAGACAATAACATGTCATAGCTTTTGTTCCAAATACATTGCATTTCTACCGTTATAACGTGGTTATAATGGTAAAAGTTTTTACTTAATACTTATTTGATTTATTGCCGTAAACATCATTTCTTCCAATTAATTTGATACCTCGTCAGTTTACACGAACTCACTAAATACGATTATGGTCTATAATGAGTATTATTACATATTATGTGACAAGACATGTATCACGTATAACATATTACATCGTAAAAAAATGCACAAAACTCAAGAACTCTAAAATTATTGATGATGTTTGATGATGCATTTCACACACAGACAGAGATATTTCCGAGGAAAGATTAAGTAAAAAAGACATTAATATTTTTTGAGGAAATATGGCGATTATGGTAGTGTATTTCGAAAAAAAATATAGCGTTGCAATCGAGCTCCAAGCTTGGGCACAAGAGTAAATACACAGTACACTAGTTTTCATTTTTATCAGACTCTAGCTGACCCGCGCAACTTCGCTTGCGTCACATAAGAGAGAATGGGTCATAATTTTCCCCGTTTTTGTAACATTTTTTACTGTTACTCTTCTCCTATTAGTCATAGCGTGATGATATATAGCCTGTAGCCTTCCTCGATAAATGGGCTATCTATACTCAAAGACTAATGACCCTGAACTTGTAATTAAATATTAAAACATCCTGCCATTGAAATCACCGCAAAAGTACAGTAACAAAGAAAGAACAAAACATGCAATGTCCTGCATAATAATTAAGTACTATTCAAAGTAGTCAAACAATACCATCCATTATTGAAAGAAATATAGCTGTACCATGCGACTTCACTCGCTTAATACACCCCCTAATTCAGCCATTTAGAGTCTAATTTTTGGAAAATTAAGTAACTTATTTTAAAGCTTAATTCTTAAACTATATCTATGCAAAATTTTATTAACATCAGTTCAGCGGTTCAGCTACAAAAGTATATAAATAACAATAATAAATACGAACAGATTGAGAAAATAAAAATCCTAACTTCTAACACAATTCTTTAACTTTATTCATGCAAAATTTCATCAAAATCGGTTCAACAGTTTTGCCGTAAAAGCGTAACAAACGAACGGACTCTCTCATTTATAATGTTAATAGTAATTTGGTTCGGATATTATGTTTTCCGTGACTAATGACTTGACAAAGGACATTACTTCATAGCACAAAGTAGCAGAAGTTGCACAACTTGTTATGTAACAGTTATATGTGTTCACCTGCTGTTTAATAGAAAACTAATGTTACATGACTTCAATTGGACCATATTTGACTGCGTGACCACGACCAACAAATAATTGTTTCGGGTCTGGTTGTACTTTGTGTCCGTTGTTTGTATGTTTGTAAGGGTCTCTGCGACACAAGAGCAATTTTTAGTGCGGGAGACGGTTAGACTAACAGAATGCTGTTTAAACAAGCTTTACTATACAGCTTTACACCTTCATATCCATTTATGAAGGCGCCACGGAACTTCAAAGATTAAACAGCTAAGATGCTAAGACGTAGTTAAGCCGATTTGCACAAAGCACTCATACTTGCATTGATTGGTTTATAACCAACTAGCTGACCCGTGCGGCTCCGCTCGCGTGAATTTCGTACTGTTGCTTATTCGTTAGAGCACGCCAATTGCGAAGCACTCGATACACCTACACATAAAAATGCTAACAACTCTTTTGTCATCTAATGGTTATTTACGAAAGGGACCCGAAGGGCACACAATGTGGCACAGGCTCAGGCAGGCCTGATTTCCTGTGGTTACCTTCTTTTCCGCTCTCGTCTGTATCCGTACCAGTTTACAGTGTAAAATATAATACCTTATTATAGACTGACCATTGCTTACCCGTCTAGATTCAGAATATTATTATAACAGACAGACCTATCTGCGCCGGAGCTCTTCACACGCGTAATAATGTATACTTGCGATGATACGTCCGAAACCGCGTAACCCGTAATTATTTTTTATATATCATCCGTTGTTTATTTTTTAAAACTTACCACATAGTCTGTTTCATAGCTATCCAATTTATTTCCTTAATGCAACCAATTAATTTGGTTATGTGTTACGAACTACAACGCCATCTGTTAGTTACGGCGAACAACGACAACAATCGAAATTACTCGATTTGCCATCTAGGATATCCCGACCGCACCGGACCCACGTAAACCAACATTTTTGTGTAATATATCATACAACATTCATGTTTGAAAATCTTATAAATGTATAGCCTGTTTCAAAGGTATTTTTGTTTACAATAAAGTAATCAAAATAAATTAATTAGGAAAAACATGCTGTGTTGCGGTTTATAACGCCATCTTTTGGTTGGTGCGAACAACAGGTATCGATACGGCCGGTGCCACGTTAACTATAATGTGAATGTTGTAAAATGGATTGCAACGCCATCTATGGTCTCTTTAGGAAAACGCAGGTTCAAACGATTTCTACGTATTTTTTTCAATTATCTAAAAATCTTTGAAATTTTATGCTATAGAAAGTATCCCATAAGTTGCTCCACTACTTATTCTATGCATATACCAAATTTCAGTGCATTCTATCCGGTAGTTTTTACGTGATAGCGACACATACAGACGGAGGACAGACAGACAGACAGACAGAAAAGAAAATTATAAATTGCAGATTCGGTATCAGTATCCGTTACTAAACATCCCCCATTGGTTTTTTTTTAAATATATGCAATGTACAGAATTGACCTCTCTACAGATTTATTATAAGTAGGTATAGATAAGATATTTGATAAGAGAAATAGAGCATAGTGTAGAGGTGGAAAATCAGCAAAAATGAGTTACAATTCCAGTACAGATGTTAGAGAGTTTAATAAATTAGGTATATTGTGGGCTTATAAAAAGATAAAAAATAAGGTGGAGGTTTTTCTAATTTCTGTGGCAATTTCTCATAATAGCCAGGTAATTAGTTTAATACTTATATGGCACTATAAAATGGCACTATGGAATCTGAAAGCACGCATTTTTGGTAGCCCATGACTTACCTACCATTTGATATAAGTAAGCGGCACAATACCTTTTTAAAATATATTTAACAACGTCGTAAATCTAATAATTGACTCTAGAAAAGACAATCTATCATCTCCTACATTTCACTAAATCTGTCATGCGAATATGCGCGATATGCACATACCTAGCATATTATGCATAATGTCATGCCAACATGCACTGGCAGTGACACACCTCCGCATAACTGTACATGTGTGAATCAAAACTCTATTTTAAAACCACTATTTGGGTACGTGACTATTTGCATGCGTATTCGAATATAATTATTTGTAGCGGTATTTAGAAATAGAGAGCTGACTGTATAAACCCTTCGTTGGTTTGCCATGGTATTATCAGTGAAGAGTAATAGAATATTATTCGAATATTTGGACTTTTTATTTGGGAATATTTGAATACTGAGAGCCGTAGTGAAGATTATAGATATGGCAAGCATTCAATGTTGTCTAAAAGTATGATTTTTTGTTACATTCTCTGTAGATATATTGATGATTAATATTCGTGCCCTGAGCAGGCACGTAAGTAAGAAGAAAACTTATCTCAATTATAGAAGGGTTGGGCCTGAGTCTTCCACGTGTAAGTGCTGGTTGTGGTCTTTGTTTGAAGAACTCTCGGGCATTACAGCTATGTTTTTCTAGCGCCAGGTTTCTGTGATACATTTAGGAAAAGAAAGTTTGAATAGAAAACTGCCTTAGAAACTGGGCATAAGACGGTCAAATCGGAAATTTTGAGTTATAAAAGTACCAGAGACCTGCACATGTCTGTACCTGATGTACAAATTACATCAAAACAGGGTTATCTTCAAAAGCCCCAGCACAATACTTGACTCAAGCACAAACACTACTATCATAGTTTCCGTCAAAACCATTCGAAAAATATTCACACAAAAATGGCAAACAAAAGGCTTGCCGCACGCTAGAATGGGCTTTATCAGCGTAAAGCCGGCGACACACGCGCGATTAACCCCCATAACGACTGCCCTCTGCACCATGTATTCATATGCAGATTTTAGTCGCACACGAAAAAATACGATTAAACTGTTCATACTATTAGACCAAGAGCTCGTGAACGAAAACTGTAGTTACTGTAGTGGTTAAAAACGTTTAAAATGTCACTGTGATCTAACGTCTATCTCTCTGTTTTATACGTGTTTATGAAAGTAATGTTATTAAAAAGATGCGCGTGAATTAAGCCCATTTCATTTGATTGTTAATTATCAGTGACAATAGAAAAAGACAAATGGCCTTTTAATCCTAAAAGTTTGTCAGCACATTCTCCCAACAAAGGTAAGAACCTTCCATGAAGTTTAGGCCATCATGGTTTTGACAGGTATCCTATAATGTTTATCTGCCGAAGGGTTCAAACTGCCAAAACTGTCTAGCTGCCGTATACCATAGCACTGGCGGATCAAGGATTTTGCTATTAGGGTGATCACAAACATTCCCAGGATTTATGACTGCACAAATTTCGAATTGCTTTACTCGAGTAACGTGTAAAAGTTATGCAACTTTGCAAAGTGCCCATGTATGTCTACCTATCATACTAGCCCATCATTCTAACACGCATTGGGAGCATATCATTGCATTAACAAACTACTTATCGTTTTAATAAAATACCGAAGGCCGGACATTTCCGTGCTCTTAGTCTACATCAGTTCTTTTATGTTGTTCCTTTTGTGGAAAAGGTTACGGAACTATCATTGTGTTAAGTAAAAAGGGTATTCTAATCGAGTCGGCTCGCCTCCGTTATGGCAAATGGTAACCAAATTTTATTGCACGAGAGAGAATCGGTATCATTTGGCCTCTGTTTTGGGCCGTATTGAATAAAATATAAAAAGCAATGCTTAGGTTTTGTTCCTTCACTGCGTTATTAATAAACGTCGTGTAGCTTTGGTTAGTTATACTCTGTTTTGTCTTTTTCACTCATATGAAGTTTCAAAATTGGTGAAAAGTGACAGAGCAGTATCAGTAATCAGATATTACACTATGCGATGTTTATTGGTAGGACAGTGTGAATGTGACAATAATTTTATTGCAATATTTAAGTTTTCATCGAGAAGGCATTACTTATAACCGGCGGCCGTGTATGATAGGATTTGAAGAATTTGAATGAAGCAATAGAAGTTTCGGAAATTCTGGAGATCGTAGCAAGTGGCGTTCTAAGATATCTACCCGATGATGGGAAGAGGCATGGTTTTATGTAATGTTTGTGTATTTTGTTCTAATTTTAATAAAACATGATAGACTGTTGGTGGGCGTTAGATTACGATCACAATCACGTAGACAGTAAATCCTACGAGTGTTATAAAAACTATTATAAAAATAGTGTAACCGCAGTTTGGTTAGCCAATGTAAGGTGATGGTTAAAAAACTCTTTTTAAGGTGAATCCTCCAGTACCAATACCAGACGTTAAACCATGATAAAGTGCTTCAAGCAGCTTAAAAAAAATGGCCACTACCCTTTAAAATTCTTATTAAGTATAAGAACCATTTAGTAATTTATTATTATGTGTACAAACCGCGATAGTTTAAAAACTTTAACCGTACCTACCACTATTTTGACCACTGACCATATTTCTTATGTTACAGAAATATATTACTTAAAATAGCTTTAACCGTACATAGAATATGTTATCACATTCTTGATAAGAACCCTTCACTCTGATAAGTTCCTTATAACTTTACCTTCTGTATTACAGGCATCCTTCAGCGAAACTTAGCTTCGCTGAAGGTGAGCCAATAAGTCACAATATACTGCCAGTGTACTGGCTTTGAAGGATTATCTATCTAAAGTTTGCAGTCAAGACACTGCATCATACTGCACTATGGAATAAATTATAAGCTGGAAGTAGGTTTGTTGGTGGAAACTTTTAGATATACAAAGTGCTAAGGGATTAACTGTAGTCATTATCGGTAAAAGTACAGCAAACCGAAACTGATATAAACGTCCATAATTTTTTTTTTTTTAATGTTTCCCGATCGCCCATCCCATATGTTGTTTGGAATATGTTAAATTCGAGAATGAGTCCCCTGATTCATATACCTCTAGTTATTGCTTATGAAACCTTTAATTTTGATTATAACAGTTAAAGATTTCATCACTAACATATTAGGTCGAGGAAAAAGTCTTTTCGCATCATAGTATGTATGAACTGGTAATAAAATCTCTTTGGCTTTAAGAATCACAAATGAGTACACGGTACATTAGGTTTCTTTCAGTGAGCTCGTGAGGTACCCAAATGTAGAGCTTTTTTGTGTAGAGAAAAGATTTTACTACAAGTTTATACATACTATAATGCGAAAATACTTTTTTCACGACCTAATATAACATCATTATAGACTCAATCACCACGAGTCATAGAACTTTACACCACTCTTAGACTACAAATAACATTGCTACAAACTTGGCTCAGTTACAATAACGGTTTAACACCATCAACTGCGTTTAATTGTTACAAGTAGCGTTATAACTTCTCAAAATGTATGGGAAACATATTTTTTCTCACTATTTATTACCAAATACACGTTATATTTTAATAAATACATACCATAAGTACTTATTACGAATAGTTTAATTGTTACGTGTGTTCAAGTACCGTAGTACTATTAAGATTTAACGCGATTACTATACATTCTACCATATTTGAGGCGTAATTAGTTTAGCTTAAAACAAGTTTTATTTCTCACTAAATACCGAATTAATTTTGAATAAGTATTATAGACGTGAAACTGTATTTGAAAGGCGTATTCACCTGTTAACAGGGGAATAAAGAACATAAAGATATTCAACGGATAAATAAACTATGTTTTTTGCAGGCGAAGCCACCTTTGACTTCCTGGGATAGAACCTATCACTCTGACAAATTTACCAAAATCGGCTTAGCTACAAAAATTACAATGATCGTGATACAGATTCTCACTTTTCTATTTATAATAACAGATAAGAAAAGCAAGGCAAGAAAAAAAGGACTTGTTTTTCCTTTTAACATTTTCAAAATAAAATTACATTTTCTAATACAAAATTTCCCGTGTAATATAATGTTCTAAAGCCATGTTCTATTTGTGTGCGCAATTCGAGTCCGGATTGACTTTCCCCTATCGGTGCATCTCCGCAGTGACGTCATCGCGACCCACATTCCAGGTCAAACAAGTTGCAGCCAGTATTTGGGTTACCGTCACACCAGAATATCACTTGAAAATACTCTAATGAAGGTAAATCTATATCTCCATATTACTATGACCATAAGAAAATAATAGAACAATATTTTGAGAGTTTGTATGTATTAAAAATAAATTAGTCACCTCTCAATGTACCTACCTATGTACAAAATAATTTGTCACCTTATACCGAAATTATTACCGGGCACGTTACCAAACGCTGGACTCCTATTGAGAATTATACTACTAATATTATAAATGCAACAGATTGTGAAAATGTATTTATGTATGTATGTATGTATGTATGGATGTTTGTTACTCTTTCACGCAAATGCTACTGAACCGATTACAATTACTGGCTTTGAAGGATTATCTATCTAAAGTTTGCAGTCAAGACACTGCATCATACTGCACTATGGAATAAATTATAAGCTGGAAGTAGGTTTGTTGGTAGAAACTTTTTGTTATACAAAGTGCCAAGCGATTTATTGTAGTCATTATCGGTAAAAAATACAGTTAACTGATATTGACGTCTATAAATAATATTGCAATATTTTAAAATGGATTGCTATCGGCCATCCCAGTATGTTGTTTGGAATATGTTAAATTCAAGAATCAGTCCCCTGATTCATGAAGCTATTGCTTATGAAACCTTTAATTTTGATTATAACAGATTTCATCACTAACATATTAGGCCGGGGAAAAAGTTTTTTCGCATTATAGTATGTATGAACTTGCAATAAAATCTCTTTGGCTTTAAGAATCACAAATGAGTACACGGTACATTAGGTTTCTTTCAGTGACCTCGTGAGGTACCCAAATATCGAGCTTGTTTGTGTAGAGAAAAGATTTTATTACAAGTTCATACATACTATAATGCGAAAAGACTTTTTCCCCGACCTAATATAACATCATTATAGACTCAATCACCACGAGTCATAGAACTTTACACCACTCTTAGACTACAAATAACATTGCTACAAACTTGGCTCAGTTACAATAACGGTTTAACACCATCAACTGCGTTTAATTGTTACAAGTAGCGTTATAACTTCTCAAAATGTATGGGAAACATATTTTTTCTCACTATTTATTACCAAATACACGTTATATTTTAATAAATACATACCATAAGTACTTATTACGAATAGTTTAATTGTTACGTGTGTTCAAGTACCGTAGTACTATTAAGATTTAACGCGATTACTATACATTCTAACATATTTGAGGCGTAATTAGTTTAGCTTAAAACAAGTTTTATTTCTCACTTACTACCGTACTCAATATTAGAAATTTTAAAGCATATTTGTACGTTCCTATTTCATTTGAAAACGGCGGAATCAATTTGGATAAAATTTGGTATTCTAGGGACGAATAAATTACATTTTTTTGCAGGCGTAACCACTTTTAACTTCTGTTCTATCATACACACATACTATCTTTCTTCAATAGGGGTAGGCAGAGATCATAGAACACAACTTGGTCAAATTCTTAAAAATTACCCTTGCCTCATTCACATCTATACATCTGTTCATACATACATAATTTTTTTTACCAAATCGGTCAAGTCAGTCAGTTTTCTGTCAAAAAATAACGATGAAGCATATTTAAATATAAACAGATAAACAAAGCCAAATACGAAAAAAGGACTTGTTTTTCCTTACTTTAGTACATTTTCTAAATAAAATTACATTTTCTAATGCAAAATTTCCCGTGTAATATAATGTTCTAAAGCCATGTTCTATTTGTGTGCGCAATTCGAGTCCGGATTGACTTTCCCCTATCGGTGCATCTCCGCAGTGACGTCATCGCGACCCACATTCCAGGTCAAACAAGTTGCAGCCAGTATTTGGGTTACCGTCACACCAGAATATCACTTGAAAATACTCTAATGAAGGTTAATCTATATCTCTATACTATATCCTATACTTCCTACTAATATTATAAATGCGAAAGTTTGTGAGAATGTATGTATGGATGTTTGTTACTCTTTCACGCAAATGCTACTGAACCGATTACGATGAAATTTGGTATATAGGTAGTTAAAGACCCAGAATAACACATAGGCTTTTTATCCCGACGTTCCTGAGGGATCGGGGTATAAATGGGAAGGGCTTCCACGCGGACGAAGTCGCGGGCGGTCTCTAGTAGTACATACTATTACAATGAGACAATTTTTCCAGATTATACCTATGTATAAGGGGCAGTAATTTCTGATTTGTTTCAATTCAATATAGAAGTATAATAAATCTAGATTAAAACCCAATTTCACTACTTTGTAATGCATTCATTTATCACATGGTTAATGGTTATCCTATTGTCCAAATTGTTAAAGCCGCCCAAGGTCTGCCTGCCACACTTTATGTGGAAACTGCTGAACCGATTTCAATGAAATTTACCATTAAAATAGTTGAAGACTCGTGATGAAGCATAGAGTACCTTTGGAGATCAACCCTTAAGTTACCAAAACAAGGGATTAAACTTAGTTCATAATAATATGAGTGTTTATTACGCTTTTCCGACTGAACCGACTTTGAAGAAATGTAGCATGAAGGGATTTACCGACCGGGGAAAAGGATACTTGGTGATAAAAATATCAAATCATTGCATATTACTCCAATAAAAAATCCATCCAAGGTTGTTCAAGAACTAAGTCCACTTTACAACCTAAACCAAAGTTTGTTAAAAACTGATAAATATAAGTACTCATAAAACAGAACGTTATTATGATTTGAGTGTGTAACGTACTAATAAAATGGAGATTTTTATTAACAACCAACACTTTACGACAGTGTATCTACATTTATTTCATCGTAAAGATGATTCGTGAGTGAATTTCTTATGAAAAAACATCCAAAACACATAATCTGACCGCATCTGAATATTACCATACGGATTAAGACTCACAAATATTAGGTCGGGGAAAAAGTCTTTTCGCATTACAGTATGTATGAACTTGTAATTAAATATTTTCTCTTCACAAAAAAGCTCGATATTTGGGTACCTCACGAGGTCACTGAAGGAAACCTAATGAACCGTGTACTCATTTGTGATTCTTGAAACCAAAGAGATTTTATTACAAGTTCATACATACTATAATGCGAAAATACTTTTTCTCCAACCTAATACATAAGTACTTAAGCTGATTTAAATATCGCGACTTTTTGGCAATAGGTACTCTAGCAAACTAATTCCAGAAAGTTTTCCATATATCCCGTTGCAATAATTTCCTTTCATCAAAATTTTACAGATCTATGCTAGTACATGCTGAATATAAGTAGATCTCGTGTCATCTTTGCTTCGGCCCCTGACTCTGTCAATCGCATCCAGACATGAACTGCTAAAATACAATAGCTGTCTTCGCGTTTTAGAAGATCCTTGACACTCTCACCCCCGGTTTCTGAGTACATTTAGCGATAGTTTATTTATTCAAAACCGTTTTTTTATATGAGTTTCAACGCTATTGAATAGATAAACTACCGCTTAATGTACCTCAGAAACCGTGGGTCAATCATCTGTTCATCCAGACATCACCTGCTGAAATAACCTAATCGATGTCTTACTTCAGAAAACTACTTTAACAATTCACACATAAATCTATTTATTATACTTACTACCAACGTCTTTATAAAACTTTATCATATCAGCGTACTCACATCGTCGAGGCACCCATTATTACGTTACTTTTATGTTTTATCCCATCAAAATCAAGTTTTATAGCAGAAACATTATCTTGAGGCGGCACAAACGCGTTTTAACAAGCATGACGCGCGATTACGTTCATCTTTTATACAGCCAGGCTTTTATCTACGCTCCGATCGCTCAATTCAAGGCCTACCACTAGAATAAAGTTCAACGTCTTGAGGATACAATACCTATTTATAATGTGTATACATGGAGAAAGAAAAAGTATTCTTTCTTTGCGAAATGAGAAGATTTCGGAAGAAAAAATGCTTTTCTAACACACTGCCAACCAAAAGGTAAAGGTAGAACGTAACTTGCTCCTAGACTTTTTGGAAAGCATGAAACAAATGTTTCAAAGTTATTTGCAACAGCTATTTTGAGTTCAATACACAAGTTATTGAACAATATTTTCTATATAGCCATTTCTTCTACAGTTACTAATGGCAAAGAATTTGATAACCATACAATAGTAGCAGGTTACCTAACGAGACAAAGAATACCCTTCACGAAAACTCATATCAAACAGTGAATTTTACATCACAAAATGGACCTTAATCGCGTACAATTTTCCTCGCATTACCATCGAAACGCAGTCAAGTATACGACATCCGACGGTAGTTGTTGAATTGCTGCAGTTTCAAACTTTTCACAACTCCTTTACATTCCGCGCGAATACTGGGGCCGTATGAAAACTTCGCCACGAATCCGCCACCTACGGTAACTTAACACAAGAAAAATAACTCTTACAAAACTGTCGTAACAAATGATCTATTGCTACAAACTATGTAATGTTATTCACTGAAAAATATCGTATTTTGACTTTTCAGTGCTCTTTCTTTTCGTTCATGGACGAGTTAACAGACAAACATATTATGAACTGAAAATAATGGGACCTGAAACATTTGCGGAGGACAGATTTGTTCTATATGATAATGACATATGTTTCGTGGACCAGAAAGATGCTTGAACTATGTGCCACATCTTATATTTCATCTCGTCACGATCTTTCATCCAACCAATGTTAACAAACTGGCATGTAACTAAATTACTGGGCAATTCAATCTTTTAGCCGTCAAACTAAATAGGACTCCAAGCCACCACAAACCCTAAAAATACTCCTACCTCTCAGAGACTTCAACAAATTAAATCTAAATTACAACAAAGACTAGCATCTTTCGCATTGTTACCTTCTACTAAAACACCGACAATATTTAACCACACAAACATTTGATACAGCACAAACAATAGTATCAAACAATCAACATGGAGGAGCAGACGGCTGGTCGTTGCACTCCGTCACAGGCACACAATAAATGTTTAAATGACTGAAACTTGAGACGTGGTGCGTGCTTTCAAATACACTGTGGTTTCCACACCTTGCACTAAGCATGAAACCACATATTTAAATATACCACTTCCTATGGGTATTATTCTCTTATTTGTCGTAATTTGTAGGCATTATTGTTTCTAACCAAAAAAATTAAAGTATGCAGACAATTTAATATGGATTGAAAGTGGGACTTATCGTGTGATGTTAAAATTAGGCAGTCACGATTGAATATGGATTAAAAAAAAAGATTTTATACCAATATTGGGTAATTTTCTGTTAATCCGAGAATATCTCCAGGTTTCTAGCAAAGTAAATTAGTGGCAAAATCTACCAAAATGCAACATAAAGTATGAAACGTAGTGTAGTGTACCTATAATTATGTAATTATTCTAATTATTAGAATAATTACAGATAGGATCTTAGCTCTCCATGAAATGTCATTTGTTATTGTGTTTTTTGAACATTATTTCGGTGGTTGGTATTATTTTTAAGAAATCAATAAAACAAATATATTAGGTACGTAGAAAAACTATTGTTACGTAAAACACATCATCACGATTCTAGCATCGTGTGGTATTTTATTTTCTTCGTTTCCATTTCCTTAATAAGAAAGTGCCGAGACAAGGCATTAATGATGTTATGTGGCTGAAGAAAAACGTGAGAGATTCTGTCACGCATGTGTTAACAGTTCCTATTCGCTATTAGATGTCGATATGCTTTAACAGGCAACAAAAAAAATTAAAACGAATGTACAACTCTATTAATTTCCCTTTGTTACTAGCTGATCCCTGTAGCTCTAAAACTAGCGGCCCGCCCCGGGTTTTAATGGGTTAACCTTAACCATTTATACACTGAAACCTTCTTTGAGAATCACTCTATTTATTGGAGAAAATTGCTCGAAAATCTGTTAAGTAGATTTTGAGTTTATCGCGAACAGAGAGACAGTCGCGTCGAGCAACGTTGTTTTATAAAATGTAGTAAAAAGGTTACTTTCTGTTCGACCGTGAATCTTTAATTATTTCCGTGGAAAATTTAATCAAAATGTATTGAATAATGTTGATCTGTCAAAGAAGAATTTCAAAGCAACTTTACCACATGTAGCAAACTACAACCAAGGAATGCAAAAAACGAACATTTTCAATGTTAACAAAACAAAATTAAAAAATGAAAAATGTCAGGTATTCTGTTACAAAACGATTAAGTTTTATTTCCATTGTTTTTTTACACTCTCCAGAAAGTGGGTCAATTTAGTACCGCCTTAAATGTGTATTTTCATTTTGTTCAACTCCTTGATTTGATGCGTTCCTTGTATCAAGTCAAGTTGGTGCCAAGTACTGCCGTTGGAAACTTACCAACAGTAACGCAATTTCATTGTCTTTCTTTAAATTATTTTTGTCCATTAAAGAAACAACTGGAGGGGGACGGGGTGAATTGTGGAATGAAAGATCTTTTTGGTAACCAGGGTACTGACCACTTTCAATCAAAAGTTTGCTAGAGCCCGACAGACCCTCGCTTCCTCCCTGAAGCGGGAAATGCAGTAATGCGTTTTCCTGACAAAAAAAAAGGCCGAGAAATCTTGTTTTATGTTTGACCCGTATTATGAAAAAATACGCATAACGACTTAATGTATTCTGCTGAAAGACAACCGTCGCACTAATAATTTATCTTGTAAATAGTATAAAAACAACATTATAAATCAAAATCTATGCCGAATTACTATGTACCAATATTTTGACTGCTTTTTACGAGAGCTTGGAGCATTGAATACTTTCAATGGCCACATTAGATAATATTTTTGCTTAGTATCACAAAAGTAGTTCATTTCTTCCATACATCTCTTCTAGGGAATCATATTAATCTAAGTTGAAAGGAGGACAAGAGGATTCCTATTGTGGAGGTAATTGAGACCGAACAGTACACTGCTCGGTGCCTTTTACGGTTTCTTATTCTTATGTGAACATTCATCTTTCCATAGCATTTATTCTAGACGCGGGAGACCCAAACGGAGATGGAAGATGACCTGGACGCATTTGAGAAGGACTAACTGGATTTTGCCACCGATAGGGGCATTTGGAAGGGAAGGGGAGGAGGGCTTTGCCCAGCAGTAGGACACTCAAACAGGCAAAAAAAATAAGAAAAATATTTAAAAACAAAAAAAAGTATTTATATCAGTAATCCTTTCGAATATTTTATGATTAAAACTTTGTTCTTGCAACATAGTAATGTCGAAATAGATACTTAGATACTTTACATCCTGACAACATCACTCGTAGACAGACATTTACCTACTGTCAAATTACACGCGAGCTCCACCTTCTTAGCGCGATCAGAAGCTGTACAGACATGACAGCTAAAACTATGCCAGTTTTGTTGTTAGAAAAGGATATAGCTTTACGTACTCTATAGCATTGTCCCTTGCCTATGATATAATTTGGATCGCTTTGACATTTCTTGTACATAATAAGACTTATTTAAGAGCCAGTTTCTTTCTATTATTGGCGTCATAGATACAGACATTTTTAATTCTCTGTCAAAGATTACTGATAGATTGTTATCCTTTATTAATACGTCAAAATAATCTTACTGGTTTTGGTGGGAACCCATTTAGGGATAGCAAATTTATAAATAAATAAATAATAAAAGAGTTATAGGAAACTTAAGGAAACGAAGTACGATACAATGACAGATAATATTTGTATATCTCTATAGAAAGTAAACAGTGGATAGAAAACGGCCCTAAGTCTATACCAACAGCAAACCATGCCACAAAAACTAACATCAAAATGTTTACCCGCGCGAGTCGGTCAGTATGCAACCACGCGTTCTATAATAAGCATCGCAACAAAACTGGGTTACTTTGAACTAATCTCATATAACTAGCGAGGAAGTGCAGTGACATAACAGCTTTACCTACATATGACGTCACAAGTCCTCGTATCTCATTACTGCACGTTATGGAAGCCGGACAGGTGCACTTATGAGCTGGCTTCTGTAATATGACGTTTTCTTTCGATATTTGTATTGACATGTGTTGACGTTTAAATGTAGGACGCGTAAGGAAACACAAATTACATTGGTGAGAAGAGTTTAGCAGATATCCTTCAGTTCAGTGTGGGATTCAAGACTGACGGCAAATCGATGGAAGAAGATGAAAAACTTTTCCATACAAATGTATGGAAAAGTCATTGTTTGTTACTGCCAGTATAGCTGCCATTGTTTCCATCAGATAGATTATCCCACACTTCTCCGTAATTCACGAAACTGGTCCTAAGAAGCCTTTACCTCTTCTCTGATAACCTTGGTCGAAAGAAAATCTAAACTGACGATTAATAGATTCTATTAAAAATCTGAATTCTGTGAAGAAGAGGTCTGAGAATCTTTCCACCGTTTTTAGCGCTACAACATGGCTTACGATAGCCCGAAATCGAATAGCTGAAAGAGCTTCAACTTTGGACCATGTCCAAAACTCTTCAAACCTCATACTTGCTTAACTCCTCAAAAGGAAGAACAGAAATAGCTCTAGAAGACTCTTGACGATGTTCAAAACTCCGCATACATTTACTTAACTCCCGTTTTTTCCATTAAACATTTTTCAATAATCAACAATATAAGTACTAAGTAGTTAATAGTCTTTAGGGTTGTCAATTTAGAAAACCGAAGTAAGGTTTCATATAGCAAATACAACAAAACATCTACTTATAATTGATACCTGGTATCTTGATGAAGCAATAATCAGCCATAAAAACATTAAGACAATGTACATATTCATTTCGGCTCTACAGTTATCATGTAACAAAGAAATGTAAGAATTGATATGATAACCGTCTCATAATACGTTACTGCGCCGAGTATGTCCGATTATGCCATTATCCTCTCGTGACAATTGTTAACCGGATGTTTTGTGCTCGAACATGATATGCACTCGTGTACACACAACGTAATATCGTGACTTTTCTTTAAAGAGTGGATAGCACGAAATACCTTTAGCGGTAAGATGCCTGCTGTAGTTTTTAAGATGTTTCTTAGCCTGTAACCCTCTATTAGTCATATTCTAAATGGGCTTTTTTTTGATTCGACATGAGAACAAATATCCAACAAAATCGATGTCCTTTAATTTTCGATCGCGTTTAAGACACGTTACATTTTAATATTAAATTAGAGGCCTTTGTGATCAAGCCAGCAATGGCATAAACAAACTGCTCGAGAGTCATTAAGGTTATTAAAGGTATTAAGAATGAACTATCATAATTAACAAATTGCTTTCAATAGGTGCATCATGTACCTACCTATACTGGATTAATAAAAAAACTTTTTAAAACACCTAGTTATGCCTTTTACGATGCATTCTGAATCTTCAATTAACATTGTTACCTGACAAAAAAGACGGTAAACGCTTGATTTTTTATCGAAGACTATAGATATAGTATAGGGTTCAAAATTCCCACAGTTGATGCTTGAATAATTCTGTTAGATATTATTGTTTATTCTACTGCTATAGGGGGCAAGTTTACAACCACAAACCACTGGGCAGACTTCCAAACTTTGAATTTTCGAATTGAACTCAGTCATCGGACTATTAGCAACTGCTGCTTTTTACGTTTACTAATTATTTTTTTGATATTTCCGTAATTTTTGGGCTAAAGAATCAGTAGACCATTTTCATCTTTGATGACAGCAAGAACTTAGTTTTTTCTTCAGTATATGTAGATTTATTTAGATAGCAAAGAGCCGTCCGCGTCCCGAGCCGAAAAGAATAAATACTAATGTATTAACATCCACTATAATAACTACTTCTACATTATTAGCAACCACTCTTGATTGCTGAAACATCCCTGTTCTCCCCATTTAACTATTCACGTTTCGTTTCATGATAGAGTTTTCCCTCGGTAACTTTACGATAGATCCCTATCACGTAAATGTGTCGTCTACAGCCACAAAAAAACTAGCTGTTAATTTCCCCTGTGCCGCTGAAAACTTTTAATATAAACGCATACGTTTGTGCTCACAATACAGTAAAAATTGCACAACTTTTAATACACTCGTCAAACGAGAAAACCAATAAAGGAAACTTGCCGTAGGTACCTAAATGTAGGAATTATTTCTGCTCCTACGCCCAAGTTTCACAAAGGATCTAACTTCACCGATGCATGCTCCAAGTTTCCTCAACCATACCATAGCTTGTTCAAATGATAACTTACAAGACAAGTGTTTGAACGTTAAAATGAGATATGTGTCTGGTTTCTATTGCAACATCTACATTTCGCCAGTACTTCTAGAAATTTCCAATTGTCGAGTCAGTCCATTTCATAAAATTGATTTACTACAAGTGCTGTAGCAACTACCAGATAAAACTGGTTAGAAATATGATAGTCCGATGTGTGAAACGGCGTGTTTTATTCGTTCAAATGTAGCTACGTTAGTGTGTTAAGGTCACAATCATTTCAATACTTATCTAAAGCGCTTTAACAAATAGGTACTGGGTATTCAAGCTTTTTGTGAGCATTTAATGTTGTTGGCTCGCAGCCAGTTTTCCCTAAACGTTCCGTAACAACAGATACTGCTGGAAGGTTATTTTGTAATTCGCTTTACCTGATTTTTTATCAAACACCAGGGCTTTCATAAATTATTTATTGTATTGCGCGACAAAGAATCGGTCGCGTGCTCGCCGCCTTTGATGTTACACTTCAGTTAGGTAGGGCAATAAAACATCCTTTATAGAGCTGTTATTTGGTTAAAGGGATAGGTGTAACAAAAGGTTGAAAAAGAGCGAATAGCCGAGGGTCGGTGGAATAATGTAATCTGTAATGCAAGGCGCGCGCGCGGGACCAGTCTGACTAGTTGCTCGCTCCGCCCCGCGCTCCCCGCGCGAACAGCTGACAGCTCCAACAACAAAGAACATCAACCCAACTCGCACACAAACATAACACGCTACATACAACACACAAAACATCATTATTACTACAAGTACATGAGAATGTATCGATTCTAATCCATTGACTGAGCGAATAAATTGATGTATTGAGTAGATATTTCGTGACAAACTATTTGTATCGTTCATTTTGTAACTCCAAACATTCCAAATGATGCATGTTTTGTCAGGCATATGCGCAGCAATCGAATATCATTATAGCACAGCTACATGACAACCGATCAGAGTATTGAGTAAACAGTGTTGACCATGAATATCGGCCGTCCTACGTGAAAGATGAATATATACGACCTAACAAAGGGCAACCTAGTACTTGCCTTTCTGTTCATCCAATACACGAAGGCCCTCGAGTTGTGGCACTCCGGTGAACAAGAGTCTCTTTGTATAACAGTATTGTCTATTAATTATTATGATTTATCACGGTATCATTGTGTAAAACGCGACGGTCACTTGTGTCGTAGTTTTTCACTGTTCCGTTGCTATGGTGCTGTGAATTATCACGACACTCGGTTTAGAAACCTTTTTATTTGCGACAGTAACGTCGTAAGTACTTTACATGATCAATGTTTACGATACAATACATTTTATGTGTTATTTACATCACTATTTAGAGGCCTGCGAATGTGATAATCGTTGCACTGCCTGCGCACTTTATTTGCTGCGCTTCTGCGTCAACAAAACAGTCTCGGTACTTCATGTCGGGCAAACTCGCCGCTTCACTTCGCTGGAGATTCGCCCTCTCGGTCGCTAGCCTAGAACACCACGCAGTTTTGTCCTACTCCCACATTTGACGTTTTGTTCGTTGGGTTGCAGCATCTAAGTCTACAAAATCTATTATTTTGGGGTAGAATCTAATCCAGTTATGTTTATTTCAGATAGACATAGACATAACTGACATAAGTAAAGTGCCTAACAAATGATTTTACAGTTTACGTTATTAGCATACACTTTTCAAGAAAATAGTTAGACGCCTGATGTGATGATTTAGCAACGAATGTATACTCAAACAATTTGATTTCAAAAATTCAAAAATAATGATATCTTAAGTAGCTTCAAATAGAATTGCTCTTAGAAAAGATTAGGAGAATCATCAATTGTTATTATTTTAACGATTCAGCAATAGATTAAAATGAGTTTGTTTGGGGATTAAGAATGTTTGCGTGAATCTCTGAATGAATTATAAAAAATAGGGCTCCTATTTTTCACTATTCTGGAGTCGCTTCGATTACGTACATAATAATTGTTGGCTCTTTCTGTTTTCCTTTGCTCATAGTTATCATGTTTTCTCAAAGAAAATATTAGATAAAAGATAGCTTACCTATATTTCTAATTTTCTATTTTGAATACAAAATATTCGAAGAGTTGTCAAAATGTCATCAGTGTTACCCTATAATTTATTTAATCATAGTGGTAGTTTTCAGCCTGACATTTCTCTCAACAGAAAACTATCAGCTGTTCTATTGGAAAGTTATGTTTTTATTTAGCTCTGATTTCATGTCGGATGATTACTTTGTTTTTGAAGTATCGCATAACTACAAAGTCTCGTACTCTAGAGGTGGCGTACATCTAATATTTGAATATTGAAGTGGAGATTAATTAGAACATCATGCTTAAGTCGGAAAGGGGTATTCAAACAAAAATAAAAAACCGAAAAAAAGAGAATGAGTAGCATACTTAGAGTTTATTAACAGACAGTATCACAAATTACATTTTTTTTTATATCTATGATTACAGGATGGCTGGGGTTATGTGTTCTTTTGCCAGAACTTCGCGGCGTTACGCGGGTGATGCGTTTTGCCTTTGCCAGAGTTCTTTTTCGGTGCAGAATGTGTCTCCGTACAACCACCCGATGCCGAGTCTTCGCTCTCTGCCTGAGTTTTCAGCGTTTTCTTTATGTAAATGATCTGAAAATTTACATTTACAGAAAGTAGCTTTGCTTTTAAAGTATGACCGATTTTAAATCAATCAATGCTGTGGTTTGGTGGACTGGAGTAGCTTCCAAATAGTTTTTTGTAAACCAAAAAGCATATGAAAATGAGATCAAAATAAAAAGTACTTCTTACTATACTTTTTACAACTTATTCTACTTCAGTCCAGCATTGTAAAATATAATTAGGATTATTAATTAGTAAGCTTAACTTTCTAAAACTTATAGGCATGCAATTGTTAAGATGGCCATCACACCATATTATGAGAGATCACAGCTTTTTTTAATGTTTTAAACCTTCAAAAATACCCAACAACTAACAGTGGCATGCCTAGACATTAGGGTTTTTAATCACAATAAATACCTAAATCGAAATAAATTTACAATTTTCTTTGGCATTCTTAATAAATTATACTTAATTCTAATTGTTTTGATTTCACATTAGTAAGTAAAATAATACATTTAAGCCATGTTAGTTTTATTCATTGAGACATGTCTGTTAAGTGCGCAGAATACTTTCATAAAACAAACCTCTTGTTCAATAGCCTGTTGGTGTCGGATAGCCCTTTGCTTATGGTGGTTGGCTCTCTGTATGTGTCTGTCTACAGAGCTGAGGACGGTCTCGCAGGCATTGCACCAGTCAGCCAGTACGTCAGCGATGGATGCCGCGTCCTCGAGGCGCGCGTCCCGGCCGAGAGCGACGTCGACCTCCACACGCTTGCATTCTTGATCCAACTTGCCATGGATTATGTCTGGAAAGAGGTGAGATCGGGTATATGAATTAGTATTCTGTTTTATTGGCAAAAATAAATAAATGTTTAAAAAGGATGACATCAAATTTTATTTTGTGATTTTTTTCTTAAATTACTGGGATAAAATCAGTACAGCTGAAAATATGTTTAGATATCAAAATTTAACTTCAACATTACTGTTTTTATAGAAGCAGAAGTCGATAGACTCTCAATAGAAGCATGGGTACTCTTCAGCTATAATTTTAAAAAAGTCGTGAGTACAATAAATAATAGAGATCCTTAATTTAAGGCGTAAAGATAGAATATAATTGATCAATAAGAATACGTAAGAAAATGGTTATAAAACTATCTCACCTGCATAAATAGCTTCAATAATAAGATCTTCCAAGTCCCTAACATTCTTGATATCAAGTTCTTTGAGCAATACACTGTAAGGGATGCACTTTTCTTGAGTGGCAAGAGTTGCAATAGTTAAGTGTTGCAACTTCTTGCATTGAGCGGGAGTCAGTTCTAGATAGTCTGACTTATTCTCAAGATAGTCTTTGTATGTTCCATATGCAAAGAGGTTGAGAGTCCTGAAGTGAGGAGCATATGTGCCGACTTCAAGCTGAAATTATAGACATGTTGGTTAGAAATTATTCTGATTAGATAGGGGGTTTGCAAAGTATTGTAGATTTGGTTTATTCTACAATCATAGTTAAAATTCAGTGTTTCAGATGTTTACTGTATAATTTGTGATATCAGAGTCTTTGAAACATTAAAAATATGTTCGTTTTATAAGGCACAAGATGCAATCATAATCAAAGACAAAGGGTTTAAAAATAAATAAAATGTGTGCAATGAAAACATTTGGCCAGTGCATTTAAAACTAGTAGATTACAAAAGGAATTAGTTTTAAATGGTATTCTAGAACTTTATCTAATCTAAAACACGAACTACATATTTTATAGTCATCCTATGTTCAGTCCTAAGAAACAAACTTACGAAATACCTACACATACACAACAAATATTTAGTCATAAACTAAAACCATGAGCACGAGCATAGTTTGCTTTGCTAAAATCGATAATTTAACAAGAAATGACGCTATATCAGATTCATAGTTACAATAGTAGTCGCAAAAAGAAAAAAAGATAACCTCCTTGATATTCGGCATTTCGAGGAGTTCACCAAATACGTGAACACCGGGGGCATCCAAAACTTGCTTTATAAGCTCTGCACATGCTGATCCCTTTGCTCCTTTAGCTAACAACACAAACTGTTCCAAAGGGTGGTTGGTAGAAAACGATAACAATGAAGATGGTTCATCTCTGTCCATTGACATCGGATTCATGGCGTCTGTTGTAATATTAACTACTTTCTCACGAAATTTAAATTTATCTACAGTCTTAACGTTAACTCATATAATGTTGAACTTTGCGAACAGCTTATTTTATATTTTACGACGATCGAATTTACAAGTTGGTGAGATTGACAAATTCGATGATTTTATTTTGACAGTTAGGTCATTTACGTTTAGTGAAGTGCCCATACGAAATTGAGACGAATAATTTTGCACCAAAACTGTTCACTGTAAATTGAACATAAAAGAGACGAAATATTCTTTCGTCATTTTGCCGAATTTTGTATACGAAAATAGGTATCAATATAAAAAGTAAACAAAACTTCCAAAAGAATTAAAAAATTGTGGTACACAAATCATAGACACAAAAGTATTTTGGAACTTTTAAAGTAATTTTTCTTGACTTGTTTAAATTTTGCAGTTAACTCTACAGGTAAAAGTAAGCTTAAACAGTGAAACTTTAGTCAATTTACGTTTTAGTAAATAATATTTATTCAAAAACTAATAAAAATATCAACTGTGTAATTAAACTGATGACTTAATAATTTGTCATTGCTACGTGAATGAGTTGAATTTAAAAATCACAATTGACCATAAACAATCGAATAAAATGGCGTCCGGTTTTTTGTGTGTGCGACAAAATTATTGTTTTCATGATATTGAGAATTTTAATTGAATTTCTGATATTTGATACTACTTTTTAGTGTTAAAATAACATTATGAAGTGCAATAATGTGTTCAGTGAACTAAAAAGCACCACAATTCTCAAAAATAATGTGCGTGTCAGTCTTGCTAGTAGCGTCGTTGTCCTATGCCGCCTTTTATATTGAGTTCATTAGACCAATTTACGAGGATTTTCTCGTGTAAATTGATGTTCGACGGTCATTGATAGTCACTATAAGTATGAATTTACATAGATCAAACGTTTTTGTCGGCATTGTGATCGATGGGTGCGTTGTGCGTTTGTAGTAGTGAAAGCGTACATACATGTTCGTAATGATAAAACTGTCATGAGGACTCTTGTTTACTATCAAATAGTGAATTTGTGTTAGTGAATTTTATTTTTCAAATGTAATGAATTATATTAAGTGTTAAAAATGTGTATGCCAACTCCTAATAATGTGTCGGGCTTCGGTTACTCGTGGGGCTTTACGAGTTCTGCGGACCTTACGAAGGGTGAGGTGGAGACTCCAAGCAGCCTGAGTTATACCCTAGGAAATACGGTAAGTTGTCAAATCTACCAGATATAAATACGTAGAATAGAGCTTAAGTATAAATAAAGCTATAATAATGTCTATCTGTTTAACAAAGAGACTTGTGCATACTAATTAACTTTCACGGTTCATTTGAATCCTATTGCATACTAGAGTGGTGCAGTAATTACTCTGAAACTAAAGCTATTATTATAACATTTCTAATTAGACACAAAGTACCCAATATCTACCTTTGATAAAAATACAATTTTTCCTAGTTATAATTTGATATTTTGACTGTATAGACAGCTGTAAAGTTTAAAGATAAAGCCTCATTGATACTTATCAACACTACTTATTAGTAGTTTAGAGGTTATATTGAACTTAGGTTTAGTGTACATAGGTTAATTGTTTGTTGTTTAAAGCCTCCAAATTATACATAAACAATAACAAATATGGAACAGGAAGTCATTTCAAAAAAGTACTTGCTTATATAGTAGATAACATAATAAAATGTTTTATATCTGTTTTCATTGTCTTAAAGATTGAGTAGTTTATTCTAAAAAAGTACTTCTTACATAGTTTCAGATTAATGTTCATTAAAATACATTTGTAGCTGTAATTACTCTTCACCTTGTTTACTTCTTGTTATCTTGTTACATTGGCAAATTAATGATAAACACATTAACTAATAGGACAATTACATGTTAAGCATTAAGATATTTTGAAAGAAACTTTTAAACAAATAAAAATAGGGTAATATGTGTAACTGCAAGGCATTTTCATCTGGCCCCATCATAAAACTTATTTCAAGCAGTTGTAGCTTATATTTTTGTAAACAAAATGATTAGGTTCCTATATGTTCTATTGTTTGACAACTTAGTAGAGAGCCGTGTATGCCAGGTTTTTGAGTGGCACAGATATGATAAATTTAGAATTTAGAGAATCAGTGACTCCAGGGTCATGCTGTTGACAGTGGCTTGTCTGAAATGGCTACTATATTGTAAAGCTACCCAGAATCCTGAATAATCTAGATCAAATTTAGATACATGTCATTTGGGTCATTACAAAGCAACATTTTTATTTCTCAGGTATCCCCAGAAACAACCTTAACGGTTATGTCAACGAACAAACCACAAGTACAAGAAAAGGTTGGAGCAGTTACAGTAGCAGTATCAAATGCTGGGGCCCAGTTGACGAGGGTTGTGACGACTGGTACTCCACTGTCAGGGCGACGGGCTATGTTTGTAGTGAATGATGCACCTGCACACACTTTGAACAGGGTGTCACAGCAGAATCAGACGGCTACTATACAAAGTGAGTTTTTGAACCTGTAGTTAAGATTTGTTAACTAATTATTATTAATATATGGTCAATAATTATAGCCTAGTTGTCATTAGGCTACTGATTTAAAAATATGAAGAAAATACACGAGCATTTCTTAATTTTAGAGTAAATTCTCACAGAATGAATACTACAATCTCATTAAATAATTTACTCTTTTTAAAATCTTTATACTAGTGGATAAGTCAAAGATTTCCTGAAAAATCTTTTAAAGAATTGTTGTTACTTAATATGATCCACCAACTTAATTATATTTCGAGGTAGTAATTGGTATTATAAACCTTGTATTAAGTAATAAACTTCAGTGATAGCAATAAGTGATTGATTACATAATCTATCAATTGAGTGACATGATAAGTAATTAAGGAAATATATCAATACATTTTATACTAACCTTCTTATGGAGTGTGACTCACGTCATGATACATTGACTTTGCTTATAAAATGACAATACTAAGGAGTAATATTTTGTATAAGAAATTTTATGATACTTTTATTCATATATTTCGATCACACTGTTTACCTATGATCAAATATTACACCTTTAGTAGAAGAAACGGGCTAGTCTCCCATTGGCATATTCAAAAGCCAATTGTTATAATACCAAAGGAAGACTTTAATAACCTTAAAATCATATTGTTTCAGCAACGAACTTAGCAGCTAAACCATTCATGACTCCAATCGGTCCTATCCAGTTAACCGCAGAAGAATGCAACGAGATATTAATGAAACGGGCTCTACAAGCTCAAGGGATACCGACACCAGTTATAGATGCATCACAATTAAATCACACGATTCTTAATGGAGGTTTAAAGAGTTTGGCAGAAGCGACGGCGCAGCAAGCTCAAGCGGAGAATATACAGACGACGACGGTACATCAACATCACTTGTTGCATACGAAACAGGAACCTGGGACTGCGAATAACTCGCCAAAAGTAAGTTTTATATACAAGCCTAGTATTTACTGATTGGAACTTGCTCCGGTTAGGAAAAAAAAAAACTCTTATTAAATGGTTCTTGAATCAAGAGTGCAAGTTCTTCATTCATTCAACCGTATCAAATGTAAGTTATACGGAAATTTGACAGTTTTACTAAATTTCGTATAATGTAAGAAGGAAAAATTTTCGAATTGCCGAATATTTTATAGGTACGTTTGCACCCCATTGGCCGACACTTTTTTAGTTATAAATATTATCCAACACCATCAGACAAGTTTATAGTAGTTTTAGTTAAAATTCTCGTAGTTAGTAGTCGTATAGTAACGTATTGTTAGACGGTGTATTCGCAGACGGAGCTAATGAACAGCAACTCGATGGTGACGTCACAGCCGCCGGCCACCGTCAAGGAGCGCCCCTACACTTGCGGCGAGTGCGGCAAGTCCTTCCTGCTCAAACATCATCTTACTACGCATGCGAGAGTTCATACTGGTATGTAACACTCTTGAATGCCTATATATAAAAACACCCAGTTAAGCTAAGTACTTGCAAATAAACCCGAGTATCAGAAAAAAGGATCTTGAGATCTACATAACATTACTTAAGTTCGTCGTTGTTAGACTTTTTTCCGTGATAGTTATTCAGTGTTTAAAGAATTCGAAATTACTTTTGTTAGTTCCTGATCTAATATCCTTTTTTTGATAGCTTCAACGACATGAACAAACGCTTTACGTACACCTCATATGGATCAATGCGGTCTTCATTCTTGCAGTCCTTTTCATCATGACAATTTGTGGCATACCTTAGAACAAAAACAATCACAAGTCACACATTTAAGATGGATATTTTAGCTTTCATCATTGCTGGGCAAAACCCGTCCTAAACAGACGTACAGAACAACTGACTATACGTCGTTATTTCAATGAATAAAAAAATGGACAAATCACCCACAATCATCTGATTCCAAACTAACCATAGCTTGTAGTATGGTAACCAGACAACTGTTAAACATACTTATACACTTTAAATACACACTTATATAGATAAATATACAACAATGCTATTGAATACATATAATTTTTAATACCGTATCAAAATTCTCATCATTTGCATTTACCAGCAGTATCAAAACTCACATAATAAATTCTCACCATGAAGATGGATTTACGAGTTCATTAGTAGTAGTAATAGTATTTTATAGTGTTGTCGTAACAAAGTACCCGCATTATTTATACGAGCGGACATCGAACGGTGACCCAATTTCATTTTTATTATACGTATCGTTCCGATACTTGCATTCTGGCATACGAAAAATGTATTATTTAGTAAAACGTGTTTTGTCTTTATCTTTCTACCTAATACTGATATTATAAATGCGAAGGTTTGTTACTCTTTCAAGCAAATACTGCTAATTATGATGATATCTAGCATACAGATAGTTTATAACCTGGATTTTCCCCCGTGAAACATCCAGTCTTACCGAGGAGCATCGTGTTATAACCCAGGTAACTGGGTTGTGGAGGTCCGATAGGCAGTCGCTCTATGTAGAAACACTGGTATTCAGCTGCATCCGATGAAACGCCGATCCGATTGACGCGGGCTAAGCCGCATGTAGGAATTAGTGTTATATTATTTAAGGCAGGCGTAGTTGTTTCATGCATTGAATTTTTAAAATAAGTTCTACAAAATATATGGTTATACAAAGAAAACTGGTACAGCATTAAATTTTATTACTAAGGTATTATTATTATGAGTAAACATCGTAAAACTAAACAAAGTCCAAAGTTTTCTTTTATGAGAGTAACGTTACGTTATATTAATGCTATTAACAAAATACTTACAACTAGTTTATTTATAATGAGAATTTAAGAATGAACAACATAATATGTGTACGCACAATTATTGACTTTAAAATCTATACTAATATTATAAAGCTGAAGAGTTTGTTTGTTTGTTTGATTGTTTGTTTGTTTGTTTGTTTGTTTGAACGCGCTAATCTCA
Organism: Anticarsia gemmatalis; assembly: GCF_050436995.1. Classification (NCBI taxonomy): domain Eukaryota; kingdom Metazoa; phylum Arthropoda; class Insecta; order Lepidoptera; family Erebidae; genus Anticarsia; species Anticarsia gemmatalis. Next base: position 10,259,078 of record NC_134757.1, on the reverse strand, counting down.
GAAACTACAGGTCCGATTTGAAAAATTCTTTCAGTGTTAGATAGCCAATTTATCGAGGAAGGTTATAGGCTACATATCATCACGCTACGACCAATAGGAGCAGAGTACCAGTAAAAAATGTTACAAAAACGGGGATAATTTTGACCCATTCTCTCTTATGTGACGCAAGCGAAGTTGCGCGGGTCAGCTATCCCTAAATATAATGATGTTTTAGAGTGTAAAGCATCCTTTGATCCGCTAAAATAATTAATAGTTGCTTATTTGTATTTGAATTAAGTTTGTTTCGTTTAAAATGATCCCAAACATCGTTTATTTGGTTTAAAGATGAAAGAAAAACTTATTCAAAGTTCATCTAAGGATTATCAAAAAGCTTATATGTTTTCTAACATTATTATTCAATCAAGGAAACAATGTTGATCTATTGGTTATAATATTTTTTACTACCAGTTGACCCCGCTGTTTCAAAGTCATACAAAGATGTCTAACAAGTTTCATTGATTTATATGTTAAAAAAAATATCATACCCGTTTGGTATTTGAACTCGTTTTTATACATTTTTCTCTAAGATGTTATCTGTGCCTATTAAAAACATTTAAAAATAATATCGGTGTCGATTTTTTAATAATTCATACGATATTTGATAGTGGTAAGAATTTATATAAATATTTGGATAGATAAAGGTTTAATAAAGGAAGTGTCAATATCAGAATCTGTTTAATTCAAAGATTAATAGAGTATAGAAATAGCAATTAATACGATTGTAGAAAGTATTAAACCATAAAAAACTTCCTTTACGTTAAAAATAACGATTGAGCAGAGCCGCGTGGCACTGTTCTTTTAAGTATTGTATTAGAAAATGTTCTCCTCATAATCACTTTCCTCGTCCAAAAGAACTTGTCGAATTCGTCGAGCCGTTCTCGTTTGGCACTTAGATACATATTTATTTATTTATATAGATTCAATATAATATACACACATAAAAAGCTCTTACAATATCCATTAGAACATTCTAGCAGTGCACGTACGATTGCGGTCCGCTCTGTTTCAGGTGAGCGACCGCACTTGTGCGTGCACTGCGGGAAATCATTCGCACACAAGCATTGTCTGAACACACACCTGCGTCTGCACTCCACCGAGCGACCCTACAAATGCCCTGATTGCAAGAAAGCCTTCACACTCAAACACCATCTACTATCACATTCACGGGTAAAATATATATAATATATTTATTATAGGTGAACGGCCCCATGTATGCGCGCACTGCGGTAAAGCGTTCGCTCGAAAGCATTGTCTCAACACTCATCTGTTGTTGCACTCGGCTGAGCGGCCGTACAGGTGCCACGAGTGTAAAATGGCCTTTACCTTGAAACATCATCTTGTTACGCATTCTAGGGTGAGTTTTTTGTATTTGTGTTACAAAGTTTCAGAAAGCAGAGGAACCAACTACTCTTGGTTAAAATTGTAATTTTTTGCGGAAATTTCGTCATCATTTCGATAGGCGTATGTGGTAGGTGAATTAACGACGTTATTGCTTATGCCAATCCCTTGAACTAAAGAGAGGATAAAACAAGTGTTTATTCAAGCCTCATTCTAGTGATCACAAAAAAATATGGGCTTCCTAATGCATATCTATTTTTTTTATTGAAACATGTTTTTAATGTTACATTGTATTGTATTCGTCAGGTACACAGTCGTGATCGTCCGTTCGTATGCAACGAGTGCGGGCGCGGGTTCCCTTTGAAGCGACATCTGGTGACGCACAGCAAGTACCATGCGGGCGAACGACCGTACGTCTGTAGTGACTGTGGGGAAAGCTTTGCGCAAAAGGTATGTTTATTTCATAATATGTAAAATTATGCATATTTATATTTGATTTCTTGAGGTGTCGGCGCTAAGGTTAAACTGGTTTAAGCTTGAGAATAATTTTCGTTTACCTATTTCTGCCCCACTTTTGAGTAAGGCTCTTCTCTCCAATTGAGGAATGTTTCGGTGTTGAGTCCACTATGCTTGCCAATTAGTGCAAGTTGGGGACTACATGATCTAAAAGAAAATACTATTATTAGGCTTGCACGGTTTTATCACGGTGTTTTCTTTCACCGTTCGAACAAGTTATAATTAATTATATTACCTGGCAACACACGAATTTTCGAAGTTAAAGAACTTCGAAAAATCATTGGTGTGGTGCCTCAAGTTTGAATTGTTCACAATTTACGTGGGACGAGTATACTTAGTCCACTCGGCCATCATTATTTCATAAATCATTCTAATATATTTGTTAACATTGCAGGAGCACCTAGTGATGCACAGTCGGTTCCACGGCTCGCTGTCGCCGTACGTGTGCGGCGACTGCGGCGTGACGTTCGCGCGCAAGTTCCAGCTCGTGAACCACGGCCGCGTGCACGGCCGCGTGCCGCACGCCTGCCCCGTCTGCGGGAAGGAGTTCCTGCAGAAACGGACGCTCGTCGCGCATATGAAGTACGTGTAATACTGCTATAGATACCGCTAACGGCTAAACCACTTGAAAATTAGTTATAGTATGAAACGCACAGAACGTAGATTCAGTACAGAGGGGCAGAGGCACTCAGTCGGCGTGATATACTAATCGGACAGCAGAAGCGCTATAATTCGTTGTTTGAGACTTGATCTTTCACAATACATAGTTCGATTAATGATTATTTACAATTTACCTAAACTGTGTTTTAATAACTGTATAACCAATCAGATTTTACACGACGAAGATTAGTAAAGTACGAGTATTCAGTTATGATCATAAGACATAATGAATTAAACTAGAGATAGTGGTCAGTGTCACTGTCATGTATGCACAATTTCCATTCTTAACTATTTTTTTTATATTCCAGAATCCACACAGGAGAAGGTGCGGTCGCGTGTCTAGAATGCGGTGAAGCTTTCAAATGTAAATCAGAACTGCAAGAGCACTGTGAAATGACGCGGCACTGCCTCAGTGCGTCGCAATCCAAGCAACAACAACAACAACAGCAGCAAGCGCAGCAACAGGCTCAGCAACAAGCCCAACAACAGGCGCAACAACAAGCCCAGCAACAAGCTCAACAACAGGCACAACAGCAGGCGCAACAACAACAACAGCAACAACAGGCGACTGTTATTAAACAGGATGATTTTAAACCACAGATTGTACAGGTAAGGAATTTTATAATTTTAATTTAAAAAATCTTAGTTTCCGTCATTCTTTGCTTATACTTTCATTTAATTTCTTGATGACAGTAGTCATAAATCCATGATTCCTTGATTTTTTAGTTTAATTGTGCCTGTCGTCACGTGTTCTGTCGATTGATGATATCGGTCTTTTGCCTATTCATTTTTGCGATAGATTCTAATCTTCGTAGGATGATTGGTTCAAATTAAAATTTAAGTAATTTATTTGATGCTTGTTATTACAGGTTATAGGTGCGGACGGACAACTAGTATCGGAGAAAACGACACCTGGATACGCGTGTCCCGAATGCGGTTCCTGTTTTAATACTAAGGTTAGTATTAAGTACACTGATCGATTAGTGACACAGTCTACGCTGCTCTATTAGGCTAAGTTCATATGATCGCGCGAAACCGAGCGGAACTTTCGACCGCGCGGTACATGATCGAAGTAAACAGCTAGTATCGAAAGTTCCGCTCGGTTTCGCGCGATCATATGAACTTAGCCTTAATCTTCGGTGTAGTGCCGTACCGCTGGTGTCGACTGTCGGGGACCTGCCCTGTGTCATGCCCGCGCGGCTGCACATGTCGACTCTCTCGTTTTATAGCGCTGGCGTCTGCTAAGCGCTCGACCTCCTGTAGTGATGTGACGTGTGTGTAATGGTGTTTGTGCCCCCAGGAGGCGCTGTCGCTGCACGTGCGGCTGCACGCGGGGGACCGCACGTGCGTCACGGACCTGTGCGCGCTCACGGCCGCGCTGCAGCCCGGCCTCGTGGCCGCGCACCACGCCACGCAGCGTACGTAGCCACTACTGCCTACTACTTACCCTCCTGTATAACACTTGCATGACATTAAAAGCATTCGCTGCGTTAAGCGGACGCAAGGCGCGTGCGGCCGCACCGCGTGCTTGTTTCAAGTCATGTGATGTCGCAGCGCTGCGTGAGGCAGGGAGCCGTCGCACGCGGCGCGGGTGACGGAGTACTCGCCGCGTGTATGCGCGACGGAGCGTAATCCATAGTTATCGACTGTATACCTACGCGATCGACATCATACTGGCGGCGCTGCGACAGACGGGCGACCGTCGCGGGTGCCCGTGACGGAGCAAGCGTGCGCACGGTACGGACGTCCGCGGCGGGCACCCGCTTAACGCAGCGAATGCCCTAGGATGGCTCAATATATATCATTCAATATAAAAAATAAAGTCCGTCGTCAAGACGTTTTCAATTTACTGGACTACTTGGAGTAGTCCGCATACTGGAAGCGCACTGTCTCAGCACAGGCAGACATCAGGCGAATGTAGTCGAGTTTGCGATGTTTCTACGATTTTATATCATCAAAATTTATTTTTCAGATCAACCAATTCAAATCATATCATCGAACCCCAACAATGTTGTACATACGCAAGTTATAGCCACGGTGAGTGCCATCTCTTGTAATCTATTTATTCAATCATATTTTGTCGCAAAGGACCGCAAATTCAAATATTTATTCATTTTAGAATCATCACGTAACGCCTCCCCGGCCGAAGATTCATTTTTGCGGTGAATGCGGGAAAGGATTTGCGGCTAAACATGGTCTACTAGCACATCAAAGAAGGTACAATACAACCAAGCAATACAATAATTTTCTAACTCTTAAATATTTTAAATAATTTTGAATTTGACCTAAAAATAATGAATAATTTTCATAAAATATGTAACCCATTGTTGTCCCACTGCTGAGCAAGGGTCTCTTCTCGTAATGAGGGAGGAATAAGGCTTCTAGCCTATCACGCAAGAACTGTCTTAAATAACTCTTAGACATGCAAGGTTGTAGGATGTTTTCCTTCACCATAAAAACAAGTGCTAACAATTTTTTATATTTGTCATATTGCGATGAAAACAAGCGTATCCATACGAACATATTTTCTAAACACTTATTTTAATTATTGTTTCGTACTATCAGACACCCAGACGGCAGCTGTACTCTCCGCACGCACGTGTGTGACCAGTGCGGGAAGGCGTTCTTCCAGAAAAACCACCTCATGCTACATCAGAGACAACACATGGACTTACCGCCTAGAACTGTTAGTAATACATTACATTCGTGATAGATATTTAGATATTAAATTACTTTTATTGTGGAAATTACAAGGACCTGAGTAAACATAGGACAACTCTCGATGTGTTTTTTTGTCTTTCATAAGGCACTTGTCCCACCGCCGACGAGAAAACGACAAACTATCGGCTATTTTCTCGTTCAAGAAACGTATAATAGATATGCATTCCATGTAAACAAAAGAGACAAATATACAAACAGTTGAGCAGGTTGAAGCACTCGCTTCACTAGTTTGTTGCTAAGCAACTAGAACCACGAAAGATAACACTCGCTCAGCACGTCGAGAGAGCAACCAGCGGTCAGTGATGCGAGTAATCGCTCGCCTCACTCACGCACTCGTTTGTAGCAGAGCTACACAACTATCGCAACTACGCACTCGCCAACTCGTTTCAAATCCTATCTCTACTCGTTACTCGCTCATCGTTGGCGGTGGGACAACTGCCTAATACAACCCTTACTACCGTATTGAAAAACGCAAAGAGGATGCTCAGAGTAAAGCATTTTGTTCATATTATTCCTGATTCAGCCCGTGACCATGGCCGATAAGGTATTGTTCCCTTAAGTCATCGTTTATGACCTGTTTAGCAATTACTATTATGTGCACAAACCAAATGACTGAAACTGAAATGAAACGATATTTTTCTTCTTAGCAGCAAGTGCAACCCGTAACGCAGCAAGCGCAACAACAAGTGGTGCAACAGGCCGCGCAACAAGCACAACAAGTGCAACAACAGGTGCAGCAACAAGTTCAACAACAGCAACAGCAGCAGCAGCAACAACAACAGCATCAACAACATCAAAACAGCTTGGAGTTAGACCAGGACCATCAGGCTACGCATATACAAGTGGTTCGTTTATTTATATCTTCGAAATAGTAGTAGTAAGGAACAAGCAATCTGTAAGTGTCTATCCGCCAAAGACAAAAGGCGCACTAAATTACTGTATCGGCGACACTCGGTCCATAATGGATGTGCGAAATATGTCATATTGGAAAAAAACTAGTTTAATTCGCAAGTTTGTATGGCCCGATTTTAGATTTAGCTGTACATTCTTGCTACTATCTAAAAATGGAATTAGCTGCTAAATTACTCGGTACTTAAGAGAATTACTAGTTTTGAGCAAATTATTGCTTCTGAATGACAGGTCAATTTTTTACGACTAAAAACAAACAGTTTTTAGTAAAAAAATATTCATAGGCTTGATACACACATGCTCGGCACTAATCGGCCTACCCGGGCGGCAAAACCGAATATGTATGTATGAATATTTGGTAAAAAATGCCTCTCGACATTTGAATGTTTACACCAAATTGTGACAATGGGACCCGAAGGACCTACCCGATCGGCACAAGCCGAACACGTGCAATAATTGTTTCGATTCGGTTTTGTTGTTTTTTAAAAACTACCGAGTCGAACATGTTGACCCCGATATATGTTTAGCAAACCTTATACATAAATAGTCTTTCAGCAGCTGTGGCATCGAAAAAGAAAATCTTGAAATATGCCAACTTTCTAATCAGGAACTGGCAATATTACGAAAAGCGTTGATAACTGCTACCTGAATTTGGCTACCGTGTGGTATTTTTTTGTTTATTTATTCTTGTAATTTAAATACTATTCCCTTACGCGGGTACACTAAGTAACTATAGATGGGCAGGGTAGTAAATAAGTAGATACTTGATGGTAGCTTAGGTTCTGTTTACGTAGTTTGTTTTGTAATCCTTTGAGATTAAGTGATAGCACTCGTTATTGCCGTGAACAGTAAAAATTATGTATCTTAGTAGCTAAGTTATACATAGTTAAAAAGTTTATATTAGTGCTTGCTACACACATATCTGGTTCGGCATTAATCGGACTAGCCGGCAGTTACCGAATATGTGTGAAGCAAGCCGTAGGTACAGTAATTGTATATATAGATTAATGTCTCGTTTTACTGGCTCTCATGAACCTTCGATTTGCCTAACAATTTGAATTTTGTCAGAAATATTCGAGAAATGCCCTTGTATTCAGAATGGTGGTGTAGGTTTCGAATTCCGGTCTTTTTTAATTCTCATTCCGAATTTCCTCATTCCGAATTTTGGAGGTCAGGCAAAGTGCTCATACATTTTTCTAGTTTTTAAATTTACCCCAATTGCCATTTCATCTATTGTATATCTTCCAAAAGCCGTGAAACCGGTATTTAAAAGTAGCATTAAATATGAATAACAGCCGTTGTTTGTTCTGTAGGTAACGAACAGGTCGGGTCAGGTGATCGGCAACCAGATCGTGGTGGGCGCCGTGGGCGTGGGGCGGCGGCTGGTGGCGCCGCAGCTGCACATCGTGGGGCGCGACAACAAGCCGCAGCTGGCGCACCTCGCGCACAACAAGCACCACGCGCAGAGGCAACACACCACCAGGTACTACACTACCAACTAATATAAAAATCACTTATTCCTTCCATCAATTTTATGTCTTGTTTAAAAAAAGCACACTGCTGTCTTCATCTCTTCATCTAGCCTTTATCGCTATCATACAATGATTTACGGTAGAACCAATTTCTTCATAAACCTATCGCAAATACATGTTAGTTAGTCGATCATATGTATTCATTTTCTATGAGTATGAACGCACCAAAGGATTATTTATAATTCGTCTATGTTGTCCCACAAACTCCATCCAAAGTGCTTACCTATAGACTGCTTTTCATAACAACTCTTACTCATACTCCAGATCATGTTGGATTTATTTTAATCATGAAAATATACATTAGTTTTGCTTGTGGCCAATACTTTATGTATTGGCCGCAAGCAAAACAACATTCTTAACGTTTATTCAACGTTTATTTATCATTAAACTGAAAAAAATATTTAGATTATACAGACTTCATGCTCTAAGTACGTGTATTAAAACATCCCATATTTCCACAGCGGTGACGCGAAAGAAGTAGGCGGCCTAGTCTTATCCGCTGGTCGGAACGGGCTCATCAAGTACGAGATCTCACTACCGCAGCCCACGTCCGTGGTACAAGTGCAGCAGCTGGACTGAGTGAAGCGGGAACCAGACGAACAGATGCTCGTTTGGCTTAAAAAGTGACCTTGAGACACTGTGTGAGTGAAACACTTAACTATTGGCAGTAGTAGATAGATCGACTAGTGTATAATCTAGTGTAGATAAGTACAGGTGTGGTCTATAGTCAGGCTACTATTGCGTCGATTGATTTGTGTAACAGTATGTACGCTTTATGTAACGTAGCGTGCGATATAACACTTTAGTTTGTATGATTACGTGTTATATAACATTTCAATTCAATAGTGTTATATAACAGGCTATGTTATTTAAGTGTATATACCATAACGGTAGAATTTTGTTTTAAGCATAGTATAGTTTTGATGAAATTAATACTAGTAAATTGTCAATTAAATGATTACATCACAATTTTCTATAAGTATCTTTTATAAAGTTGAAATTTGAAAACATTAAACTGTAAATTATCGATAGTTAACTTTTCGAGGCGATCAAAAATCGTTTTAATCGCCACAAATTATAGTGGCCTGACTATGGGCAGTATAATTTCTTTACTACAGCAGGTATGATACTATAGTTGATCTATCTGTGGCTAACAATAGGTTATTAAAACCGGCTGTAAGTTCAGTGTACTAGTGTGGGGAATTATAGCGTCGAAAGTTGTGTAAGACCTCGGTGATATAAGTGTGTGAATTATAGAAATAAATGGCTTTTAGGAATCCTAACATAGATCTTTAAACGTTTGGATAGTCTAATCGAAAGTTAAATCATGTTGGGATTCTTTAAAGTGATTTAATGTATTGTTACAAATTTGGGAGGTCAAAATTAAAGCAATATTGTATTTGTAATTTAGTAAAGTTTATTTTGTGGTGTAATTATTGTAAATTACGAAATTCACTGCCATGTTAAGTGATACTGGGATAGGGTGTGTACCGAATGGTATTTTTGTATATAGAAACGCTATTTTATCCCACACTAGGACACTAAACTTTGTGAACATTTTGTATAGAACATTGACTGAGCGATGAATGTAAATGTGTATTATAGTGTATGCTAAAACAACTTGGTTCATAAAACTTATAATTTCTGTTACACATCGGTGCAGGTCGAATTAGCCTTGTTAGATACAAAAAATTGTATTTTTTATACTGGCAACCACCTCTAAATGTAATGTGAGAGTGTTGTGACTAACTCCGCCCATTTTTAAGTACAAAAGTCCGAGATTGTTGCCAGTGTAAAAAATCTACAGGTGATTTTGTTCCTTTAAATAGCGCGATTTATTATTTTTACCCGAATGACTAAACATTTGTAAGGTCGATTAAAGCAATTGAGAATTTGATTTTTGCATCAACAAAGCTAAATTTTTGAAGAATATTGGATTAAAATCTAAGCCTAAATTAAAAATAATGCCAATAGATTGGAAAGCTTTATTTAATGTATAGACGTCTGCCTTACAATAGAGCCTTAATTTTATCTTTTATTGTCTCATAGGTATAGATAACTTGGGAACTACTTAATTTCGATGGCAATAATTGTTAAACTGATTTATTCAATGTAATATATAGTAAATGTTCTAAAATTTAGGACATTTTTGGTGTGTAAAAAGGCAAGGTTAGAACCATGTTTTTTTATGTAAATTAGCATAGATATAAGGGCAATTTAGTATAATTAGTTATCTCTTGTACATATCAAACACGTTTTTACGGCACTGAATGGCGGATTTTGTAATAAAATGTACAATCTCTATGGTAGGTTTCAGCATTTAAGTTTTGATTGTCTATGATTAAGTAGTTATGTTACTGGCAACTAATTTAAAAATGTTCTAGATTTGTCTATTGTTTTATGAATAACACTGAGTTATTGTTAAATCTTTACACTAGTGTAATATGTTATTGTTGAACCCAAAAACGCACATTTTAGGTTTAAGTTGAAAATGATTGTCAGAACTTTTAATATTATACACATATCAGAACATTTTTAAATCGCTCTAACCATAGACATAACTGAATCATAGACAAAACTATTTTATTTTTAAGACGTCTCGTCGAATAAGCTTTCGTTAAGTACATATTAATAATCAGTTTAATTTTTCTTTTTATAAGTAAATGGCAGGTAAAGGATGAGTGATGTGCAATCAAAATTCAAGATTAGATGGTATAGAGATCTGAGTTTTTATTTTATATAAAACGCGTACTTATTTGATGCATCTTGAATAAATATTAACCTTAGAAATGAAAGGTAGGACGCAAAATTTCTTTATCAAAAGTATTCGTTATCACCTAATGAATAACACGAAAATACACTTTACTTAGAATTGTTTGACGTTTCAACTTGTATTTACTTTACTGACTAAATCAATGAATACATAAATACTTAGTTTAAACTGTATTGTTATATTGGCCGTTGTTGCAAGCTAAATCATGAAATATTAATATTAGTCTAAAAGAGTGAAGAATCGAGTCGCTTTTTTTAGAAAAATATACTTTTGTTTTGATTTAATTCACTATTCAACTATAAAGTGAATTTATAGACCTAAACAGCAAAAAAAATCAGAAAATTTGACTTGAAAGGTTGTGGAAAACCTGAAAAAGTTTATATATTTTGTTTGAAATGTTAATAGCTTATAAAATGCTATTTTATAATGAAGCTGCATCAAATATATGCGTGAAAATAGACTATGAGTAGTGTTGTTTAAGCTCCGAATTCATCTGTAGGTGATCAGAATTTTGTAGAAAAGTGATAGTATAAATGTACTGAGGAATAGTGTTATTATACTTTATCTGGTATAGTGAAAAGGCCAGTTTCATAGCTTCTGGATAAACGCTTATAGCCAGTTGCGCTCGCCGTTCGGTAACGATCTGGAGGTTAAGCAACATGTGCCGCGGTCATTCTATAGATGGGTGACCGTATTTGAACTGAGCGTCTCGGCACGTAAAAATGCGGTCCCGGTTGTTGTCTACTAAGATAGTCGTTAAGCCTTGTCGAAGGCCTTCTAAGTGCAGGCAAATGTATGAAAACAGGTAACTATAAATTTTCCATCTGAACTTAACCGATACTTATTCAGAAGGAGGTGAAACAGGCCATAAATATGTTGATTATTTACTGTTAACCATAGCTTCCAAATATCTTCCTTTAAAATATGTAACAATTAAAATAAATTAAACCATTCCTAAATTATGTAGTAGCGCGCGAGGAGTATGTCTTCCAAAACAATTCGAAACTTAAACAACACTATTTCACCATAAATATAAAAAAGTAGCACTTGTCTATTCTTTTTTTGGTATTTTAAATTGAGAATCTAGTCTGTGATAGGGATTGTCTATTTCTGTCTGTGAAATGTTTTACTTTTTATTTTTACAAGGCATTAACTTAAAAGATTCAAATGAATGTCATTTAAATGTTTTATTCAATTTACGATATCGTGTCAAATATTTTATATTGGTGTAAATAACTTTTACGCTGTAAGTATGAAAGTAATTGTGGAACTTAATTTTTATTATAGCATTAAATCATGTATTAACCAACTTGGCAAGTAATACAGCAGATTGTCTACAATTAGAGGTGGTTTTACAAATAATTATAACGTTTTGTCATATAGATTTAACGTTATAATTAATAACTTTATACTTTTAAAACACCAAAGTAATTCTTCGAGTTTTCAATCTGACTATGGATAAATCCTGGAAGTTTAATTAAATGCCTACTATGTGTAGTCGTCGCCTTATTTTCTAATTTATATACGAATATTAAGTTGACAACCATTTTTGCGTAGTTAAGTTTATTTAAAATGCTTGTAGCGTAAAAGTTATAATGTCTTACTAATAAACGTCGTGTAAGCTCTGAATACTTTAAGTTTTGTCACTTTCGATCAATTTTGAAACTGTATATGAGTGAAAGAGACAAAACGATAACTAATCATAGCTAGTACGACCTTTATTACTAAGACGGATATAATTTTGATCATATATTTTACATTATTACGGACAGAATGATGGAAAGTTAGTTGTACAGTATTATTGTATAAAATGTTACGATGTAATGGCTGCCTAAGCCTACGTTGAACGATCGTTATGTATTTAATTATATTATTATTTTTGAATCTTGACAAGTTGTTTGCCATTAACTTACATGTAAATATTATAGCGGATATCTATAATTTTTATATTAAATGAGAATATACATACCGTAATAGAGTTTTGTGTTTTTCTGTAGCCCCATTAACCAAAATTAAATGGTTCTACCAATTATTAGAAGTAATTATCACTAGATTCAACGGTGAAGGAAAAAATCGCGATGAAAGCTTGATTGCCTAAAAGTTGTTTAACGCATTTCTTAGTCAGCGCGGTGGACTTAAACCTAACTTAAAATGCCCAGCAGTGAGATAGTAATGGGTTAATAAACAGCATTTTATTACCTTTGTTTTGTAACTAGCTAAAATGGAGAGGAAATTTTTATAAAAAGGTTCACAACTCGGTTTGTAAGGGGAAATTCAGTATAATACTTAGGGCGCTACTGTGCTGTTATGCTATATGCTGCGTTATCAAGTTAGTATCTTAATTGTTCTTAATGTATCGTTTCCCGATACAGCTAAATTTGTCCGCTAGTCACGTATCTAAAAGCATACTTGCACTCGAGAGTGATGTGACCTTTAAAATATTAGGTTTAACATACCTATTATGTTTGATAGAGTTGAAGTCTCTACCTGATGAAAGCTCACTTGATTTGAAATTATGTTCTGCTGAATGCAATCTTTTTAACGATAGCCACGGGAACGGGCCAAATAGAAACTAGCGGTCCATCGATTCTACAAACCATTTCACGAACTCAATCTTGAAGTGAAAAATTTCTATCGCACGTACAGCGAATACAATTACTTGACCTTTACACCATTAAGTTGAGGGCTCTCAACGTTTCCAAATACCCTTGGAATCTCTGGGGGCAGTAAAAAGAGGTCTTTTTACACGCGAAATAAGTTTCTTGAGTGTCCCGTATTCGAGTGAACGTTTGTTCATCCCTCAAAAGTTTCGACTCGCTGGTTATACGCTTGGGTACTATAAACCGGAGTGTATTCAGTTGTCCAAATTGTTTCGTCCTTTTAGTATGTTTCGCGAGATTGCCAACGTTTTTATGAAGGATGGTAAATTGGTGCGGTGCAAACGGCCTGTGTGGAATTGTGGTGAGGTTTTGTGTACGGGGAAATTGAATAATTTATGTTTTCTTTGCTGATTTTGTGGTGTTCGTACACTGTAAAAGTGATTGCGTGAAGCTTTATGTTAGTCTTGAGGTTATTGCTACCGTGTAGGGTTTACGTTTCAAAAGAAACTCACAGGATGTCTTGCAGCTGTCGAGTAACTAATACTAGCGTAACTTTGAATCAGCTTCATGTCATCAGACGTTTATTACAGCAGTTGGAATTGATATACGGGTCTTAATATCACTATTACTCGTAATAAAGGCCCGGATTTGGATCCATGCCAGGGAGAAACCTTAATTGCCGACAAGTAAGTGCTAACACGTTTGAATTATCTCTTAGACAAATTGCACCTAAGTATGAGAAATTAAGCCGCGAAGGTACGTACTACGAAATAATTTGAGACTACTTTCTTACTCTCTCTTCTAACTTAAGTCCCTCAGGTCTCAGAAGTAAATTTAGTTTTCTAGACTATCTAGTACCTGACTTATCGGGTCCATCTCCCTTGGGCCTCACAACTTTTGTTGGTGAGGAAGCCGACCTACTTCGACTTACAGTTGTTAGTCTTTTATTCGTAAAAGACTGACCATTAAGACTTTACAAGTTACACCATTATCTTTAAGAAGTTGAGCCTTTAGACGAATAGCTAAATCTAATGGCTACGTCCTTTTAAAATTATTCCCTTTTCACCAGGAAATCTCAAAAGTTAGCCATAAAAATGGCAATTTGCAAAATAAACTAATTTCCGTCCTAAGCCTTCAGAATTGGTCTAATGGGGGTTCTTACAAGTTTTTGCGCGGTCGTAGAATTTCAGCGTAGCTTATTAATTTTGAATTAGATTTTCAGTTTCGTACCTAGGTACTGCCTAACTTTATCCTCAAACTTAAGCACCTGTCCTTGTTGGCAATGTCTTGCGCGAAAAGTAACGCAGTATCTTTTAGGTAAACCTTTTTTATAGGTCATTGACGCGAGTCACGGATACAGTCCCAAGAGAAACACTTGAATTGTCTGACAAGTAGCTATCTATATCTCAGAAAGTCTCACGCACATATTGAACACATTCATCCAAATAACAGATTGATCTACTCAATTCCCAAGGCAGTAGCCTGATAATATACCTATATGCAAAACTACATTTCTCAAAATAAACCTCATTCCGTAGTCCGGTCAGGCGAGTCGAATTCCGAGCTGAATACATTGATCAACCTCTATAAAAGTATCCCAGTTCTCGTCAAAGAACCCCCGGAATAAAGTGATACGCGATACAAGAGTATTTTACAACCGGACACCGGACATCGGTCGTCTTGGAGGGTCAAAGAAAAAACCTTGTTTACGATGTATAGAATGAGTGAGGATGCGTTATGAGAGGGTTGGTTTGTATCGCTTTTTTACTGAAGGGTTTATTCTTATTACTACGGGTCGGGGACGTGTCATGACCGGGATACGCAAATACTACGCGTGACTTTTACGTACTAGACCCCAAAAGGTTTTTTGTGTTATCTAGTGATACATTACAACTATCCCCGAAAGTGTCGTCACCCTGTGATAAAAATTGGATCAGGATTTTGAAGCGCAGTCATATTTGACGCCGTGATTTGTAGTTAGCGACTAAATGAAGACTTTGTAGAAAAACTATCCTTATATTAGGCATGCCATGACTGTAAAACTATCTCTTACGATACTTAATTGTCACTTTATCTATCAAATAACTACAAGACACTTGTCTGTAATATGAAAAGGACCCCTAAGTTATAACACGTTACGGAAAATTCTTAAAGCTTGAATGACTTTTCCCATTCAATTTACCTTTTCATACATTCAGTTATACTCAAGTGTATAATATCTTTGATTCATTTGACTGCGCGAATAAACTTAATTCACGGTCGCATATTTTAATTAGGACTTTCATCTTTTATCCAACAGTTAGTAGGCTCTTAATTAAAATGTTACGAACCTTTGACAAATGAAGCGACGGCATTTAAGTACTCAGTCAATCGATTTCACTTTGAAATTAGCTACAATAAACAGTGGTAGGCAATATCATTAAATACCAATTAATTGTAATATTTATATTTAAGTACTTACCTTTCCGCGCAAAATATGTGTATGTTGTACATGTTTTGCAAAGTGCAAACATTTTTTATGAACGTTTTTAAACTATCGCGTCTGTACACAATACTAAAATGTACAACGGGTCTTAAACGAGGTGAATAATTTAAAGGTTTAAGATAGATTTAGATCGAATGACATCGACCGTGGTCACGGGCTGAATCTTCGTCGTCTCTTTGTGGCGAGAGTTTCAATGCCTATTTATTTTAAACACTTAGGTACTTTATGCTATAATATTAGCTCGGGGAAAAAGTCTTTTCGCATTATAGTATGTATGAACTTCTAATAAAATCTTTTCTCTACACAAAAAAGCTCGATATTTGGGTAACTCACGAGCTCACTGAAAGAAACCTATTGAACCGTGTACTCATTAGTGATTCTTGAAGCCGAAGAGATTTTATTACAAGTTCATACATACTATAATGCGAAAAGACTTTTTCCCCGACCTAATATTGACGGATTTTTTAATCACGAGCTTTTTTTGCTTTGACACGTAGATTTTTCGTGTTCTGAAGTAATAAACTGTATCTTTTATGTTCTAGATAAAATTTGTAGCACCCAAGAGATCGAAAGATATAAAACTGTGCCTGTATGAAATACCTACTATACTAAGGTTCCCTTGAAACGCTTGATACGTGACAGGCTGTGTTGTAAATTGGATTACCTAAAGTCGAAAATAGCTACTATATTCCGTATATTATTAAGTTATTTTTAAATACATAGTTCCTGATTCACCACTTCTAAATTATTATTAGTTTGACCTTAAATGTATATATTTTAGCAATATTTTTCATACATTTTTGGTCTCCTCATCCACCAGATAGTGTAACCGACACTGGTCTATAAGCCGTGAAACTATGTAAATTTAAAAGATAAGTCTATATGCAGCATCGTACCCAAAAGTTGAAAAATAATACATCCATAACTTAATCCTTTATTTCATCCAGACAGATACAGTCTAGAAAACCCTTTCTCCCACGCAAAAACCCTAAATGATTAGCATAGTTAGGGCAAACACTACAACTGGCTGGCTGGCTATAACTACTGACCCTTGTAGCAAATTCCGCCATTTGCCTTAAAACTTTTTGTGACTATTCACTACTGAAAGTAACTTGGATTATTTATTTACCAAGGGGTAGAATAGCTACACAAAGTATGTTTGCGTTTCTTAAAAATTACGATTTTGACGCTTTAATTCGCCATGTAAGTAAATAGACTGCTTTAGTAATCTGGGCAGAAGTAACTATACTGATGAAAACAAGACCTCAGGATCTATTCATGTAAAAAAAGAGGGCAATGCGAATACCTAGATACGTATAATAAAGTAAAGGCTAAATCTCCTTTGTTTCAACTCAATTAAACGTTAAAGTTAATTTAAAAATAACTAGCCTAATATTTCAAGGGCGGCGTCAGCAACAGATAGCGTCTCAAAATAAATTACATTTTTCTACTTTCTCCCTCAATTTAGCCAAGTAATTAACTACGGTGATCTATTAAGAGGATAATCTTCGCTTCATTAACTCAAATGTAAATTATTTGATAATTTTCGAGCTGTTTCGCCAATTAAGAAGTTTCTGTTCGTGTATTTATCATTTGGGAAATATTTTGATACTTAAGTCACTTAAACTTGAAGTTGAGTTGGCTTAATAGCCAGTTATTAATGTAACAAGATTTTTCAAGGAAGCTTAGAAAAAAAAATTAAGGTGTAGTCCATTGAAATGTTACAATTTGAGGGCCGAATATTGCATTTCTTAGAGGACGCAATTTTATTTTTGGGACATGTAGGGGGGGTCAATAGAAGCTTAACTTGAAGTTTGTGGGGTCGCCACCCTTGTCCCCCGGCCGCCATCTTGGAAAAGGGGTGGAAACACTTTTTTCGCTATATCTTGGAAACTATGCGTCTTAAAATAAAATTGTAAAAGCATAATTTGTAGCAAATTATTTTGTCTACAAATATGTTTCATAACTTTTTGACCTAAATTAACAATTAAAGAAGTTATAAGCAAAATAGTGAACTTTTTTTTACAAAAATTTTCTTTCCGAATCCGGTCTATTTCGGAGCGCTATTACTGAGTTTCTAATTGAAGAAATAAAAAAATATACAGGGCAAAATTTTCCTCGCAAAATTCTCTACAAGATTGGTCTGAGTTAATTTTTTTTAATATATTCATATCAGTTTAGCCTTTTTTCCAAACTATGTTGGAGTCGGCTTCCAGTCTCACCAGATGCAGCTGAATACCAGTGTTTTACTTGGAGTGACTGCCTGTCTGACCTCCACAACCCATTTACCTGGGATATAAAACGATACCCCTCGTTAAGACTGGTTGTCAGACTTTCAAGCTTCAGAGCACTGTTAACGACTGTCAAATATCTTCGAAAAAGACAGCTGGGACCCACAATTTAACGGCCCTTCCGAAATAGGGAGGAACTCGATATGTGTAAGATGGTCACCCATCCACCAAACAACCTCGGCAAGCGTAGCTTAACCTCAGAGAACCATCCGCGCGGCTGTCGCTAAAAAAAGTTATAGAGCAATAAAGAAGATAACTATAAAAAAATGCACTTTTTTGCTTATAACTTCTTTAATTGTTAATTTAGGACAAAAAGTTATTGAACATATTTGTAGACAAAATAATTTGCTACAAATTATGCTTTTACAATTTTATTGTAAGACGCATACTTTCCAAGATATAGCGAAAAAAGGGCTTCCACCCCCTTTTCCAAGATGGCGGCCGGGGGACAAGGGTGGCGACCCCACAAACTTCAAGGTAAGCTTCTATTGACCCCCCCTACATGTTCCAAAAATAAAATTGCGTCCTCTAATAAATGTAAATTTCATGTAACATTTCAATGGACTAGTGGTTGTTTATCGATATCGATCCTTGGTTTATTCAGGGTTATGTCAGTCAGACATACACAATTTTTTTTGCTACGGCAATCACAGCAATTGCAACACTTGTCAAAAACAACATTTTCGACAAACGTCATCGTTTGAAGACCCCAAGATGGCGACTGCGGTTTCGTTTATCAGTGTCATTAGAATTTAACCAAATTCTCCATAATCAGAATTTAGCGGATATATTATGTTGTTTACTCGAAAACAGTATTTTTTTGTTTAATGTGTCTACGTATTTTTGTGTCAAAATAGCGATAATTTCGAACAATTTAAACATAGTGAAGACTAAGTGAGGGTAGGCGTAGAACATCGCGCCACAAGGAGAGGACGCATAGCAGCTACATCAGACAGCCCGTGTACTTGTGACCACGATGGGTTTAACTGGATCAAACCAACGGATTAACAAATAAGGTATTGTAACTTTTAAATTTTAACTCTCTTTCGCGCTTAAGAGCCGTTCATTCGTCGTACAGTTAGTGGTCAACCTAGTGTCAAAGGTGTTCAAGCCGCCCTAAGGCCTTTGACATTGCTTTACTATTGTTATCTTATTGACAACAACCGGGACTGACTTTGAATGTACTTGCCGAATAACGGAGACGCTCAGTACAAATACCACTATGCGGCGACCCATCTATGGGAATGTCCGCGCCAAGGTTGCTTAACCTGCTGATTGTTTACCGACCCGTGCAGAACCGCCTTAGTGTCTTAAGACCCGTTACATTATTATACAATTATTCCCGTTTCTGATGCTTTTGGATTATTAACAGTTGTTTTCATAAGCTTGCTGTCACTTTATCTAGCAGATAGGTTATCTGAAACTTATTCATAAGATCTGTAACTGGCTTTTATCATTTTTAATCTCGTGTGAACAATCAATAGTCAATATAATGTCGAAATTTTACAAAATTGCCTGCGGTCAGTAAACGGGGTTAGGTTTTAAGAAGAAACTTTAACCTAGATTTTACAAACTTTTCTTCACTCGTGTTCAAGAACAACCTAATTTTGTTAATCTTATTCCCGACATAACACATAACTGGAAGCGGGCACGAAATCTCATCGATCATAGAAGTACAGCGTGAAGTGAACAAACTCGATTATTATTTAGTTATGTTATTATAAGACAGAGACGGATAGGTGACGAGAATAATAATATAATAATGTAATTTTTATGTAACAAGGGGACAGGTTTTTGGGTTGTTATTGTGCTGTAGAGGCAACAATAACTAAGGATAAGCAAGTAGTCTTGTTTATAACTCGGATACCATACAATAAGCATGTGTTCGGTACTTATATGTGAGTAGTTTACAGGGAACATCGAAATAGATAATCGCGGTGTCACACGGGGAAGTTCCGCGAGAAAAATACTGATTAAAAGTTCAGAAATATATTTTAAAGTGGTTAATTCTGTGCTGTATAGTAATTAAATAAAACAATAGTTAAAGTAAACCTAGAAAACTTTTAAAGAATATACTCTTTCTTCAAGCCTTCAAAAGCTAGCGTCATAAAACAAGTCTATCAAATAACACTAAAACATCCTCCATTATATAAGTTAATTTTCCCACTATAAGTTCTTTGCGGGCTTTCCATTAAACTTTGGTGAAAACTTACGTTTTACGCCGACTACAGATATCAATCTTTCAACAATTTGTCTTTGCTGTGACATGACGGATTCTCTAAGGCCCGGTGTACAGTAAGCTAGTAAAACGGCCATTTTAAATACTCTAGTTTGTTATCAAAACATTTTAACTGAAGATTACTTAGATACTGTTAAAATTACGACGGCCCAAAGTGGCTAGGGATTCAGAGACCAGCTTCTAAGTGGATGATAAAAATACTAGAAAATTAATAATCGCTTCAAGCGTTGTTTGTTCTACTTAGTGTCGTTTGATCGTTTTTACGAAGACGAGAATAAAAACATTTGTTCGTGTTCTTAGAGATCGTATCGTATTGATTTCATAATATGCACGTTAAAAGTTTGTAGAGTCAGCACTCATAAATTAATAATTGCAAAACAATCTATCATCAACAATATACCAAAATTGTGTCACACATATTTCCTCGAAAGACATTCTACCCGTAGCCGTCCATTCTCAGGTATATCCTCATAATTGAATCTCATTCACTGTCGTCGTACATCTAACCGTCTCAACCAATTCCCCACTCGCCTCCGAAACGCCCGTCATCCATTAAAGCGCAGTTTTTCTGATTAATGACGTCACATCTAACATTTTTGATGGCCCCCGACGCTATTGTCGCAGAATCCCTTTTCTTGGGAGAAAGGATACATTAGGCTGAGACTTTTTAAGTGCGTTGGGTGACATGAATCTTACGGATTTGATGATACTCGGATTTTTCTTGTGGCATAGATTTTATTTGGTTAGGTTTTTGTTAGAAACATTTACAACTTGATTTCCAGATTTCTTAACTATGTAATTGTGTGAGTACGATATTTCTTTCGGCTTTGCTGTCGATTAATAATGAATTTTGTTACTCATAAAAATGTTTCAAGAATACGGGAAGAACATATTATATGGGGTGTTAATTTGACTTTAATACCTTGAAGACAACTTCATAAATTATAGTTTGTGTGCTTTAGTAAGGAAATCATATATTTTTTTATCAGTTACATCAAAAAGTTGTCCGTTCTAAAATAATAGTATAAAGTTACCTATCTCCTTGCATCTCCCAATTACTTCTGAGCAGCAAACGTCGGACGACGTAAAATCAGTATCGTTTATACGAGCGCGTCGCTTGAAGATAAACGATGTCGACCACGAGGCAGCGAGCTAAGACGAAGCGCCACGAATCAACGCTAACTGGATCCTCTTGAATTACCCTATCTATTAAAAAAAATGATTCTTAGGCGGGATTTTATTATACCAAAAAAAATATATCCATCACAATAAATATTGAGGCATTGGTGTTTAAAGTTCGTTTCTAACTTTAGGGTCGGTTTATATCTTATGAAAAATTCGTGGCATTAGGTCGTGTCACGCTAGAATAGAGAACTAGAGAATAACATACTCACTCTCACTTACACATTTCATTGACGATGCGTTGATGTAAATACCATACCTAATAAGCTAGGTACTCCTGACGCAGAGCGTCGTATCGCGATCCTTAAAATAGCTCCTTTTAATGTTCAATACTTCTAATTTTTACACCAACTTCCTAGAACTTAAACATTCCTGACTTCAACATCCAACTTGCATAAATTAAGCTGTACAACATCAGTAAACCAGACAAAACTAGATAAATGGTGGCAACTGGCCAATTCAGTGTAATGCATAACTCACGACTCTAGGGGATACTGACACGGCTCTGGTTCAGTTAACAAAGATTATGCTCGTTGCCTGCCTCGTTGGTCAAACTATTCATATTGTAAGTTGAAATATTTGAACTGAAAGTTTCAGTTATGTTTTTTAGTAACCAGCAATTTATCCCCGTGGATTGCAAACTTGATTATTATACTTACGCTTCGTTTACATGGGATTATGTAGAGAGTGACTAAAGATTGCAATAATGCATCGATGTATGGATGTTTGGTTCTTTTCAATGTTAGTGCTACCGAAATGCATTTGATCAGTTTTGGCACGATGATTATTCGAACCGGGATTAACTTACGGGTGTTTTTTGATCTGATTTATTTCCGCATAGGTATTCGGAACATACCCACTTTGATATTTTCTAGGAATTAAATAAAGTTAGTACCTAATTTGCGATCAAGTAGAGTCTGTTATTAAGAACCTATGGCTTCTATCTTTACGGCACATATAAAGACATATATTTTAAAGGCCATGTACCAGCTTTAATCGGTTTCTCTCAGTACATCAATATCTTTAGTGAAAAGTTGACGATCCACACTAAGCTTTGGTCGGACTTCGAAATGGCTGAAAGAAAACGACCTCGTTATAACAAACAATGTAACACAAATGTTTTGTATTAGGTAAATGAGATTGATTGATGGAGTTCTGTTTAACTTTGTGTTTGTATTGAATAATCGGTTTTAATTACGGAAAAATAAATTATGCAAGATTCTTGGTCTTACTTACCGGTAAAGATATATAAAAACTTTAATAAGCGGTATGAAATTAACTTTTATCAAGCATTTAATGTAAACTACCTATCGTAAGGTCGCCTGTTCTTAAATAATAGGGAAGTTGAATCCCTATCAATTCAGCTACTCTTTATGAAATGTCAAAAACATTTTATTATACAAATACGAGAAACTACAGTCAATATACCATATATTCTATGTTTGTCTGTAATCATTTCAATTTTAAAATTATTTCCAAAAATAATGAACACATTAGCAATTTTGATGAACCTTTCACGAGTATAAGTTAAATATTTTTTTAAACCCAGTCAACTACCCTATTCGAAAAGTTCTTTGAAAACGTAAATACAATATAAGAATAGGCCGGTTGGTCATGTAATGGGGTAAAACCTAAATCCTGACCATACCTATCTGGATTTTGTGTTGAATTACTTAAGCCTGTGTATAAGTAATTAAATTTTTTCAAAGTAAGCTTTAAGAGTAAACTTTCATAAAATGCACTTTTAATTTTAATTAACTCAAACAAAATATAATCCTTTGTTAATAATTGACATAAATCTTTTTTGACGTAGAATAAATATGTCAAGAGTGACATCAGTCAGTAAAGAGTGTTTAAAGTCCTAAAGAATTTTAATATCAACTAAAAATTGTTTAATACTGATAACGTTTTAGTCTTTAAAGGGTAATTATTAAGGATTGACGTGTGAATCAAATTATTTATAAGCTCTTAGTAAAAAGTATATTTTTGATCATTTCATTCACAATTTATTTGTTTGAAAGTATGAATTCGTAGGAGATATATTATGAAATATAAATACGATTTTCTTTGAAATATTTTTGTACTCTTTTTGAAAAACGTTTTTCACAAGTATTTATGTTTTTGTTCTTACCTACAAATTGTTTTCAAAAGAAACCTTTTGATATATGCTTTGAGGTATTTGAAAGATAATATTTATTTTAAAGGCCGATTATAGATTCCGTGAAAATTATTTCTGTTAAGTGTTTCAACATTTCTAGTTAGCATTTATTTATTTATTATTTAGTAACTACTTAAACTAAACTAGTCCCAAAAATTAAGGGATATAAAAAAAGAATCCAAATTTTTGGGTGATTTTCAACAAGTTGTAACTCCGAGTAAAATGGTCGTACAGAAAAAATAAAAACAACAAATTGTAGCTCCAAGTGTCTAGTTTTTAAATATGACCATGAAATTTTTTTGTCATCGCCAGGTCTAGAGAAATCCTACGAAAACTACCAAAAAAAAGTTTTTCCAAATTTTTTCCCTCCTAAAAAAAGGTCCACGGGCTTCAAACATTTTTTTTTATTCTTTCGTTCTAAAGTTCTTTTAGAAAATTTAATCCTCTTTAATTTGCCGTATTCAAAAAGCCTGTACGACGATTTGCCACGGAGTTAACGTCAATCAAAGCAAAAAAGTTATTTTTGACTTTGATATTTAATAACTCCGGAAATAATGATTGTATAGGAAATCAAAGGAAAGTTTTGAAAACTGCACAATATTCTCTATAAGAAAATGTAAATATCTTTTAAGAAAAAAATTTTTTTTGAATTGAAAACTCTGACTGAAAAAAAGACAAAAATTCGCAAAATTAAGGATATTTGGATAACTTGGTATAACTTTGGATAAAATGGATGAACGAAGGATATCGTCGGTAATTTTTCAACCTCAAAGTGTCCCCTAAAATCCCTTAAAAATTCAAAGCGCTGCGATTTTTTTTTCATTGTGCCCCGAAGCTTCAAATTCTTTGTTGTTGCAAAAATCACCATTGTGAGCAATTTTGTGGTTTTTATTCATTTTTTTAATTAAACATTTTTTTTCTCTCTAATATCTTTATTTTTTCGATTAAAAAGCAAATCGCAAAACGAAAGATCGTCTATCGCTGCCATGAAGTCAAAATCGAGATTTGTCAGTCCATAAGACACTGGTCCACTGTCTACGACCCCAATCGTTATGGTCATGCGCATAAGCCAATCTGGCTCGACGATGTCGTGGAGTGAGCATAGGCACGCGATTTGCTTTTTAATCGAAAAAATAAAGATTTTAGAGAGAAAAAAAAAATTCATTAAAAAAATGAATAAAAATCACAAAATTGCTCACAATGGTGATTTTTGCAACAACAAAGAATTTGAAGCTTCGGGGCACAATGAAAAAAAATTCGCAGCGCTTTGAATTTTTAAGGGATTTTAGGGGACACTTTGAGGTTGAAAAATTACCGACGATATCCTTCGTTCATCCATTTTATCCAAAGTTATACCAAGTTATCCAAATATCCTTAATTTTGCGAATTTTTGTCTTTTTTTCAGTCAGAGTTTTCAATTCAAAAAAAAATTTTTTCTTAAAAGATATTTACATTCTCTTATAGAGAATATTGTGCAGTTTTCAAAACCCTCCTTTGATTTCCTATACAATCATTATTTCCGGAGTTATTGAATATCAAAGTCAAAAATAACTTTTTTGTTTTGATTGACGATAACTCCGTGGC
This sequence comes from Anticarsia gemmatalis, assembly GCF_050436995.1. Taxonomy (NCBI): domain Eukaryota; kingdom Metazoa; phylum Arthropoda; class Insecta; order Lepidoptera; family Erebidae; genus Anticarsia; species Anticarsia gemmatalis. The sequence continues at coordinate 10,234,051 of NC_134757.1, read as the reverse complement.
AAATCGTCGTACAGGCTTTTTGAATACGGCAAATTAAAGAGGATTAAATTTTCTAAAAGAACTTTAGAACGAAAGAATAAAAAAAAATGTTTGAAGCCCGTGGACCTTTTTTTAGGAGGGAAAAAATTTGGAAAAACTTTTTTTTGGTAGTTTTCGTAGGATTTCTCTAGACCTGGCGATGACAAAAAAATTTCATGGTCATATTTAAAAACTAGACACTTGGAGCTACAATTTGTTGTTTTTATTTTTTCTGTACGACCATTTTCCTCGGAGTTACAACTTGTTGAAAATCACCCAAAAATTTGGATTCTTTTTTTATATCCCTTAATTTTTGGGACTAGTGTATTTAAAAATGACATAGGCCTTCATACTACACATACACAATAGTTACAAGTTTGTTACTCATGCGAAATATATAAAAATAAGGTAAAATAAAAACAAAATGAATAAATTTATACACTGGTTATTTATTTCAATAATAATTGGAGTGTAATAGTCTTAATACAAAATATAACATAATTTATTCGAAATAGGCATAACAGTAACTTATTCTAAATACCTTTTTGTTTGTAGAAATCTTGCAATTTTTACAAATTCAACAATTTTTTTAAACTTTGCCATAATTGAGGGAGTTTTAGTTAATATGCCAATTTTTTTCTAGCCCTTAGAATAATCAAGTTAAAAATAATCCGTGGGCATGAAAAATATTTATAGTGAGAGACATAGTCGCATGAATCAGACATTTTGAAATATCGTCGTAAGTTCTATCACCACATAGGTAAGTCATTTTTGGCAGTTTTGACTACTTTTGACATTTGATGTCATTAGCTAGAGAATCGAACGACGAAATTGAAATTTGTCTTTCCTAAAAAGTTGCTAAAAATTACATACGTGGTGATAGAACTTAAACGATGATATGGCTAAATATTTAAAGCACTTTGGCAGACAAAGCTACATTTTCTTTTTACATTTTTCTCCTTTTCAACAGACATAATACACAAGATTTCTACAAACAGCAATTGGTCCTTATACTAAATATCACAATAAATTCAGGCGGCATTCTGCAGTACGAAGTAGTAAGGCGGGTGGAGCCTGTTGACTCCGGACGTGGCAACACTGGGGGAAGGCCCGTGCCACTCTAGGCGGTACTTGTCTAGTACCCGCGTCGTTAGAGCTGATAGCATCGTGCCTACTACTCCCGTACCTGATGAATGAAGAGTTAATTAGATTTTGAAGAATTGACGGTAATTTTTTCACATTTTATTTTATAAAGTTAAAGAAATAGTTAGGACTACAACGCAACTGACAGAAATTCATGAAACTAATATCATGCAACAACATTAAATATGCATGGCTATTTCAACCACTAGCCCTCGGTTTCTCAGTACATTTAGCGATAGTTTATCTATTCGATAGCGCTTTTTCATATGAGTTTTAAAGCTATTGAATAGATAAACTACCGCTAAATGTACCACAGAAACCGGGGGTAAGAATCATTTCGATGATCAACCTTCATTGTTTTAGTCATTATTTATGAAAGAAAGAATAAGAATTAACAAAAAAATTGCACGCAAACACCTCAAACGTAAATTCTCAACCTAGAAATGTAAGAATTGACTTATAGCGCAGCGTTGTGGTTGGATCCTGCATCATCAAAAGATGGCCTTTCAAACAGCTTTTGACATGGCAACTACATATAACAAATAATTATTGTATTTACCTGGACAAGTTTCACCGAAAGGCATGGAAGCGTAAGGATGTGCTCTGCTCGCCTTCAGCGGCTGCCAGCCCTCGCTGCACCAGCGCTCCGGCACGAAAGCCTCCGCGCGGCCCCACTGCTTCTCTGACTTGCTTGTTACACCATGGGCTAGAACTATGTCCACCTGTAGAATGGAGGAGCAGAATTAGGCTCTGGGTGTAAGATTTTACAGGAATTAATATGGTGAATTTGGTTGATGCGACTAGGCTGCCCTCCATTGTTCAAAAGAAAGTCAATTGTACGTGTAGAATTCGAGTTGTAGCCGAAAAGTATTTTTGTAGAAAATATAAGTAGTTTTGACGTCAAGTTAGCGGTATAGTATGAATATTGTTGGTCTGTGCCACAGTTCAAGAATTCTAATTCCTCTAAATAATATAACTCTATATTTCGTTTTGTTACAAGAGTTAAAAATAAAAACAAGACGGAAGCGACCTTCCTCCAAGTAATAATCATCTCAATTTTCGTTCCTCGCATCAAATTCAGCAAAGACAACAATTTTTTCCCAAACTCCATTAACTTAAAGGAAAAAGCTACAAGAAACAGGGCCTGTAATTTGAACAAAGATTGTGAAAAGTGAAGGCCGCTCTGTTTTCATACAATTACCGAGATTGCACCATTTTGCACGCAGCCCCAAGTACAACGACAAAGACATGCAATAATAATTCTATTTTATCTTAACATTTGTTTTGAAAGAATACTTAGTATCTTTTGCTGCTGTTTTGAAACAAACGGCTTTCTATCTTACAGTACATTTTGATGTAAGTTGTTGCTATCTAAAGTAAAGTTAGCTTCCTTGGTAAAACAGTCCCCGCATTTGTGGAATTTCACATTGTATCGTACAACAAAAATTTACCGAGAAAGGAGTGTGTTGGCGATACGAACTTGACTTGACAGCTCTATCTGACTTCTTAATTAAAAATCTGATGCGATCCAATAGGGTTCCTAGCCCCGATTACCTTGAATTCAATTCTGACGAGTCTTCCTTTATCTAAAACTGATATAACATATGGTGACTTACCCCAGCAGGTACTTCATATCCAGCAAGTAGTATCGCCTCCCGGCTCCGTCTGACCACTCCACCGGTAGCTGGATGTAGTCTCATGGCCTCCCTAGCGCAGGCGGCGACGTAGGGCAGTTCCGGCGAGTCTCCCTCGTTCCTGGACGCTATGGACCAGTGGACCTCGTCGTGAGCTCGCTGTTGGCGGGCCGCGTGGAGAGATAGCTGGTAGAACATGTGTAGGGCAGTTTGGGCCAGCTGGAAGAAAGATTTGGAGTTAAGAAGCTGTTTAAAGTCGTATGGTTCTGTTCAAGGAAGAGAAATGTTGATGTTGGTTGTCAAAGTATTGGTTTTCGTAAAGGATGAAAAGTCACCGATTATACTAAAAAGGAACCACTGAATAACGTAGTATATGCTGAAGTTGACTTTACCAGCGAGAACGGAAGATATCACTATACAATACATAGTTAAAGAGAGAATGCGTAGTTGGTAAAGACTAATCCCCACTTCTGGATTTAAAAATACGGATTTGGTCTGATGCACAGTATCAGACTATGATAAATTCATGTATGTAAATTCAGTTTTTTAGATTTCTAGTAGGAGGAGGTACTATGTTCGAATGATTGTTTTCTTTTAATTATTTTCATGTTAATTAACTATGCAGTTTAATTCAGTCGATACATTCACTTTATGTTTTTATGTCATTCTACAATATCAGTCGCAATACCATTATTTGATTAACAAAACATAACAAAGTGTGAAAATCCGATAGTTTAAGAAACGGTCGAGTTGTTTGAAATACTTAACGTCGTTTTAAGAGAGGCTCCGACTCGATTCATGAATTACTTACTCTTCGCTAAATCCTAATAGGATTTACTTAATATCGTTTTTCAATAACATAAAGGCCTAAGTAAATATTTTGTTCAGTCTCTTACGACCTTTTTCTGCTTGTTTATGATGAAGACACTTGATATCGTTGTTTATTTATATTGCTTGTTCTTTTTGACTTTCAAGTAGATAGTTTACAACAATATAAGTGTATTTAAATGGTTTGAATAATGTAAAAGATTTACGTAGCTTGTTTTGAAAATGCATTAACTAATTGTTTTGTTTCTATTGTTTTTAAAAATCCATAAATTTTCTATTATAATTAGTAGAAATAAAAACTAGATAAGATTTCTATGTCAGCAAGAATCGTAATTAATGAAAAACTAATGTGAGTAAAGACTTATAAGACTAACGATGACTTGCTGGTTCAATTCTAATGTTTTAGATTAATATAGATCATAAATGTCAATGTTTCATTGACAGAGGATCCTTATTATTTTCTCATCATTATTATGTAATCATAAACATTCTAATTTATTTCTAGCTATTGATTATGTAGTCGGGATAGAAGTAAGATTCCCTGACTTCATCCGCACGAAAAATCCCTATCTCATGAGTCCCTAGTGTTGAGATGGGTTATAAAATATTAATTGACCAAATTCATTGAAATTCGTTCAGCAGTTTTGGCGTCATTGAGTAACTAATCTAAGCATCTGAACTTTCGCATTTCTTCAGGTTGATTGACCCAGAGATACAATTCATACATTTTTTTAAAAAGACCTCTATAAATTATTAAATAAATAAATGATTAAGTTTAAGACTTACAGGGTCCACTCCAGCCAGAAGAATATCAGCAGCAAGAGGCAAGATCCGCCTCTCCAACGGCCTGAGTTTGTCCAACAGCACTTGTTCTGGTTTCAACTCGCCTGAATTCAGTTCGTTCAGCGCTTTCAGAAGAAAATGTTCCGTGAGACTGAAATAAGAGACTTCGTTTAGTTTTTGGGAACTTGGACAAGAGAGAAGACTTACGACCTAACTCCCTAATTCTGGCAGATCTTTGCCCTTAAGTGTGGCAGTATTGAGGAACATTTATTTTATTTATATTGTATTTTTCGTTTGACCTTGCAGTTTAAGTATGATATTGTATATTCAGTCTGCTAACTTGGAGATATTTTGACTGTTAGATGAAGAGCAAGAAATAATTCGCGTGAGAAACTAAATGTACACGATAAACTTAGTCCTGTAGAAAGCTGTTGGGCTTGAATAAAAATGAATAAATTTAACTCATTAATGTCACACTGCTGGGCAAGGGTCTCCTCCCGTAATTAGAGATGGGGTAGCCCTTGTGGCCACGCTGGCCACGTGCAGGTTCGAGACTTCTCATACATAGGAAAGCTTACTAAAATAAAATGTCGTTGAAACAAGCTATGTCATGGCGTAAAAGGTTGTTAGTCCTTGTTTTTTGACATACACAGGCGTCTTGGAACCACCCCTATATGTTTAGGTAGATCGATTACCATTGAGTCGTGTAGTAATTAGTCTATAGATGATTATCAACCGAGCACTGTGGTAGAAATGGATTAATTACACAGATGAATACCAGCTCTAACGGCCACCAATCATACGTCTATTCCTATTAGATGCAACGAACAATTGGAGAGCAATTTGGAACCATTTTCATTAATCGATACTGAGTATTAGACCTGTCTAGTGTCTAGTTCACGTTATTCAAGTTAGACGACAACAACTACAACTACAAACTGATGTTAAACTGGACTGTAAACAGGGCATTTCATCACATAAGAGAGAATGGGTCAAAATTTTCCCCGTTATTGTAACATTTTTTATTGCTACTCTGCTCCTATTAGTCGTAGCGTGATGTATATAGCCTATAGCTTTCCTCGTTAAATGGGCTATCTAACACTGAAAGAATTTTTAAATCGGACCAGTAGTTCCTGAGATTAGCGCGTTCAAACAAAGAAACAAACAAACTCTTCGGCTCTTATAATATTAGTATAGATTTTTTAAAAATGCCCAGGTTTTTAACTGAATTATGGAATCAAAAGTATAATAATGAAAAATATAACTTATAAACTCGGGCAGTTTCAAGAATATCATAGTAACTACTGCAATTTTTGGAATAATCGTCATTCGATACCAGTTATGCATAGATAAAGTTTGTTCCAGGCATGGGTTTTTGGTCACTGAATTCAACAAAAATCAGTTATAACAAGAGATTACTAAAATTATGGGTTTAATACTTAGCCCTCTAAATTCCATCGTCTGCACATTACATTTGTAATGCCATAATAATTACCCATTTCATTACAAAAGGTGTACTAATCGGCGACTTTTCAATTGTTTGACCGGTTTGACCATTAGAATTTGTTTGTTTCGATGATTTTCCAGTTTAAATCTAGCCCTAGTTCAGCTAGATCTACTAGCATAATGCGTACTAAACCTAATAATAAAAGTCTAATTAAGGTAATAGTCTGAAACGGTAGAGGTTAGTGTAATTTTTGTAAAGGTCTCGGCCACGGTACTTGGGCGGAAAGTACTTGAATGTTAATTTGTTTTTCAGTGGAATGAAAACATCTGGCCACTGTAAAGTCGGTTTTAATGGTACAATGCTTGAGTTTAGAATATTTTATTAGTAATTTGAAGCTTTATTTAGGTCAGGTTTTAGTTTTCTAGGATTTATTTAGAATGATAATAAGTATTAAATTAAGTAGAATTTTGGTCAAGACGATCTAAGTTTCTTAATAGCTATTTTCATAGAATTTCTTGAGTTAAAAGTATACCTATAAATAAATGAGTAGTTTTGATGTCTCGCAGTGTACATTTTCGTTATTAGACGTTGCAACGTATCTTATTTTTTTGTTATTAGATTTAGGGTCTAAGGATAAGTGCCGGGTAAGTTATCCTATAAATAAAGTGTCAGCTAATATGTGATAAAGACTGTCGAAATACCACCAGATAATCTAAAACCAATTCTAAATGACTACAATCTATCAAAATTATAATGAAAATTTAAGTGAATTTTGGCGAATGGTCACCCATCCAACACTAAACCCGTGCACAGAAACTTAACTTTGTCGATTTATTAAATCACTACTTAATCATACGTTTTTTTTCAACGGCATCTCACATAATATATCAGCTGTCGTATAATGATTTAGTAAACAGTATCAATATTATTCGTGTATATAAAATTGAGTAAATGTTTTGCTTGTATGCTAATCTTAAGGCCACGAGGCAACGTGACTTAGCGTATCATGAATTTAACTAGTGATATCAAGTACGTATCTCTTTTGTGGCAGATCAATAAGAAATATTGTGTTTGTTTCTTGTAAATAAATTGTAATTGTTGCGTCTGTTGCAAATATTTTGAATGTTGGATACTGTTTTTAAATGGAGTTATCAAATAAGTTGGTTGAAGATGCGTAATTATCCATTCGGAGGAAACAATGATGTAGTTTTTTAAATAATTGCCAGGTTTTTTATTAGCTATCCTTTTGTTTCGATCCTTTAATAAATTATTATTCAAAACGTTAATTGTTGCTTCTATCACGAAGTCATATTATTAGTCCCTTGACAGCTAAGGAGCCAACAGCTAAGGGGTACGGTTATAAAGTCCATAGTAGCGCAGAAAAGTTTACATGATTTTGTAAACTTAAACGTAAGTCTGTTGAAGAATTCAAAACTAAACAGAAATATGTACAGAAACCTGTATTCAAAATTAAAAAGATTATTTATAGACCGTTGCACACATGCGCAGTCATCATCAGTCTAGCCTTTCTTCCAAGTATGCTATGATGTAGCTGAATACTAGTGTACCATTACCAGAATAAATTAGAGAAAGAATATCAATATGCAGCGACTGCCTATCGGACCTCCATTACCCGGTTACCTGGGTTATAACACGATTACCCCTCGGTAATACTGGTTCACAGACTAGCAAACTATCCTTTAAAAATCCATATATTACTCTAACTATATAACGTACTCACCTAAAATGTCTATCAAAGGCCTTCAAAGCGCTGTTAAAAGTAGGGTTGTCAGTCTTAAGAGTAGCTTCACTCCTCACGAGGTAGCTACCGTCAGCGATGTCACGGCTCACTCGCACCAGACGTTCAGCTGGAGTCAGGTCCTCGAGGGAACGCTTGGATAACGAGCATAGGTCGTGGATTTCATCGTCTAGGGAGGTTTTTTCTGGTTTCCTGTTGAAGAATATTGTTAGAATTTAGTTGATTTTTCAATCTGGTTGCTTCTTTGCATCGGACTGTAGATCTGGTCCATTTGTGCTCTATTTGACCTGATTCTGCTGTATAGATTTTTTTATTTCCCAAATATCGGTAAAAATGGAAAATAAGTTGTTTAAGCTCGTTATATCACTTCAGAGCCGCTTGTGACACAACACATCTTAAAGAAATCACGAAATTTTGCTTCTTGGGGATACATTTTTTTTGAGACGAGTGGGAGATGCCATTTCCTTTACTTATTCTTTTCTACTAGCTATTTATCCTAGTTTCAAACTTCAGATAATTCTATTTGTATGTGGAACATTTTAAGACATAAGCATGTTTTAAAAATGAACGGTTCTGTTACTTACCGGCTATCAGGACAAGGTCTGTGCACGGCTCCATCCAGACACCCGAGCCTGATGCCGAAGATCATCATACCGACGGTCTCGATGGCCCAGCGGTAGATCTCCGTCTCCAGCTCATCGTTCAGAGCATTCTCTGCGTGGCGGAGATCACCCAGCCTACGACAAATTGTTATTATTATCTATACTAATATTATAAAGCTGAAGAGTTTGTTTGATTGTTAGAACGCGCTAATCTCAGGAACTACTGGTCCAATTTGAAAACTCTTTCAGTGTTTGATAGCCCTTTTATCGAGAAAGGCTATATCATCAGGCTACGACCAATGAGAGCAGAGTACCAGTAAAAAATGTTACAAAAACGGGGAAAAATTTTACCCATTCTCTCTTATGCGCAAGCGAAGTTGCGCGGGTTAGCTAGTTATATATAAGTCTCTAACACATCTCCGAGACTCTAATAGTCCCACTATTGGAGTTTCGGATCTTTGTGAGTGCGTGACGCCGAAGCCAGCAGGATTTTTACGACAAGTTTAATTAAAAAATGTATGTTATCACAATCCGGTGATTAGATCACTTCTTTGTTCTAAAGTGAATTCAACGAAATCTAGTTCTAATAAATACAAATATTATGACAAATACACAAACATACTAACTAAGCTAACAGAAGTAATATTTGAGGTTTATTTTGAATAAAAACAAAAAGATCACAAATAATCATCACGTTTACACATTCAATTCTACCACAAACCAAATTTATTGATTTTAATACGACTGAAATAATTTGACCGCAAAAATATTAGTGCCAGTAAATTCTGTTACCATATGGGTGTGATGTTTAAATAATGTGTGAACGATCGCGGTCGGTACGATTTCTTTATTGGCATTCAATGTGTGATAAAATATAGTTCAATTAGAAATAATATATTGTAGGTACCTATTGTTCTGATAGATAACCAGCCCAGATTTGCTCGAATTTAAATTATATGGGACTGAGTGATTTTCAGAAATTTAGACATTGATATTAAAAAGAAGTAGCCTTCGTTGGACCCTAAGTCTTATCTCCACACAAAAATTCATCGAGACTCAACACGAAACATTTAAGCGAAACAGACATTTGAGTTTATAAATTAGTATGAAGTAAGAAGGCGAAATCCTAAACCCGCAATTGGTCAGTGTGGCAGATTCAAGGCCTAACCCCTCTATCACTAATAGAGGAGTACACCCTTATCCAGTAGTGGGACAGGACTTAAACTAACCCCTCCCTCATTACGGGAGGAAACCTGTGCCCAGCAGTGGGACAATACTGAGTTATATATATTTTAATGAAGATGGAAATATTAAAAATTGGTTTGTATTAAAAATGGTTTTTCGAATTGTTTACATAAAACATGATATCTTAAAGATCCTTAACATTGAATTTCGTCTACATGTTTTGTATTTATGAATATTTATTCACAGTTCATTGCCGCTAAGGTGAGTTACTTTCATTATTATCAGTCATATTGTGACCTAGAATTGTTTTGTTTATATTTTGTCTGCGTTTTTGTATTAATAAATATGTTTTGTTTTTGTAGTGCAAATATTTTGTTCGCTCTGTTTCCTTATTATTGAATGTTCGGTTTATTTATAGTAGGTTAAGATAAGGTTGTTTATGACTAATTAGTCTAGTAGGTAATGACGGTATACCAATTGCGTATATTTAAAAATATCGATCCCGATACCTGGGGAACTCCGGGATCAAAAGTAGCCCATGCGTTATTCTGGGTCTTCAGTTACCTACATACCAAATTTCATCGTAATAGTCAGTAGTAATTGCGTGAAAGAGCAACAAACATCCATACATACATATACACAAACTTTCGCATTTATAATATTAGTAGGATTATAATTGATATAATATTATTATGTTACCTGCGTGTTGTGTCAGCAGCTATGTCATCGAAAGCTTTTTCATAGTTTTTCAATAGTGTCCCATCTTGTAGCAGAGCGCGAATTGCAGCCCAAATAGCTTTGGTTTCTTCGCTGTAAACAAATTGTACGTTAATTACATTGAAATCCGAAAGTTTTTACGTTTTTTGACATTAAAATAATGTAAGGAAAATATGAGAAAACTATTAAAAAACATTCTTAGAAAATGATTAAGTACCTCAAGATCTGCTCTAATTACATACATACACAATGTCACGCCCTTTTCCCACGGACTTTTACGGGTAGGCAGAGACCAATGAATTATTACAGACAAAAAGTAAGAACTTTCTTATTGAGACAATGGTTGAAGGGAAAATAAAAAAGTAAGTACGCAGTTTTTAATTCATACTACAAATACGGCCAAAGCCAGGTACGACAATTATTTTAAATGAATATTTAAACACCTTAAATAAATGGCATCGAATCGATAAAGGAATACAAAATACCTATCATATTATTATGTCCCTAAGAAACGAAATAAACAATCGTAAAATATCATTCCTATTGTCTGCGCGGTCATCGATCTAATGACTTTGCCAAAGAGCTATTATAATCTTTAAATTGGATACGTTTATGCATGAAGAACCAACCTCAGTGGTGGAGTTGTCTACAGACGGTACTATCGAGTATCGAGAGTTGTATAGATTTACCCTCTTATTCATAAAAATATATGAAGTTATTAAAGGCTTATAAAGAGTTTTGTTTCTTTCACTCCTTAGCGAAATGAAAAAGAGAAAACATATTATAGTAGTTTTTTAACCAACATAGGTTTATAGTGTGTTTATGAATAAGAGGGTTAAAGTATACAAAAACACTGTTCTTAAGACGCCCACTAGAGGCTGATGCTGATTAGATTTTTATACAACATTTCTCGATAGCTAACCAAGTTTCGATATTCGATAGTGGCAGATAAATTGCGCAACAGGTATTTTTTGGCTAAAATGGGTTAATAAGGCAAGTGACAGTTAGGTTCATCAGTCCGTAAATATAAATATTTTTTTGTTCAGGTAGAATGCGTTATTGGAACACTACCTTTATGTGAATGAAAAGAGTTTTTTTATTATATGAATGCATAATTTGAGCGCCATGTATATAAAAACTAGATTTCTTTTTTGTGGTTCCTGTTTCCATAAATGGGTCCAATTGCAAATTAATTGCAGTTAAAAAACTGGCCAACTGGTATCAACATTTAGCCGCAAATTTATTTCTACTGCGCAGTTGTATCACGTATTCTGTGCATGTTACAGAATTAATGTTTAAGAACGAACCGAGTAATCTTATTCATTTGTAATGGTTGTATGCATAAATAGGTATGCGAAGCAAATGTTGGTCGTAAACTGTTTAGAAGTTATTATATTGATTGTTTAGAGTTGAGCACGTTTTTAGGATAGCTAAAGAGAACTTGATTTTGATTGAATTAAGTTTAGTAGTAAAGAGGAATCGAAAAGCAAAAAAAGTTAGTAAAATAATAACTCGAATAACGTAAGTATTTACGAGACAAAATTGTAGAGGTAGTTTCTTTCCTTTTATTTCATCTTTTTTTAGGGATATCGATGTCCTCATTTAAAACTGTGCCAAAGTGACGAACATGTGAGTGCCGGTGATACTATAAGTAAGATTAACTTAATCAGTAATCTTTATTAAGCATTTAAATACGATACGGTATTAAACCATGATAATATAATTAACTAAGCCTTAACGGATTACGCAGTCAATAAATACTACCACACACTTTTCTCTCATTACGCTCTACAACACTCAAAAATCGTCGTAAATCGGATGGTACAAATGATATTCCAATTGATTATTTCGCGGCTTCGTTTTCATCGATCCGATAATTGTATCCAATTAATTAGAAACTTCCCTATCTATCGGAAGGAAACAACAATAATGTACAATGTAGTAAACATCAATTTCCTCTGTTAAGTAATACTGTATACGTGTAAACTCACCCGTGCGCCGGACATTGGCCCGCTCCCTTCCTGTGGTGACAGAGAGGAGACTTGGCGAAACGAGGCGCCTCTGTTGACTGGCTTTCGTATACCTAGAACAATAGTATAGGTTGGATTATACTAAATGTAAAGGCACACTACACACAATAGCGGATAGGGCAGCCGCATTGAGGTAGCTTGGTAGTTCGGGCCCTCGGTGCAAGAACTAAACTCGGGCTCTTTACACTTTAACTACAAGGCACAATAAAATAACAAGGAATAAAAGAGTCGCACGGCCATGCTATTTAGCAGTTCAAATAATCTTGAAGGTTTATTTTACGAAAGTGCATCATCAGCCTTTCTTCAAACTATGTTAATGGCTTTCAGTCTGATCAGATGCAGTTAAATACCAGTATAGATAAAACTTCTAGCATCACGAAAAATTTTCTGTTTTGTCAAAATGTAATTTATCACGCCCATGTGCATGTCAAACCCAGTCTCAGTCAGTCTCGTTTTGCATCAAAGGACTTGCAAACTGCAGTGATCGAGTTGATTGGCAGCTGACGTCACTTTGATACACCTATTCCGTTTGACTCCGGTCATTCTGGTCGATGCACTAAGTTTTAATGAGGGGAATGACTTCTTTATACTAACACATTGCATATGCGGATTGGTTTAGCAAGATTGTTTATTTTTATATACGTACGTGTATTACTTAGTGAATATTTAAACAATAAAATAAATGATGATTATGAACAAATCAATTAGTTGATATGTTTAAATGTGTACGAACTACTCGTTTGGTTGTACTCAGCTTTCACTTAGTTGAGCTTTCCCTAAAGTAAGTATAGTATCGGTTGCCTATCTGCAATGCGCTGATAGATTACGATACCTTATATGTACAGCATTAATGTATATTACATATTTATGTATAGTAATAGTTTTTGTTTTTTTTTACTATTTGATATTATTTATTTGTATTCATTATTATATAAACTATTTTAACAATAATTATTAAAACTAAACATTAAATTAACACATTAAATAATAATTTTATATGTACAAACGATATTATATACCTATCATTATTATTTATCTTTGTAACATTTAACATTTTATTTTGTACATGTACTTCTTAAATGTTTTTATCGAAAAATATTGGAAAACAGTGCCAGAGTAATATATATAGTTTTACTAATGATATATTATATTGAACAAAATAATTGTGTTCAAGAATACTAGCAACTATTAAGCAAAGTTGTGTAGACGCAAGTTGATTTCTCTTGAAGAGTACTTATTAAAATAACCTAGGCAAAATCCCTACATAGTCTTATATTACACATATTGCTAATAATATCCCGATAAAACAATTTAATTTAAATCCTATATTTATATCGTTGACATAACGATCACTCAGTCACACCGTGGCGTATCAATAACGATTATACGCTCGCGTGCTCTTGATAATAATAATTAAATCATTTAAGATAACCTAACAGCAAGTGACTTATGAACTGCATATGATATTATCTAATGATCTAGTTATGTGACTTGCATCTTACTATGTAAGATAATGTAATGCAACTGCCTGATATAACTGCCTCTGTGGTTTGAGTGGTAACGTATACGACTGCTGATCCCGTGGTCTCAATTTCGTTTCCCAGGTCGGGTAGAGTGTGTCTTTGCTAATAAAGGAATATTGTAATATTTCTTAATAATACCCTGGAGTTTTTTAACGCGGTATTAAAACTTATATGCCCGCAAACTATTACATGGGACTTAATTTTTAATGGCAAAATATGCGTGTATTTAAGCTGTGGATTTTGTGGTTAGTTAAATATATTTTTTGTTATAAACACCTGGTTGTTTCGGGTTATAGACTTAATTTATATGTAAGCTGTCAAATTATAATCAACCGTAATAAAAGTATTTTATGTACAAAATTATCTATGTTTATTGTCCAATTTTACGAGCGTATTATCACTTATTCATCGTCGAAATTCATCATAACACAATTATTACTATAAGTCAAAAACATCGAAGAGCTTATTTGGGTTTACGAAAACATGAGCATTATCAGCGTTCGCTGTTTTTATGCATTCAATAAATTGCATAAGCCTCTGGCTGGCTAAACTAGTCCTCCTAGTTTTTTGCAATAACGTATATAAGTAATCCTTGATAAAATTACAAGTACTTATGGCACATTTTTTGAACTCAAGGCCTAACCTCTCTATCATTTCAGGAAGAGACTCTTGCCCAGCCACGTCACCGTAGTGGGTAAAATGTACTTATTATGTAGTTTATTCGTTTAAAAATCGACGAAGTAACTCATTTTAAATCGAAATGAGGACCCAGGACTCGTTACACAACGGTGTGACAGTACCCCAGACGAGCACGCTACATTTGCGTGCGGTAATAAGTGTTGACTTATCATAATTTATGTGTCATTGTTCCCGAGCTTGTTTACCAAACAATGTGCCGACTCAGCCAAACAGATGGCTGATATCTCGTTTTGTATCCTTATTAGTGGGCGTTTGAGTTTGATACAACTTTTGACTTAGTCAGAGTAGTTCATGTGGATTTTCAATTATGCTTTTAAGCAGGGATATGATGTAAAAGCAGTGAAAGCTGAGAGGTTTAAGTTGCGCCTGCCATGTCAGTGGTCGAGGATTTTTACACAACAATGATTTTTCGGAGTTATGTGTGTATTAGAAATAATTAGGTATGACTTGCTCCAACTTAGACCAAAGATTATAGAATATCGAATAGCTATCGAAATATTTTGTATGAAAAACTGTTTCTTGTCTCGAGGGTGGATACAAAAGTACTGTACTCAAGTATTAAGTTTTTTCAAGTAATTCTTACCTGTCAAAATGTCAATACGAAAGCGATTCGATAGTATCGAGAGTAAAAAATCGCGCTACTACATATGTTGTAGCTAAATTCGAGTTTTGAGAGCAATTTAATGTATGGAATTAAAATTGATTAGGTAATCTTGACGTAGAGGGATTTCCAATCGAATTTATTTTGACAAAAAACGACTTTGTTGTTGTAATCCTTTGATTATTGTTGAAGATTGTAGATGTAATAATTCTTAATAGCCAGTAATTTACTAACGATTAGCTACGGACTCTACGGAGTGCATTATCATATATCTTCTTTTTTATAATCAATTTTAAATATGCAATAATATGGCATATATTAATAATTATTTGCCACTCTTCGCATAATGCTGGAAACTAATATATAGTTTTATTTGATAGTTTCATAAGAACATGAGTAAAAGTCAATGTGTGGACTGGATCAAGCAAACACATCAAATAATAAATACGATTGAATAAAGTTCAAGTTCGTGTGACTAGAATAAAGTGTCTAAGGTATTAAACGAGAGTTATAACTATGGTGTGCATTATTTAAAAGTATAAAATACATATTTAAATGCATAAATAAATTGTAGCCGGCGCTCCTGTATGGAAGTTTGTAAGGATCGTACCAAGTGGCGTTCTTTGATCTCTGCCTACCACTGTGGGTAAATGCGTGATATTATGTACATAATTATGTATGTATAATTATTGTCTGTCCCAAAAACCGTGAGAACAGTTACAAATAGTGTATATTCTTGATAATAACAATTATTTATTTACTTTTTACGATAAAATTATTGGAGTGTATCGACTTACCGTGTAATATTGACCTTTGCGTGCGTCACACAGATAGCAATGTTTATTGTTTTATATTTATAGCTTTTAGAAGAATACACGTTACGTTCTACTGATTGATTGCTACCGATAAACCGAGTTATGGTACATATAAATAATGGATTGAATTTTGGTGGTGGAAAAAGTAAGACGTAACTACTTCGTAAAAATCGGCTAAAGTTCTTTATCGTTATTTAAAAAATACATGTATGATAGATAGAGAGTAAGACAGCAAAGTCCTAGTCATAGGGTTCCCGTTTAAATCTTTTAGGTACGGAACCTTGTACATACACGCCATATGCATAAGTACTTAGAGGTATTTAATTTGAGCATCTCCATGCTTCGGAGGACAGTCTAAAAAGTCGACATCGGTTGTTGTCAATTATGTTAGATAACAGTCGTCAAGCTAAGTCAAAGACCTTCCGATGCCTTGAACCACTATGACTAACATTAGATTGACCACTAATTAAGAGACAGAAGAAGACTAAAATTCTATAAAATAGACAACTTTTGCTCCTTATCTAAATCCTTAAAAATGTGTCAGGCGTTTGGTAACTTTCAAAAGGTTATCGTATCTACTATCGGGTCTAATTCACAGTGTAATGCACTCCCCACAAGCGTGATGAACACGTGCTTATTATCGAGATATTTACAACAATATACATTAATTTTATCAGCTAAAGTACTCGCCAATGACAGCAAATAAATGCGGATAATAAGTAAGAAGGAAATTATTTTGTTTGATATACAATGTTTATCTGTAAGCGGCTACTGTGTCTTTGATAATATTAATAGTTCATGCAGTTTTGTTTGACAGATGCTATCTTTTTCATTATTATGTTTAAAGTTGATAAGAATGACTGGAGATTTTCGTGTTTATGCTTTTGATATCTAAGTATTAAGTGACCTAATAGCCTCTTTTGGATGGTTTGTTTTGATGCTCTTAATAATGGCGTTAGTATATGAGGAAAGGAATGTCGGTGTATTTGTGGAAGAGTATCATCGCGTCCTATGAGTCCGGTATATCGAAAAATCGATTAATTAATTATCGGATAAAGTTGTTAAACAAATTATTTTAATGATTAAACATATTATTATTCTTTATACATATTTTTAATGTATTCTGTTATTTCAATAATAAGCCCCACACATAGTACTAGTAGACGTTCATATTTTTCGCCTTACTTAAGTATGAGAACAACAATTTTTGAGATGGCATCCAAATCTATGTTTTAGTGTTCTAAAAATATCGGTAAATGTAAAAACATCAGATAAACACGCTAAGTACTAATTACTAATACGAGAAAGTGGATTACATTTTAACTTTCGCATAAATAACTTAGATATCTGTCACTTTATTGACATGAATGCCAGATACAATTTGAAAGTGTTGTTATACTGTTCGGTAAGTGACCTCAAAATATGTAAAAATTCGCGGTAATGTAACCGTGTAATGTTTACTTTCAATAGAAAGTTGGCGCTAGTTTTTGCGCGGATTATAATCATACATTCACGAAGAGTGAACACGCCGAGTGTTAGTTAGCTGAAGTAGACACATTTATCTAATAGTAGATATGAAATATTGTAGCGGCTAGGTATTTCTTAAAGAATTACACATTTTTGGCGTTTTGGGAAGCGTTTTGAGGTTTATATAAAACAGATATAAGTCATATTATTTTGACTATTGAAACGTGTGTTTAGACGACTTCTATGTTTATTTTCTTCTTCCGCTCTTGCAACTATTCCACTCACTCACCCCTTATTACGCAAAATTGTGTTTTATTAACTTTTGCACAATTAGTGGTCATACAAGGAAGACAGTTAAGGCAAGGGAATTTGCCGGCAATGTCAGCAAAACAATAAAGCAAAAGCGTAAAGCAAAAGACGCTATTAGAATGAGGCATTCATAGCCAGTTGTGCTCACCGGTCGGTAAACGATCTGTGGGTTAAGCAACCGTTGGCGCGGTCATTCTATAGATGGGTGACCGCATAGTGTGATTTGAACTGAGCGTCTCCGTGCGTCAATTAAGATAACAGTCGTTAAGCCATGTCAAAGGCCTTTCGGGCGGCTTGTACAACTTTGACACTAGGTTGACCACTAGCCGTACGATAGATATGTAGATAGACTATTAGTATTATAATTATAGTAGAATTATAGCATTGTACAATGCGTTGGCTCGACTAGGGTTCAAAGACACGAAATCGTTATTACGTAATACTTACGGTGACTAATTGTCGATGTTGTTCGGTCAGTCAATGCAATTCTATGCAACTGCGTTCAGTTACGAAATATTTCAAGAGTTTACAGAACTATGCTAACTTTTGTATTGTTCAATAATTTAGCGTGAATTCTGTGACACTGTTCTTTTGTGCGAAAATAAATGCAATAGTTGTTACTTTAGAATACTAACAAAAATAATGTTGCACTTTATTTTTTAATTTTAAATGACCTTATAATGAAATATTGTTTAAGCAAAAGAATCCCTATCATTTTTTTTCACATTACATAACCTCAAATTGATCTCAGGGAAAATGTTGTATCCTATTTCTTTCAAATACACAGATAAAAAAGTATCTAAAAGATTAAAAACTACTGTATTTTTTATTAATTAATACGGGAAAGTTATGTGCCATTTTGGAAACAAAACATTTTTACCGAGTTTTCCAGTTTTCACATCAATTGAAACGTAATGTTACGTTGAAATTACAATGAAAGGCTTTTTCCGAGCATAACAACACATATTATAACTTAGTCATTTTCATTTTTAACCAACATTATTACAACATACGTTAATTTATGAATGGCGGCCGATTTCATTTTAGAAAATGGTTTTAAGCTTTTTTGTGTTTCAGTAATTTGTATATTAAAATATGTTTCAGGTATTCAGATGCATCCGGTGAGACTAGAAGCCGTCTCTAACATAGTTGGAAGAAAGGCTATGCTGATTGATTCATTGGTTATTTAGTCCCAATTATTATTAGCTAAATAAACCTGTATCGTAATTATGTAATATTGCAGCCTGTTGCCTGCAGTATTACATTAAGACAAAACCCTTTTTTTAATAATAATAGTGTAATTCTTCTAGTACTTTCTAAGCCTCTATTTATCTTATATACCTGTTCTATAAATACGCCATACAACCAGTAGTAAACAGATCTATTTACCCGTTAAATACATATTGCGCAGTATATAAACAAATGTGACACATAGTGCACTAATTAAAATTGCAATAAGTATACCTACTGTAGGTAGAGACGGACAATGTTTCAGTATACAGCGTGTTGCTTTTATATCTATACTAATATTATAAAGCTGAAGAGTTTGTTTGTTTGTTTGTTTGTTTGTTTGTTTGAACGCGCTAATCTCGGGAACTACTGGTCCGATTTGAAAAATTCTTTCAGTGTTAGATAGCCCATTTATTGAGGAAGGCTATAGGCTATATATCATCACGCTACGACCAATAGGAGCAGAGTAACAGTGAAAAATGTTACAAAAACGGGGAAAATTATGATTATCTTAAATGACGCAAGCGAAGTTGCGCGGGTCAGCTAGTGAGTAATAAAATCAGATAATACTGAAAAAGTAGGAGATCCAAAGTTTTGAACAAACTACTTTGACGTCATTAGGTATAATATTTTTGAGAATAATAAGTTTTGTACTTTAATATGATGAAAAATGAAATGAAAATTATGGATAGACGCCTCAACGGAGCTATGTGTTGATGCAAAACTGCAGTTATAGTAAAAGTTATATAAATAGCTTTCGTATTAAATGAATAATACATAAACTAAACTTAACTAAATAATATTTAGTTTACATCATATTATGATGTTCCTTGGACAGTATAAGATAAGTAAGTATATCATAACGTAAGTATTTAATTTTGCTATAGTTTAGACTGAAAAACCTTACCCTCCCTCGTACGGGAGACCCATGACTAGCAGTGGGATATTCGTGGGTAAAAAAATAGTTATAACTACCATTGTATAAAAAAACAAGCAGCCTTTATAATGCAATGTTGTTTGCAAGTTCTCGAATCAATTTCAATATATTAAACTGTGCTATGTAAATGGTGTGTAAAATGCGTCGAGCTACAGAGGCCTGTTGTTCAATATTGACGGTGGAGGTACTCTGACTAAATTAGTTTGTTGTGGCACTGCGCCAATATTGACACTTGCAGGCCTTTCATTTATTAACTTTAGTGTATTTTGACCTTATGTAGTTCATTTTTGTAATGACTTTTGTTTGTGTATTCTAAAAGATGTGTACTGAATGTATTGATGTATCATGCTAACAAATATTGATATGAGTCTTTTGCTATGTTGATTGTTTAATGTTCATTACTTTATGAACCACAGTCTTGTGAAAAAAATGCACAAATCAGCCATTTTTCTTAACATTATGAGTGGGACTTGCCTGCACAGTGCACATGTTTTGCCTTCCCGAGAGGTAAGTCAAAATAAAACAGTTTCCGAAGGAAGCCTTTGCAAATAACGTTTTTGTAGCCAGCCTGTGTCGCAGAAGTTTGGTTTTAATAGTTTAGTTAAGTATTTAATTTTCGCTGTGGTTACCAGAGAACTATTCATAACATTAAGGAATTCAGTCGAAAACTAAAAAAATATCTGCTGTCAAATTCTTAAATGATGAAAAAAAAACCACGTACCTCTCTCATGATCTCAGGATCAAACACGTACAGCACAGGCCTCGTTCTGGAGGCCTTCGCCAAGCGCACCAGGTCGCCGTACTTGTCACGAAGACCTTCCAGTAGACCGAGGCCTACGGTGTGGTGGTAGCTCCCTGCAGACAATAGAACAGTGTTACTACGATTTAAAAAGCTCAAGGCAGAGTTATAGATAGGTGTAATCTATCCAATAGATAAGGTGACACCAAATGTCATACTTTTAAAAATTGATTTATGATCTGAAAATGTTACACTTGATAGATCTATCCGATACTTATTCAGAAGTGATGAATGAAAGCAGAATGCATATGAGTATTAGATAGTCGAATATTAAAATTTTCCCTCGATGTTTAATTACGGAAGATATTCCATATTTTGTTGCATTTACGCTACAAGAATAAAATGATCTTTCGTCAGATGGATTGTTAGTTTTACATGGAATGTCAAATGTTCTTTCATAAGCACACTTGTCGGTATTTGACCATATTAGTATGAAAATTGATCTGTAAATATCTGAAGAAGACTCCAGATTGGTATTACGGGTAACTGGCACATCTGCATAGACATTAATTACTATTCCAAAATAGTTGCTTAAAACTGCGATAATAGAACTTCCGTTCGTCATACATTTATGTAACATCAACCGCAGAAGCAATCAAGTAGTGACCTTTAACGCAACGCGATACGCTCTAACGATATCAATGCACTCAGTAGAGCTAGTAGTGGGCTATTAGTGTTCGTTACAGACGCTGCGGTGCTGCGTATTCACTTGATAGCTTTATGTAACTATAAGTGGAGACGTCTTTGTAGGTCGGGAATGTTCTTTCGAGAAGAATCTTGATGAATATAAAAAGAAGAATACGATGAACTTCTTAATCGAACATCATGGGTGTTTGCTGTGTGGTGGTTGGTGGTTTCATAGATTGACTGTGGACGCCATAGGATTAAAAGAAATCTAATAAAATATAATGTACGAAATATTCTATAATGACTACATAATTTACTTTACGAGTGTTTCCCGTTTTGTTGGGGTTTTGGCAAAAAATTTTGCAAATCCAATAAAAAAGGATAGGAAGTATTCTGGAAAAAAATATATTCGTACTGTCGAAGAGCTACGTGAACAAGTAGTTATAATGTGACTTTAAGCTTTGATATAATTAGTATGCACTGAAGATTTAATCTATTTCGGTTTTTTGACATCAACAGTATGATTAGACTCGATTAGATATTATTAATACGGATTATAAAAAGATTAAATTAACGCTTCAGTGCAGATTCTAGGGATCAGACATTGCAAATTAGTCGTGTCATCAAATAGAAAATGTCTAATAAATCTGAGAGAAAATATATTTGTGATTTGAATCGTGATATCACGAAGAATGTGCAGTCATGATCTTTTAATTTACACTAATCGTAATTTAATCCCAGCTTCGAGTGCAGTATTTGATAACTAATTATATTTATGGAATCTTTTTAAATTCTTTATCTAGTTAGTTGTGTGGTTATCTTAGTACTATGGTTTGCTAAGCTGTGTCTATCCGACTGTGCCATGCTATTACCCAATGAGACCATTTGGCATCAAAAAATCTGATGTAGTTTGTTCCATAAGATACAAAGGGTCTCTTGTATCATTTAATGAGACATATCAATGGTATAGGCCCGCTTAGTTTCCAATTAGTTAAGCGTGTGTGATTTAATGTCTTAAGTAGGTAGTAATTTCGTTTTTCTATAGTTTTAAATTAAACTTTCTGATAGGAAACTAGATAAAGCTAGGATACGTTTATACTGTTTAAGGTGGGGTATCGGAAAGGTATGATGTCGTAAACGCGACATAAAACCGGAATCGAACTGGGTCCCAATCTATAAATAGATAAGGCGAAAGTGCACCTAGCCCCGTACTTGATGTATTGATTCAACTTTAATACTGCTTTTACTAAAGTCTAGATTTAAAGCCCTTTACGTAGTTTTATGTAGACATTCATTAGTAGATATTTATTTTATTCGCTTATCTCTTTACTACTTTCGCAGTATAAGTATGGGTGCATGGATGAATATTTGTTAGTTTATTATACCAAAACTTCGAAACAAATTTTGATGAAATTTGGTACACAGCTAATGAAAGCTAGTTTATAACCAGATTTTTTGCAAACGATACAGTTCATCAGGAAATCTTTTCACGCGGACGAATTAGCGGGCACAAGCTGGTAAAATTATATGTCGGTATTGATTTATTCTGCCTTACCATATAAAAATACTATTGTTAAGGAAAATTAAACATATTCCTGATAGGACAAAGTAGATAGTTACTTAATTTAAAATGCATTTATAAACCTCGGTTCCAAACCACAAAGCTATATTAGGTAATGTATTAATCAGGATAGGGACTTGTTTTCCTAACATAATAATGAAAGGAAATATTAAAAAAAAATATTAATTCGAATAATTATTAACAGTAATAATGAAACAATCACATGTATTAAAACAGTACTTTTTTAAAAAACTAAAAAGTAAGAGCTGAGAAGTCCGTAATTTAGAAATAGTTTTTCGATAAAAAGTAAAATTGATCAGAACATGTACAAAAAGGCGTATTTCCAATTAAACCGTTCTTATTTTATATTACCCTATGGAATACCACCCTATCAACTGCATGTACTAAAAATATTTACAAGATTTTCTACACGGTTTTATTCTGTAATGAAATTTAATGAGACTGATTCACGTTAAGAAGCCCCAAGAGTGCTATTTGTTCATTTATTAGCGCTTTCATACGAGAGACCTTACTAGCTTAGAGTTAATTAAGTTGAAGATTTCATTATGACAAGATAATTTGATACTGAATTTTAGATTAATTTGTGGAGAGATTATGTAGGCGAATTTGCTATTTTTACAAATGCTTCAAATGCTTTGATTTAAGATGATATTTTATAAGCCTGTTGTAAAATTTTCTGTTATCTACTTACTTGATTTTTTTTTCTTAAATGTTAGGATAGGTTATGGCTAATATATGTAGAAGAAGCATATTTAGCTGTTGGTATCTGGTCATAGATTCACAACCAAATCTTATTTATTTAAACCTATGATTACATATTGACAAAATAATTTCATAGTAGGTACTCGTAACAGGCAGCCCTATGTGAATGGAACAAAAGAAGTTTGTAGAGATTCTACCAGCCAGCCAGTCTCTGCCTACCCCTATGAAGGCATGATTTTGTGTATGTATGTTTTTTCGATTTAGAAATTTCCGAATACTTTTATTCACTTGACATGTTTAATCAAATAACTCTAATTCGATTCTATTCGTCTCGCCATTATAACGGAAGTCTAGCTGCATAATGTGCGTGGGCGCCAGTCTCCGTAAAAGGATACACCTCCAAGCCGGCTTCGTGCACGATCGGGATTCTTCGGGAGCCTTCGTGTGCATAACCGGTAGTCAGAGCCGTTCTATTTATAGACGATCCAGGTTTTAATGGCTAATTTGCAGTAAGGCCCGTAGTAAATTGAAGGCCAGGAATTTAGTATCGCTATTATTAGCTATAGAAGTATACACTCCGCGGCTGGGATCATAGTATACTTGAATTTCTTTACATTTCTGCATCGAATCTGATTTTTACCCATCTAACGTCCCCAGCTCGCACTTGACCAGCGTGGTGGACTCCAGGCCTAACACTTCCTTCGTTTGGGAGGAGACACTTACCCAGCAGTGGGACAGTAAGGGGTTAAAAATAATTGCGTAGTACTCTACCAACCCAATGCCAAAATTATTTGGCACTTAACCTTACAAATCGGTTGATTAATATAATTAATCAGTCAAGCCTATCTTTTTTTGAATTTCTTTACATTTCTGCATCGAATCTGATTTTTACCCATCTAACGTCCCCAGCTCGCACTTGACCAGCGTGGTGGACTCCAGGCCTAACACTTCCTTCGTTTGGGAGGAGACACTTACCCAGCAGTGGGACAGTAAGGGGTTAAAAATAATTGCGTAGTACTCTACCAACCCAATGCCAAAATTATTTGGCACTTAACCTTACAAATCGGTTGATTAATATAATTAATCAGTCAAGCCTATCTTTCTATTAAAATTTAAAGCAGTCAGAAATAAGTTATCAGTTATTCGGTAATAAAAAGTCTATAGCTTTACTGCAATCAAAGGAAATTAAAGAGTGTTCTCAAGCATGTCCAAGACTGCCTGCCAATTATAGTGTATGTTACTGCTTATTTTCTACTAGCCAGTTATAATTTATTATGCACCTTTATATTCATGAATATGTTAACATGAAAACACGATAATCAGCGTCTTACATCATTTTGTATACATAAATAATGTACTGTGTGAAAAGAGACGTTCTTTTACGATTTCCATATTGTAAGGGGTATTACGGCATTTGCAGGTCCATCGCGGCGGAGCTTGGCATAGGACAGACAGGTTTGGAAGGAAGGAGGTACTAGCTACTAAAAAAGGGGTAAAATTAATTTCGATAAAAGATTTTTGAAGTCAATTAAGTAAAGTATAACAATTGACACTATGTTATAGCACCAAACGACATGGCCAATAGTAAAGGCATAAAATCTCCTGAACTTAGTATCTAACTTAAGAAGAACCCAAAGCGCGATTTTCTACAGTCGGTTATAGAACATCGAGAGTTTGTCATTTAAAATGTGCAAGAAGAATAGTTTCTACTGCGCCCGTCAGAGGCTCCGACCAGAATTTTATGCCAAGTCGGTAACCAGCCGGTCGTAGAAGATAGTATCGTAGTAATTTGTACCTACATTTTTACTTTTCGCGAAAATTATCATAGCTACTATTTTTCTGTATTAGACATACGTATCAACAATTCTATAGTAATGTTTACATACCGATTCTCGGCAGTACATGAGCGGAGTGCCTCAACATAGGCAATGCGATGGGACCCGGTATCTCATTGAAGGGTCTCACGCTGGTCGCCAGAGCTGGTGCAGCAGCATTCCTCCTTTGTGGTGACGTCGACGTCTGCTGCGATGAGGAGCCGGTGATGTGGCGGCGAGGACGGTGGAAACTGTTGAAGAAAGAACTTTGTTTAGTTACAAATTTAGATTTTTTATTTGTAGGCTGTGAAGGACTTTCAAGTGAGTTTAAAAATTAAGGTAACTGGTGATACTAGATTTTAACGCATTGGACTCAATTTAGTTTGATGTTAGTGTTATGTAGGTAGCTTGTATTCTTTTAATTGGAAAATCGTGAACATTGTTTACATGTCCTTTGGTATTGTCGTCCACCGTAGAAGTTCATGGCGTTATCTCGTCCACTTAATTTGATTGGAATTCTATAAATATTTATAAGAATTGCCCGATCTCTATGTACCTACTGATATTTGATAATTCTTAACGAAACTAATCTGAATGATGAGTAGTAACTAACTTACATAAAATAACTTAAACGAGCGTAACTTTTGTATTGCGGAAAGCGTAAAAATATATCCATACCAAAATATATTTTCAAGCATTTGATTAGATTCACAAAGTTTCCTCATTCCATGACACTTTGAACAACAAGTAGGCATCCTATTTCTCAAATTAGTTCAGCCTGAATTATAATACCGTGGAAAGTTCTCGAAGAAAGTAACTCTATATAATTTAGCTTAGCTCGAGTTACAAACACGAACAAGTTAGATCAAGTTTGTGAACACGCTAATAGTATAATTTATGATATACGAATAATCTAGTTGAATAACTTTGTAATTTATATTGACTTATTTTCAGTATGATGTGGTTTTCTTGAACTTGTATAAAGTTTAGGTGGTTCCTAGCAATACCTAGCATAAATAAATATCATTGGACAACTCAAACACGGTCATTTGATTTCAAACTAAGCAGAGCTTGTACTATGGTAGTCAAATAACTGATAAACATACTTATATACTTCTAAATACATACTTTATAGATAAATTTACAACCAGGTTCAGAACAAATTCTCGTGCTCATCACACAAAGATTTGTTCCGGCTCGGCGTCCGGCGAGTCGACCACTTTTAACACTGCGCCAAACGTGCAGTTAAACATTTTATATACTTTATGAATTTTAGTTTGGTTATTGTCAAGGCTGTTATATCCAAAGGTATGTGAAATACGTTCAGTATAAATTTACCTGAATAAAAAAGTACCAATACGTCAATTTCTTTTTATGATATAAATTCAGGCAGATCGTAATTATCTGTACTTTATGTAACGCTTGAAAGAAGTACTCATACAAAAAGTTATTTATGAATGTTCAAAGAAATTGGATTTGATGTTAAGTATAGATATTGTGTTTAATAACCGTAGAATTAACGACTAAAATCACAAAAACAAGAAGTCAACAAAAAACATGAAATATTGTTTTGTCTATGCATTTGCTTGCAATAAACATAGGTACATTTATAGGTACATGATGCTTATATAAGGACTAGCTGACCCGCGCAACTTCGCTTGCGGCACATAAGAGAAATTGGGTTATAATTTTCCCCGTTTTTGTAACATTTTTCATTGCTACTCCGCTCCTGATGGCCGTAAAGTGATGATATATAGCCTATAGCCTTCCTCGATAAATGGGCTATCTAACATTGAAAGAATTTTTCAAATCGGACTAGTAGTTACTGAGATTAGCGCGTTCAAACAAACAAACAAACAAAAAAACAATCAAACAAACAAACTCTTCAGCTTTATAATATTAGTATAGATGAGTGAATATTTTTTAAAACCTTCTTAAGCTATCTTAATTTTATTTTTTATGTTAACTATATTCGGTCATAATTAAAATAATAACATTTTATAATTTCTATAAGTCATCAAAAATTAAGACAAGTAATTACATGTTATAAAACGTATATTAAATTAGGCCGGTGTTTTTGTCACCATTCCCAAAATACAATGTACACTCATTACATTAAAGTGCGGAGTATATTTCGAGCTAAATATAAACTTTAAATGCACTTTATGGTAGGTACAGTTAGTCGACTTTTTGTTGTATAATACAGGCATTGCACCCACAGGAACTAAATGAAAGAAAGTTAGGTGATGTTTAAGCTTGTGTTGAGTCAAAGTAATCGCTAATTTTTGGCAGACTGACTTTGCTTATCAAGAATGAAGATAACAAACGAGTTATATTATTTTAACTTCTATCATTACGTCTGTGTCGACTTTAAAGAAGTACTTTATAATTAAAGTAAGAAAAATGCTTGCTGTTACATACAGTTACATACGTTACACGAATACCAAATTAGCTCGAAAATGCATTGTAATGAAACGCGTTATGAGCATCTACATATACTAATATTATAAAGCTGAAGAGTTTGTTTGTTTGTTTGTTTGAACGTGCTAATTTCAGAAACTACTAGTCCGATTTGAAATATTCTTTCACTGTTAGATAGTCCATCTATCGAGGAAGGTTATAGGCTATATATCATCACGCTACGACCAGTAGGAGCAGAGTACCAGTAAAAAATGTTACAAAAGCGGGGAAAAATGTTACCCATTCTCTCTTATGTGACGCAAGCGAAGTTGCGCGGGTCGGCAAGTACAGCATAATATAAGAATTGATTAAATTTTCTTGTTAGTTACTACAAAAGTATTGAAAGTAATAAGACTGTTTTCTACTTGATTATCGCCTCATGACACTTCTAGGATTTTTTAATAAGAAAGGATTCATAAATAAAAAAAAATGTAACCCACTGATGATCCACTGCTGGCCAAGGGTCTCTTCCCAAAGAGAGTTGGGGACTTAGAATAACTTCAAGAACTGTTTTAAACAATTCTCAGGCATGCAAGGTTGCATCACGATGTTTTCTGGGATTAAATATGATCAAATTCTTTGTCTGAAGCACAAAGCCTTGAAGTCATATTAACTAGTTACGTAGGCAGTTGAAAAAAAATCGCGTGTGATTATCAATTCCTTATTGATTTGCGACTAGTAACTTTTGTTATTAATAAACCGGTTTAATTTTATGCGTGTTATATTTTACTAACCAAAAGATATACCTTATTGGGTATATTTTAAGGTTGCTTTTGTTTTGATGAGGCTTAAGTCTCTTTGTGTCTGAGTGTGCATTGTCGAAGAATGCGGTTAGGGTGACTGCGAACTCGATACGCACTTACATCAAGTTCAAGGGCTAAGTAATTATGGTCGCAATAAAGACGAAATGCAATATGCTACTGATGTTTTGTACTGTTAGTTGAAGTACTACGTATTTAAGGGATCGTAGTAATACTGTCTTATCAATTTTAAGTCTTTTCTTAAATTTATATTATTATACAGTATACACTTAATCTATTGATATTTAAGAGAAAGTTAAAAATAATTTGTAGGGATTAACTTTAATATCACATAAATTTTTCAATGATTTCAATAGGAGAAGATGCCGTAGTAATTAGTATAAAGTTCTTCTTAATTTGATCCAAGATGTCATTGCACCCAATGGCAACCACACAGACATTTAACGAAGTATTTTTGGCAGTTGAGCACTTTCGGCCTCTGTTAGTTACAGTATTGAATTATTAAATACTTATTTGGTTAAGCATTTTAAAAGCACGTACATCTATCTAAGTAGGAAATCTCGTTTGTTTGGTTTTATAGACCGTGATTGAAAATATACAAAGATTAACTATATAAATAACGAATTTTAGCACTACAGTAATAATTAAATTAACAGCGGTACGAAAATAACTAGCGATAACTTACATAAGCGTTTAAAATTCGCATGATCATTTGAATATATTTTGTATAATTCAAATTTTATATCTTCCGTATGACTATAAATTTTGTAATGTTGGATTTGCGATTAAAAATGGTTTGAGTAGTAAAGTTATGATGCGGTGAGTTCTTTGTTTAAGAATAATGTTCTTTGTTGATCAAATAAAACTTAGGTTTCAGGCATAAGGCATACATAGTTAAAATATTTTTTTATCATAACTCTAGTATGTAACGTGCGAATCTTTAAACACATTTTTTTTTTTAATATTGTAGTCAATTTTATTGCATCAGCGAAAATGATTCTTAGCATGTTTTTCGTTAGATGATTCTTAGACTGCTAAAAATACTTTAATATCGACATCTTTTATGACTTATCCGCCATATTTCTCAGGCGTAAAATCAAGTCTATTTTTGAACGCATCCATGTTTTCTCTCTATTGGATTCCTTAATAAAAATCATTTATTGATTCATTATATGGTTATTGGTCATCTGATCAACCAAGTGTCAAAGTTTTTACCCGAAGGCCTTTGCCATGGCCTAACTGTTTCTTTGGTTGACTAGAACCGGGATCGAAATTTAACGAGTCCAAATGCATGGATGGATGGCCATCAATGGAATGTCCGCGCTAGGATTGCTCATTGCTGAACCCATTGATCGTTTACCGACAGATGAGCGCAACTAGTAGTGACCGCAAAATATGAGCGAAACTTGTTATCATCATTTCAACAAAGGCATTTTTCACGGCTTAACAACTGCTACTTTAGTTGACAACAACTTTGACCGAAATTTTACGAACCTAAATAGTACTAGATGGGGATCCATCTATGGAATGTCCGTGCACTCCGCGCTAAAGTTGGGCATTGTTCAACCCACTGATCGTTTACCGAGAGATTAGCACAACTAGCAGTGACCGCAAAATATTAGCGAAACTTGTCATCATTTCAATAACATTTTTATATCATTAGGTAGGTAAACAATAGTGTTTATTATTTAGAAAGCAAACGAATCGTCTTAATTATGAGTGAAAGTAAACTAGTTGCGAATACCGGCTTCAATTACCGTTGTTATAAATTAGCTGAGCACGATAGCGTGTTTGTCCATATAGATCTTGTTCTAAGAATATAATCTTTTTTCGTACAGTTTTAATCAGTGTAGATAATTACTAAATGTAGTATACAATTATGTATGTAATAATCTATCTTTAGAATTGGTTTTATATCACGGTTCCACCCGAAGGCATAGACATGAATGTATAAAATATACGTATGCTTCGCCATTTGCAATAATGGTCGCATTCCAGCGGGTAGGTTAATCATGATTTTATGCACATTTTATTAAAGAAATAAAATTCGCTGAACTGTGCAAGACAAAAAATAAATTGACTTAATTTTACAATTGCCGTTAACTATTAATCAATGTTTATATCGTTCTTTAAGAGGACAACACGTGATATTATTTATGTAATTGGCAAGACTAGGCTTATGTGAACAGCATACAAAATAAGTAGAACAAAAAGTTAGAGTTTTAGATTAGGCAGTGATCGGCAACAATAGAAGTAAAGACCTTAGGCCTACGTGACACCCCATATATTATGGGACATATTGGCAACTAGGTACGTGTTGTAACCATTAACCTCCAGAATTAATACGGCTTAGCCATGGTTTCAAAACTTCTGAATCTGGTTGGTCTATCAGACCTTACTATTTTATCTACAAAGTATGTTATCTGCAACTTAGTGTTATGAAAATTGACGGAATTGGCGCAACATTTAAAGTTGAAAATTGGGCTATAAGCTTCAATCGTAGCATGTACAAGTTATTCTTCTCTTTTCGAAATGTGTGTTAAATATACTTTTAAATATTTCCATACTATTCCATTATAATAGGTACTCGGCTTTTTCTTAAAAAAGACAAAAGATTTTTCTTATATCACTAGAAACATGTACGTCGACATGTAGTTGTAACCTTTAATAGAATGTACATATGTATGTCACTCGTACAGAATGATTGGACTTTGGACTCGTCAGCGCCTACGCAGCCAGACGAGCGAAGTCAGCCGGAAGGACTAGTTAAGCAAATAATAAATCACTGTGTATTGTGATTGTTATTGCAGTGTAGAAATTGTTACGATACAACTATCACTTTGCTAACAATATTTTGTTTGAGCAAAGATATGTATTTTGTTTCGAAAAGTACTTATTCAAAGCCTTTATTAAAGTTTACTATTCGTCTTAGTTTTTATTGGTTTGGTTCTATATCTCCAATATTAACAAAGAATACGGTAGTTTTCTAACGTGAAATAATTAGTTTTCAGAATCAGTAGTTACAGATGTTTTTCCTTACACTCTCAGGTATTTATATAAGTACGTATTATATGCGTAGAATTGTAATTTCTTAGCCAAGTAAAATGATGAAACGTCTTTTATACGAAATATTGACATTGCCAGTAACCTAGGTCACTGTAATACCTGAAATTCGATTATTCGTGACGTCACGTCTCGTGTAACATTATGAATATTGATGAGTACTCAGTATGCGTTGAATTACTTTGTAAAGCAAACAGTTTAGGGATAATAAAGTTTAGAACTAGATACTGGCCTTAAATTTATGAGGTGTTTATGTTTACAAATAATAAATTGGAAGTAAGTCTAACTTCGCTTTGCGAGAGCTTTAAATTTACGTACCAAGACAGTCTTCAGAGTTAAACCAAAACAAAAACAGTCTCGTGTAGATGATTCAAATATCGATATGCAGTGGGTGTTGAACCTCCAAAAATGACACAATATGTTTTGTTTTGAATACACACTTGGTCCGAATCATAGAAAACAGAAGGAATAATAGTTTTTGAGGCACTATATAGCGGTAGTTTGTCTATTCAAACTGTCATGTTTTTAAGAGCTAAAACACTATTGAATAGATAAACTACCGCTCAATGTACCTCAGAAACCGGGGGTTGAATCACTAAACTAACGACAAAATTATCACACGAGATCCGTTTACTACATGAACAGCAAACTAACAAAATACGACATACAGCTAAAAATAATAACAAATTATTCAAACATCTTTTTTAAAGGCGCCTATTCCATTATAGGAATCTATATACATAAGAGGCTAAGAGCGTGCTAAAAGGTTCAAAATAGTAAAAAAATAGGTTTAGTACCAATAAAATATTTTTATATCCTAAAAGTAGGTAAGTAATTAGCTATTTAAGGCTATAACTAGTTAGTTTTATAACGTTCCTTTGCGAATGTGTTGTGAAACTTTGAATTATTCAAGCACTGACCCAGTTCACACCATGGTTCACATATCTTTTTAATATTTGCACATTATTACTATGTTTCGGGCACACGGTGAACACTCGTCTTGTGCGTGATGTAGAGATACGTCAGACTAGCGGAACGGTAGTTTTAAAAAGATAGCTAACAGCCTAGCATATTAGCTAGTAATTTGCTTAGATTGAAGGCCAATGCGAATAATTTATTTTGAGGCGGTGACTTTCGCCAATTTGGAATATTTAACTTTAAGGTGCCAGGATTATTAATAGAAAATGTGGCGTGTTTTTTTTTATCAATTTTATGCAAATTAATTAATTTACAATTAAGACTTCAAGTTTTGATAAAGAAATTAATGTTGACCGTTATAATTACTGGCGGACTATATTTTCCATTGTCCCATTTTGGATTTAAAGGAAAAAAATGTCTCATATTTAATTGTGTAATCTAACATCCCGCCAAATGTTTTAAATTGTTGCAGCTGTTATGCAAAAGCGCAAAACACAAACAGATTACCTTTTATCTTCATAATTTATTAAGGATGCAAGGATTACTAAGGATGATGAGCATAAAATTATAAGATACTGCGCAATTCTCTCACGAAACGCGAAAACAAAATTTATAGCATTTTTATTACTCTATCATGTGACTAGACATACCTACATGTTTAATAAAAAAGAAAAACTAAAAACTTATTATGATTATTTATTATTTATTTATTTATTATTATTAAAACAGTGTTTCTTACATGAAACTTATACTTATGGTCCACAAAACTGTTTGAACAGTTTTGTGGACTGGCAACTTGAAAAGCCAGTTTGGTATCAACAAAGCTATTTTTAGCGTGTTTACATCGTGACCAAAATGTCAACAAAAAGACTGGGTGTCCGGGCCGATAAGTTTACTGTTTAAAATGTTTACATTTGATATTAGCTGTTGTGTTTATCTTTGCAATTATAATGTGGGATGATTGCCGAAAATGATTTGCTAAGTATGTTTAATGTAGTTGTATGAAATGTGGTTTTTAATGTGGGTAGTTTGTTATGTAGGTAGGTTTACTTATTTTGAAAGCGAAAGTATTAAGGTATTTTGTATGCTAATTAGTTATACAAATAAATAAATACCAAAGTTGATGTCGATAAAGATGGTTTAAACTTCGAAACAACAAAGATCGATCTTTCAAATACCGTATATTTTCATTAAAAAAGTTAGACTCAAATGTTATTGCAACTTTCTAAGTTAGTTAAGGCAGGTAGGTGATAATAAAATAATTATTTTTTACGACAATCGTCAACACATTTATCTGATGCCAAATTGCCAAGTAAATTCCGATGTTATTTTCATTTATCTACTAATATTCAACAAGTACCTAGAAATGACAGTTCAAAGAACTACCGTGTTAAATGTTTTGATTATATTCTGGCCTGAATACGTTTTAACGGTTATGATGTCATTTAAAAAGTAAGTAAATTGTAGACGATCGAGATCCTAGTTTTAAAACCCATAACATAAGAAATGTAGAAAGTTTTGTTTAAATAAGAACGAATCTGACAGTCAGTAACTAGTTTTTAAGTTATTAATATATTTTTTATGAAATAAATCCACTTAGATAGTAACTAAGTTGCACAAATTCTTAGCAACTAAGTAAACAACAATTAAGAAAATTAAAAAAAAAACAAATCAAAACGAACAAAAGTAAATAAAAAATAAAAGAAAAATACTCACAGCGATTGCCGAATCAAAAGAGTTGATTTAGACATCTTGAAATTAAACACTTTTCACCAGTACTCACTTAAAATAACAAAAAAAACGGAACAAAAATTGTCGAAAAACAATCACTTTCTCACAACCGCGCGCATTTTGTGTTGACACAGACAACGAATAAAAAAAAAAGTTAATTTCTTAATTTGTCGAAGGACAGTGTTACCGTTCAGCCGGGCTAGTCGATAATGCATACAGAGATTGTACTCCCGCCGTCTATACGGTACTGGTTTCGCTAGTGATGTGAATTTATATCGACTGTGTTTATACTTTTGTGCTGCTAATTTTAAACCTATAATAAAATGTTTGTGTTTTATTTTGCACTCAGTTGTGTTTAGTTTCTATTATGTTTTTTGGGTGCGGTTTTAAATATAGAGAGGTAATTTGAAGGAGATTGGAATAAAAATCAAAGTTTTATTTATTTCTGTGCTCACTAAAGGATAATTTGACTAAAGATGTTGAGTTTAATTTTAAAAAATGGCAAGGCATGTTTACCTGAATATGAATATTAAAAATGTAAATGTATCAGAATCATGACCTAATTAGTTCAATAACAGAATTTATATGAATGATTAAGGGGCAAAGTCACGCGATATCTTGTATCTAGCGTGATGCCCATTTGATCGTATTTTGCTCTGAATGTGATAAGCCGTTTGCAGTTTCTTATCTACAGTGACATTTAAATGTCTAGTCTTGGATCATTGGCAGACCAAAACAAGGTATTATTTGAGTTCATTGTTCCCGTTTTAAATCGTTACTTCCTTTATTGTAGTAGATATTGTTTATCAGTACAAATCGGAGATTAAAAATAGGAATTTGTTGTTCTTTGAGTCTAGCCGTCACGTGTTGCCATTTGAAATTTAAAGGTCATGAGTGTGTGAGTCATGAATGCAGACAAGGAAAATAATTTGGTGTATTTTTTTCATTTTATTGTAATCTAAACTTATAATACAGCATAAATGGATAGTAAGAAGAAATATAGGTATTTTTTTGCAAATTTATATGCGAGTAAAGATATACTGGGATAAAAAAAATCTATACTGCAGATGGATGAGATGGGGAAAGATTAATAAAAGATGTTTTAAGATTGTAAATCCAGTATGAATGTGTAACAAACATACATAGTTAAGATAAAATAATAATGACACATTTACGAGCAAAATCCAGTTCCACAATAATTAATTGACCTTAGCAAGTATTACAATATTGTTTACATTAAGATAAGAGAAGCAAGCGTTTATCTTAATCATCTTATATGGTATCTTATCGTGTAAACTACATAATACTCATAGTGCAATTAATAATTATACTTTATGATTACTTAATTGTTAATTAATCCGCGATTAAGACGACGACTTGAACGACTTATTGAACTTTAATAATGACTTGCCATCATCAATTAACAACGACGACCATTCAAAATATATTTGTATTTAATAACACCTATTCAAAATATAATCAAAAGAAATTAACGATGTTTATTTACAAATTACAGACTGACCCGACTTCATCCGGGTATAATAATAGTACTATTTAATCTTGTTGAATTCATTCACGTGGGAATATTAATCCCATCATTCCCATACAAACTTTGTCCCTACAGTTATAAACAAATAAAAAAAACCTAATTTCTATTTCAATATTTTCAATTTCAATTTCAATCTAGTAATATTTCAAGTCGTTCAGAAGTTATGCGCGTTTGTATATTTCAAATATTTATAATAATTCTTCACTCGCAGTGAACTCTATCGATATGTAAACATCCCAGACGGTGCAAGCACATCACTAGCGGGCGAACTCTGCACTCCCTCTTTGTTTACGATTCACTCATTGAACAAAATTGTATTCAAGGATGATATCAATTGGCAATGTATTGAATAATGAATATGTACTACTAACCGTTAGATAACAATGTGGTGTTATTTTCTTAGTTCTATACTACTTAAATTTTTCTGAAATAGAACTTTAAATAAAACCGGCGAAATGCGAGTCAGACTTGGGACTACGGGTTCTGTACCATCCATATTTTTAAAGTTATTTCACAAAATAATGCATATTCTGTGAATATTTCATGCATCTACTTTTTGCCGTTATCAATTATATATTATTCGAGCAATTATATTCTGGTTTTTAGTTAGTATTTGTTGTTATAGCGGCAACAGAATTACAAAAACCGTTAAAAACATATTGGTTTCTAAGATACAGACAGGCAGTGAAGTCTCATTAACTTTTACCCTTTGGGTACGGAACCCTAAGAACTACGTTGACAAAAAAACCCTTTACCTAATTCCCTCTCGTTGTTTATTTCGTAATAAAAAGAATTTAATATATTAATAATTAATTCTCTGTAAATAAATGTGATTGACATTATCAATGAATTAAATTCTATGAATAGGTACGTGGAGTGTGGACCATACCTATTGGGAAATTTCAAATATGGAACGTGAGTGCCGGATCAAGTTGGTTACGGCGTATTAATTTTATTTTTAATTTTAGAACACCGCATTCATTTATTTTCAGAATGCAGGATGACAAAGTAAACGATTTTTAAATTTTGAACATATTTTCTACATTCGTGTACTCCGTGTAATGTTGAAATTGTAATTATTACAGACTGAAACATTTGGGTTCAAGCACTTCCATCTTTTAACGTGGGCACGATGATGGATGATGCTACCTTTCGCATCGCCACTTGCCTCCGTTTGGGTGCTCCTTGCGTTTCTCCGCATCGCTGTCTCTGTGGAGAAGCTGTCGACCGCCTTGGGCACCATGGTCTTTCCTGCAGTAGGAGCTCTGGCCGTATACCCCGACACGCACACCTCAACGACATCATTCGCCGGTCTCTTGCCGCCGCTGGAATGCCAGCCATCCTAGAACCCAATGGGCTGGCGCGCGATGACGGGAAGAGGCCGGACGGTATGTCGTTGATGCCTTGGAGGATGGGACGGCCTTTGGTGTGGGATGCAACTTGCGTCGACACCCTTGCGCCGTCTCATCTTCCAAGGACGGCCGGTGCTTCTGGAGCTGCTGCTGCGGCTGCCGAAGACCTCAAGCGGCGCAAATACAGAAGTCTTGTTGGTGACTATGTGTTTGAGCCGTTTGGGGTCGAGACGCTGGGACCATGGGGCCCGAGCGCCCACTTACTTTACAAAGACAAACGCCTCGTCGACAGTTCCCGTGACCAGAATGCTGGCATTTTCTTGGGACAAAGGTTAAGCATTGCCATACAACGTGGCAATGCTGCCAGCATTCTGGGAACGTTCCCGATGGACAGCGATGTGGAGGAGTACTACGAGGCGTAGCGCGCTTCCTTTCTTTTATATTCTTAATTTTTTTTTTATATATTTGTTTTTTTTTTTCGCCAATGTGTATATATAGTTTTAATTTTAATAATTTAATGTAAATATTTAGTTATATAAGTTCTGTACAGTTTCTAAAACCTCTTGTACCTTTTTTGACATTTCATATTTATTCTTATTTTTCTTATTTATTACAAAAGACAACTCCCGCACAAAAAATGCTCTTGTATTGCTCGCGGGGACTTTTACAAACATACAAACAACGGGCACAAAGTTTAACCAGACCCGAAACAATTATTAGTTGATCGCACTAATACTTGCCCCGTGTGGGAATCGAACCGACCTCCCGACGTAATGGTAGCGGCGTGGTGACCTGAACCACTGCACTACTGCACCACGGAGGCAGTCAAACATAAAGAATCACTGGTAGTCAATTACCGTATTAGTATCATGACTAATATTCTTAGAAACGTTTTAAAGTCCATATTCAGTAATATCGTAAGAACAAAGTAACTACGTGAGTTCCGTCGCGTTGTAGCGGCACAATTTTTGGAAGCGCATGGCCAGTCGCTGGGCCTACGTGATTCGTTCAACGTGTCTCACTGTGAGGGAATGAGGAGTGAAAGTAAATGTATTTGAATAGATCATAGTTGTAAGTGCTCAGTTTTATTAATGGTTTTGATTATGGTGTAGTTTGTTTTGTAATATTGTTATGTGGTTATGACAGGTGGTAATATTGTTATGGAGAATTTGATATAGATAGATTACTGTTAGTTGCGTATGTTGGAATACGAACGAGACATTTGGTTTATAGTTCTCAGTAGAAATCCCAGGATAGGTGGTGACAAAAGTATTTAGTTATGTCCTAGAAGTAAGATTAATTTTATTGTTCAAGTCAAGAGCCTTATTAGTGGGTTAAAAAAGGTCACGTGCATGTAACCGCTGATAATATGTTTTTGGTTCGATTTTGTATTGAAATCAATCAAGTAATGTCCAATTTCTTAGGACATTTTATTATTGCCCGTTTTAAGACAATTTACTCACTGTGAATACACGATATGTTGATAATACAAAATGATTGCTATGTTGCCCATTTCTAAGGATTCATAATAAAAGAAAAATATCACAGGTATTTTCATAACAACATATTTTATTTATAGCTTGTAGCAGTGATAATGTACGCCATTTGTACAAACAGTGCATACGTGCTTACGTGCTGTATCACCATGCACCAATAACCTTTATCTTTTACTCAATACTTTTATGTAGGAATATGTTACTTATTGTTGTTGAGTCGAGTGAGTAACAGTAGTAAATTTTAAAGTGTGTTCGAGTCGAGATTCAGACTAGTGGTATGAAATAAAGTATGAGTTGGGTTTGTTCTAATCAAAATCTCAAAAAAATAGTGATATCTGAGGGACAACCATATTATTAAAATATACTAAAGCCAAATAAATTAGTAGAAAGCATGCAAAGTTTGCGGCTATATAACATTTTGAATTAAAAGCATTAGTGACCCACATGCTTATGTAGCTGATGGTTGCCGTTATGATACAGCTTTTTTACTTTGGAAGTAAAAAAATATATTTATATAAATATTGCCTCCTAAGGTAATCTCTCGCATTGCTTGACTTCTGAGTCAGTGTTCAGCTTACCACCCCTACGAATCCTTTAGACTGTTATTGTAGGGAAAAACTGTAAGAGAATCTCTAACAAAGTATGAAAAAAAAATCAGCATTTAGAAAGATCTTTGCCAAAAACATTATTGTGTCAATAATGCTAAACATCAAAAATCAATCTTACTCTATTCGTTTACTTGTTCGATCTCCTTCAAGTCACCTCTATCGAATAGAGTGTAGTACTCGCAGCATATTAATGATTTAACGCGTGGTTCACGTTATAAATGATCGTGGTCACCATTTACGACCATGCATTTGTGGTGAAACGCTTGAACTTTTAACCTTTCAGCCATGAATAAATATGTATCGGTACAATACAGGCTGCGGCTAGTGGGGTTGCCAAAGCTAAAAATACAATCTTGTAATACTGGATTGGTAATAAATTATTATTAATTATTTTTGTACTTATATTTTATTTTTTTATATGTATTTAGCTTTCCGCCGTGGCTTTGTCCTTGTGGAATTGTACTACCTTCTTATACTTTTTACCTAAATATACCGAATGATGTGATAAACTCGCAGTCTTATTTAAATGATATTTAACGCTTCAGAGTTTCAGCACACGGGCCACTGACCACAGGCCGCCACCGGCATATTTCCTGAAATTTTCATAAATTCATACATTTTATATAGCCTCTCCGCATAAAGTTAACGCTAGTGGGTACCGCACGGTAAAACTAGGCGCTAACAAATATACCGCTGGCTGCGTTTTGTGGTTGTAGCCGGTGGACCGTGTGCAGTGACTCTTAGTTATTTAAATGTGCATTCATTGAATTATTTATTTATCCTGTAAATAATAAACTTTAATCCCTGTAATATCCCCAGCTACAATCAATAAGGAAAGCCGCATTTGTATGAAACATGATAATTCTTGCTAAATATGTATTTTTAGCTTTTACATGTCTTATTAAACATAACACAAAATTTTGGTATAGCTGAAGATTATATAGATCATATAATATGTCATAGGGACAAAATTGGGAAAAAAACATTAGTATATATAGCAGTACCGACCCGGGAATGGAACAAATACAAGTAAATAAACAAATAATTTACGTTTGCACATTTTTCCCCGAAATGATGTAGTTAATATTTATAAACTTGTGGCGGTCATCCGATAATCGGGTTATAGGAAATTAAATAAAAAATACGGTCGAAATATACAAAAATGTTCGCTACCCATGCAAAAATAGTTAGTTACTTTTAATAAAATCAAACGTTTCAGTTAAATATCTACAGTTTAAAACAAAATCAGACGGTTTTCTATAACCTTATAACCAAATTGATTTTATACTGGCAAGGACGCGAAATGCATTTAAATGATCCCAATTTAACTGTGCCAAGGAAATTGACTTTTCACTCAAATAATAACATTTCCAAATTTTGTATATTAAAATATATTCTGAGCCATTTGATTCTAGTGTATCGGTCGTTAATTTTAAATTAATAAGGTTAAGGCTGAATCGTTTGTATTGCCTTTTCCTCTCAAAATAAAAACTTTGTCTACAATATCATTATGTTCTCTGATCAAAGTAACGGTATAATATTGTCTATAATAATAGAATTTGTTGCGAAACAAATCTGAATTATCGCTATTTCCACTTGAAAATAAGTCAC
The DNA here is from genome assembly GCF_050436995.1 of Anticarsia gemmatalis. Lineage (NCBI taxonomy): Eukaryota > Metazoa > Arthropoda > Insecta > Lepidoptera > Erebidae > Anticarsia > Anticarsia gemmatalis. Next base: position 10,193,251 of record NC_134757.1, on the reverse strand, counting down.
CATTTTTACGAACACACTTTCACATCAAAACTCATTCAAATCACAAAACAAAATTAACCTTCAAACAACTTTCCCGCGCAAGTTACAAATAAAAAATATAGCAATAACAAAATGGCCGTCTTAAGGAGTTGAGTCGAATTCATCGCAACACGACAATGCTTTCATGATTATTTTTGTTTCAAACTTATTACAAACTGTAGGCAATCTCTTAAAGCCGACTTCAGCCGACTCCAGCCGACTTTAGCCGAATTGACTAGACTTTTATCTCTTTTCATATGTCTCTGTCTCGTTCTTGTGAGAAATGTTTCGGCTTAAAGGTATTTTTATTCTCATATTAGTGGGGAATAAGGCTTTTTGGCTTATTATATTCATGTTAAACTTATACGGCCTGACTGAAGTCGCGTTAGATCGAATTAATGTCTCATTTAAGTTTTAAAGTACGGGTGAATGGAAAAGACTAGAAGATCTAGAGATATAAGTTAGCTGAGTTTATGCGATATTGATGATGATATATTTAGCCTATATTTTCACGATAAAAAAAGACAAGCGAGCTTATTCCCGAAACTACAGTTCGTATTAATACTAACCAGCGCATAAGTAAACGTTGATTTTAAATTAAGACAATTCGAATCCAGTTTTAATAGTTCCACATAAAAAATTGCGTCTGATCATGCATTAGTTGGAATTTAAGAGTAGATGAGGCAAAAGCTATCCGTTTAGAATTTGATATAATCGGAATGTATTCAGTATTACAAGTGTAGAGTTATAACTAATAATAAGTTCAACAAAACCATAGGAACCTACAACAATTTTGCAGTATGATATGTATATATCTACCATCTTTCCACAACCGCAATAGATCTATGCATCACAAACTAAAAACATAAAAAGTACATTGTAGAAATACACATTCACGTTTCTTTTGTATTTTCACACGTATGTAAAACGCGTTTGATATTTTTCACGAGCCAATCAACACGCCAAACAGAACGACCGACAAATATTTTTATTTATATAAACGGCGACCGCTAGGGAAAAGGCCACAATTTATATTATGTGGAGCTATTCTCTTTGTTAAAATACTAGTAATCAATCAATATACATAAAACTCTTCCGTTATTGAGTGACTGATTGACTAAAAGACAATGTACAACGTTTAATATATTTAAAGAAACTTAGAAAATAATACCAATGGAGACTCTTTTTTAAGTTTTTTGGGGTGGGAACTAGTCTCTCAAGTGATAGCTTATTTAGATTTCATAACATAATGCTAGCTTCCCAAAACATACTACTAATATCTTTATTCCTAGAAAGAACAGACAATTGAGTTGACAACTTTGAAATACTCTGCAACATAGCTAATGGCTTTCGCAACATACTTAAATAATATATTTTTTTATTATTAGTACTTTACTTCATGTCACCAAAGTTTAAGCTGCCAGTACTTCCTTAATAAAATAGTCCCGTCTCAAAATAAATTACAGTTACAATCAAATTTTTTATCTAAGGCTTCCTAGGCATTGTGAAATCAGATAGGAATTCCCCTCAGTGACGCTGAGTGCTCATAAATACTTGGTCCAAATTACGACTGTCCCATCCCTGATTAGAAATTACGATACGGAACCTTAGATTGTACGTGACAGGGCATCGTAATGGCAAGAAACAAAAAAACTATAGATAGGTAGGTTTTATGGACTTATTAGCTTTTGTTTGTTACTTTGCCTGCATGTTAATTAATAAAACTTAAAGTAGAAACCATTATACCTATGTAATGTGTTATAAACTACTTGTGTCTGTGCCAGCATTCAGTCAAAATATCTATTCTTTAGTATTTGCACTAAATAATGACTTACAGCCCCCATGCAATCTTTCGTTTTCTTTTCATATGTTAGAACTTGGTTGTCAAGTTTGTAGGGAGACTGTTGGAAACTATTTGCAAGCCACTATGCTGTACATTGTTTTCTCTCTTAGATTATAGTGACTGACATGTTACGTCAAAGTAGCAATGTACTGTATAGTGACCATCAATTTGACGTGCACTAGCTGTCAACTGAGATACGTAATAGCTCCATTGGGCTATGATGGTAAACCCAAGTTTATCGTATCAGCAGGTCCTAAATCAGGTCTATGATGCTTTAAAAAGGTCTATTTTATGACTACATTTAGCCACAATTTTATTATGCTCTTCGGTCAGCCTAATATTAATAAGATGTAAACAAAAAACGTATCCAAAAAGTTTCTTGAACAATATATCTTAAACTCTTTTCTTAATTCAAAACAAGACAGTGAGAAATGTCGCTTGACATGAATAGACAATATGATGAATACAAATACTTTTTATTCATATTAATTTATTTGTGTCAACAAGGCTCGTGGCGTCGTAGCTTTCTGAATAATGTAAAATAATAAACCGCAACTCATCTAAATAATAGAGACATAACTATATTTCACTACGTTAACTATAAAAAAATAGTATAACATTTTTGGCGCCATATTATTGTTCAAAGCAACCCTGTATCACGCATTCATCATGAAAATTCAAAAAAACGTCAAGTGCAAGGGTCGGTCTATCGCACGACGGGATCCGTAGCAATAAAATAGGAAAAAATCACGTTTGTTGTATGGGGACCCAACTTGACTTTATTTTTATTAATTTATAGTATTTGTTGTTACAGCGGCAACGAAAATACATAATTTGTGAAAATTTCAGCTTCCTAGCTATTACGGTTTACGAAATACAGCCAGGTGACGGACAGACGGCTTTTTCCTTTTTTATTGTGATGTATTTTTTAAAGATTGCTGGCTGTATGCTGGCTGCTGAATATTTTTTCTTCTATGTTCGTTTTATAAAATTGTTTGGCATTTCTCACGGTTGATTGTGTTCTAGCATTTAATAGAGACAGCAAAAATTCTATGTTATGATAATCATTTCTTAGAAAATTTACTGCCGCGAATCCTATGTTAGACGTATTACTAATTAGTTAATTTGAATGTAAGAAAGGTTTCAGGTCCAGGGTATTGTCAGAAGAAAGTCAGAGAAGAATTAGCTAATTCAGGCTTATGTTCGGTTTGAATTTTTTGAAACTAGTTGGATATGATAAATGAATTATAAATAACTAACTACTTCTGCTTTGATATCTAGTTTCTGTACAAAACCTTCAATACAAATATTTTCTAAATTAAAAGATATTCTTTCTCTCTTTCTTTTCCGTGCTATTTCATCAAATTCTGTTAATCCTAAAAGCGTAACAGACTAATTTAGGAGTGTTTGTTTAAATAATCCAGGTATGTCACGGTTAAAGCATAGTTCTATCAATCAGCCCTGTGGTTAAGGATTTAAATATTAAAATATTTTTTAAATATTAAATAAATATTAAAATATTATTGGACAACTCACACACGGTCATTTGATTCCAAACTAAGCAGAGCTTGTACTATGGTAACCAAATAACTGATAAACATACTTATATACTTCTAAATACATACTTATATAGATACATTAACATCCAGGCTCAGAACAAATACTCGTGCTCATCACACAAAGATTTGTCCCGGGTGGGATTCGAACCCACCACACGCGGCGCTACGGTTGTTGCGGCGAGGTGACCGCTTAAACCACTGCGCCAAACGTGCAGTTTAATCCTTGTAATCTCTTTACTATGAAGGGGTTCACAAATGATTACAACAATTAATTATTGTCTCGACGTAGTCTCCCTTACTATCATTAAGAAAATATTAAAATAATGGATATGGTATATAATATAATGTAAATCTAGTATATAATAAAATAGTAATGAAGGAAGCGCTAACTTAAATTTCACAAGACAATACGTGGAAGGTAAAATCCGGAAGTTTTCCAGACTCACCTGTAATCACCATTTTGACAGGTAAAAATATGTAGCCTATGTCCTCCCCTCCTTTTGTGAACCTAACCCTTGATAGTCAAGGGGTGACTGAAACCTTACTTCTCTATGTATGAAACGATGCAAGGATTAAACACTTTACCACAGGGTTGATTGATAGAACTTGCTCTGCATGCATTTACGTTCACTTTGACCGCAACAGTCCAAGTTATAGATAGGTCCTGCACACTTATGTCTGAGTGCAAGCCTAAATAATAAGATACAGCATACGGAGCGAGCGCGGAACGCAGGCAGACTACATAGTGACCGGAGCCTATAGGGAATGTAATCATTAAAATCAGTTAAGCCTTAATGAATTGTACAAAGAATCACATTTATAATATTTGTATATGAACAATTAATGGAACTGCTTATACGGATTATCCTTTGCATCTTTGCTTCGTAACATACAACAAAGATACTACTTACGTGTTCATTCTTTGAAAGAACTCTATTGACCAAGGTAGGAGTTAATTGTGTATTCTAAGGTCTTTTCATGTAATTTCCTGGTCCCAATTGGTGTTGGATTACAAGGCGATTTAGGTCAATAGGGTGAAGGTGTTTTCTTTCGTTATAGTTACCTGAATAGTTTCTGAACGAACGCTTTGGAAAGTAAATGGACTGATAAACATAAAAAAAGAAAAAGGGACATTTGGTAGGCTCTTAAGACATCCATGTAGCTATTTTTAATGCAAGTTTCGTTAAACGACAAGTTCGTTTGACTATTTTTTCCATTGCATTTCATTTCCATTCCATTCTGGCCGATTTTCAGCTACAGCGGCCAGTTTCATTGAAACCAGCCAGCTGTGCATGCAGTTATGCACAATACTTAGGTGCACTCCCTATCCCTTTACTCTTATACCTACCCGTACTTAAGGCATAGGACCGAAGGTTTTTGGTGCTAAATAACCATTGTAGTTATTCACTCATAACTAGCTGTGTGACAAAAGATATGGGTAAATAAAGTGAGAACGTAGCAAACGAAGTTTGTATAGATCTTAGCATTATTTGATCTTTGTGTAATCTAATGAAAAAATAGTGATTTTATCAATGTGTTGTATTAATGTCTCTTCTTAAGTTTGTCATGTAAGTACGTTTTTCCTCCATCACCCCTCGTATAAACTACTAAAGTATCAAGACTGGTTAATAGTATCACTTAGTTCAAAGTTTCAAGGTTCTACGCACAGATTAGTGAACTCGCTTTAATGAGTTGTCAAATTGAGTGTTTACTACAGTTTATAGACGGTCTTGATACTTGGGACCTCTGTTTTAGTGGCAGTTTGACAAGGACAATCGTACTCGTTATTTTAGTAAATTTATTTGTACAAACGTAATGTAACTTTATTTGCATGTAAACATTTTGAAATTCCTTAAATTAGATGTATGCAGGGATTTCTTTTTTGATAATAATATTTAAGCATTGGGATCCTGTTATATTAAATTAAAAATATGCATATGCAACTTGGTAGGCTCTCTAGGATTCATTAATAATTATTGAAAAAAGGATTTTTACCTGTTGTTTTTCTAAGACATTGTTCAGTTATTTTGAGGATAGCAATTAAAATCATAAGTAAAATAATTGTAATTATTTTTTTATTGCAGTACTACCAGTAAAGAACACTTCAACCGTTTTTTGGCCACTACAGGCCATTCTCATAAAGCAATGAAATAAAGAGTAAACATGACATTACTCTTTTAGCACAGTGTACACAAGGCCTTATTGATACATTTAAAGGAATAAGGCCGCGGCTACAACTGCGTCGCTATTCCAGATGCCTTCAGTTTTTATTGCCCGCTTTTATTTGTTTTCATACTTAGACTAGCGGCACTCTGGACAAGAGTATAATTCTCAGTATTAAAGACACCTTCCATCAATAAATTTTCAAAAAATGCTCAAAACTTTCTCGTAAATTACTTAAGGGCTATGTAAAGTTTCAGTTTTTTTCAGTGTAGAGTATTGTCAGCGACTAATAAATAGTAAATGTAGTTCAATTATCTCTTATGTAGATACAGTTTATTACGGTTACACAATTTAATCTCAAATAGATATTTGCAAAAGCAAAAGCTGAAGGAACAACTATAATACTTAAACTTTATTCTATTCCAACATATACCAATCCAAGCTAAACTGTCCAAAGATAGGAAAAATTACGCGGTTGAAAGGGCAGGGATGTTAATTAGGAATTACCAGGGCTCGAGCTCCGATGGGCCCTTAGGGCGCTTTTTTAACCCGGGCCCTTTACTGGGCTCTTTACTGGTATTTGTTTCGAGTATCTCAATTAACTTTAGAACGATTTACGTGTCATATTTTTTTTATAGTCTGCCTTAATTGTGGTCTGGACAATAGTATGCAACTACTAGTCACTATGTTTTGGTTTTTCTTAGTTATAAGGCTAGGGCTTGGTTATATTATGTCCAGTTTATGCAAAGAATGCCCCTATTACACGAGACTAGCATTGTTAATGATAAATTATAGGTCTATTGCATGTACCTCTAGAGATATCTGATATAACAATAATAAAATACTTTAAAAAAAACTAGGTACGTATTCTCTTATCACTACCTTAATTTCTAAAATCTTATTAATAGTATATGCGTGCTCCCTTTACCTAAGAACACACTTAGACCTTCTCAAAAAGTTTTTTCAGCTCTGTTACACAATTGATTTACTATAAATGATTAAATCTAGCCTGTCAAGTAGTACAAACATTGTGGATAGTGCAAAACCATGTAAACAGAAGTGAAATAGACGAACTACATTTATAATATTAGCTTTGTTTCGCTATTTTGGGTACAGACGATATCGATTGGAAAAATGTTTAGTGTTAAGGTCAAAATCTAACACTAGTGGAACGATTTTCTATACTATATCTCTAGTCATACACATTACTATCTCGTCATCAATTAAAAAGATTAGCGCCCCTAGCCTGATTAAAAATAACTAAGTTTTTGAGCAATTTTTAAATGTCAAACGCTGGAAATAAAGACAATACAATAGTCTCCAGAATAGGAAATAGCATTACAGTATGTAGCTTTCGACTTAAATATGAAAAGGTTAAGCACTATCTCGTATTTTGTAATAACAATATTTTGTTAAATTATTTTAATTGTACTATAGTTTGTTGCTTTTGATTGCATCATACATATACATATACGTATGTAACTTAAAGACCCAACGGCACAAGTGATACTCACAAAGAAATATAAATCCATACTTTATTCTACGTGTTATCAAATTTTCGCGCCAATCTACCATCACAATGCAAGTCACAAAAGTCCTCCACAATCTTCATTCAGCGTTCTTCTCGACATCTCTTAATTTCCTTACAAAACATAAGATTGTTAGTCGGTCTGATGACACTGTGGCCGCCACTCGCGTCGTAATTACGCGCCATTAATTAATTATCGCCCTCTCTGCTTCTCGGATGAATTGTCTGCTCTCACTCTAAGGGTCTGTGTAGACTTGCTGATGTGGAACGCGAGAGCCTAGTATAGTGACATAATATGCATAGTTATGAAGTTCGCGATACTGTGTGAATGAAGTGAAGTTTGTAGGGATTGTACTACGTGGCTTTCTTTGGCCTCTACCTGTGTCTATGGAAAAAAGACGTGATTATATGGTTGTATTTAATGATGCACCTTTGTTCATCATTCTTAACATCGAATTAATTTTTTTAAGTGACTTGCCTTATCATTAGCTACAGTCTATTGATTTTCCGTCAAAAATGTATGTAGGATTAATGAGGATATGTACGTATTAGTGTGTAATATTGGTTCAGAATTGCAAAAAATATCAAGACAGCTGTTCGATCTATCACTGTGGCGTTTTAACAGATTCTCTCTCGTACTTTCGTACATTATCTTTGTAAATAATCTTGAAACAGTGGAGTTTGGCTCCAAATGCAAAAACACACATCAACTAAATTCTAAATTTCATTTTATTTATATTCTCGTAGGGAACCTGTGAGTGTACAATAACCCTAAACAAGCCGTCTATTAGTGAATGTTCTTTATTTGTAGTGATTCAGGCGAATCGTCTGACGTTCTATTTAGTATCTCTGATTATCTTCACGATACAATCATGATGTTTTTTGTGCTCCCATCTTAATCAACTTGATGTAAGTAAATTTGTTATGTGGGTTCCTAATTTGGGCTAGTAATTTTCGACATAGAACGGTTCCTAATTTGGTCTTGTAATTTTTGTCATAGAACATTTTTAGGTGCGTGGTTATGGCTAAATTAATAGGATTTTGATTAATCTACTAAGACCCCGAGGAGTTAACCATGCGAAATATTTGTTTATCTGGATTTTGATTTGGACCTAGGAGCAAGAAAAGCATGTGACGGGGAGGTCGGGGAGACTATGGGAGAGGCTGATGCCCAGCTGTGGGACACTGTCATAGCCTAAATAAACGTTGCAGCCATAATTAAATGGTCTGGTTTGTGCAGGTTTTGTACCACAATGTGCAGTAAACTACCCTGTTTATTTTCTTAATTAAAAATCACGAAAATTCAGGCATTACATTAATTCCCTATCCTTTTCAACATTTGTTCATTACGTCTCATACACCTCAACACACAAAAATACCTTCTATTTCCAGAACAAAACTCGGACTATAGCTATCAATAAAGTTTATTGTGTTACATGAACGAAATTGGCACAAGTCGGTGTGAGGTTTCAAAAAATGAGACGTTTCATTGTACAACTAAGTATTGTGTGATAAGGCTTCATTTTCGAGACTTTTCCTTTATTGGAAGACTTTATTTCGAAAGTACGGAGAGACAAGTTAATACTGTGTTATTTTTGAGCCTTATTTTACAGCTGGAAATTTATCTTCGGTAGAATAGAAAAGCCTCTTATACTGCGTCGTGTTTTTGTTCTTTTGTTGTTGTTACCAACATGCTTTAAGGAACATAAACTCCGCTTACATTTTGTTTATATGAATAGACAGATGTAGATAATTATCAGTTACATTGAGGTAACCGATCGGTAGGTTAAACTATCTGAGTGCGGATATTCTTATAGATGGCCAGCCATCTATAAGAATATCCGCACTTTGTCAATTAAGATGACAGTCGTTAAGTTTTGTCAAAATGATGTTAAACTCTTACGAATAAATAAAGCCTATTTCGCAGCTTGACCACACGATTAAATAGAAATCAGAGTCTGAAAAGTCTTTGAAACGTCAAAACTTATAAGAATTCATTGCATATTTAATACATATTCATTTAATATGTAAGATGATTGAACGCCATCAATCGTCCGATCTTCTTTACAATAGAGAATAATTTAAGTGCAGGCTTTCAGGTGTCATGATTGATCATAATGCTGATCTTTATTTATTTAAAGCACAATAAACAAAATTCACACTTCAAGATTGATGGCCGCGAAATAAAAGCATTAAAATCACAAACTTTTATAAAGATTGACACTAAAATACACATTTAAAACCATTTTAAGCTTGTCGTTTGCAGTTAACCGCAGAATGAAAAATGTTAAACTAGAATATTCTAGAAATAAAATCGTTTTACTTTAACACTGCAATGTTAGACACTTGTAGTAAAGAAATAATAAAATTTTAACTGCGAAAAGCGCTTTGATAAATTGCTACAGACATCTTAAATGCATTCATCACTTCGGCTGTTAACAAGTTTTATACGAGTGTAAATTGAGTTGTACAATTTTATAACAGACCGTAATGCGGTTTGAAAGTGCCCTTTTCGGGGTTCTGTAGCCAAATGCCTTGAATTTTGTCTTTCTATTAAAATATTTTAGCTAAAATGTAACTCAGAAGAAGAATTTATTGCCTAGATGTAGATCCGGTCTCTAGTAGCAGGAAACTGATTTTGAGATCAGGTCTGGATTCTCGATTCTTCGCTTTTAGGGGAACAAAATATTTAGGCACTTAATGAACGTGAGCGATTTTTAAACGAAATGAGCAATAACTTTTTAAAATTAGATGATTGAAAGATAAATGGAGATTATAGCAATAGGTTTTTGTAAAAAAGTATGTAAAAAAGGTAAAAGGCGTAATGCGTATTAGTCGCATATGAACTGTATAAACGATACTTTATAACGTTACAAAAACAATATTTTTTAACATACTAAAGTATAATAAAGCTGAGATTATTTAAGAAGTCACTTCATTCATTATGTACTGTTAAAAGGACCAAAAATATGAATGTTATATAATTTTTTCTTCGTTTAGAACTTCGAACCCAATGCGCGAGTCTGACTCGGCCACTTTGATATTTGTATTATTTCGAGTTCTTCCATTTTTCGAGGATAACTGCGGGACCTCGGGAAAGTTTGTTTTATATTTTCCGGCTTTTTGAAATTGAGTTACAATGTAATCTGATGCGTTTGATAATTTTCTGAGGAGATTTTTCTTATAAATTGTGAATTGAGATTACGTTGTTGAGCCCAATGTTGTTTTGAAATAAGTGTTGTTTTTGTTGAGAGATTGAACTGTGGAATTAGGAGTTGGATTTTTACTTTAAGAGGGTAAGATTGGCGGTTGTTTGTATTTTTTTACGTGATATACTTTCGTGGAGATGTTACTTTATAAATAGGTACTTACTTTATGTCTTGCTGAGGTGATATGCGTGTATCGAGAGAAATTCATGTTTGCGTGGGATACCAGCAGATAATTTTAAAGAAGACAACGAAATCAAATGCCCATTAATACATTCTGAATGAAAAGTGTAATGTGTGTCATCAAACATGCTGAAAATTTTATGAAAATTTCAGATCGCAAAATAATTGTAGCAACTGCCAAAAAAATTACAAATTAACCCACGATTTCCGGGACAACAAGCGGTACTTAACATAACAATACGACTATTAACCCTTGCACAACTATACAAACGTCTGCTATAAACCTTCTCTCTGCTAACAATAAACACTTACAAAGGACAGGAACACACACGTGGGAACGTCGCAGCCTTCAATCATCGTGTCCAGTGTAAATACAGCCTGTACAGAGCCTGTTTACTGCACGAGTAATTTATACACATGTGTATAAGGCCTTACTTATTTATTTAAATGTGAATGATACGGGTGTGCAATGAGTTTAAATTTAAATTGAAGTGGCGTTTAAATTATACCTTTGACGGTACAAAATAAGTTTTTAAACGTTAATTAAAAATTAAAAGATCTACCTTTAAGTATTAGTTTAAATGTTTTGTAATCTTGTGCGTTTTTTTAAGATAATTTATCTCATGATGGAAAAAATATTAATGGGTTTTAATATTTTTTAACCCAACTAAGCAATGCCATATTTTTTTAACCAAACTGTTTTCACTTTAGTTTGTTTAATTAACTAGTATAAGAAGACTTCAGTAGAACAGTATATTGCGTAACGAAACGAACATATATTCATAAAACATGAAGAACTTTCCCTCACAAAGTCACATCTGTAGGTACGTCTGTCAGCGTGAAACATAGCGGACTACCCGCGCCGTTGACAATCTATCTGTCAGATTAACAACGCCATCTATCGTCAGGAAACTTCAACTTTTTCTAGAACTTTCTTCTCCAATTAGTTTAAGTGAAGATGTTTCGAGGAAATGTTTTTTGTACACATGAGAAACATTCTTGTTGAGTGAATTAGGAAGATACAAAAGAATTGGTGTACCTTCGAGCTTCGGTGCAAACTTAATTTAGAGGTTCATTGAGCGATGGAGCATCTGTGTTTTCTGGAAAGCTTTTTGTTTGCAAAAACTGTGTTCCTGCAATGTTGGAGATTGTTAGGATGTCTCAATTCTTATAATAATAATGGTATTCTGAAAAAAATTATTAGTGATCAAACTTTTTTGTGGGCCTTTTTAATTTTTGCTTCCGTCAATTTATCAAATTTTATATTTTTTATATAGTTGTATGTAAAACTTATTTTATTGAAATTAAATACTTAACACAATTAGCAGTTAAAGCTTTCAGCTTAACTTTAGCAGTGTCGGGTTTGGTACCCGACCCACTTTTTGGTTTTATCCTAATGCCTACTGGAATTTTATCAAAATGTTAATAAAATTGTTGTCACCTATCGAAAGTATTTCTACTGACAATATTCAGGTCAAACTTCAAAACACAGATGAACTAGGCTGTAAAATGATCGACGTAATTCAAACTTGATTTAAATTCCGTAAGAAATGTTACCCTGAATTCCGAACTCCGGAATAGGCTTGATTGAAAAGGGTTTTTGAATGGCCTGAAATTGTTTGCTGAATCAGAACAAAACATGGGTCTAAATTCATTGTTAAATACCGGAGAGGCTAAATTGTTGAATGGTAAATGATTGTGGATTTTTTCTTTGTCCAGAAATGTAAAAGAATATGACTTGTACTTGTAATATTTATGTAGGTACATATGTGAATGAAGCAAAAGTAGTTGGTGGGATCGTTATGCTCTCGGGCGTTCTCAGGCCTACGCCTGTAGGAAAAAAACGTGATTTTATGTATGTTAAATACTTTAAACTTAATGGGCCAAGAAAGCATTAAAATTATGCAGTCAGAGAACACTAGAAAGTGGAAGTCATATAAATATTTATTTATATTAACAAGAGCTACAGAGAAGATACTTTGAAAAGCAATTACTGTGGTGTGAAATACGTGTTATGTTATGAATAAAATGAAAAATAATTATAAACTACTAATAAGTAGGAATGATACGAATCTATCGGTATTGTTGGACTATTATTTTATCATGAATCGTGATAGAAAAACAATGTTGTTTGTAATTAAAATAGTTTAGGTTATAATTTATTATACATGATAACTAATACCTACATTTTTCTAGCAAATAAATCACAAGGAAACAAATATATGTTTTTATTTTCTAGGGATTTCCACAGAGATAATTAATTCAATTGATATTTATAAAAAACGATATCATTTTCCTTATAAAATTTATCAAATTATGCAATCTTATCTAAGATTTTCCTGATCTAGAAAAATAGTAACTGTTTCTTGACTAGATATATTTTTAAAAGCATCACACTCGTTTTACCGACAGCTGTTTCGTTTATAAGTTTACAAAACTCAACTTAAATAACAGAAACGTAATTATGCTTCATCGATTATAATTGTTATTCATCTACAAAAATGACAGAATTCACCCCACAATGATCTAAATAGTAAATATAAAAAGTAAAAAGAAAACCTCAAAAAGTTTCATCTAAACAAACACAGAATAGAGCCAAAAGTAATTAAACTAAGTAGTAATTATAAATAGTAAAGAAAAAAGTCATCTAAAAATTCAAGAACTCAGTTATATCTTAATCGTAGATCTCATATTATGCATGCAGTGAAGCACACTGATAAGCATTTCTGTCCGCCATGATCGTTTCTGACGTTTTTATGAGGCACAAGCGGACGATAAATACTGCCAAGCGGTTTTCCTTATAAATGCAATTTACTTTTTATATACCATTTTCAGGGTGACAGTTTTGGTTGCATAAACATATTTTATTCTACGAATTATGACTTCGAATCAAAGTAAATTTATTCTAATAGTTTGAAGATGTTTTTTAATAAATAAATAATATGCATTGATGTACTAGTAGTGTGCTAATCTTGTTGTAGGCTTTAAAACCGTATGCGAAAAATGGTGTGGTCTTCAACCAAATGTGGGGAGATCTACTACTAACCCTCCGTACAATATTGAAGTAACCTCTTTTCAGTAACAAAGTATTATCCTATGCCCAGCAATTAGATATAAGATGAAAGAAACGTATTTTAACACACTGAGTACAATCGTTACAAAAATAATAAGGCTGTAAAGATAGCAATAAATGCAATAATTTTACATTTAAAATTCCTCCTAAATCTGCTCTTTAGGGGATAGTGTAAGAAAATCGAGTCTAAATATTTTTTTCTTGCTTTTATAAATACAATTTCCACACTAAGAATTGCCCTTGTGACTTTGGGCCTTTAACAAACATACAGACAACGGACACAAAGTATAACCAGACCCGAAATCGTTATTAGAGGATCGCATAAGTAATTATTCCGTGTGGGAATCGAACCCACGACCTCCCAACGTCATAGTAGCGGCGTGGCGACCTATACCACAGCGCTACGGAGGCAGTATAGTCTTGTAAAAAGAATACCCAATACGTGCAATATTCCTTTCTTCAATTAATTACACAGGATTAGCCCCATTTCTTTCGTTATCTTCTCGGTATCTTAGCACAAGTCAGCAGAAGGATTGGCATGGGGATCTTGTTATCGTAACCGTTGGTTTTCCTGACACATCTTGTAAGCATTTGTTATATGGAGGTTAAGTTGGGTTAGCGAGGATACTTGGTGAGACTATGCTGATAGTATCAGTTTGATTGTCGAGAAGTAAAAGTTGTATAATTTCGTGTGATTGCACCATGGTTATATGTTATGTGGGTCTGTTTTTCACAAAATGCAAAATAAGGCCAATGATTTCGTTATCGTGATATTTATACTCCAAGAATTTGGATATTGACAATTCAGAGTATTAACAAAGCCTATTATATTAACCAGTTACTAAATTTTTTTACAGTTTCCGGCATTTTATCAGTTTTTAGATTTTGTTCGCCCATTACTGTTCCTCTGCTGGGCAAGGGCCAATCCCGAATTTAGGGTCTATAAAAGCCTTGAGTCCACCACGCTGGCCAAGTGTGGGTTGGGGACTTTCCATGCCCTTAACAAGGCACGAAGAATTAAGTAAAACAGTACAATAAAATAACGCTGTTATTATAAACACAAGCTCCAAAACACATTAACAGTCCAATAAACAATCTTCACGGTCAGTTTATGACGTAATTGAACAACAAATCAACGGATATACGGAACGATAACACTACACAGTGCAACACTGATAACATAAACATACCGTTTATCAGTTACATAACACGAAATGTGCATAATATGTAGCGCCACGTGCTACGGTATTACAGGTGAATGCTACGAGAATTTCGTAGAGGGGCTACCCTGCGGAATTAAGCAGAAGGCAGAATCTATACTAATATTATAAAGCTGAAGTTTGTTTGTTTGTTTGTTTGTTTGTTTGTTTGAACGCGCTAATCTCAGGAACTACTGGTCCGATTTGAAATATTCTTTCTGTAATAGATAGCCCATTTATCGAGGAAGGCTATAGGCTATATATCATCACACTGAGACCAATAGGTGCAGAGTAGCAATAAAAAATGTTACAAAAACGGGGAAAATTTTGACCCATTCTTTCTTATGTGACGCAAGCGAAGTTGCGCGGGTCAGCTAGTAGTCATATAAGACGGGAGACGGCTATTTGTATAAAACAGTGATGAGGACAGAAGCTGGTTAGTCTAATTGAAACTAGAAGACGGTGTAAGAATTACTTTAATAATAATATGTCCGAGTATGTGCACAATACAAAGGCACTTTTTACTTCTTATCGTATGGTTAGTGGTCATTCTAGTATCAAAGTCGTTTAAGTCTATCTTAATAATAACCGGAACCGACTTTTTAGCACCTCAAATCTTTACTGTTTTGCTGTAATAATCTGTATCTCGATTCTTTACTACTACCGACCGCCGACAATCGGCTAGCTATCGAGAAATTAGAGAAAATCTGTATAGCGCCTCTAGGGGGCTTCGTAAGAACTATTTTGGCAGTACATTTTAAATGTCAAACTCACTCGATAGCATCAACTGCAGAGAATTGCGCTATACATGGCGCGTTATCTATGTATCTAACATGACTATCAATAAAACAGTTTCAAGACCGCTGACTTTACATGCACTTCCTTTTTAGGTTCCGTACACAAAGGGTAAAACGGGACCCTATTACTAAGACTTCGCTGTCTGTCTGTCTGTCTCCAGGCTGCATCGCATAATCCGTGATAGCTAGAAAGCTGAAATTTTCACAAATTATGTATTTCCGTTGCCGCTATAACAACAAATACTAAAAAATAAAAATATTAAGGGGGGTCCCCATGCAATAAACGTGTTCTTTTCGTATTTTTTTGGTACGGAACCATTCGTGCGTGAATCCGACTCGCACTTGGCCAGTTATCTATTTATTTGACGATTCATGAGAATTTTCTTAAGAAAGGAGATCATCCATTTTGGCCCTTTTTTCAAAGTGTCGGCCAACAAAAAAAAAGTGGCATATATCGATAGAGCAAGCCATTTGAAGCAATAGTTAGTATGGCACGAAACCGGTAGCATCGCTTTGAACCGAGTTATAGAAGTTTGAATATTCATAATATTCAAACATTTATTCACTTCTAAAAGTGCTGTGAAACATAAAATAACTTTGAAAAAAAGCACTTTGAAAAAAGGCCCAAAAATGTATGAAACCTGGATGATCTCCTTTGATTGAGAAACGTAGCTGACACGTGCAGTTAGGCACAGCCTTGTCAACTCGTGTACATTCTGAAGTAGCAAGCCTTCTGGGGTTTCTCGGGAATATGTCGTTGGACGACACTGTCAAAGGACTGTTAGCATAGAATAGATGAAGCAAAGCTGTACCTCTATACTACATAGTATTGAGTGTATGTATCTACATTTACATATATGCATTTGCTGTCCTGTGGAAATTGTACACAATTTTTTCAAACTCAAGACTGCAAATAACAACGTGTTGTTTAATTTTTTTATGATAAAAAGGGCTTTTTAAGGGCATGCAAAGACTTACCCGCACTGGGTCAGCGCGGTAGTCTCAATGTCCAACTCTTCCCTTACTTAAAGAGACACCCTTGCCCTGCAGTGAAACATGGCTTAAAAGATCTTTGAAACTCACAGTGTACAGAATTAATAAAAACTTAACCTTTAAAAGGACTATAAATTTTATATTTTGTAAAGGCGCCATACACACTAATAAGGCCTAACATGGTGTTTAATAAAAATAAAGTCACAATATTTAAATACAAACTTATTTTAAAAAACCTGGGGTCAATAACCTCAACGAAAAACTCAAAGATAAAGTTCTCTTAGTACATTACAGACTTGTGCAATTTAAATTCAATAGCGCACTTTTAACTTTGCAAACTTGACGATAAATGGTTATCTATCTTTAACAAACTAACTTAATAACTTAACCTCTCAATAACTTTTAATTCTAAGTTAATCGTTATCACTTGATAAAGTACTTTTAACATCATTTAAACAACTAATTACTTTAATTTTCAAACTCGATTTTTCATTGAAAAAAACTTATGCTTTCCAAAAGATTTGCTGAGAAAGTTTTCTTGAGTTATTAACAAAATATTTTGGTTTGCGGTAAATTGAATGTTAAACGATGTTTTTGTAAATTATTTTAGAACGATGGTGGTGACAAGGATTAAAGAAGGGCGTGGGGAAATATACAAACAAGATGATAATTCGTAAGTTTTATTTTATTTTGCGAAGAGCTCGAGTATGCTTAATTAAAACAAAAATTGTTATTGTCTAATGCTTTGTATAATAAAGCAAAGATTATTTGATGGAACCATACAAAAGTTGTTTATGAATAATTTAGTTCTGACGTCACAACTTTTTTCTATTTTCCCGAGGACATTAACCCGATAAGCGATTGTCTTTTTTACTTAAGTTACTTAATACTTACATGTTATAATGTATATATGTATACAGCGACGGTACTGAATGTATACCATACCATGTATTTACTTTCCTAACTTCTAATTCATGTGTGAAGCCATGGTAGCTTTAAAGTTATTCTTAATGAAATCGGGCCTTTGGGCATAATTATAAACTCCGCATTTCTTATGGAAGTAATTTTCTTAAATATGCTTGAAATAATCTTTGGGAAACTTCAAAATATATTTAGGAAAACCATGTAATAAGTAGCGTAATAAATTTCCTAATGTCTTCATAGTTAAAGAAATGAACACGTAAATGAAAAGCACGCGCATGTTGCTTTTTTAAAATAATGTCTTAGAAGAACATCACTGATATAATCAATGCATGTATTTATTATTGCGTCTTCTCCTACATGTTTTCCATATTACAGCTATAAAGTAAACAATCACAAAATTACTCGAAAGTCTCTATAACAGTCTCTATAGAATAGTCTCTATCCAAAACACCATTACACTCGTATTTATTCCTGCCACGCGCAAAAACACATCAAGTCTCATCTTATACTAAGTGCTCATTCACGTTGACTCGCGGGCGCGGTGGCGGGCGCGGTCGCGAAATATCAAACATATGGCGATGTACCGAAGTGTTCACGTACAAACCGTTCGCGCGGTCTAAGTCGCGGGCGAGCTAGCGGCGTCGCGCGCGGCCCGCGTGGCGCGCTCGCGCCAATATCAAACAAGTGAAGATGTTCGTGTGTGTTCACGTCGAACTAGCGGTGGCGGGCGCGATGTCAAGTAAGATCAACCAGTTTGAGCCAGTTTGAGCCAAACGCCCGCCTGGCGGCCAACGTGAACACAAATCGCCACGTCCCCGCGACCGCGCCCGCCACCGCGCCCGCGAGTTCCAACGTGAACAAGCACTTAATTTAGAAGGATTCAAAGTTAGCTAACGACAGAAGTGTTATGCAAGCGATTAATCAAACGCGAGAACCGTGAAACTGAATGATACATGGGCCATTAGACAAGCGAGTTTAAGATTGTTTTCATTTAAACTAAGACATGTACAGCGTGTCATGTGGTTTGAGCCATGTGTGCAGTTAGTGGAGCTGTATTGATCTGGTTTGAAATAATAAGTTGAGTAAATTTATGGGTGTTTAAGTAGACATGTGTCAGGGCTTATATGTATAATAATATCACAAAGCTAAAACTTGAAGCTGACTGATGTTGTCGTGTTATCAAATCTGCTTATTCTCATTTTCATTACAACGAAAGACCACTCCTGCACTTACAATGCTTTTATGTTGTGGACTCAAATAACACCTAGACCCATAATGCGTGTGGAATTCGATCCCACGATCACTCTTGACGCACTGGTAGGTGGTGGACGTAGCAACAACCTAAACTACAGCGTCAAGAAGGCCGTTAAATGTGTCATAAAAGGCTGATTTTATTACTGCAGTTCGATTTAATCTAGTTTCATCGTTTAAATGTTGCATGGGAGTAGCGACTCGCTATCTCTTATACAAAATCGCTGTTTTCCTAGCCCCAGTTTACCGCTGCGTACAAATTGCCGTCGCTGCATCTGACGCGACGAAAAACTCTTAGAACACTTCTTTTGAATGAAAATGATTTATTACTCCATTTATATACTCATTATTGCAGTTTGATCATTTTGATTCAAGAGTTTTGCAGCGCTAGCTACTGCCAGATGCTTGAGAAATGACGTCGCTTAAGATTTAATAAAAATATCTGTGGTTTTTGAGATATTAAATGTGTCTTTTGGTATGACAAGGCGAAGTCATTTGAAATTTTTGTAAAAGTTATTCATGTTCGGTTTTAGTCGGTCATATTTAAAAAATATTTCTAGAAAATAGTTAAGCCACTACGAATTAGAATTTTTGAATGTATTATTTATAAAAAAATGTTTTTATTCTGTTAAAAATGGTCTAAAGTTGTATTCACAGTCGTCAGCATAATCGGTAAATGTACAGTTAAAAATTGTTTATGAAATCACTTTGAATTTTGTCTACTCACCAGAATAAAATTCTAAACCTGTAAACATATTCAAAATAACGACTATTGCTGCTTACACTAGCAAAATAACAATCACTACCGAAGTTTACTACGCAATGTATACCTAAAACTATCTATGTGGTCAGAAATTAGCATAAAACTCTCACTATAAGCTGCGGACCGTGTTTTGAAAAGGATGGACACAAACAGTTAGAAATTTAAAGGTCTAAGTGACAAGAGGTAGCGATATAGATAATATAGTGTATTTTTTGGACCACTCAGACGGTAACCCGATTCCAAACCAAGCAAAACTTTTACTGTAGCAACCACATAGCCAGATAGATAATCAAGCTTACTCAAATACATGTCCACGATGGAATTCAAACCCGACACGTGAAGTGGATTGACTTTATTTATCATTGCTCCTATGCTGGTATTGAATAGTTTAAGTTAATAATTTATCCATACTGATACTTTGTTCGTCTGAAACAATAAAACACTTCCGCTAACCAATCCGAAAAAAGGGAAAAGAAATACCAAATCTGTCTTTTAAATAGAAAACATTTGCCTCACTCGAGGACCCTACAAGGTGTCTGACCCTTCGCAACTGTTCACAACCCCTGACTTGGGAGTATAAACTACCCTAAATTTGTATTCCAACATATTGCGCGACCCCTGCACGAGACAATGTATTTTGAACGAATTGTTTCATAGACAACGTGCCGTTTCGGGTTATGATTTTTGAATTTGCTTGTTTCTTATGAGATTTGAAAAGGCTGACGTTTGAATTTAATTTGATTTAGAGGTTGCTGTCAACGTTTTAGATTTGTGTATTGCTTGAATTTGATTCATAACTTGATATTAAATAGAGATGTATAAATGTCCTTGTTCTGCGTATTTTCTAAGATTGTTATCTGTTTAATTTTAGGCAAAGTAAATGGAGACTGAAAAATTTTATGCTGCTTTCAAATGGAATATTAACAACAGCTTCTTACAAACCTTTTCCTGTTTCCTTTCTTTATATTAACGTGAGATTCATTAAATATATCAATTGAAAATTTAAAATTATTGGCCGAGTTTGTGACTCGAAAGTAAAAAATATTTCTCATTTAATAGGCCACACTAGAGGTAGTTACTCGTTAATATTGTTTTAGAAAACCAAGACATTTTTTTAACATTCACAATCATTTAATATTCACAATCAAATGAGATAGTTACACTATAGAGAAGTTACAAAACGAACATATCAAAACTCATGAGAGCACTGACATACAGCATAGTTGCTCTACTTCAAAACTGTCAGTAATCTGACGAGGCTGCTACCTACCACTGTAACTGGCCGGTAAGCGGAAACAATTTAGAACATTTGTTAGCAAAGCGTTGTTCCAGGGGAGGAACTTGAAAAACAATTTGAGTAGGCTGTTTGCTGCCTTTTGTGTTATTTATAAATAAATTAAATACATAAGTATACTATTCCTGGAGATATTTGAAGATTTGATTTCAGATATAAAAGAAAAAAATAAAGAGCTAAACTTTTTATTTTCTCTTTCCCTTAGAAGTAATTTATCACTTACATTTAAATCTGTTCAGTGTTTATGCGTCTGATTACCATTTATGTATTTTTTTTACTTTCTTCTATCCCATACAATATTGTGCGCGTTAGCAAATATGTCGTGGTTTCTATTTAGATTTATTATATTTAAGAAAATTCCCGACATATTGGTTCCATAGTTATATCTAAGTTAGTAAATACGGATAATTTTGGATTTAAATGGAAATTAATAAGACAACTTTCCCGCCTATTTTTATCGAGGCATCAAGCCATACAGGCTACGTGTCACTTTAATTTAAATGTCCCGATAAAATCCGACTCCCAGTTGTTTTTTAAATAAGGCTTAGTTCACACAGTAATTTGATCGTACCCTCGTCATTATGTCTATCTAAGGCCGATCTCGCACGTGCGAACATTGGCATTCAAACGTAATTTAAATGTGTTACGTAATAAGATAGTGTGTTTGCAGTGCATGAATATGTAGTACGAAGTGAACTGGATTTTAGTTATCTCTATTTGATAATACGCTTAAATCTATTTAAACTTAAAGTTCATTTTAGAAGTTCAGCAAATAAGTATTTATGTGATTAAAGAAAAATTCAAGAATATATTAGAATTTGGGGAATTTTGTTTTGCTGATTAGAAAGCAATCTAGTCAAACTACAAAATAACTATAGTATAGTCTAAGAAAATTGAAGGTGGCCTGTTCGCTACGGGTCCTTTTTTAACATTGAAATATCAATTATAATTAACATATGTAAGTAAATCATCATGCCAAGGGTCTCTTCTAGACTAACGGACTATAGTTTTATCCATAAAAAAGAAAATCAGATACATATGTATCATCATAATCAAACAATCAGTGATCAGTAGAAAATCTAGCTAACCAAGAAAAACGTAACAGAACTCTCTTTATTAGAAAACTAGCTGACCCACGCAACTTCGCTTGCGTTACATAAGCGTTAAAAAAATCCCCGTTTTTGTAACATTTTTCACTGGTACTCTGCTCCTATTGGTAGTAGCGTGATGATATATAGCCTATAACCTTCCTTGATAAATGGACTATCTAACACTGAAAGAATTTTTCAAATCGGACCCGTAGTTCCTGAGATTAGCGCGTTCAAACAAACAAACAAACAAACAATCAAACAAACAAACAAACAAACTCTTCAGCTTTATAATATTAGTATAGATAAACAGTTCTAACATTCTAAGCGAAAGTATCAAGTCATTTATAACATGTTCGAAGTCCATCTCTTCGGTACAGTGTACACTTTCGCCGGTAGAATAGCAAGTGGCCACATAAATCTCTTGTACCAAATAATGGGCAGTGTGGCCAGTGTTTTGTAGTTTTTACACCGTATTAGTGACATATGAAATATGGGGTTGCCAGACGTTATTTATTTTGGCATGCTGGTCATATTTATTTTATTCTTATTGAACAACATTTCTAGGAAAGTGTCTTCATGTTTGAAGGGATAATTGTTTGTTCTTGTGGAGACTTTAAAAAGAACATACGATACTTTTTATCCACAATAACAATTATAGTGTTATTGTGAATAAAGTCTCTATTTTTGTACAGGATTTCATTTAAATCGGTTCAGTGGTTTAGGAATGAAGAAAAGTCAGTCAGACATAGTTTCTTTTGTATTTATAGTATAAGAAGATATTATACTACATTAGTATAAAAAGTTTGTCACCAATCTAATATTTAAACAGAACGTTACCTCTACAGTGATAAAGTAAAGCCACAGAAAAAAATGATCGTCACTTAAAGAATAACGTCTTAATATTCCCTTAATTACCCCATGTTACAGTGTTTTAGTCTCAGTATGCTTCTAACTACTCTAATTACAAAGGAGTTCGTGGCTTAGTTAACAAGCCGCGCGGATCGATCTCAACATATGCATATCGAGTTCCTCCGTATTTCGGAAGGCACGATAAATTGTGCGTCACGGCTATCATTTTCTAAGACTTTTGACTGTCGTTAAGAGTAGTCAGATGCTTGAAAGTTAAACAACCAGTCTTACCGAATGATTTCGTGTTATTACCCAGGTAACTGGGTTGTGGAGGTCCAATAGACAGTCGCTCCATGTAAAATACTGGTATTCAGCTGCAACCGGTGAGACTGGATGCCGACTCCAACATATTAGGTCGGGGAAATAGTCTTTTCGCATTATAGTATGTATGAACTTGTAATAAAACCTCTTTGGCTTCAAGAATCACAAATAAGTACACGGTTCATTAGGTTTCTTCCGGTGAGCTCGTGAGGTACCCAAATATCGAACTTTTTTGTGTAGAGAAAAGATTTTATTACAAGTTCATACATACTATAATGCGAAAAGACTTTTCCCCGACCTAATAGTTGGAAGAAAGGCTGATATGCTTCTAATTACTCTTCATTGTCTACTGTGTCAAGTAAATAGCAAAGGTGTACAACTAACGAGCTCTACGGAGACCATTTGAAACTAATAGTTGCTGCGGGTCGTAATGTTGTAACTACCGCTACTGGTTAGTTAGTGGTTAGTAGTTTATGTTACTATGAACATTAAGTTTAGTGTCTGACCGTAGTATAGCTTAGTGTATTTACTGCACTTCAAAGCGTTTTGTAGTCGTTCTTATCGAGTTTTTTTCATACTAGCTGACCGGCACGATTACGAACTCTTCCAAAATTTTTCTCTTCATTTTGCCGACTAACCCCCAGCTTCTGAGGTACATTTAACGGTAGTATATCTATTCAATAGAATTAAAACTCATACAAAAAAACGCTATTGAATAAATAAACTACTGCTAAATGTACCTCAGAAACCGGAGGTAGGAGGTTAATTTAATAAAAACTTAACAACATTACATTTTCAATTCAAATTAATAAGCTAATATTTGACTTGGTTTCGTAGAGACATTGCTGATGTTTTAGTCGTTCTTTCTCCATAGGATCATACTTAATCATTAGTTTAATAATGGCAAATGAAAACACACACTTTCAAATAAATATAATTTTAAATAACACATTTTAATTTTTTAATATGAATGGTAACATAGCTTATGCTACAATTTCTAATACTAAATAATAATGTAATTCACTACTTAATCTTTAAACTAAGTAATTTTACATGAACTCATTACAAAAAAAGCAAAAAACACTAATACTTACGACCTTTACTACTCCATTCAAATGACATCATTTGTACAAGACAAAGCTTTCACGAAAATCCTTTATCCCTCAATTTCCCTTGCCCATTACACGTATAATTACAGAAGCATTGCATCGCGTGTGTACACTACATTACTCAGCGCTCCTTCAATCTACTATTTCCTTTGGGAAACCGACTGTATACTGAGATACTAAGATGTACCGAGGGCATTGACCTGTGCTTTGTAAGATTTTGGACGAAGGTTGAATATTAAGTTAGCTTTAAAGTGTAGAGCATAGCATAACTCAAGCTTATTCTTGTTGTAGCCAATTATGTAGCTCTTGATTATCATCATCTATACTAATATTATAAAGCTGAAGAGTTTGTTTGTTTGTTTGTTTGTTTGAACGCGCTAATCTCAGGAACTACTGCTCCGATTTAAAAAATTCTTTCAGTGTTAGATAGACCATTTATCGAGGAAGGTTATAGGCTATATATCATCACGCTACGACCAATAGGAGCAGAGCAGCAGTAAAAAATGTTACAATAACGGGGAAAAATTTGACCCATTCTCTCTTATGTGACGCAAGCGAAGTTGCGCGGGTCAGCTAGTGTTAAATAATATTTTATCAGCTGCATAGCTATAATATTAAATATGGCAGGCAGCCTGACTGCGTGTCCGGTCGCCTGCCATGGTAGGATTGTATATGATGGGTATATTTATGTACTTAGTTTGATCAAAAATTTGCCAATAAGCCTAGCATTCTTACCGCCATTTGCAGGACAATTTAATTTCTGCGATAACTAAAAACATTACTATAAGTGCTGAAACTTTTTATTTTGTTCTTTTGCAAATATTTTTCTCATTCTGTACTCTATATCGCCTAGACTATTAGTTCAATAGCGTGCATAGACCACATTTACTTGCTGAATGGTGTTCTAGTCGGCCATTTCCTGAAGCCGCGTCTGTTTCTAACAGTCGCTGAGAAGTGCAAGAGCTTTGAACTATAAGACGTGAGCACGCGAGTTTTTAAACACAAGGTCTTTACACTGAAGGTTGTTGGAGAGTTTTAAGGTTCAGTAACTTTTTTTTACCCATTACTGTGCCACTGCAGGGAAAGGGCTCCTACCAAACGAGGGGGAGGGGTTAGGCCTTGAGACCACCACGCTAGCCAAGTGCGGGTTGGGGACTTTGCATGCCCTCAATAAATGTATTAAAAAATTTAGATAATTTAGATACACTTAAATGATGGGTGAACATAACTTTACTTCACTCTTTTTGTACAGTGTTATATAACTCGAGCCTATTTCCTCATCGTTCATGATATTCTTCAGTATTAAGCTAGCATTTACGCATAGCATAATATTCAAGACGGCAAAGAATTGCAAAGCTCTAAATTGCCTATTGTCTTAATTCTAAGCCTTTGAGCGGAAGGGGGCACCAAAACCAAAAGGTTTTTACTGGACACCAAAAAAGAAACAGAAAAGAATACTCTCTAATCTCCCTTTAAATCTGACGAGAAACTACAATCTCGCTTGTGTTTGAAAAAAATAATGCTGTGAGCTTGTAGTAATAACTACCATCCATTTTGTCATTATGACGTAATTATGACCACCGAAACTAAACCGCGCCTGCTGAAAAGAGGCAAGCAAAACTTCCTCGAAACAAATGTGTGTACATTTCCACACGAAACATAGGCGTTACATTATTAAGGAACCCCTACATAATGAGGGTTTTAGGAGATATGTATTACTAGTAGGAAATACTAGTACTAGTTGAGAGCTCTTCTTGTTAGGGAGATAATGAAGTGGTTAGCGGCGGCGGCTAGGTGCGAACTAATTGGTTTGTCAGTGATGGCCAGTACGTAATTGATTGTAAAACTTGTAGTGCTTTTGTGCTCAAGTAAGGTGAGTTTGGTAAATATGTACTATAAGATTAATAAAATTAATTAGCATACTTATTTCGCAAAATTCTTGGCATATTCAAAAATTAAATAATTATACATTCATAATATCAAGCCCGTTATGTCCGAAGGTGTGAGCAGAGGTGTACGAAACACACCCGCGTTTTGCTATAAAAAAAAATAATCCCAAGTTATAACGGGCGAGACTATTGCCATATATCAGACACAATACCAAAAAAGTAGACACTAGTACACTAGTTAAAATACTGAAAACCTGAATATTTAAAAATAATTTGATTATTAAAAATGCTATATACATAATAATATATTTCTCCGGCATTATTGATCATGTCAATATAATTATGTGTAACTAGCTGACCCGCGCAACTTCGCTTGCGTCACCTAAGAGAATGGGTCAAAATTTTCCCCGTTTTTGTAACATGTTTCGTTGCTACTCCGCTCCTAATGACCGGAGCGTGATGTTATATAGCCTATAACCTTCCTCGATAAACGGGCTATCTAACACTGAAATAATTTTTCAAATCGGACCAGTAGTTCCTGAGATTAGCGCGTTCAAACAAACAAACAAACAAACAAACAAACTCTTCAGCTTTATAATATAACCTTCCTCGATAAACGGGCTATCTAACACTGAAATAATTTTTCAAATCGGACCAGTAGTTCCTGAGATTAGCGCGTTCAAACAAACAAACAAACAAACAAACAAACAAACTCTTCAGCTTTATAATATTAAGTATAGATTATAATATTAAGTATAGATAAACACGTCTCGCTAAACTTGAATAGAAAGTATAACGCTGTGGTTGCTCACAATAAGACCCTACTTTTAACTAAAATTCATCACTCTCATATATCGTTCAAAAGATTCTGTATAGATAAGAATAATAGGATAAAATACGATCTAAGAATAAAGGAACCTTCTTCTAGACATCATGTCCGCTACTTGTAAGAGAAAGCTTAGTGAAACTGTATAGTTAGGCTCGAAGCGTAACACGGGTCGGGCTTAGAGAGTGGAGGGATAATCGTTAGATGATGTAGTTTGAAATATTACAAACTTTGAGATGCCATCTGTCGTTTGAATAGAGTTTGTTGTTAGTAGGTAGCTAATGTAGCTATCAGTGGCGAAGGGTGAGTTTTGTTAAAAGGCAAGCCGGAGCTAAAACTGCTAAGGCTAAAGTTAAGCAACTCTTGGTGCGGTCATTCCATAGGTGGGTGACCGACGCGATGGCGGGCGGCGGCTTGAACAAATTTGACACTAGGTTGACCACTAACCATACGTTAACAGAACAGAATCGTTGTATTGCGATCCGATTTACCAAACTACTTTCATAGTAGGTAAGAACTAAGTAGGTACCTACCTACCTATGAACGAAATTATTGATGAGGAATGATTCTATCATATTACTTCAAATTTCATGTTAAAATAAGTGTTTTAATTTTTAAATACAACTTTGATTGACTCCAAATGCTATCTACTAGAAACAATCGGAGAAATAATAAAAACACTTTACAGCTAGGTACCAATAAGCCATTGATAAATACCTATATAAAGTTATATCGTAGAGAATAACATAAGGGAATGTTTAAAATACTAATTACCTAATCCTTTGCATTCTGTATTATTTATTTTGGTAGATAGGTACCTACATGTTGGCACTAGGAGCATTTTGAAAACAATGTCACAGAATAATAAGTACTAAAGTAACAATGTCATATATATATACTAATACAATACTAAAGTGACAATGTCTACACTCTACAACATTAATTTACTGATTAATAACTAATTTAACGATATTTATTGCTTCTACTTCTACCTACTTGTTGTCCCTGATCGCAATACTCAAACAATAACAATGAAAGTAATAAGTACTTACAAATACATGTAAGATACGACCAGTACATTCACACAATCACCACGATTTTACACTAAATTCATAGATAATTTAACACAATTTAACTCATCCAAATATAATAAACATAATAATCCAAAATAACCTAAAATAGGCGCGCAAAATGAAAACAAAACTAAATCTAAAATCATAAATGTCATCACAACAATTGCATTCATTGTCTCTCTCTCATCAAATATTATTGCATCTCACTCACACATTCGCTAGTTGCCGCGCCGCCCGCGCCGCTGCGCCTGTTGTACCTACTAGTCGCCCAATAAGCCGATGAATTCCGGGTTACCTCGCCGGTAAAACGCGCCATAGAAAAGTACGTCCGCGTGACGTCATCGACATCTTTTTCGCTTTACGCGATTCCTGCGCGCGCCGTCGAGTTGTTTGACGGCAATTTTCGGTATGCAACTTTTGCAATGACAAATAGAACAGGCGTTTATTCATTTATTTATTTTTAATTAGTCGTATTGAAAATATTGATGAATGTCGTAATAAATATAGAATTTAATTTAAATAAACGATCTTTTCTTGAGAATAATACACATTTATGTGACGCATTTTAAGGAGTGTTCCAAAGGTAAAGCCGGTAGGAATCGGGTTATAGGGAGCCTTCGCCACTGGTAGCTATGCTGTATCTGTTCCTGATACTGCTGAACAACGGTCACGATTAGTGGGATTTATAAATTTGATAACTCCATAACTAAGAATTGCTCTTGTGCCGCGGAGACTTTTACAAATATACAAATAACGGACACAAAATACAACCAGACTCGAATCAACTATTTGTGGATCGCACAAATATGTGTTCCGTGTAGGTATCGAAGCCACGGCCTCTCGACGCACTAAGAGTAGCATGGCGACCACTGTGTAGAAATCCCGTTTACTATAAAATGATTCCATTAGATGTAATTTAACGAAAAAAAAAACTTTTATTTAAAGTAAAAAACAAAAACTTTTAAAATATAAACATGTTAACTGTTGCAACTTCTATCTGTTTGAAAAACAATTCCCATGAATGTAATTTCATATGGCATTCTACATAAGTGTATGCGAATGATTTCGTAATGTGTGACGACTGCGAATGTCGCCAGATAATTACGGTGCCCTCGTACAATACAAACAGACATAGTTGTTGATACAAATTTATTTTTAAAGGGAGCTGATTAGTTGTGGAAGATAGCGTATATTTGAATAAAACTAGCCCTTTGCCATTTTCCTGCGGCTTCGTCCGCATAGATTGCAGTCATACAAACTTTCATACCCCTATTTTATCCTTTTGGAGGTAGAATTGATTAAATTCTTTCTTAGCAGATGCTTACGTCATAACATTTACCTGCATGACAAATTTCAGCCCCATCCGACCAGTGGTTTGGGCTGTGCGTTGATAGATGTTCTTGTCAGTCACTATGTCAGTCAGTTAATCACCTTTGAATGATATATTTTGATATACATATAGTTTCGGTAATATCAGTGACAAAATGGAAAAGATCTTTCGTCAAGATCGTTTGTGTTAAGATTTATGAACTCCGCAAATATTTACAACTAAGACTTTTTTAAATATATATTTGTGACTAAAGGTAGCATTCGGTTCTTAGCGACCGCGACGCGCGACCGCCACCCGCGACCATGGTCGCCTGTCGCGAGGCGACCCTAGCTTTCGGATTTCAGCGACGGCGACATCGTCACTCTTCCCGCAGTTTTAACGGGTGACGGTTGTGTTCTAGTGCAGTACGATATGTCGGACAATTATTCCGCAGCTAGGAAAAAAGTTATACAGCAGCTATTGGAGGATGAAGAAGATGATGATATTCTTATTATGCTATTATCTATGCCTCCAGAAAAAAGAATGAGGATTATTTATAAGATGCGAGCCTTACATCATATAAAAGTGGGTTTTTAATAACTAATTATATTAAATTCTCGTCCTCGTTCGGTGAAAATGCCGCCATTTTGATGTGCTTCTCGCCTGCGTCGCGTGACAGCACTGCCTCCGATGCGACCGAGTCGCTGTCGCCACGCTGCTCTCTAGCCACGCCCACCGGTCGCGCGTCGCGGTCGCTAGATTTGTTTAGTACTCCATATAAATCCATAGTAAGCAGTGGGTCGCGCGACCCGGTCGCGGTCGCGGGTCGCGGTCGCGCGTCGCGGTCGCTAAGAACCGAATGCTACCTTAAGGTAACAAGGTTCGAGCAATGCAGCGTAGGCGACAGATATTTATGCATTAAGTTTAAATTAAAATTTCTAAATTTACTAGTTTTAAACGTACGATGTAATTCAACTAAATCACATACCAATAAATAGTTTGCTATTTGATGGCATGGGTCATCAACAATTAATTGATTTAGGCTTCAACCACTTGCTTTCCAACTTTTCTATCTTCTTCTTCTACTTTCTTTTTCGAGAGAAGAGAACTCTTCTATAATCGCCCCGCTCATCACCATATCCTTACCCAAACACATTCAAGAGGCCAAACGTCTCATGATTAAAATATGAATATTGATTCAATAAGTAGATGTCTTGCGGTAGACGCTATTTGCGTCGCCTTCCACGAACCGATACGGAATCGAACCTCGTCCTTTACGATAGGTAATTTCCTTAAAATCACTACTTCAGAACCTTAAGTATATACCGTTTAAATGGAGCTTTTTGTAGTACATTTTCTAAGAAAATGTATTTTTATTTTTGATTTAGGTTAAATGTTTCGACTTTTGGTGTTGTAAGGTCATTGTATTGTATGTTTTTTGTTATAGTAATAAATTTTGTCTTTGCTGAAATCTTAATCTAGTGGCCTACTATAGGGCTACATTCTATCACTGTAGACAACCGAATAGCTATACATTAATGTATGAAAACCTGATCATCAGCGCCCCTAGTGTATTTCGCAGGAATTAAAAACCGCCTAGAAAAATAAAATCACTAATCCTGTCATAGTATCACGAATGAATGTAACATTAATTATCATCTTATACTTATATTCTACAGTACCGCTTTTCTTGCTACTGTTATGTACAAAGAACTAACTACAAGTTAATAAGATAACCCGTATCAGTATCGTTAAACTTGAGAGTCGGTTACATCAAAGACGAACTTTGTAAACTTGCCAGTCAAAGGTAGTATTTTCCTGAATCAGATTAGATTTGGATTAACATAGTGTTTTCGAGACTCGTACATTCAGATCGCACCGTGGTTTTTGTCCTAGACCTGGAATACCACATATGCTACTTTTTTCCCGAGGGATCGGGATTTACACGGGAAGGGTTTCCACGGGTCGAAGTCACGGGCGTCCTCTAGTATGTTATAAAGAATGATTTACCTTTAGCTAGCTTTAACACGTGTCAGTAGAACTACTGAACTTTTTGAAGGCCGCCATGAATAAGTATTCATACAATGTATAAAACTAGTTACGATCATGTAAACAAACATAATCTATAAATGGAAGAAAAGCCTATGAATTTAATTTATGAAAAACGGAATTGGAAAAGAGCCCTCAAGGGAACATGTCCAATTATGTATTACGTAGGACCCTTAAAATACGTTCAATATTGATTTTGTATTAACTGTTACATTGTGGATTCTTTAGGTATTTGACATAGTTTATTGCGAAGTAATGGTAAATTGTAATGTGATTGACAATGTTTAATTTTTGAATACTTTAAAATACAGTGGTGTGGAAGCTTTTAGATCTATATTTCTCGATAGTTTTTACAATTTTACTTCTAGGGAATAAAAATCACTACGTTTAATAAAATTGAAAATTAATGAATGCGGTCTCGATTGTGATTGTTTTCTTCAAAAACACCTACAGTAGATAGCTATCTACATATTGAAAACTACATAGATGCTTTGAAACTTTCGCGCTGCATGCCTATTATATGAAAGAATACGGGATTTAGCGCGAACACGCATTTAAGATTTTCAGCGTAGGTCTCACTTGCCGTTGTCGCAGTCTGACTGATCTTGTGTGTTCGCTTTATTTTCCGTATTTCTAAAACTTTAACTCTAAACTGACCAATAACGAACAAAAAGAAAAAAAAACCTTTGTATTAGTGTACAGAGTGTACATTAGTATGAAGCGATTCAAACCATATAGAGAACATTTTCTGACTAATTGCTTCACTAAAACTAACACGATAAAACATTCTCGGTACTGTAATTTTCGGTAGGGCAACGCCTTAATGAAACAAAACGAGTGGCCACGTGGTTTCATTACACGTCTAGACGGCAAACGCTGTTTACGTAGCTCTTACTATGAAAAGTTACTTGTATGGAGAAATAATAGAAAAGTATGTTGCTGGTAATTGCTCTAAAATATGTTTTTTTAGGCTTCAGGTTGAGTCAAAATAAAATCGATGTTGCGTCGCATGTAGTAGATTTTGACAATTGCACAACTGCTAAAACATTAATAGCTTTGATTAGGATTCTTGTATGATCAAAATTAAATGTCTTTAGACCTATTTCCAAACCTTTTCTGATTAATATTTGATATTTGGACACCATGATCCATTCATTAAGCTTCCATTTTTTATATTGAGTTTCCTTTCTTAAAATTAGTGTAGCAAACTCTTTACTTGTTTTCCACAACGCAAGAAGCTGGGTTATCGCTAGATTTTAGTTGTACTTAGATTTTAATCGATTAATTGTTTAGCAAATTAAAAGGGGGACGGTGGAGGCATCGCTGTTCTAGTCATGGTTTCATAAAAGTATTATTATTTCACACAACGCACACACATTTTTTTCTTCTGAACAATATTAAAAAATAAACGGTCTATATTCTACCAAGACTCCCGAACACAACCGGGGTTTGAATCTAAACACAATAATAAGGAAATTTGCATGCTGTAATAAAGAGTATAAATAGGCTTCCATCACTCTCGACATTGAAGATCGATTGACGACATTTGCTTCACAATATGTCAGGCTGGGAATACACTTCCGTCCTACTTTTAAATTTTAAGGTTACAAAAATCACTTACTTGTTTAAGTAACTTTTATAGAAATAGATAGCCCAAACGTCCAAAAAAACGTAAACCTACGCTTTACACGATATAACAAGGTGTTTACTTTATTCTAAAAGTTTCAAATTAATTTTATAATACACTAGCTGACCTGCGCAACTCCGCTTGCGTCACGTAAGAGAGAGAGACATAATTTTCCCCGTTTTTGTAACATTTTTCACTGGTACTCTGCTCCTATTGGTCATAGCGTGATGATATAATATATAGCCTATAGCCTTCCTCGATAAATGGGCTATCTAACACTGAAAGAATTTTTCACATCGGACCAGTAGTTTCTGAGATTAGCGCGTTCAAAGAAACAAACAAACAAACAAACTCTTCAGCTTTATAATATTATAGTATATATAGTATATAGTATAGTATATATAGTATAGAAGTATAGATTAGTATAGATGCGTAAAAGTTTATAAATAAGCCCGCATGTTGTAATTAAATTCTAAAGAGTCGGAGGCTATCTGATTACATTTATCTGTCTATTTGTACCAGTTATTCTACGAAACCGCTAGACTGATTGATATTTTAATAAATGTTCTAAACAACCTGGCTGTTTGTATATTTTGTTATTCTCCGAAACGGCCAGACCAATTATGATGAGACTTTAACTAAATCTTTTTCAGAAAGGTTCACGCATGTTAAGTTGCACAGCACTGGTCACGGGAACGGAATATATAATTTACAACAATTATAAGTACTTATATGTAAAGATCCTCAGTTTAGTCGTGATAAATAATTCTGGCGCCTTCTATAGCTCTTCGAGTGTGAGAAAAATAAATGTGGAATGTTTTCCTTACTGATGGAGATTCTGTGTGTTGTGTGAGTGCACTTATTATTGTTTGATGTCGTATCACATGACAAGGGTGGTTTCCGATGTTTGTGAGTACAATAGTGGCAGAAGGAGGCTCTGGATTTGAGTTCATAGAAAAAGGGCATAAGTACTACAGTAGGTTTGTATTTTTAAATAGATTTTAAATATGTGTTTGTAGTTTCGCACAGGCTTTTAGCCGTGGTTTGCATAAACATAGTCTTGTTTAATTTTCACATATTTTTATACACTTTTCGTTACTTTATCTTTCATATAAGCTGTCTGACATTTATTTTTATTCATAGAGCTGAACTTTATCTACATGGTACAAATCTTAATGTTACGTAAACACAAACCTCACAAATGTAACAAAAACAAAATGTCATATATACATACAACTAATAATAGTACCTACAATAAACAGTATGATAAACTGTACAAGATGTCAGCCTCCGTGGCACTGTTGTTAAAGTGGTCGCCACGTCAGTACCAATCTGTTGGGAGGTAGTAAGTTCGATTGCCACCCTGAACAAATTTTTGTGTCTCATGCAGATAGTTTTTTCGAGCTTGACTGTACTTTTTGTCCGTTGTTTGTATGTTTGTAAAAATCCCCGCGACGTACGTGCAATTCTTAGTACGGAAATTGTCATTTTTTAAATAAAAAAAATGTAATCAATTTACTATATCAACCAATAGTACTTAAAGCAAATCCTGCCCCCAGAAATCAATGAAACACCACCGTACAGTACTTGATTCTAAACAATTAAATACTCGAGTCAAAGATTAATTGTCAAGCTTTGTTTACGCTTCCCCAGTATTGTTTGTTTTGAGATACACGGTTCTTGGAAAACTGGAGGCAATTTTAATTAGTGAGATTGTCCTTTAGATTATTTGGTAGCCTGAAGGTATTGACTTCTTTGCTTTTATAAATGTTATCATTCTATACTAATCCTTAAGAAATAAGTCGGAGTTAATTTAAAAAGAGCTCGACGGACGTTATGCCTTAGAAATAATCTCGAGGAGAAAGAACAACAGCAAAGCGGTCACGTCGAAAGACTGGATTGATGCTAAGACGAAAAACAGATGAGCAGACGGAGAAGGCCTTAGCAGAAATGGTGGGGCGATACACGTTACTAGACGGATTTCCAAGAAAACCTAGCGAAGGAGCAACTTGATCTAGAACTCTACGTGTAAACACCTATGCACCTATAGCAAAAAACATTATGTGACCCTGAGTTTTCAAATTATTCGGTTTTAATTTTTTATTCAGGCAGAATTTCACAATTATTCTTGAAGTATCTAAAGTAATATTTTTTGGATTCTTCTACTATATTGAAATCGTTACAAATCCTTAACCTCCGTATGTCTTAAACCGCTCGTGTCTTAACCGGTGTCGTTCACACTCGTTCTACTTACTGAATTATTAATACCTATTGTATTACAGTACAAATATTTGTGTAAGTATAATTTGTTGGCGCGGATGCCTTGCGTGACTACAGTGGAGTACTTGAATGTTTACGTGGAGTAAGCAAGCTTAGGTATTAAGGTAAATCTAGAATTATGTGCTTTAGTTACTGATAGTCTGTGTTAATTATTGTTTAGACAGGTAGCTGCTAATTAGGTAAAGACAATGTTTACAATGTAAGATGGGAATAGGGGCTTTTCTTGAATTGTGGAAAATAATTATTTTACATACATACATAAAATCATGCCTTTCTTCCAGAGCAGAGACCAGAGAAAGTCACTTGGTACGATTTTTAATAATTTCTCTTACTTCACTCACATCCATTCATCTTGCCAAATACTAATAATTTTGTTCAAAATTGAGAATTTCACATTAGTTAAGTTGTATATTTATATCCTTTTTAAATTATACGAGGTAACGTAAATAGTGAAGATGAAGCAGAGTAACAAATTCTTAGGTATACTCAACTATTGCTCTATTTTAGTAACGAAAGTCTGGTCTAGAGGTATTTACAATCTGTTAAGTTTTATAATATAATATAAAACGCAAATACTTATGTTCAAAGAAAATGGGAAGAACACTTGGATATATAAATAAAAAAGCATATTGTCTGAACATTGTTGTAAGACTCCAAGGTGAAATAACAAATGCGATTCACGTTGAATCGGAATAAGCACTTAACGCACAACCCATATTGTTGCTATATATTTTACGAGCCTAATTCTGTTGCCTTCACGAAGTCGGAAATAAATCTTTATTAGGACTTGTAACAGTAGAAGGATCGATAGAGTTTTATGATAACTAAAAGGAGGTAGTTAAACAACATTGAATTAAAAGTTAATTATCTGTTTTAGAAGGTTTTTATGACCTTGATCTAATATGTGATTAATTAATTGATACTTGAAACAGTAAGAGTCTAGATAATAGCGCTGATGGCACGTGGGAAGTTAATAAAATCATCATAAGCTTTTCTGTGTTAGAGCAAAGCTTTGTGTCCTTTTTTTTAAATACATAGACTTCTGAGACAAAATTTTAATATTTGTTTTAAAATGACTTATTTGTAAGTGAATAACCATATTTTTACAGGTAACTTGATGAAGCACTGTTATTTATCGGTAATGAAAAATATGATTCTTATCGCGATGACCAAAACTTCAATATAATATGCCTACTACACCACCAAAGGCAAAATTTCAACTTAATAATAATATGCCTACTACATATCATCAAATTATATATGATAATAAGAAAATAAACAAAAAAACTTATTTAGAGATGTAAAATTAACTTAAAAAGAAATGTTTAATTTAAGTTTAGATTATATTCTAACAATTTGTTTAAAAAATTCTTCTGATATGTGTTTTGAAAAGATGCCGATATAATAAGCTGTAATCTTGATTGAAGTCTCAAATTGGTTCGTGTCGAAAATATCGTATTTCTTTTTACTTTTCATAGACTTTATACATACTTATATACCTTTATACGAGGCTTGCTTTCAAAAGCAAAGTTAAGAACCAGATAGAACAAATATTCACGTATTAGAAATGAAAAATTGATTTTATTTATGTTTTTAATTAATGGTTTAATGAATTTGAAAGACAACTCCCGTACTAAGTAGTGCTTGTGCCAAGATAGGAGTCATAGATGACCCTAAATGCAGGCACTGCAATGAAGTAGCAGAAACCATGAAACACATACTGTGCGAGTGTGATGCTTTAGGAAGGAAAAGAATGGATCTTCTAGGATGCGGCTACCCTAAACCAGAAGACTACAGGCTGCTTCCGGTGGGGTGCATAGTAAAACTGATAAGTTTTGCTATGCATCTAGAGTAGCAAGGAGGGGGTGACACAAAGGATCAGGAATGGTCGAAGTGTCAGCCAGGCATTAACTGGCACCCCCACCCCTAAGATAAGATAAGATAAGATTGCTCTTGTGCCGCGGTTACAATTACAGACTTACAAACAAAGGGCACAAAGTACAAGCAGACACAAAACAGCTATCTATGGATTACACAAATATTAGTTCCGTGTGGGAGTCCAACCCACGACCGAACGCACTGGTAGTGGCCTGGAAATCACCTCAACCACTGCGCCATTTACTACTCTTATATTTTCTGGGGCTCGAATGAATGCCTTGTTTTTAAAAATATTTAAAATGTAAACAGCAGATTATAGGGACTCCAAAAAACGACAGTCAATCTCGACAGAATTCTAAAAAACACCGCAAAACAATGTTAGTTTCGTAGGCAAGTTTTTAACGACGCGTCTTGTAGAATACTGTAAATATTTAGTTACCTAATATTGTTAAGACTACGGCACAGACGGTTTTACAAAGCAGTCGTTGAATTATTTATTTAGTTTTTATTTTTTAAGAAAGTAACAAAGTTGTCCTTTGTTTTAAGTATTCGTAAGTGTCTTGTAATACTCTTGACTCCTGAAACTATAAATTCGTAACTTTTTATTTATTCTCGTGCTGCTTGGCTCTTTGTCTTCCAAGTTATTTATTTTAATCTGATCATGGTTGGTTGTATCTAATAAGTATTGCCTATACAAAGAACCTAAGAGCTTTGGAACTTCTTGACACATACATTGAGTAGAGTACCTTTTTATAGTACCTTTACCAAAGTTTCACATAAAGTACAAATGATAATGCCTATCTACGCAATTCGCCGATGGACTGCTTATAAAACCAACCAAGCAATTTTGACTTTCAGCCTATGAATTATATACATAAATACTTATTATCACAAAACGATAACTAAACAAGCTTATACCAATATAATCACACCATAAAAAGTTCAAAATAGCCTTTCAAAACCAGAACATTAACACTCTTCCTATAAAAACCTCATGATTTACGTTCAGATAGAAATACGTGCCACATGTTTACGATGTATCCTTTGAAAAAAATCCATGATTTGCGCACCGTAAAGGCTTTTTATGGTGCTAAAATGAAACCGTAAAAGTTATTGTAGTGACAACGGAGAAACGTGATGGCTAATAACTTTGAAAGTGGATTAGAAGCTTGTTTAATGCCTCCCTTCGATGTAAAAAACGGTTTGTAGTTTATTGTGCGCGAGTTCATTGATTGAAGAAGCAGGATATGTTATAGTGTAATTTTGATTTTTGTAGATAGTGAATTCTGTAAAAAAAATACCTATACACCTAAGTATTGCCATTATTTTCATGTTATGGGGGACTTAAGAAACATAAAATTGCAAAGAAAAAGTACAATCGGAACCAGAATAGCTGTTTGTTGGGCCGACAAAATGTTTATGTAATTTAATGCCGGGGAAATTTTATCCTAGACTCTCTGTGGAGTGTTCATTTGTATTAAGATACTAGTGCAATAGTCTAAGAAGCAAATGTGGACCATTACGGAAATAAGAGTTAGTAAACTAAGCCATTGTAACGAGAGCCCCGCAATGTTTACTTCAAAGATACAATTTGGTCATATTCAATAGCATAATTCAGATTGTATTTAGGTTGTAATGCAGTAGTCTAAGTAGCAAAAGACTATTCTGGTTCCATAACATTACATACGGGTTAGAAATCTAAACCATTGATATGTCAACCTCGCAATACTTTCATCAAATATATCGCTCATTTGGAGCGACAGTGACGTATCTGCAAAAAAATGCAAAACTGACCTAAGTATACCAAAATGATCCCCATAGTCATAGACAGACCGATATGTATGTATATACTCTTTAGTCATATTATTCAAAACATCGCCGTATAATAAGTAGGTTGTCTTTATTTGAGCAGTCTGAAACTGACCCGGCACAGATTGGTGGCTAAAAATAAACTACCTCGCTTCCCAAGTCTTAAATAACTCAGTTATCTGTGGCTCCAATCAATCCGACCAAACAAACCAAATTGATAAGATGCCTGATTTTACGCAGGATCATTAAGTTACGTACACACTTTGTTAAAGATATCTCTGCGGAATACAGATTAATTAGTAATTGGAAAGTCCAATATTGTTATGGATATAAAAACATTGTCCGTAGACTTCTTGCCACATGGGATGAACTTTGCAAGTGGCGAAGCGAAGATGTCTTACTTTTGTTCACCTCCGTCTACCACTTTGGGTGTAAAAGGCGGGCCCTATAGCCTCGTTCATGCGAAGGATTAAAGGTTATTCAACATCACACTGAGTCCTACAGGAGTTAGGTGATGCAAGTGGAACTGCAAAGCTCATAACCTAAGTTTTTAGAAACAAGTTGGTGTGCTGAATAATTAAGGTTTTAAATGCATAATGACTTAATTTTTAACAGGTTTTCTAGTTTCAATTTTCTTCTCTTTTTTTCTACTGTCCTCAGTCCAGTCTGTATGGTTCTTAGATTAAACGCAAGTAGATAAAGTGTAGGATACAGAATTGAAAAAGTTTTAATTGTTTCCACCGTTTGAGATGTTCATTCCATTCGACATCGACTTTTGTACCTTTGATTTTTCTATTTCTGTGTCTAAGATCTTAGAAAATAAAATCCTTTTTATTTTATTGGAAGTATTTTATTTGTTTAATTTATGTCATCTCGTGTTATTTCTCTAGAACTGTGTCCAAACGGTGTGAAATACACCCACACGTTTCGCCGTTTAATATCTAATAAGACAAATATTAAAGTACCATACACACATACATAATTAAATACATATATACATAAGCATATAAAATCACGCCTTCTTACGCCTCACAAATTAGAGAACGCAACTTGGTACATAGACGATCCTTACAAACTTCCTTTATTTATCTTTACATTTTATGCCATAATAATCCAACAACACTTAGATAAACCACCAAAAAATCACCACTATCCACAAACCCAACTCGTTGGCTTCGTAATAGACAGCCACTAACATAACTGCGGAAATACTCATAGCACCGAATCAGTCAAAACTCTTTTAACTTTTCTACATCATCAAATATCTTAATATTTTCAGATCACAACGCATCAATACCATTATTATAAATTCATAACCTATTCAATATCTATTATCATTACAGAATGATCTTCAAGGATATCTCCAAGCTATAAAACCTTCTGGACGATGTGGTTCGGCTCATTTTACGACAAACGATAACAATTTCATTTATGTGCACCATATTGGTATTGATATTATCTAGTTTGGGGTTTATCACATGGCATATTCTATGGAATCTCAACTATGGATAATGTATATGGGATTACCTGTGTAAGGGTATTATTCGAAGAATTAAAAGATACATAATATTATTTTGATGTTTGTAAAATGCTGATAATAGGATAAAAATATATTATGGCAATTAATTGAAAACCTTCTTATTAGCTCAATAATTGGTATCAGTAACCACGTTAGCCTACTTGAGAATCTACTCCTTTTTGTCGTTAGTAATAAAATTGGTGATTGTAACTACGTTAACCGTGATGCTAAACTTGCAGTCTTAGTAACCTTATATAATAATGAATTCCATTATTGACAGTTTTAAGCTTACGGTATTTTTCATTTCCAAACTCCTATTTCCATGAATAAAACTACTTTGTAAAGCCCCCAGAAATCAAACGGTCACCAGTCTCTAAAATGAAGTTAAAACACGACTTCATATTTACGACACTATCCGACACTTAAATGTAACAATCTTGTAACTACGGATTTAGTTCAGTGCATTTCGCGACCAGCTTTACGACTATCTTACAACCCAATAACCTAGTTTTCGATCGAGTTCCCAAGAAAAATTGCCGCAGACAAACAATATTTTGTTTGAGCATTTCAGTATTAAAAAGTTTATTTTGTACTGCAGTTATTGAGAAAAGAAAAGTTTGTTTGTTTGCGGGTAATCTAAACTGTAAGGATTTTTATTATATTTCTAGAGTTTCAACCAATGATATTAAATAATAGTAGTTGATACTGACTGTTCTAGTAAAGGTCTTCAGATCTGTTCTTGAAAGGATGCAAAGTCCCCACAATAGCAAGAAATAGTTTCATTATTTTATAGAAAACCTTAACAAATTATACAGTTAAACATATCTCGGGAATGTCTCTACCTATTAATGGAATCCACATGAAGTCCTTTTCGTAGATGTTCTGTTTTTCGCGGACAAACCGACACGGTGAGGAGGTTCTATTTTATAATAATTATGTAGTAAAGAGAATCTATTATTACTGGTTAAATGACAAAAGTTTATTTCTTACATAATAACGTATTTTCTTTTATTTTGATCGATGTCGTTGATTGAAAAGTTCAAGTTATATAATGTGTTGAAGTTGACGAATGATCGAGCGATCATCTGTGAATGGACTGTGAGACTGTTTGTTTATTATTCTTAGAATTCACAGGGTTCGATTACGCGAATGGAATGTTTCTTATTTTCTTTTGGAATAGAATTGCGTGGGTTTGAGATCTGACGATTTGTTTTGAATTAAACGCAGATAGAACTAAATATATACTGTTTTTGATCTTAGTAGTCGATAACCTATCATGAGGTCTTAGGTTTGATACTTGGGTCTTACGAGTATTGTTGAGTGGTTACAATTTATTTTAGAACGTTCATTCCTACATTTGTATGATTAGAAATCCTGGTATCATGGATTAATGTTTGGTTGGGTGTATATTTTATGGCTCGAATAGTTTAATAAAGAGTAACCGTGAAAGTATTTGGTCAATATGATATTATATTTAAACGCAACATAGTAATGTATATGTAATTTTTGACGGCATATTTCGTGTGTTAACTATTCAACATATTCTCAATAAATAAGATTAACCTTAGTGCGACTACAGACATACAAATCCCAACCACCGCAATCTCAATTTAGTTAATAATTCAATTAATTCTCAGTCCGTCTGTTTAACTAATAGAACCATCAAGATATTATCTCAGCATTAACCTGCATTATTAACTAGGTCTAGACTGGATCCTAGGTAGCCTTAAATGACAGTGTTTCAGTCTGTCTAACTAAATATTCAAATAAGACTGAAATACGTTGTATTATTATATTTTGTTGGTTACCTGTACGGTTTGGGTTTTGAAATGTCTGTGCTTTCTGTAGAAAATATTTTGTATTTGTTTTAAAAATTCCTTAAGTTTTATACTTAGTGTTGTTCTTTTAATTGACGTCAAAATGTTTGTTCCGAATCTTCAACCGCACTAAGAGAAGTCTTGAATAACGTCTAGAAAGTGCGATTCTGATAGAAACCTATCACAGTACTCGCTTAATACATACATGAATTACGTCTTCTTCCCATAGGGGTAGGCAGAGACCAGTCCTGTTTTACTTGCTTAATGCCTTCGCTGAAATGTAAGTAAAGTCGCATTTTATGACTCAGGTGTTTGTTTGTTACAAAATAATTCATTAGCTTTACTTCAATGCGTAAATAGACAGCTATTTTTAATAACGGTTTAGTTTTCATCCCTTAAAGGAATTAGTGAGCAGTAAAATAAAAGCCCTAAACCAGTTAAATACTTTTGTACTAGTAGAATAGTTTGCACCATTCAATGATCTAGGTTCACAAAATATCATACAAAATTACAATTATTAACTTTCTAACTTTGTAGGGTACAACCCAATTTGGTATAACCGTTTCTTGTCAGTACCTATCTCAGAATTTGGCAGATTTTGTCGCCCAATTACAAACTTACATGAAACGGAGTAGTGATGTGGGAATGAAATTAAAAACTTTTCATTCATTTCGTTCACTCATTTGAATTTAGATACGCTTTTTTTCATGAATTCGTAGTTTTGGGTGAAAGTTTGGTTGTAATGCCATTGGAGTTGCAAGTAATAGTAAGCTTTTTAGCTTTTTTGAACTAATTTCCAAGTGTTATGCGAAGTTATTTAAGTATTTAGAATTGCAATGGATTTTAAGATCACTTAACTGAGTTTATGATTTAAACAGTTTAGTAGTGTAGTTGCTAGAATAATTTCGAAAAGGTATCTACCTTTTCGAAATTATTCTAGCAACTATAAAAATCGGAATAGAAGTTATGCTAGCTTTAATTATTTCAACAGCCTAATTAGAACCTTTTGTTTATTTTTCTAGACTTAGTTTTAGGTACAATGCACCTGAATAAGAAAATGCTAACATTTACTTTTTCTTTTCTTTGTATTTTTTCGTGATATTTTTCAAGGTCATTGACATGACTTAATGACTTTTGTCTGACAAAATTGAGGGAAAAGATTTTCACGTCAGAGGTACTAAGACAGGACTTAAGTAGTATTAGAGCGACACTATTTTGTGAGACTTTAACTTAAAATATTTAATCTAGAATAAGAATAACCTAAAAAGGGATTTTGGTGAGAATAATAGAAAGATATAATAAACGTATTGTTTTCTTGCATCTTATTTCGTATTATACTATTCGTGACGCTGCCGCGTCGTATCCTTCATTAAATGGGCCATATGGTGACGTCATATGACTTTCCAGCGTAATTTTTAGATTTGTTTCTCTCAACATTTATAAAATTATTATTTAAAAAAAGGTAAAATTTGTCAATATTTTTATTTACTTATCTATTACATAAAAAAATAAATCATTCCTATTATCCCTTTAGCTCTAGACATAAGTCAGTTTAGGAACAAGTTAGACAAATAATTTTGAGCAGATAAACTGCTAACAGTTGGAAGTTAGTGTAGTTTGA
The DNA here is from genome assembly GCF_050436995.1 of Anticarsia gemmatalis. Classification (NCBI taxonomy): domain Eukaryota; kingdom Metazoa; phylum Arthropoda; class Insecta; order Lepidoptera; family Erebidae; genus Anticarsia; species Anticarsia gemmatalis. The sequence goes on along the minus strand of NC_134757.1, from coordinate 10,149,390 downwards.
CTAATAGAAGTTTTAGCTCTAACTTAGTTTCGATGTAATAATCCAAGTTAGTAGTTTTGTGACGATATGTTAAGTAATTTTGCATGTTTAATTTATAGAATAACGTAAATGCGACAAGTAGGTATTATGAATGATATGTAGGTATATTATCTATCAAATATTTTTTTAAGTTATTAGTAGATCTATAGAGAGAGAGAGAAGTCTTTGCCTACCGGGAGACACTCATAAAGGCTAAAAAAAAAATTATATGAGTTAAAAAAAATATTTGTATAAAATAGTCAGAGTACTTGAATATTATTATATTTTTGCTTAATTTTAGAATACATGACCACGTAGCATAGATTCTAATCTTTCTTTAAGTGACTACAAAGAATTTTTGGGAATTATTTCCATATTGAACCATTTTCCATAAAAAACAGACGAAAATAGGTACATTTTACATTTTCATTATTACATGGAGGGCTCTAGACGTGCAAAGTATGGGAAGAAATATCAATATCTTCATAGCAATCCCGTTATTGATATTCAAAACGTTTACCTTCGAAAGTTTAATAAATGTCACACTTGATCGTTTATACATATCCGTGCCTAAGCTTCCATCCCACACATAAAACTTTGTTGATCTTTGAAAAAGTTATGAAATATGGAAAGCCTGATGATGATGACAAAAAGTTTGATGTTTTATCTTAAAATCATCGCGTCATCATTTTTGGTTTGTATTCATATTTATTGATGTGCTTAAGGTATCTAAGACTTTATCTTTGTTTCACCATATTTTGACTTTTAAAAATAATGGAGCTAAATATTTTTCTGTGGCGGTAAGCGATGATTATAAAATTGGGTTCATTGGGTTAAATAGACGATGAACTCTCGCGGCTTGTACACATCATATTATAATGCAACTGTTCATAACGCGACAAACAATTAAATTTATGATAACTAATTTGTTTAACCGACGTTTTTGTCGAATTGCATTCACCATTGCGTCATTGCATTGCATAAAATATTTAAAATGAATTAAATTCGAGACTAAATCATTAGTTGATAATTCAAGCTGTGTTACTTACGTTGTTATCAAAAACAATGGACAGCGCCTTGTCATTGTACACTTTTTAATCACACTATAAATAGAGAACTAACGTAATGCTTTACTATAGTCCGAGCTTAACTACAAGATGTATAAACCGATCACGTTATTACGTAGGCTGTGTAAATGTCTGGTCGAATGTCGCGTGCGTTGCGTGTGCCTTCCTACGCAACACCTACGTGGTACAATAAAAGGACCTAGATACTATGTATGTAAGTACATAATATACAGGGTGTAAACGACAGCCTACCGAAAACGAAAAAAAATGACTTTAGACACGATTCTGGTGCTTATGGCGTTGAAAATTTTCATCGGTTTTTTCTTGATTTTTCCGATTTTTTATGCGTTTTTTTTATTTTTTCTGGTATTATTTCGTTAATACTACACAATGCAACATGAAAATGAAAAAAAAAATCCGTCATATTACTGGTTTTCGCAAAAAACAGCAATGGATTAAAACAACGTATAAATTCGCTATCAGCTGTTCGGCCAACGACACCGCGCCGGCGGCGACGGTCGACGTACCTACGCGCGCCACACAGACACGATTACGCACACAGCTGTCAACCTCACACTCACTAGTATGCAGCGTTACTTAGTATTCCCAGTTATAATGTTCTATGTTAAAAATGAAAATTACATAATTATCCCGTTCTCCGATAAAAGGTAAATTCATAAGATTTAAAATGTGTGATATCTTATTATTACACGTACAAATACATACAGAAGGACAAAAAATCCTATTGATATTCTTTAGCGCTATAAAAATCTCTAATAAACAATTTAACATGTATTGTCGCTTTGTTCCATTTGTTCTTGCAAAATTCTATTCGATATTTACACGCTCATTCATACTTCATACAAGCGCGGTGCGACTCGAAAAGTAGATGGCCGTAGTGACGCGTGACGCCGCGACTGCGCATAAATGTTACATAGATGGGATGCGACAAAATGGATGCTAAGTAATTCTCCGGGGATTATGAATTATGATAAGTTAGTTTCTCTGATAAGAATATTAATGGATATTGATTGTTATCATTGTTATGTACCTACATTTTTTATGGTTTAATTAAATAAACGTGTCGTGTTTATTTTATTTACTTTAAGCTGATTTTATGTTATAAATATCAAAGTATTTTAAACTTACATCAATAATGTTTGTAATGTTATTTGGTATTTGAATAAAACTACAATGCAACCAGTAACAACTGTGACAAGTAAAAATAGTAATGCCACATCAATATTTTATTGAATCTAATCTCTCGCTGGGACCCTAACTCGTCGCTCGTCACCAAATCGGCGGCGCGCGCGCGGACGGCGCGGAGGGAGCGGGTGGCGCGGGCGAGGGGCAGCGCGAGTGAGAGGAGAGGCGCCGGCGGCTCTCTTTGATTGATAGTTCGAGCAATTCGCTCGCGGAAGACGGAAGTTCTTCACCGGTGTCGTTCGTTATGTCCTATTCGTCGTGTCGTGTGTGAACTGCTGTTTATTATTACTTGTTATTGTTCCGGTTTTGAGTTGTTAGTGTTTTTATTGTTATTATTTTTGTTGTTATTGTTTTCGAAGTGCAGTTGTGTTCGTAAATAGGAAGAAATGTTGATGTGTTATGTATGGTGAAGCACGTGGAAGTGCACGGCGTGCTCTGCACCTGTACGTCCGGATCCAAAGGTACCCAAACTCTCGCCATACACCAGGTATTTGCGTGTTGATAGACATTGATAACAATTTGTTTTAGCACTTCCTTATTATTGGTTACATTTTGCTATTATTGTTTGATTTCACGTAAGCCAAGTAGGTACTTACCTACTTACAATTTTACTATGAGCTATTGTAACATACGGGCCTACTTACGATACCATAAACGATACATAAGATTGTTATTTAATGATAGCGTTGCATACTAGTGAGCGCATAGACGTGGTGGTACGCGTACGTACCTACGACGCGTCGCGACATGTCGTCGCTCAACGCGCCGCCGCCGCCAGAAATCTCGTAGGCATGCGCGGAGATACATCGCGTTGTTCACTATACATTGAACGCTCAAAAATGACCTACTCGGGAACCAATCATTTCCGAGAAATATCGTTGGAGTAAATTTCGCGCATACAGTGTCACAAACTTACCAGTAAAGTTTTCGGTTAGCTGTCATGTCGAACCGATTGACTGATTTAATGGTATAAATGTTGTTGTTGCTAAATAAATTCTCCAGGCAGACTTTTAATTTGAATTAAATGTTCCATACTTTTAAACGTAATTACAATATATTTTCATAAAAAAATAAATTAAGCCCGTAATGAGGAGAGGGTTTAGGCCTCAAATCTACCATGCTGGTATAATGCGAGTTGGGGACTTTGCATACCTTCAAGACCTGTTCTAAAGAACTCTCAGGTATGTAAGTTTTCATCTCAATTTTTCCTTAACCGTTGGAGCAAGTGATAATTATTTCTAATACATAAACTCTACCAATATAATTACGTTATATCATGTTTTATGTGTCCACAATCATATAGATATAAAGTTTTAATAAAGGCAGCAAGTCATTGGCGCGGTGTAATTGGTTCCACGGGGCACCGTGCGACCGACAAGAAATAAATACGAAATAAAAACAAATATCCACTACGATTATTGATACAGAGTAGTGGACAGATCTAGAGTAAATTGGCACAGGTGATTATAAACTTTGGTTATTTTGAAAGCGTTGCGTACTGTCAATAATTGCATTAAATAGAGAAGACACAAATCTTAATTATTGGCAAGATTTGTAGCTGTAAAGAACGATTGAGAAGATATATAATTTTTTAAATAATTAAGTAATGTACTTGTGATCTTTATGTATTACTAGTTCGATGTAAATAACCGAAGCAGCAAGCTAGCGACAGCAATAGACGCATGCTTTTCTAATAGGACCACAACTCAAATTAATATTAAAGAATAAAACAAATTATTATGCGATTTTCGTAACGAATAAGGACATAAAATACTCGAATCTACTGAAACATTTTCGTGAAATAAAACAACATTACTACGCACTTTTTCCTAAGTGCTACTCATAGATCTCGCGAAGTGTGGAAATAATAACTGTCGTGTCTCAACGTATCACAAACGGAAACATGGAAACTCTTTTATAATATGAAACAGTAATATTATCTTTGCATACATTTGTACTATGAGAGTTTTTTGTTATGTAAGGGAAAGTGTGTAGCTGTGTTTGTATTACTTTTTGATAGGAAGAGCTTCTTTGTGTATCAAAGTTAAGACAAATATTATTAATTTTGCTAGAGTACGACTGTGAAGATTTATTTTTATTATAACGTATCGACATAAAGGCAATGTATGCAAAGACATATTTATTTTTGGTCACGCACTCTTACGAAAGTGATGAAATTATTTACCTGTTTAATAAATCTCGAAAATCGATTGGGAAGTAAATCCAATGTATAAAGTAGTCTAAAATAAAGTGCTTGAAACAAAAATATGAAATAATAAAGTAATAATAAATATTCTCAACTTTAAATATTACGAGTAAACACTACTTCTTAAAAAGTGACCGAAAGTTTATCAGAAAGATCGGGAGAAGAATCTTAATCTGAAATTTTACAGTTTTTAATACATTTGTTGTCCATATCATCATCATATTTATCTAGCAGACAGGTTATCTGATACTTATTCATAAGCAGTGAAACTGGCCCTTATTTCGATATCTTTCAAAAATTGCAAATCTAAAGTTAAATTCCTCTCAAAAAATGTCATCCACGTCTATTTATAAAACAAACAACAGAAGCAAATCTTAATTTAGTAAGTTCAGCCTCCGAGTGGCGGCTGTTAATCTCTCTGAAATGTCAAGTACTCTGTGCCGCACAGATACACACTTAAAAAACTTGACTTTTATTTTATTTTAATTCATAACTTTTGAGTCGGATTTATTTTGTTTTTAATAAGTTAAGTAGAGGCTTTTTGAAATAACATTTTTTTAAATAAATATACCTTCTTAACGACATCTTTTTGAAGTAGTTATTAAGGCTGTCTTGTGTGCTTTTGAATTTAAGTTTACTGAAAAAAAAAATGTTTACTTTAAATAAGTTTTAATGATTAAACCAAACTTGTAATACGGAGCGAAGAAGTATCTGAATTACAAAACTCTAGTGATTATAGTAATCACTAGAGTTTTGTAATTAATTAATTAATAGGACCGTTATATATATTTTTGAACCCGTTACCGTCCCACTTCTTTAGTAAAAAGGTTGCGCAAATTGAAACCTTCCGTGTAAACAGTAATTACTGCAATAGGTAACCATACTGATTTTAGAAGCAAGTAAACGAAAATATTATTTCATCAGTCATAATGAATTCTCCAAAATCTTTTAAGTACGATTCCTAATTTTCTATTCTTTCAAAACAGCAAAATTCGAAGTCAAAATACAGTCTCTTCTCAATTAAATATGAAACTAAATCTACTACGACGTCGTCTCAAGAGCGTCACTTTTAATTCAAGTGTAATCCAACAGGATTCGAATACAAGATGTAAGAGTTGACATTCTATTTAGTCAAAACAGTGTTTAAAAATTCAAGTGAAATAATGCAGCTCCAAGAGATTTGAAATCTCGAATTGTAGTCAAATTACTGTAGGTAAAACGCTTGAATCATATGCATTCTTTTGTGTAGAGCTAAACTTTCGCACTTTTTAATGGAACAAAGATACTGCTAGTAGAAATTTTAGATCTTTCAAATCTTATGGTACGTGAGTTTAAATTTTCAGTTACTATTTTAACACTTTCGCTGCCAACAAACCTACTTAGTAGGTTTTCTAAACTCACTCAGTGAGTTGCTGGCAACCAATGTGTTAATATACCTAATTTTTTACTATATAGTTAGAAAAATGTGAATTTATTAGTATAACTATACAAGTTAACGTCGTGTGAAATGAACTGATTACTTAATTATGCAGTGTTTTGTAACTTTCAATCAGTACTGAAACTGTATATGAGGTAAGATGACAAAACACTGTATAATATAACTAAGCAGAGCTTTAATAAGTCAGAAAGTTAAAATATAAAAATACCGTTAACATTTAACACCAGAAAGTTGCACCGCGCATTAAACTAAGTTTAATTAATCAAAAGTTTAACAGACACTGACGTTTTAACAGTTTTACGACTGGCGGTTTTACTTTTATAGTTATTTTTATAGAGTTGGAGATTTTCAAGATTTTGTTTGACGACTTCTAATTATTCGGATGAAGGATTGTACGAGAAATTTTGAGTACAATGTCTGTTAATAGTGGTTTGTTTCGACGTTCGTTTGTCTGAAATTGAGTTTTCGTTTTCGATGTTTACATTGTTAAAAAGGAGATATATTTTTATCCCCCTGTAACAAGCCAGGTTATTTCCAACGATGTTTTACTTGACAGCAGCAATAGAGGCATTTAATATTAAATTGAATTAGTAATCGGTTTAACAGAAAAATTATCAGCAACAAAACACAACATTTACACCTTCATATATGTATAAATTGCTTCTTAAAATATGCAACAGATCATTATCTGCCATCATTCAATCTTCCGAAATGTACATATATGTATGTGTATGAGATTTAACATAATAAATAAAGGTATCAACATTTGAATACATAATGGTATATCATTTACGATACCTTGTCATTTTCAATATACGTCATGTGACATTCATTTTTCCGACACGAGCGTCGGCATTTACACACCACGTGTTAAAATTGTCTATGAATTATCCATTAATCTTCGTTACAATTTGGTGCAATCGACCGTTAAGGCAAGGTTTTGTTATTGAGTTGTTTTTTCAATTTCATTATTTTTATATTTACTATATCGGTTTCAGTCTTTATGCCAAAATGCTACTCGCGGCTACGTCCACGTAAAAAGGTTTCCTGAAAAAAACCTATCCAATGATCGTAGAGGTATCCGGGTATTAACTAACTGTCCATTAATTTGTTCATTTGCTTGTGTGAGAAAGCGTAAGAAACTACCCAACTAGCACACAAGCGCTATAACAAGCTGCACAATGGCCGGTTAAAGGATTTTTATAACGCCTTAGGCTCCTTAGTAAGAAGTATAGTGGTTCTATAAGCGGCTACAGATCTCTTGTAGCGTCAAATAGGCCCATACTGTCCAGCTTATAGCTCGACATTGGATCTACAGTGGTCGTAAATAGTAATTATAATAGTACGTAGTATAGTAGTAATACAAGAGCGCTAAAATAAGATGAAGGTGGTATAATCGCGCTACAAGAGCTTTTTCGCAGCTTCGTGGCGCTTACCAGCTGTTGTACAGAGGTGGTTAGCGCCACGAGCGTTCGAAAAAGCTCTTGCAGCGCGATTATACTACCTTTACCTTATTTTAGCGCTACTGTGTAACGGTTATAAATGCTAACGCTCTAAATTAGTAATATGGTCGGTTTATTATGGTGTAAACTAAATATATTTTTTTAAAATGAATCATCAGTGACAAATGAGGAGACATTTTATTTTTACGGATTGGATTATTAAAATAACAAGTAGTCTATCGCTTTTATTTCTTTGTGTACGTGATATGAAAGTGCGAGTTCCAGTTTGCTGTCAATATATATGTATATTATCGTCAATATTTTCATGCGCCCTCAAAATATTCAGTTTTAAATGCAAAAATTATATAGATATAATGTGGATTTGGAAATTGTATTTTGAACATAAATAAGACTTTGAGGGTTACAGATAATTTAATTAGGGTTATAGGTAATAAAAAATGATTTTAATTATGTTAACGTTACCAGGCTATAGATTTATATGATCTTCAAAAGATCGTAATAACCTCAAAAAATATGTTTACCAAATGCTATAATGGCGTCTCGATCAAGCAGCTCTCAGAGTTGGTTACATCTGCTCTAGCGCCATAAGCTGTACAAAGGCTCTAGTGTTTGCTGTTGTAGACCTCAAGGTTTTGCAGTTGTGGCATAGGAGTGCTTCAATATAATTGTTTTGGTCGCACACCAGCATTTTACTCGTACTTTTAGAGGTCAGTCGTTGAATATTAAAATAGTTTGAAAATCATTTTTTTTTATTTATTTTATTTATTTCATTTATTTCATTTATTTCATTTATTTCATTTATTTCATTTATTTCATTTATTTCATTTATTTCATTTATTTCATTTATTTCATTTATTTCATTTCATTTATTTCATTTATTTCATTTATTTCATTTATTTCATTTATTTCATTTATTTCATTTATTTCATTTATTTCATTTATTTCATTTATTTCATTTATTTCATTTATTTCATTTATTTCATTTATTTCATTTATTTCATTTATTTCATTTATTTCATTTATTTCATTTATTTCATTTATTTCATTTATTTCATTTATTTCATTTATTTCATTTATTTCATTTATTTCATTTATTTCATTTATTTCATTTATTTCATTTATTTCATTTATTTCATTTATTTCATTTATTTCATTTATTTCATTTATTTCATTTATTTCATTTATTTCATTTATTTCATTTATTTCATTTATTTCATTTATTTCATTTATTTCATTTATTTCATTTATTTCATTTATTTCATTTATTTCATTTATTTCATTTATTTCATTTATTTCATTTATTTCATTTATTTCATTTATTTCATTTATTTCATTTATTTCATTTATTTCATTTATTTCATTTATTTCATTTATTTCATTTATTTCATTTATTTCATTTATTTCATTTATTTCATTTATTTCATTTATTTCATTTATTTCATTTATTTCATTTATTTCATTTATTTCATTTATTTCATTTATTTCATTTATTTCATTTATTTCATTTATTTCATTTATTTTATTTATTTTATTTATTTTATTTATTTTATTTATTTTATTTATTTTATTTATTTTATTTATTTTATTTATTTTATTTATTTTATTTATTTTATTTATTTTATTTATTTTATTTATTTTATTTATTTTATTTATTTTATTTATTTTATTTATTTTATTTATTTTATTTATTTTATTTATTTTATTTATTTTATTTATTTTATTTATTTTATTTATTTTATTTATTTTATTTATTTTATTTATTTTATTTATTTTATTTATTTTATTTATTTTATTTATTTATTTTATTTATTCTTTAAAAACAGTTGACAGACTGAACCACCACTGCACCTATGTAAATATATTATGATAATAATTTTAAGCTTTAGTATAAAGGTATATTACTCGGTTATAGCGCTTTAGGTGCTTAACATAATTCTGTAATCCCCATGGCTGTAAAAATGTTTCGAATGATACCTTATACATCTATTTGCCGTACAGAAGCCATATAAATATCTGATATAACGCTCAAGGCGCTATTAAAGACCTACGCAACTCTTTTATAGATGAGTAATACACTAGCCCTAAAAAAATCTGTTATAGAACCTAAGGCATTACAAAAAGCTTATTTACGCTCTTGAGCGCTATAAGCGCAACGCATAACTCCGTTTAAACTCCTTTATCTCCTAAAGTCCCCTTATACAGTTAACGGTGTTATAGAAGATTCCATTAACTCAGTTATACTTCCCTAGGCTGTCTAGCGATGCAATTACATGCTCATATATCACTATAAGTCATTAGTTTCCTACTAAACGGCTACTGTCCCGCCTAGCTGTTAAAGGGTTTTTTAAATAGCTAGTATACAACTTATAGAGAATTGTACAGCATTTGAACGACTCTTATGCAACTATCAGGCTGTATAACGACTGTATAAGCAGCTTGTGTGCTAGTTGGGTATCATACTACATCCTTACAAACTTTCATGTGTGTGATAGTAGAATTTATTAATTAAAATACTTATTATTTGGGCACCAAACAAATAAACAAACAAACCAAACACAATCAATGTAATTCTTATGTCTAATTAATAAATTAAATATTTTTTGATGATCTTTATTAAATATTCACTTTTTATAGCACCACTTCAACATGATTTGACTTTTATATAAGTTACAAGCAAGTTGGAACCGCCATTCGGGCTAAGTCACCTCGTTAATCATGCAACTGAAAGTTTAAGAACTATGATTAAAAACTACATGCAAGAAAGTTATATAAAACCACGTTGGAAAAAGTACAAACTACTTGTATCGTACTACGCTTCTTTCTGTAGCCCGATCTACTACTATCGACTACCGACAACCGGCTTGTCATCAAGAAATTTTGCATGCGGGCTTGTCACATATCTCAGTTGTCAACTAGTGTATGTCAAATTTATGGCCACTATTCAGTACATTGCTGCTTTGAAGTAACGTGTTAATCACTGTATTCTAAGGGAGAAAACAATGTACAGCATAATGGCTTTCAAATAGTTGTCAACTGAGATACGTGATAGTCCCCCTGATCAGCGCTCTGACGGCCGTCGTAGAAAGTATTTTGGCAGTACATTCTAAATGTCAAACTTTTGATACTCGACAGTACCGACTGTACAGATTGGCGCTACTGTATTACAAATACAAAAGTTACGAACGTAAAATGTTGGTTCCTGTACCGCAATTCTCTATCACTATTGACTACCAACAACGGCTAGCTATCGAAAAATTTGTTATGGCTTTCGGTTCAGCGCCTCTAGCGGCCGTCGTAGTAACTATTTTGACAGTACATTTCAAATGTCAAGCGCTCGTCACAATTTTGAAACTATGGTGACCACTAACAACAAGGTAAATAATAATAAAAAAATATACCGAGAAATTTGTCTACGTTGCGAACAGAAACTACAATTAAAATAAAATAAATTGTCAAATAACTGAAAGATGGGCGCACTAGAAATGACTTACAAGTCACTAAAAACTAAATGACTATTTATCTGCTTTTAATGTGCACATATTTCTTTTTAACTACCTACATTACAGATTTTGATCTGATTTTTAGCGTCATTTAGAAAATCTCCAATTTGCATATTAAATGCTTATTATCTTAAATAGCTCGGGTGGCTGTTAATTAAATATGTAGTTATATTACTCATACAAACTTACTTTTCTTGCGAATATTAGGATTACAAAAGTTTGCTTGTTTGGTAAGCTTTCACGGCTAAACTACGCAACGGATTTTGTTACAATTTTGCAAAGATATCGTTCAAAATCAAGTAATTTATTGAATTAAGTCCAATGCTTACACGTATGATAGTCAACGATACAGAGAGTACCTCACCTACAAATTATAACTGATATCAATAGTAGCGCGTCTAAAATCTTTAGCACCTGTAATAGGGGATGATGCTCATGGCTAAATAACACACTCTGGGAATAAGCTACGTTTGCTGAGGTTGTTCTGTGGATTGACCATCTTATACATATCGAGTTCCTCCGTGTTTCGGAAGCCAGGTAAAAGGGCCGGTTTTTGATGACCTTTGACTGTCGTTAACAGTTGTCAGAAGTTTTAAAAGCTGATAACCAGTCTTACCACAGGAGTATCGTGTTATAACCTAGATAACTGGGTTGTAGAGATCCAATAGGCAGTAGCTCCATGTAAAATACTGGTATTTAATGAGCAATCTGCATCCAGTGAGATAAGAAGCCGAATTCAACATAGTTGTAAGAAAGGCTAGACTGATTGAGTAGTGAATGATTTGGGGATAAAACTTAACTTCATATTAAAATCAAAATTCGTATTTTTTCCTTACTTTTACTAAAAACCTGCCCTTAACAAGTAAATTCATAAATAATGTGCGGGTAGAAGTAACGGCCATTGATCGCTCGCATATCGATTGTGTTGTACTTACTTTCTGTCATTGACATTGTGTTCGTAAGCTATTAGTGAATGTTTTACATGGACGATTATTGAATACTGTTTTGTATGTTGAAGATGATTATCTAATGATACATAATATAGGTACATAATATTACACCTGCTATACCCAAAGGCACAAGTTCACGAAATGCATCAGCGTATAGCAAATTACAGTGTTAGTCCCATTTAATAAGGGCAGCCAAGTGAGCCTATTGCGATATACCGGACACATTACGCCACTCCAGGTTCCTATTAAGAAATATTCTTATATTAATTAGAAAGAACCAGTAGCACGACGCACAACCAGTATCGTATAGGTATACTATACTACTGATCAGACCACAAAGTTCAGCCAAGGTTTATTTTTTATACTGAATTTGTGATAGACTTTCCTTTGCAGTATACGACCGGCAATCCCATGTAGAAATATGATATCTCTTCCTCTATCACATCATCTATTTTTATCAAAGAATATAACTCAAGTAAAACTATCCAATAGTCACTAGTAACCCAATGGACATTTGAACTACGACTTAATAATATATGGTTTTGAAAGATGATCCATAATATTTCATGGTTGGCTAAAAAGGAAACGGATACAGTACACCTGCAGTTTATGTGGTCACTGATCAAAAGAGGTCTTCGGTTGTCTTACTGTGGATTTTTTTTTGTGCAGGTTTAGCAGAGTATGCCATCGACAATCGAAATCTAAGTTTACATTTTTTGTGTCAATACGTTATTTAACTGCAAGCTTTCTAACATCATATAAACATTTTGTTAAGTATCAAAAAAATACACACATCCTTTTCTATACAAAAACCCATCAAGATAAAAACCTATATTGCAAATTAAACATGTCTATCAAATCTATGAGAAGTCAAAAAACGGATCCATTGCATTTACAAATCCAATTATGATTTCATATATCACATCGTAAACAAATACTTAACCTATTTATATTGTAAATACGCAAGCCTACATCCCCGCGAGTACATCTGCCTCTGCCTTATATTTTAATATCCACCCTTCCTTCATCCCTTATGGTAATCTAATTCACAGCGGATAAGACGGAATTGTGTTCCGAACGATTTTAATGTAAAACACATTTTTCCTATAAAATGCGATTTTATGACCCGATTTGTCAAAAATGACGAAATGATGAATACTACTAGAGGCATTAAAACACAGAATTTTAAATGAGAGTATGAATTTAAATTTCATTAACCCAGAATATCAAGATGCTTTTACAAAGAAATTGAAATTTAATTTCAATGGTTTGCAAGAAACGTATTCCGTTTTGACAATCCACTAAAAAGTATTCGCACAAAATATTTTCAAAGTCCACGGGTTCGTATAAAAACGTGACCATTTAGAACGAAAATACATATTAATTTTCCAATGAAACGTGAACACTTTATATTCTACAATGCGGTTAAAAAGTCCCACATGAGAATGACAGCTGCGGTATACCGAATTTAAATTAAACAAACCATTCGTGCGATCCCGATACCAACGCGGTTCGACGGTATCGCTACGCCAGTGCTACGTCGTAGGCCGGCGTAGCCACACGCCGCGCTCCGCCGCTATCGGCTACGAAATACAATACGAAAAAAATCTGTGTTTCAAAAATTTTATTTTCGTTTCAAAAATATTGTTTCGTATTTTTTAGGAATGGTAAAGTGAAGTTTAAATGTTTGTTGGAATATAAAACAACTTTTTGTTAATTACTTGTCCGTTTAAAGAAAATGAGTGTAGAATTATTGAATTTACTGAAATATGAAGCGAAGATTGAATCTGATAGTAAATGTAAGTAGAAATAAATTGTGTTTCTAATAAGTTTAAGTTTCATGTTTTAAAATAATATTATTTTAATAGTAGGTAATCTAATAGTTCTGTAAGTTAACTTATTAACTTACTTAGTTTATTTATAACAAAATATTTATGACTAATTTTAATAATATAATTAAGTATATAACTTATTAAATATTTCTTTAACAAAAAATACGACCAGTATAAACCAGATTACAATTAAAAAATCATTGTTTGTGAAATTAATGCAGTATTAGTTGTACTAAAATTGTTGTACAAAACAACGTGTACTAAAATAACTACAATCTAGCATAATCAAACCTCTGCTTATAATTTTTAACAAAACCACAAATATTTTTCTTCAAAGTCAAAAATTCAATTTCAACCGAAAAAAACCTTGACCCGTACAGTAATCGTACAATATAATTGTATTAAATCCCGCGGCGATTACTTTGAGATCGTTGTCAAACAATGCTCACTTACGATTTGCTTGAAGGATTACATGTACACACGCAAGGCTTACTATAAAATTATTATAAGCGTACCTTGGCGTAGTAACAAGCGATGGTATGAAACGATATAAGAGTGAAGAAGAATGAAGAGTTTAGTTTATATTTTGTGGTATAATCGTTAAAATTTTGTAATAGGTCACACGTTGCACGTGGCTATAAACGCGAGTTCCTGTTTTTGGTAAAAATAATAAAGTAAGTATGTATAATAATATAAGCTATTGTAAAATTATAACATAACAGGAAGCTCGCCTTAAACGGTTTTTAAAATTATATTTACTTTGTTCCTCAAATTGTTCTGAAAATTGTACAACTTACTTTTTTTACGAAATATAGCAATCAATTGCCTGTTTTTAGTAGTGCTTATTGTATGTAGTGGTACAGTATGATATTAAAAAAAAATCTAGGTAAGTCACAAAAATGTACAAATATTTTACATTTACATATACGCAGGAACACACTTTTATTGAAGCAAAGGTTTACGCCGCCAATAAATATTAGGAAAGACCTCGAACTACAACATGAAACTTCAAACACTACACGTAACAGTTGAACGTCCCAAATATTAATATTGTTGTGTCATAACTTAGGAAAAAACTTATAACAAAAGTCTTGGGTGAACTTCATATGGGTTACACAAAAAAATCTAGAACTTTAGCTCAAGTGACATACAACACGTTAGCCTGTATACAAATTAAAATAAATATCCATTTTTTTTGTAATTGTTAAAAACTTACGATAAGCTGACATCAAATGAAATTTTGTGGTATATCGTTTTGATTCTCACGTTTTGTTCTGTTAATTTTATGACAAGGTCTTAGCTTGGTCTGAACTGAAAATTCTATTGTTTTGAATTTCTTGTCTGACACTCATATGGGATCATGGAAATAATAGTATTGTGTTTCAATAATGATCATAAGCTAAATACTGGGATATGTCATATTGCGGGTTATACAGCCAAATATAAATAATTACTTGACAAATTTATCAGTCTTTTACTATATTTCGAGCATCTTACCAAAGATTATCACGCATATATCAGCGATAAATCAGAGTCACAGCCAAGAAAATAAAGTAAAAAGCAAACACAATAAATCACTGCTATGAATGTTTTATACAAACCAGTCATAAATAAGAACCAAGTTAATACGATCGCTATGCCAACTGTTTTGATACCAAACACAGCTGAATACTGGTAGACATTTAACCAACACGCATTATGTTTTTACGTCGGTAAAAACATACGACAGACATACGAGACGATTTTTACCGCCAAATGTCATGTTTTTACCGACGTACGTCATGTTTTTACCACCATGCGTCAAAATTTTACCGACGCGATGAATAGAGTATATTTTTTTCTGTAGAAAAATATAAATTGTATTTGGTTAAAACAATTTAATTATAGAGTTTTTCCGTCTGCTAATCTTAACATGTTATAGAAAAACATACAGTAAGGAAATTCCAATCACGATTAAATTATTTATTCCTAAGATTAGAGACTTCCGCCAACATAACCACGATAAATATACCATATCGATATCAAGAACACGAAATACATTTTTCTTTTAAAAAGACTTAAGAGTTGCTCTTGTGTCGGGGGCACCTTACAAACAAACAAACAACGGACAAAAATTACAGCTTATTTTTTTTATATAAAATAATTGTTCCGTGTGAGAACCGAACCCACGACCACCCCCCACGCAATGGAAGCGGCGTGACGACCTTAACCACTGCGCCAGTCAGAATTAAGGGTTTTATACATTTAGCAATCAAAACCTCCATGAAACTAACCGGTAAATGACCGTCTAGAAGCCTGAGTACACACAGTATGTTTTATTCAGCAGTAAATCAATACGTGATCGGTACAATGGTATTGATACGTCCACTATCTGTCAAACCGTTGAAGAATGGACTTTCAAACAACGCGTCGTTAATTCTGTATAGACTGTACTGATTTGTATGCAGTTTGTTGTTCCAAGAAATAGTGGGACAGTTAGATTGGTTTCGTATTCAAAGAAGATTATGAAAATCATTTATTAGAACCTTGGAAGCCTGTCGCACAATTCTCAATTATTATCGACTACCGACAACCGACCTGTCATCGAGAAATTTTGCATGAAAATCTGATCAGCGCCTCTGACGGGCGTCGTAGAAACTTTTTTGGAAGTACATTCTAAATGTCAAAATTTCGATAGCTGGTCGGTTGTCGGTAGTCGATAATGGTAGAGAATCGAGGTACTGGTCTACTGGATAATCAAAGCTCATTACTGTTCTTAAAAGTATGTAAACCCGCATTGGGCTGTAATAGACTTAAATCTTGAAATCTCGCAATTTACAGGAACTGTACTGATTACAGGCTACAAAATTAGGTACCTATAACTTTAATTTATGTTTGTAATGAATATAGAGCCACGTGGCAGACAAAAACATTCCACGTGTAATGTTTACGACACGACTCACAATGAATTGCTAACTACGGTATATGGTCCTAGCCGAAACGTGAAGTAAAATCACGATAAATGTGTTATGCGTATTTTCGGGTAGATTATAATCTATACTAATATTATAAAGCGGAAGAGTTTGTTTGTTTGTTTGAACGCGCTAATCTCAGGAACTACTGGTCCGATTTGAAAAATTCTTTCAGTGATAGATAGCCCATTTATCGAGGAAGGCTATAGGCTATATAGCATCACGCTACGGTCATAAGGAGCGGAGTAGCAACGGAAAGTGTTACAAAAACGGGAAAAAATTTGACCCATTCTCTTAAGTGACGCAAGCGAAGTTGCGCGGGTCAGCTAGTATAAAAGGTATTGACAATATTTTCCTGATCTTCTGTAATAAAAACATTAAAATAAGTTTCAAAGTTTATGAATAAGTGTAAGCCAATAATATCTAAATAAAGTCCCGAAAACAACTGACAAAATTTATCTAATAAGCTATCTACTAGATATTTCAAAGTAGTAGAACCAGGTCTATCTAAATTTAAATAACGGGGATACTATTTCGATTTGTACTAATCAGAAAGATATCAAATAAGTTGATGAAGACTGTAAAAGATCATCCAGACTTTGAACAGCTGCTTAGGCCAAAACAGGTCAAAGTGTGCTTCAGAATAATGAGGCTAAGCCGTCCAAATTTCCCGATGTCAATGACCTTCCGTTTACTTCCAATCTAATCCGATCTGCGACCAAAGTTAAAAGCTTTGTTCTTTCAAATATATTATAACAAATTTATAAAATATTATACAGTAATTTGTTATTTTTTGGTCTCTTTAGTTCGTAATTAATGTATTGTAAAAGCAATTTATTTCTTTTGATAATGTTTGGAGTAAGTCGTGTATTGAATTAAAATTGTGTTTGTTTTTGTTGGATAAATTACTTGTGGATTTTTGTAGTGGTAGTCGTCATTGTCTCGACTAATCTGTAAACTAGTGGACGCTGGAGGTTAAAATATAACTAAACATCGCTTCCCTATCCCTTGTAAAACTACGCCATGTTTTCTCTGATGAATATGTCGGCATAATTATGAACTTTTGACTATCGTATTTTCGAATGAACTTTCGTATTTTTTGCACAAAATACAATTAGTTGCGTAACTGTTTAATCATTATTTTTACTTTAGTTAACTCTATGGATGTCTTGTATAGACCCGTGTATACCCATACGCAAGATAGTAAGACCGAAAAAAAATTGGCGTTATATATATAGTTTAAATCCTAATTCTTAAGTTCATGCAAGCAGAAACCGCGAGAGTAAGCCAGTATACACTAGTGTAATCTTTCACTGATCTTTCTTTAATATTGTTCGGTCTATTGTTGAAAAGTAATAGATTTTCCTTCGGTCCAAATAACCCGCTAAAGGCTGGACAATAGAGATTACGACTGTTGTATAATATCAACCTTTTGTTACTAGATTTTTTTTAACTGTTATTGTATAGCACAAGTTTATGTTCTTGGTTAGTCCCTATGTTAAAAGTGAGTCTATTATCTTGTAAACATAACACAGATATTACTAAATACGGGGTAGTACAGTATAATTTGGGAAAAGATTATGATATTTAACTGGTTGAAAATGCTCAACCTGACTTTACTTGCTTTTCGAGGTATAGAGATGTGTCACTCCGATTTTCATAAGCTTGGCAGGCTTAGTGCCTATGCAATGGCTTACCGAAAATTAAACAATATATTTTTGACCTATCCATATTATCGACTCTGAGACACTGGGTCATATTTTTACTGAACCACAAAGGGAGTCACTATAACACCACAACACCATCCCTACCATTCTTAAACGATTTATAAAATGTCAATGTTTTTTTTCCTCAACTTCGTACAAGAATATGGCTTGCGACTTTCCTTGTCGAGGTCAATATATCATTCTGCAAGACATCCATTAACTAATGCTGTGGTCCATAAATCATAACAAATAGTGCAGGGCGTTTCGTCACTTACTGAGCAAGTTAAGACCCTAAGTTAAGGATGATTTATGCTATGCTTGGTGCAAATTGTAGCACGTATGAAGAGATTGGAAGCTTCATTTTAGTTTTAGAGCTCAGTTTTCTTTAATAATAGTGTGCAAGGTATACGTAACTAGATAGGTGATTATAGTTATGAGTTTTGATTAACTAATTTGTAACATTATGCTTGTTATATCCTGAAGTGTGTAAGTAGAAGTATATAAATTAACACATGTGTCGACATTTACAATGTTGTTGGCTATAAAAATGATTGTCTGTTTTACTTTTTTGTAAAACAATCAGAATTGTTACATTTTTTAATAGTATTTATTGTAGTCATCCGTTTGTTGGTATAAGTCGCTACTCAATGTTAGAGTAAATATTATGTTCGTTACCACGATAGTTCTTTTGTTGTTTAATCGTCACACGACATATTATTCAATACCTACTATAAAATGTATAAATCTTCTCATAGAATAAATAAAAATCAACCGTCAACAAATAAACCAAAAACAAAACAACCTTAATTTTCATTGTACTCATTTAAATCATAAAAAGCCAGTAACATACCAAGCCTGTCAACGATTACAGTAATATTTCTTTGAGTTGTAATAATAATGGGAATAGCTCGCGTTCTTAAGACTTTTCCTTCATGATTAAAGCATACCAAATGGAATCGTAAATGAAATACTTTCATAAATAACAAATTTCTAAGATTAACAATCGTTTGTGTGAAGGAAAAACATTTTTGTTTTTGTAGGAAGTTGCTTTCGTATTACGCATTATAGTATTAGTTAGCATATCTATTAATACTAATATTATAAAGCTGAAGAGTTTGTTTGTTTGTTTGAACGCGCTAATCTCAGGAACTATTGGTCCGATTGAAGTGAAAAATTATTCAGTGTTAGATAGTCCATTTATCGAGGAAGGCTTTAGGCTATATAACTTCACGCTACGGCCATTAGGAGCTGAGTAGCAACGAAAAATGTTACAAAAACGGGGAAAATTCTCTCTTATGTGACGCAAGCGAAGTTGCGTGGGTCAGCTAGTGTTCTATAATAATATACAACTCTTATAAACTTTCACAGTTCAAATAAAGTCCAAGGTGACATAACTGTAACCGTTCCAGTGATTGTCAAACTTATAATCAGTTGTTCACGAATAACTCGCGACTTGAACTTTCTTACTTCATCAGGTTATGTCAAGTTTGTTAGTTGGTTTCTTATATTTTTTGAACTAAAAATGTAATTTAGTAAAATAATATAAGTATTTTGTTATAATTTTTTTGTAAATGCTTACGTCTAATCTTTATCTCTACATATATAATTCTTCTGTGTGTATGTTACTGAACTTCTCTTAAACGACTGGACCGATTTTGATGAAATTTTTTGTGTGTGTCAAGGGAATCTGAGAATGGTTTAGATTATTAAAAAAAGTTGAAAATTTTCAAATTAAAGACGTGTAGACCGGACAACTTCCGTCGGGTCCGCTAGTTTTATATAATACTTGCGGTTCCAAACTGCAGCATGCAGCTTTAGTCTCAGTCGGCTTAAATAAAAATAATTTAGCCAAGCAGCCAAACGTACGTATTAAATTATGTTCATATTTAGGTTTAAAAACATTAGTTTTTAGCTATTTTTAACAACTTTTTTTGTAACATCTCGCAGAGGTATATGCAATTTACATAAAAATCGCTATTCCATGCAAAGATTTTAAGATATTTACGTTACTCGCAGTAGGTATGCATTTAAATGTAAAAAATAAAATTCACCTCAATATTTTTTCAAGTCGCTACATTTATATTAGATTAGGGTACATAAAAAAGACATAAGTTGACTTAACAAAATAAATAAAAACAAATTTCAAACTTAATAGCACAAATTTTATTTTGAAAGCCACTCAATCGCGTGTCTACACAAGTGCTCTTATCAACCTACGCTTTCCAATTTAAAACAAAACGATAAACATTTTTTCTAATTACCAAATAAAATATTTAATTCATTATTAGAGTTCTGTAACCAAAGTGTAAAAACGGGACTGTATAACTGAGATTTCGCTGTCTGTCAGTCTGTCTGTCTGTCCGTTGAAAGTTGGGTTACAAAAACAGCTACTAAGCTAAGCTTGCTAAACAAATATTCGGTTTGCCACGTTCGGTTCGGCAATATTTATTGAACAACAAAGCGACTCGACTCACCTGTTCAGCTTATTGCCAATCGGGTTCAAATACATGTCATATTCGATTTTGTCGCCCGGCTAGGCCTATTAACGTCGAACCGAATAAGTGCGTAGCAAGCCTAACAGTTGAAATGTTCACTTACCATATATTGCTACTGCCATCTACAAAACGGAATGATAGCAATATTTAAAGGAGGTTCCCATAAAACAAACTTGATTCTTTTTGCATTTTTTATAAATAATAGTAAGGAACCCTTTTCGAGTCCAACTCGGACTTGGCGGTTTTTTATTCGAGTTTTTTAGTAGAGCATTATTAAAAGTGACATTAGCTTGACTTTTGAAGATAACACGAATAATAAATCAAGTGAGCCGCTTAAAATAAAAGTCATATTTGATGATTTAATAACAGCACTTTGAGAACTGAAGGTAATCATAGATTGGATTTAAAATTTGAAATAAAATTTAAAATTATTGCAATGGACTAGACTTTTGAAACAGCAAAAGATATTACAATCATAACTTATAAACTTTCTCATTGCACGTTCATTATATTTACATATTTAAGGTTACGTGTATTAACGTTTAATCAAATTATTATATAAATTAAAACGTTTATTCTGAAATGAATTCGGTACAGCCTGCCACCACGGCCGGTGTAACCTGCTAATATATAAAATTTTATTCCAAATAAAAAAGGGAATCAACATTTATATCACGTGTTATCTACTTATGATATCTTAAAATTTTGGGTCTTTCTGTTTGTGACTTATCATTACTCAAATATTCCTGCTGCGACGCCATACGGCTACCAATAATATCCCAAAGAGTCTTCTTTGATTTTTACTCAAAATAACTAATTATGCAGTTCATTATGTAGCCTAGCCAAGAAAACAAAATCTAGTAATTTTTGTCTCATATGCAAGTATCAATAAAAAGACCTAAAATCTACAACAAGTGTCTTAGCAAAATACCAAAACACCATTTTTGTAGTCCCAACTACCATAGATACCGTTGTTACATGAACCCTATCTAAGTTTGTTGTTAAACTTGTAAACTTTGCTAACAATATACAGGAACTGGCCCAAGAAAGTAAGACCCTAGGAAAATGCTTACCAAACTGTTATCTAGCCACATTACCCTTACAGCCTGTTTGAATAGTAAGGTCTTATTCGCACTAGGCAACATTAACTTGCTTGTACTACTTAAAATGAAATTCCTCGATTACATCATTTCTATACTAAAATAAAAGTCACTGTTTTGTCACAGTGACTTTTATTTTAGTAAATGTCTCTGTACCCTGTTTTAGTAGATGAAACAGAGTACAGAGACATTTTACAAGACACTCTTGTAAAATGTCTCTGTACCCTGTTTAACCTGGGAAGTTTGACACTCTACCTCTAATTCTCAATCCTAAGCATGATAATCTACTACTCTCTTAAAAAAATAATAATATGTCTGTCTTTACCACATCTCGGGACTATGGAGTCCCGGAATTTTGGAAGGCGTGCGTGGGGCCGAAGCCAACACGTAGAGGCCCTTTTCGACTGCTTTAATATTTCAAAAATGTATGGTGTCACAATCCGGTGATTATCCCTGTTTACACTACAAAATGCACCCAAGGACAATCACCGGATTGAGTGGAACTATGGCAAAACTAACGGGATATACTACTTGGGCTATTGGGATGGGGTGCTTATGGACTGGGAAACTAGGAAATTACGGGAACTATGGCGCCTGCCTATAACAATGTAAATAACACGTAAAAGTGGCAGGCGGAGACTCGCCAACTCACAAACTGGGCCCCCCAAACTAGTCGCTAAAAATGCAACAAGGGGGCAACAGGGACGTGAGCGGCTGAAGGACGGAGAGGCCTCGCTGGACGTGAAACTCAGATCACTTGCTCCCTGAGGGTCCGGCATCACTGGCCCACTAGCCACTTACGCTCAGCATCCGTCCTCCGAACAGAGTGGGAGCTCTGCTCTCGCGACTCCACTCTGGACGGCCAATGAAGGCAAGCCAGAGGCGGGGGACCGCTTCCTCGTCAGTTTTCACTCCGACCAGCCAACTAAGGCAAGCCGGAGATGAGGAAGGGTGATTTCCCCCTGGAGCACTCAGGTACCGCGGGGTCGCTACTCCCCGTCACCTCGCCTCAAGGTGCCCTGCGGGCAAACAAACATATGTCTTATTATTACGGTTTTTAAATGGTATGGTTGTATCGACTATTTTGACCTATAGCGCGCTTATAACCTTGCATTAATTTGCGGAATGTTTTTAGAATAATCTCTAAAGCTTATTTTACAAAATTCGCAATAACCTTAAAATATATTATCTACTTTCTTCTAGATTTTCCTACATTTCATGGCTTAAAATAAATTTAAGTTTATTTAAGTTACTTAGTGTGCACATTGTCTTAGTGGAACTTTCTCAAAGTATTGGGGTGACAACATGGAAAGTTTGACAACCACGCCCACATTGATCGTACTTTTACTTTGTACCTATAAGTTTCAGGGTTCAGGACATTTTGCGTCGGCGATAGCGTATTGATAGCCGTGTAGATTTATAGTATACCCTTATTGGCTGAAACGTGGTTATCACTTGCGTCTAACCGATATCTTGTCTTTATATAATTCTCTCTAAATCAATGTTTTTGCAATTATTAGTTTAAGCTATCAAATTTTGTTTGTGTATTTAGTATGAGCAAATTTTTTTGTAGTAATTCGTTCTTTCTCGAGCGTAAATTTCGTGATTTGAAACAACAAAGTGAATTTGAAATTTGTAAAATAGCATTTGCTGTCAACAACATAGAATGTAACACGTAATATAATATAACATGTAATGTCTCTATCCCACAGCGTGTCGCGGTGATCGCCCATAGTGCATCGTTCACTGTAACTAACTCACTGTAAAAAAAGTTAAAAATACCTTCCAATTTTCAAAAAAAAACCTTTGTATTCGGTAACTACGCTATACGTGAGTTGAAATAAACATAAAACAGTACCGTGGTTGTTTTACGTGCCATCAATAAAGCAGCGACACCTGTCTAACTCACTGTCATTGTTTGATATATCGCCTTCAAGCAAAGCTGACGTGTCAATGCCCCCGCATTTAAACGTATTGCAGTTGTGTAATGTTCGGTGGAATTTAGGATAAAATAGACAGAATTCTGCCATTATTAAGGCGAAGCAAGAGTCAACTGAAATCATTATTTTCTATTGTAACTGGTCAACCTAATGGTAAAATTGTACGTTGCCCGGTTTCTGATACGGCTTAGAATCTGGTTAAAAGCATGAATACATTGAACACTAATTTCCGCAGAGTTACTGTCTATTTCTGGTATGTGTGCGTCTATACCAGCTAAACCTGTGTTTCGTTGCTTTTAAAAATATTTTAAAAGGCCCCATCATAATTGGTTTTACCAAAACTTACAAGAAACACAGCTGTCCAAAACAAAAAAAAAAAGAAAGGCATCGTTTTTGTTCCTAAAATGGTTTCAGGAAACCTAAAAACAAAATTGGAATTGGCAACTGTCTTATCTCCGTGTGAAATCGTATCACCAGTTCTCATGAGAATTCCTCCGTTGCGTTGATATCTACGGAGAATAAATGAAGCGTTTTATACAATTCTATGTAACAAAGTTTATTTTGTAACATAGCATTACGCCTGTTATACTCGAAAGTTTTAGCAGCGGTGTCTGAAATACACCCCCTCTTCGTAAGTTCGAATATTAGCCCCAAGTAATTGGGGCCATTTTAGAGCATATTGTTATATACCGGCGGACACATTGCCAAATTCCGGGTTACAATCTAGCATATTCTAACAGAAACTAGAAGACTGTGTACAACTTGGGAACAGGTGCCTTTATGCCTATCATACCACCATTAATGTACACATGATTGACAAAAAAATATTTTAACCTTTATCGAATCCGAGACCTAGCAATCAGCAATCGCTTACACTTTCACTCAGAATAAAATCAGAGCAAAGTTCTGTACAGTAAAAGTAAAACTTCCAGTTTTTTTAATTTTGAGGTCAACACTAAAGTCTACAGTTAGAGTTAGCCGTTAGAAATGTAAAATTGAACTAAACCGGGTGAAATAGGCTTGTCTATGACGCGGGGATTAACTCAGCGATGCGTTGTTTGATTTAAATAATGCATGGACGCGTTGATCCCCTTTTAACTAATATATTAGTTATCTAATGGATATTTATTGTCGAGTGGAAGTTGTGTACTTAAAAAATACGCTTTGATGTGAAAATTGTGGTGATAGAATTTTGGTATGTTTATAAACCAATAGTAGTAAAATACTGCCTTTTGCACTAGTAGGATTCATTAAGGGAAACAAAGTCAAACAATGAGTAATACAAGCCCTTTTCTTATAGGGGTAGACCAAGCACAAAGAACGTTACTTTCTGCGATACCTGCAAGAGTCTATACTTATTTCTTTTCTACTATTTTTCCGAATTTATATCTTTTGGTGTGTGTAAGTATATTTTATTTATTTATTTTATGCATCGCGGCACTTATATTTATATGAATTATTAACAAAATAATTATCTTTTACAAGATCTAAGTTAAGCTAAGTTATAATCAGTGCCTAAAATTTTTCTCTCATTTTCTCTCCCAATATACCGCAACCACGAAATACAGGCAAGTTCCCTACGGTACACTTCAGTAGAAATACTTGCACTAACCCTATTATAGCGTTCGTTTTATTAAGGTCGAATGTACCCGAGTATGGCCGAATATAACCGAATGTACTCGCTTGTTATGATTCACAGTTGTGTACTTAAAATGGTACTCCATTTTATTGCGATTCGCGAGTTTTGGGAGTTCAAGGTCTTTTGCGATATAGCAGGTTAGGTCATAGAAAAGTTGGACCATAATTGATTTCACGTATAGTTTAAGAACTTGATTTCTTCGTTTATTGTTTGCCAAATTTAAGCTTTGCGAGATTTATATTGATGATAGAAAGGTTTCAGTCAAGTTCATAGCCTTGATCAATGGAACTAATTTAAACACTTCTAATAAGTGCAGGTGAAATAAAATCCATACATTTTACCTGTGAGTTAAAAAAAATGTCTATCCACGAGGCGCTCTTGAGTAGTAAATTTCTACTAGCAGTAGATTGTCGTTAATGGTTGCACTTTGGTACACCACTGCCTATGTTTTGAGATATAACATGCATGAAGCTAAAGAACCTATTAGAAAAACATTCTGCTGGTATAACATCAAGATTTATATAGAACTAGCTGACCCGCGCAACTTCGTTTGCGTGTATCCCGCTACTTCGACAAATACAGTCAACGCACCAACACATATTGGATACTAATTTTCAATTCACAATAACTTCTCTTTCCCTTAACCGCGTTTAAAATATTAAAATGTTTTTTGGTTTCTGTGACTCTTCTTTGATCGCCCCCCCCTATCAGTTTTTGGAAAAAATATTTAAGTAATGTACAGATTTTTTTTTGTCTTATATTTTTAGATCAAAGTCGTACTTAGTACCTACTTTTTAATATTATTTATTACGCGCTATTTATAGGGACGCTGCCCCCGCCGCCGCGGCCGGCCCGTACCGTGCCGCAATACTAATATCGTGATATCTCCTAAACTATATGTCTAAATATCACACTGTAAACTGCAAAAATAATCTAAATTAAATGCTCGTGATGATGAACTTACTTATTTTGATAAGGATATATGTATTATTGGTTATATCACCAGTTAAACATCACCCAACGAATTAAATGTTTTTTTAATACAGAAAAGTAGTTTTTGTGACTTAAATAAAAAAGCTGGATATATGTCATCGCGGACTTTTTTGTAGAACTAATAAAGACCAATGTTTTTGCTATACATTGTTCTTACTTGTATCCAACGGTATAAGCGGCGCACGCACAAATGCAATCTTCAATTAGATTTTTTTTCTGACTTCTTGGACATACATCGCTATAACTCAGCTAATATAGTTTCAATGTATTTCAATTATATATAAAAACCTGTCGGAGAAAATACTCTTTCTATTAGTGAAAACCACATCAAAATCCGTTGCGTAGTTTTAAAGTTTTATGCATACGAAGGGACTACAGACAAAATGGGCGACTTTGTTTTATACTATGTAGTGATTAACTTGAAGTACTTTCAAATCGTAATAAAATTTCTTTACATCAAAAATCTTTCTATCAGTTCTCACTCAACAGTGATAAATCTATCTGTTTACAACAAACGAGATTGGATGGGAATGAAAAATTAAACGAATGAAAAACGTCGATATCCGATGAAAGGAATCAAGTGGTTTATCGACGATGAAATATCGCTCGGATGAAACTGAAATAACGGGAGCGTTATTTTAGTTTTAGTTTATAAATAAATATTGGCTTGTGATAGTTTTGTTCATTCGTCTGTGAATTTTTAGGGCTTATATTTTAGGTGTTAGCTTTGTCTCATGCAAGTTTACAATATCAATTTACGTGTGGTAGAATGTATCGTGATCTTTTTTGTTATTTTATATCGCATTAACTTATTATACAGTAAGTACCCAGCTTATACTTACAAGCAGCTACTGTCTTTTGGGCCTCCATAACACAGTTACCTAGAAACACGGAGAAACTCGATAAGTATAAGATGGTCACCCATGAAAAGAACAACCTCGAGAAGCGTAGTTGTTAACTAAGTCGATCTATTGTTAACTAAGCCACAAGCTCCTCTTGTAAACTTCAAATTATACCTTCAGCGATTTTAATCAGTACCAAAGTGTATTAGAACGTATGTTCAAGGCGTTGACAACTAAGTTAAATCTATTTTAAGTCCCACAACTTTCCCCAACTATAAGGTACACTAATGGAAAAACCTAAAAACACAAAACTGCCCTTTAGTTGGATTATCCCTTATTTATTGCGCGACACCCACAGGTACAAGAAAATAAGGCCCTATTCCCTGGTGTGAAAGGCTATGCTTTCATGAGGCAAAATGTTTGTGGCAAACAGAGTAGACGATACAATTTCAACTGTAATTTTCATAACACCTCTTATTCTTTATGATAGTCTTGAGGTATAAGAATGTAGTAAATAGTATTATTTTAAAATAGCGATAAATGTTTGAAAATTGTACCAAGTGTCACTTATAATATAATCGAGTGTTCGACTAATGTTAAGTAAGTATATTATCAGACATCGCCGTAGATATAAAATTTGTGGCAAACTATAGGCCTTCTTAGAATGCGTCTTATGCGTACAAATTCTAGTCACGTGTATAGGTGTGCAAAAATCACGAGCCATAAATCTTCAGGTCTTCGTGTTGAATAACTTTATGTGTTTTTTACATATCGGTATAAGTATTCACTAGTAGAGACTTATACGACTGAATTCCATAATTAAATATTTAGTTTTCACAGTATAAACTGGAGTACAGAATCAAATTGTTAAGCAACTAGGTGCATATAAAAACCAAATGACAGTCAGTAGGCATTGTAAAATGTTAATAAAACACTTCAAATCAAAACTTGGACCGCATCAACAGGAAACGCAATCACCTAACAAACACCTCTTTGAAATATTATTCCATCAAAGCCAAATACTTCATTCAAAATACACTTAAAATTTTATTTATAGCTATATGATAATCCCATGACAAAATTTCCGGCACCGGACGACAAGCCTAAAAGCCCGTGCGGACATAAAGTCCAACTTTATTAAGCCCAGGCTTTTTTTTTTTTTTTTTTTTTTTTTTTTTTTTTTTTTTTTTTTATTAACGAGGGGGAAATCTTCTAAAGATACCCTATTTGTAGTTACTACTCGGGTTATGTCGGATTCCTACCGACTAAAACCACCCTCGACCAACCAACAACACTCTTCAGAGAAACTCTGGTACCGCAATGTGCTATCCAGAGTTTCCCTAGGTGCTTTGCCGAAGCACTTCCCACAGAAAACTAAGTTTCTTTTGAGCACTGCCTATATACAAAACTTCACTTTAACTATTGTACAGCGCCAAATTACGTTGTACCACCTCTTTGAAGATGACGCCTTCTTCTACGATTAGGGTCTGCTCTCTCCCTTTCTCTTTCCGCTGCTTCCTTCTTTTTCATAACAATTTCACAAAAAAGACCCATAGCCTTCCACGCAGTGTCATCTACAAGCATTTTCGACACCACAACTGATAAGGACAAATTTAAACCTATGTGTTCCCCTAAGGTCCGACGTTCTGAATCCCACGCTGTACACGATTGAAGTGTATGCTGAGCACAATCCCGCTCATCAGAACAATGATGGCATTGCGCTGTCACTTCACGACCAATCCTATTTAAGTACACTCCAAAGCATCCATGGCCAGTAAAAACTTGAGCCAGTCGGAAAGTAACCCGCGTTTTCCTTTTAAGCCAAATGTCAAAAGACGGAAGAATAGCCTCAACAATGCGTTGACGCACGCTTTGTGGCTCAAAAAGCCTTTCTCGCCAAATTAAAAGAGCGTGTTCATGTTCTTCTCGTTTAATATTTTCTACCGTCTTTACCGCCACGTTCTCGCCACCTTGACGCAAGGAGCGGATTCGGTTGTATACCCTAGCATCCATATTCGCTAATATATCCAGAGGAGGAAAACGAGCTAAAAGTGTAGCTGCTTCAAAAGAAATAGTTCGATATCCTCTAACTATACGAATAGCGACTTTGCGCTGCATACTATAAAATTTGCGTCTATGCCGTTGGACACATGAAAGTCGATCCGACCAAACCGGAGCACCATAGAGAGTCATCGAGCGGATAACTCCAGCGTAAAGGCGGCGGACTTCCTCACAGGGACCCCCAAGATTTGGCAATATTCTATGGAGCGCACCTACAAATCTTTCAACACGAGGAATCAATCGGCTAAAATGCTCATCGAACCTCCATCGACCGTCTAGTATTAAGCCAAGGTATTTAATGTGGCGATTAATCTGCACCTCTGCGTTACCAACCTGAAGTGACAAAATTGGAGGTTCATTACGACGAGCAAGTTTGTGAAACCAGAGAGCTTCGGTTTTATGAGGTGCTATTTGTAGACCTAACTCATGAATTTTGTTTACTATTCTTGCTACTCCGAGTTCCGCAAGATGTTTGGTCTCCAAAAAGGAACGTCCACATGCAACGACTAGTGTGTCATCTGCATAGCAAATAACATGAACACCCACAGGTAAGCTAACGCGAAGGACAATATCGTACGCAATGTTCCAAAGCAGAGGCCCAAGAACTGATCCTTGCGGAACACCACAAGTTACTTCCCTGCTTTCCAATCCATCACGCCCAATAAATTGAATGCACCTATTATCCAAATAAGAATCAATTATAGCCCGCAGGTAGGAGGGTACTCTGTGATAAATCAGGGCCTCTTTAATTACAGTCCATGGCAACGAGTTAAAAGCATTAACTATATCTAGGCTAACAGCTAACGCCACTCCTCCTTGACTCATTATTTGCTCTGTAATTGAGCGCACCTTAAGAATGGCGTCCACTGTTGACCTACCGTGTCGAAAACCATATTGGCAATCTGCTAAATCCGGGCCAACACGAGTTAAATGCATATTGAGGCGTTCGAAAATTATTCTTTCAAATAATTTGGATCCTTCGTCTAGTAAACATATAGGTCGAAATGCAGATGGGGAGTCGGCTGTTCTACCCTCTTTCTTAACTAGAACTAATTTCGCTTCTTTCCAAACAGATGGAAATATACCAAAATGGAAACAGCTGTCAAAAAGCCTTCTCAGCTTATCACCAAGAACAGTTAAGCTTAACACCCATACACGACCTGGTATTCCATCTGGACCTGGAGCTGTATTGCGAGCCTTTAGGCGATGAATTGCACGGTGTAATTCCGTTTCCGTCACTTTTAGTATATCGGACCACTCTGGTGCTATGAAAGAGACAGAATTAGTTACACTATTCACAGGAAATAGGGTATTAACGACACTACCAAGTAAAGCGGAATCAAGGGTTTCTGTTAACGGAGGAACCCAGGGACGAAGCTTTCCTAACACAAGTTTATATGGACGTCCCCACGGATCTCTATCAAGGCCTTCCAAGAGCTCGTTCCAGGACCGTGTTTTGGCCTCTGTAATGGCGTCTCGAAGTAATTTTGTAGCATCCCGATAGGATTCGTAAGCTCTCGCAATTTCTTCGTCTGTTCTATGACGTCTTCTTCGAACCCTTTGAAACTGGCGACGACTTCTCAAGCAACTTGATCTCAGTTGTGCAATTTCTTGAGACCACCAATATACAGCTCGGTGCCTCTGTCTTTTCACACGGGGCATTGCAGCATCACAAATAGACGTCATGGTATTTCGGAACCATATAGCCTCGTCTTCGGGATCAGGTAAGATGTTTTCATCACTTGGAGCTATCCAGGCCGCAACATTAGCAGCAGCAACGAGAAGGTTTTTGTCAAGTCTCTTAAGGGACCAACGTCGAAAAACGTTGGCATTACTGAGATTTGTAGAGCTATTCAAGATTATATCAAAAGTAATGTGACGATGATCAGATAACGTCACTACTTCTTCGGCAACTCTCCATCCAGAAACCATGTGAATCGCAGAAGTAGACGCCCATGTAAGATCCACAATTGACTCTCCCTGCCAACGTACACATGTGCTGATGGACCCCCGATTTAAAAGTCGAAGGTCAAGGCCCGCCGCCCAAAATTGAAGTGACTCACCTCTTGGCCCGTCACGGTTATTACCCCATATTCTAGAATGAGCATTGAAATCACCCAAAACAAGAACAGGTCGAGGCAAACACCTGCGTACACAAAACCCTACCGAATCTAAGTAAGATTCATACTCAGTTAAAGGAATATTAGGCGAGACATAACATCCAATCACAGCCAAAGGGCCCCATTCTACAGCAACAAAACCGTGTCCTTTTTCTATTAAGGAGCAGGACGCAACATTTTCTCCGCCTCCCCAATGTATAGCTACAGAGCCCCTATCATCTCCAAACCATCTAGGATGCTCAGGGACAACATATGGCTCCGCAACTATTGTCAAGGCAACTGACCACTCCGCAATGGTGTGCAGTAGCAGGTTCTGCGCATTGCGGCAGTGGTTCAAATTGCCCTGCAAAACTTTTAAGGCTGGGAATTTGAGATCTCCATTTCCTCCGCGGGACACTGATCTTGTGAACAATTCTGGTCTTTTGCAATTTGAGTGGCAACAGAAAGAGCCTGCTTACTCTTATTGGCGTTCTTTTTGCTTGTCTTGGCTTGCGGTAAACAATGCTTACTCCCCAGCCGGTGATTTGATGGACAACCTAGGTCAGAGCACAAAGGACATTTTAGCTCTAGCGTTCTGCATTCACTAGCTTTGTGATTTGGTTCACCACATTTATAACACCGTGAGCTGCGGTCAACGGTATTTGAACACTGCTGCCGCACATGCCCCGTCTCAAGACATCGAAAGCAATAAATCGGCCGCGTGGCCAAGACTTCTACTCGAACTGAAGCCCAGCCTACACAAATACGCTTCAAAGACGCTAATTTGTGCACTACAGACAGAGGGCATTTAGCCCACACTGTCCCAAGGGAGTTGGCGGAACGATGTATTTCTCCTACTTTAACTTCCATTGTTGTGCATTCACCGACGGCAGCAATAGCAGCAGCGACCTCTTGCGAAGAGATAGAATCATCAAGATCTTTCACTCTCACCTCACCCGTTTTTGTCGGTCGGGAAATACGGACATCTGTGTTAGGGAAAATTTGTCGCATCTGACTAGCTAAGCTATCAGCTTTTGCTCCACAGTCAGGGCCAGAAATTGCTAAAAGAATGCCACCATTAATGGGTCGCTTCTGACGCATATTTTCTGCACCAAGACCAATGTCAGATAATTTAATTTTATCCTTTGCAGTTTTCATTACATCACCTAACAATGTAGACGAGCCTTCTGGTACTGTCACCAAAACTGCCGCAGACGTAGGGAGCTTCTGCAGCTGCGGTTTCTTTACCTGATTATTCTTCACTAAATCTGCATAAGTTGGCTCCTTTTGTAGAAGTGGAGTAGCCACATTCCTTTTTTTCCCAACTTGAATCCAACCGTTACCACCAGACACAATAGGTTGAACAACTGGCGTGGTGACAGGAAGCAGCTCCGTTATAGACGAAGAAGGCTTCTGAAAACCTTTCTTCTTACCTTTCTGTCTTTTTGGTTTCCTGGAAACATTTGTTTCCGTTGCGGTATCATCCAATTCCTGAACTTCAACGTGGGGTTGACTTTCAGGCGCAGTCTCTACTTTTTTAGATGCAGCTATTCTCTGGTCAATGAGTGCTACAATCCGCGCTATAAATTCCTTATCATCCTTTTTGGTCACCGGCACAGATCCAACCTTTTCCGATTTATCTACCCGTGCAGATAAACTAACAAGTTGAGATCGTAACTCTGCGTTCTCTTTTTCAAGTCTGGCGACCATGAGCTCAGCAGAGCTTCGTTGAGCCAGCTCTTTCACAGCAACATGTATTTTTTGTGTAGCTAATCGAATAGTATTTACACATTCGCCCTTAAGATAACGAGATTTCCCAGTAACCTTCTCAATAGCGACTAGACTATCCTCTATACTTGCCCCAAGCTGAGCTGTTGGCTGGGAGCGTATCTGTTGTGATAAGTCTTCGGAAGTAGGATGATTGAGTGAAGAACGATAAGAAAAATTTTCCGATTCCGAAGCGTCGGAAACATTATCACCATATGTCACCCCCTCTTGTCTCTTCATCCCAACCGTCTGCCGTTTTGGCTTTGGTGCTCCTTTTTTATTTGATAAAGGACGCTTTCGCGACCTTGACGCTTCAGAGGCTATCGACAGAGTAGACTCTGATGACATAGAAGAACCATCAAATTGTTCATCATCAATTTCCAGTGTGGGTTTCACTGGAGTTGCGGGACGCACAAATGTGCACGCCTCTTGATCACTTTGATCACCGTCGCAACTGCGACTAATCGTATTTTTATTTATTTTTTTGAGTTTATTTGAATCCATTTTGATCCCACGAGAATGAGTTGCAAATAACCAGTCCATCAGGGCAGTGGCCTCATACCCTGATAGCCCTATATACTTCTGAAGGTGCGGGAAATCCTCCAGAGATGGCCGCTAATGACTGATGAACCCCCCAGCCGCTTGAAAACAAGCAAACTACGACCGCGCAAGGCCCCAAAGGGCGCCCCAGCCGTAGAAATTGGGGATTTTTTATAGAGGTTATCTCCTCGTGGTCCGGGCAATTAAGCCAAGACCCTCGGTCCTGAAATCAAGCCGCGAGACATGACCACGACACCTGACTCCAGGATTACGATTTTGCAACGGTGGTAATATAATTACCAGTCTTACGAATTGAATATCTCAATTAGTAAGACCCGATGCATCCTCCACGTTCATGATGACCTCTGCTTAACAGAGGAATACCATGAAGCGAAAAACAAGGCATCATCCAAAAAACATATAGTTAGACGATCCTCCAATGTGCTGGTTTTGGTTCGCGCCGGGGACATCCCGATATCCCCCATGATTGGGGGACAATCCCCTATCCACCACCTGGGGACGCGCCCGATGGGAGACCAGCAACTCCTCACGGGAAGCCCAGGCTTACCGCTGACACTGAAAAATCCTTTTACAACATCGCAAAAGTATTTCGAGGAACGTGACGTATACAAACATTTAGGTATAAATGCTATGTGTTAAAGTGACGTCACAGTGCAAGAGAGGCTATAGTTATAAGACAAAGATCTGAGTTGTTAAAATGCAAAAAAATAGACATGTGTTTCAAACGGAAGATATAAGCTACAACTAGATCTGAAACAAAAATTGTGGTCTACTAAAAAAAAATTATTACTAGAGTGAATCATAATCGTGACACCCAGTGGTGACCATTAACTACTTTTTTTTTGAACGATGATTTAGGTATTTATTTTTTTATTTATAATAAATTTATGAAACAACACAAAGTTCAATTACTTACTGTGAGTAAATTGTAAGGTATCTATTAATTGTTGAATCCATTATGAAAAACTATTTTCATTTCTTAAGAAACGCACTTCTTGGTTATTTCTAATGACATAAAAATAAGTTTCTTCACTTTTGATAGTAATAGATATCACTTCACGGTGATAGCCGAGTGGTATAAGTTGGTACCTCCCACGCAAGTGGTCGCAGGTTCGAACCCGAGGCAACACACCAATGACTTTTCGAAGTTATGTGTGTATTAGAAATAATTATCACATGCTCCAACGGTGAAGGAAAACATCGTGAGGAAACCTTGCATGCCTGAAATTTGTTTAATACATTTATTGAGGGTATGCAAAGTCCCCAACCCGCACTTGGCCAGCGTGGTGGACTCAAGGCCTAACCCCTCCCTCATTACGGGAGGAGACCCTTGCCCAGCAGTGGGACATTAATGGGTTAAATTTATATTACTTTTGAAAGGTTCGTTAACTCATATAAATAACCTTTAAAGCCGTTCTTCTCAAACAACTTCCTATCACAACCTATAACTTATCATTTCCAAACAGTATTTCTATCGCCTCGCTTCACACAGCAGCAAAGCCTTAGATAGGGGATTTCATACGTCCGTGGTAGTCGGGGCACGGGAGCGAGCGAGGGGCTGTAGTGGAAAATTAGCTATCTACCCGCCTCGGTGCGTGAGAGGCCTTGAGTTATGTCACACGTAATTGTTGTATAATCGATGATAAATTGTGGGTAGGCGAATATTATTTTTTGGTGCGTCTTGTAGAATGTTTCAAAAAATTGTTTTTTGTTAATAAGATTTTTCAACAAACTACATGGAATTAAGTTAATAAATAATTTGAGCCATAACTCTACTTTACCGATTTAATATGTCTAGTTTAGCCATGAATGCGTTATAGACAGAACGACAGACGGTATTATAATAGACATCACAATACATTGAAGCATAAATATATCGGGCATT
Organism: Anticarsia gemmatalis; assembly: GCF_050436995.1. Classification (NCBI taxonomy): domain Eukaryota; kingdom Metazoa; phylum Arthropoda; class Insecta; order Lepidoptera; family Erebidae; genus Anticarsia; species Anticarsia gemmatalis. The sequence goes on along the minus strand of NC_134757.1, from coordinate 10,113,671 downwards.
TATCCAGTTATGACCAATATAACAATTTATTTATCGATACATAAGTATGCGACTGCTGTTCAGAGGTTTCTGGTTCAAATCCCGGTAACGGCCAAAACGTATTTAATATGTTAAGAATTTTTTACACACTTTCACACTAAACAAAGTACTGCACCGGTGGCCGGTTTCAATGATATTGACCGCCGTAAAGCGCAGGCCTCTAGGGCAATATTAAAATAATATGTGTTGACAACTTAAACAGGAACCTAAGAGTCTTCGTATAATTGAAATGTAGAAGTGTTCGCATTATCCTCACGTCTATTGTTTTCTAAGTATATTGACAAGTATTGTAGTAACCGTCAAACTGTCTAACTTAGTACAAACATCAATACATGTTACGTATAAACATAACATGTATTGATGTTTGTATTAAGTTTACAAATTATTGAAACTAGTTTAAGTTTTGATATTAAACTTACAATAATGATGATAAGATATACGTTCCTACAATAACTAAACGCGAATAAAAAAACGCAAAACAAATAACCTAAAAAAGTACTCAGAAAAATTCTCAAATAATGTAATATATAAAATTCTCGCGTCACTGTTTTTGTTACCGTACTCGTCCGAAACGGCTTGACCGATTCTCATGAAATTTTGTGAGCATATTGAGTAGGTCTGAGAATCAGCCAACATCTATTTTTCATACCCTTAAATGACACTTTTTTTTATTTATATGACAAAATAACGTTTGCCGGGTCAGCTAGTGTGTCTATAATATATCCCACTCCTTAATACCTAACCCCCACATAAAACAGGCCAGTCTATTGCCTTATTTTTCCTAATAGAACTCAGCTGAAGTTTCTAGTTTCTCACACAATTACATAGAAGTAACAGCTAGTGGTTCAACGCCATTATTGAAATGGCTGGGTGTTAGGTTTAGTTGCCATGTACCCTTGTAACTCTACCGCAAATAATTGGATCCAGTGAAAGGTCCTAGAAAACTTACTTGTTTGCTAAGATTTATAGTACAACAGGTTTTTAACGCAATGCTTTTTATTTTGACGAAGGAAATGCGTATTTCGTAAGTTTGTTATTGTTTTAATATCTTTTTATCGTACCTGATAGTGTCCAAATTATAAGCATCGGACATTCCTTCGTTTGGGATATTCTTAGCATAGTATATTTTAATGGATCTTGTCTCAAAGGCCTCATATAACGTGTGGCGGGTTCGAATCCCAACCGGGAGAAATATTTATTATTATTAATTTTATTCCAAGTGACAAGACTCATATCGTGTTAGTAACAGTATTTCTTACATCTATGTTAGTATTCCTATTCTAAATTACCTACTTACTATACATGTAATCACTGCTGCACGCTCATCACCGAGGTGGAGAGCCTGCAGCAGCGATTAATAAAAGTGCAGTCAAGTCTGCTCGCAATACAGCACAGGATACTGTTGGGGCTTGCCCGCACGCGACGCACCAGGGAAGCACATCTTTTTCGCATCGTAGCGTAAAAACAGTCGATGCGAGCTTCTGCAAACATCCCTGATGCACTGCAGAATCGAGGCAGCCCCACCAGCACCCTGTATGCATTGTTGTATTGTACGCGAAGGGCGTTGTACGATCTTTGCGAATAATCTGCCCACAGGCTGCACGTGTAAAAAGTTTTTTTCGACCTGTACTGAACAACGTGCGAACCTGCGAGCTATCATATTAGCTCGGACCGACAACGCCCTTCGCTCTCTCTCAATGTCCTCATTGTCCTTGATGTCGGAGGTTAAAAGATGGCCTAGGTATTTGAATTTGTACACTCTTCTAAGCAGTGCTCCATTTAGGTTTATGGGCGTTACAAATTCAGTGCCCCTTCCCCGGGCAGCAAAGACCATGATTTCACTTTATGAAGTGTTGTAGACCAATCCGTGAAGTCTAGCATAGTCTTCACAGATGGTCACCAACCGTCTTAGGCCACAGGGCGAGGCACTCAGAAGGGCCATGTCGTCGGCGTAGCTGATGTTATTAACACATACCCCGTCAATGTAACAGCCGGCACGCTCCCTGCTGAGCACCTCGATCAGCTCGTTGACGTATAGATTGAAGAGCGTAGGCGAGCTTAGCCCTCCCTGCCTCACTCCGCACTCCAATCCATACGGCTCCGACAATGCCCCAGCCCAGCGCACCTGATTGATCTGGCCTCCGTACCAGTACTTTAAAGTATTTATAAGCTCATGAGGAACTCCAGCAGTCTCCAACTTCTTCCAGAGAATACTGTAGGAGACCAGATCAAAAGCTTTGGAGAGGTCGAGGAAGCAGGCATACGTAGGTGTTTTCCGGTCTGTGTAGTACTTGACAGCCCACTTCAAGGACAAGATGGCACTCTCGGTTGATAATCCGGGTCGAAAACCAGATTGATTTGTGCGATGAGCACGAGTATTTGTTCTGAGCCTGGTTGTTAATTTATCTATTTAAGTATGTATTTAGAAGTATATAAGTATGTTTGTACAGGCTCTGCCTAGTTTGACTATTACTATCAACATGTAAATGTGTGTCATTGGATTGCAAAATAAACATTTTTTTTTTATCAGTTATTTGGTTACCATAGTACAAGCTGCTTACCATCATCTGCTTAGTTTGGAATCAAATGACCATGTGTGACTAGTCCAATAATATTTATTTTATTTATTATTATTATTTACGAAAGGGACTCAACTCAAATCTGTGATTATTCTAAAGAAATGTTATAAATGTAACTTATCAGCTGCTTGATGCGCAAACGTTATTATTAAAAGTTTGTTATCAAAAAAGATTTCATGTATGTTATCAAATTGGCTAGAACTTCTGTTATAGTAATATGTCGCTATTACGAGTATAGATAAGCGTTGACATAGGTACAAGTATAGAGCTCTATTTCGACATGAAGCTTTTTTTATCAAGAAGAAAATTCTCTCCCTTCACCTATATTTCCAAGATTTTCTTTCACCAGAGCCGTTGTCGTCAAGATTTAAAATTTAATTTCATATGGTCGGTCGCTTGACGTTATAGCCGCTCGCTGTCTTGTCAACTTCTCAAAGATTTATTACATGAGATATAACGTTTTAACAGCAATGCTACCACTAAAAATCCTACTAATATTATAACTGCGAAAGTTTGTGAGAAAGTATGTATGTGTGTGTGTATGGATGTTTGTTACTCTTTCACGCGAATACTACTGAACCGAATACGATGAAATTTGGTATATAGGTAGCTGAAACCCCAGAATAACACATAGGCTACTTTTTATTTCGAAGTTCTCGAGGGATCGGGATTTACACGGCAAGGGTTTCCACGTGGACAGATCATAAAGACAGATCAGAATAAAGCCTAGAAAGAATATGAAATAAATATAACCCATCACTGTCTCACTGCTGGGCAAGGGTCTCCTTCCAAAATTATGATTTAAAATAATTTATTGTATACGTAGATATGTAAACAGAATAAACCAATTTAAAAAATATTTCAGTAGCCTTTTAAATCACATGGTTAAATAAATAATTTATAACACTTTTCCTTGTATAAGATAAATACAAAAAATATACTGAATAAAGTAAATTTTCCTTTAAAGAGTACAAAAAATACTTTTCCTGTTTGATATTAAATACATTTTTCCTCTTTGAAATTAAGCTTTTGATCAGCTATGTTTAAGAAATGAGTAGGTTACTAATTTTTTTTCCGTTAGTCAAATTATTTGTTTTCTTCAATTAATTGGGTGGCTGCAAATAAATGATAAGTCGCGGTAAATTAGCGGGAATAAACCAACATTGCTGAAAAAAAGTTCAGTTCGGATCGTATCAAGCGGCTCGGTCTGCCTACCCTCACAGACAAAAGGTGTGATTTTATATATGACTCGACTCCGTCCGCGTATGGTATAGCTTATCATTTTAAGGCTTATTACCAACATTCGTTCACATTCCCTTGAAGTTGCCCGAATATAAACTGTCCTATATCCTTTTTCGGGTCTTAGACTATTAAGTATATTTGTACAAAATTTGACGGTGGTCCGTTTGATATGACTATTTTATTTTGAAAATACACAGTTTTTGTATTATAATCTAGATATAATAATAAATTTAACCCATGAATGTCTCACTGCTGGGCAAGGGTCTCCTTCCGTAATGAGGGAGGGGTTAGGCCTTGAGTCCACCACGCTGGTCAAGTGCGGGTTGGGGACTTTGCATGCCCTCAATAAATGTATTAAACAAATTTTAGGCATGCAAGGTTTCCTCACGATGTTTTCCTTCGCCGTAGGAGCATGTGATAATTATTTCTAAAATAATTATCACATGCTCCAACTAACTATATATTTCTAATGTATTTTATTAGGCTTTCGGTCTATAGTAGGGATTAGAAAAATAGCCCTAGTTTGTCAAACAAAATAATTACTTAACCAAGTTATTAGTTTAGTGAGTGTGAAAGAGTAATGTTTGTCTTCCGTGTTTGTGTTCGCGTGTTCTATTCCCGCGAGGAAACCGCAATATTTGTAGGCTTGCTTCATGTATATAAGGCGTTCTGATATTTGTACAATAACCTAACGTGGAGTTTATGCTGGTAAATATTCGGTATGAATCGACCGCAGTTTTACAGATTTACTGGTTTATGGCGCCCATAGCCAGTTGCGCTCACCGGTCGGTAAACGATCTGTGGGTGAAGCAACCGTTGGCGCGGTCATTCCATAGATGGGTGACCGCATAGTGGTATTTGAACTGGGCGTCTCCGTGCTTCGGAGGGCACGTAAAAAGTCGGTCCCGGTTGTTGTCGATTAAGATAACAGTCGTTAAGCCACGTCAAAGGCCTTCGGGCGGCTTGAACAACTTTGACACTAGGTTGACCACTAACCATACGATAAGAAGAAGACTGGTTTATCAAAAAAATAAATCTTTATGTAAATAATAGTAATATTTTCAGTGTTTTATGTGATTACTAAGTGCAAGCCTAGTTGTCTTTATAAAATGTAAGAAACTTAGCAATTTTGCCGCAAACTTAAACGAAGTAAGGTTTAAGACAACAAGAATATATGAATTACGAGAAAAGTCGACGACCCTTACATAAATGCAGGCTTGAAACTATAACGCATATTATTTTAAGTATACAAGATTAATGTTTATGCGAAAAATATTATTTAACTATACTAACAATAACACATCAATCTCGATCAATCTTGCATATTCAAGAAAGATGTCTACATAAAAGTTCTAGTACTAGTTTAACAAACAAACTAACATTTCAATCGGCAAATCAGACTGGAAAACCAAAAATCACTGTGAGAATCATGTTTCACAGCTCCATTGAAGCGATTCCGGCAGTCAGTGATTATCTTTGTAAAGAAACGCTGATGCATTCTGCTAACATCAATCTTGTTCTAACCACTGTTTATTGAATCTGTTGATGCAAACGGTCTTATTTAAGTAGATGTAATATTTGCTACTGAAAGTACGTAATGTATTGTATGTATTTGTATGTTTTCAATAAATATGTCTTTTTATTTATTTTAGTTATGTACTTTTGGTTCATTGTTAACTAAAACTTGCTCATGTCAACGTATGTATTTCCCCGGGTTTTTTAGCGTGAAATGTACTTTAAGTGCCGGGGTACAATCTATAATTCTTCTAATTTCGTGCACAAATATGTTTGAAGGAAATCAGTTTTAACGTAAATCAAGGACACATTTTGAACAAACACCTTTTTATATTTATAATACATTTTTCTACGTAAGTATCGACGTGGAATTCTTATTTTACGTAGTAGAATCATTATTATCGTACCGAATTATGTAGCTCAATTACAATTTCTATTTATACACTATTCTAAATACAACATCTAGACTATTGCACAATAAGAACACTGAAATAGTCACAATAATAAATACAGCCAACTCAAGGACTTAGGATATTTCCGAAACATCCTAAGTCCATTCAAATACAAAGTTACATAAGTCTATTTTAAACCCAATAACAATCAACATCCTTGTTTAATTGTCGAATTGTTTGTCTGTCCCTCAGGACGAAGGGACGAGGCTATCACAGAACGAGACGGTTTACATAAATCTCTGTACTGTAGTAATGGCATTTCGAACCCACATTGAACTCTCATTTAGATTGCGCTAGATTATTTTAATAGGCTGTTGTATTAGCTTTGGACTATATTTATGAGGTTGTTGACCCTATTGAGTACCATTATTATTCGTCCAGTTATATTCAATGAGCACATTTTTTCGCGAGTATTGGATAATAAAATGTTATGGAGTTTTTTCAGATACCGCAAAAATATATACCTTGCCTTACTATAGAATGGATTGCTGTGCAATTAACTAAAAAAGCTTGGAGGTGCGTAATCCTACCACAGTCTTTCTGAGATCTATACCTATAAAAAGACGTCTGACCGTAGTCCATAACATATGTTAGATAAACGTAGCTCGACTTAACAGTTCTAGGAAATTACTTCAAACACCATTAAAGCTATAGACTTATAATAACTCCGAAGAGGCAATAGCATCTTTCCTTCATTTGACTTTCCAATCATTCTCAACATTATTTTTTACTAAACAGAAGACAAATAAAATGTCAAGCCGTAAAAACACTCTTAATTATTATACTCTGGATATAATCACCACTTTTTTTATAAAACACCACCCAAAATCACAGCCGTGACTCTATGCCTCACATATGTAAGTTGTGAAGAGGTCATATATACTACATAGTTTGAAGACGTTTCAAGGTCACGTTATCACGACTGTTACCTGACCTCGTGTGTCAGAGTCACAACAACACCCCTCATATTGTGTTTATCGATTACTGCCTACTCGTACATGTGAGCCTTATTATTTACATAGTTACGTAGCTATGAGGTAATAGAATTAATGTTTTGTTTCATTACTATAAAGAGGATTGAAAAGTTTGCCGTTAGTTTTTTATTGTAAGCTGACCGTACTCAGCTGGTAGACTATAGTGATATACATATTATATAGGGACGCGATTTCCTACCATGATCGACTATAATAAGATAACTTAGAGAGAGAGCTTTGATACATACGATTAACCTAGATAACTTTTAAGATTTTTACATATTAACAAAATAAAGCAGTTGTATCCAACAAGTCACCGTCAGTTACAAAAGCCGGTCATTGATGTTCTAAATTCTGAACTTGTACCTCCGCCAATCGTGAACCTTGCATATAAGGCTCTCTGCTATGTTGTTAAACTAGCTATTTTTTTTTCTAAAAAGTCACTTCGACAAAAGGGGACTTATACAAATATACCAACAACGGACACAGAGTACAACCAGACCAGATTGTTCCGTGTGGGAATCGAACTCACGACCTCCCGGCACAATGGTAGCTGCGTGGTGACCTAAACCACTGCGCCACGGAGGCAGTCAAACTATATCTACAACATCTAGAAGAAGCTATCGAGAAAAAAACTAAAACTTCCATTTATAGCTCTAACTCTACAACCTAAAGTTAAACTATTACCACTCAAATCGTGTCTATTCCATAAACAAGGCCTAGCAAACGTTACCACGGCCAAATTAATCTGTGTGTGCAATTGATAGGTTTTACTCATGGCTCGCCGGTTACCCACTACGCCACTACTCATAATTACATGTTCAAATACAAACGGATAGATAGCAGTTGCAAATTGGCTCGTGAAATATTTTCACATGATTAATAAAGCTAATTAATGACTTACTTATTTTGTAAAATTATTCGGTTAAATTTTAGATCACAGTTGTTACACGTCATCGTTAAACAACGAAAATATTTCAGGTAGTTTTTTCTTTCAATTTATCGTAATGCGAAGTTTGTAGTCACTTGGTATTCAATTAGTAATGTTGTACGAATATGTACGCATAATGCAATAAATAATAAAAAAAATGTGATGCGAAGAGTAACCACAACCTGGCTGACTGGTCTTTTCTTAGGACAAAGAATAAGCATTGCTATTCAACGTGGCAATTATGGGTGAATATTTTTAAATAATAATAGACTATGTATATATGTATGTTGTACTATGAAAAAGTCTTAGCCAAACACTGTTCAACGTTTTCCAAAAGCTAACAACCAGAAAATCTGTGAACCGAATATTAAAATTTCAAAAAAAAACCCTATAGTAACCACACAACTAATAGATAGCTTAAATTCCCAATCTAAAATTGAAGCTGCTTATCCCCAATAACGTGGTCTAACATGCGTACATTCGATGATAATGCAAATGCGTCTAATGCGTCATTTGTTCCCGGGCTGTAATACGCGCCGGTATGCAGCAATGGCTATCTCTCATTCGACATTGCAGAGTTACAATTTGTAGGAACGTAATGCGCAGATTTCTGGATTGTTTCGGATTTATCAATTTGAGGTTCTATTAGTTGTTGAACTAAATCGTTTCATATGTCTAAAGACCGACAGACGAGTAGTCAGGGTTATATTTTGGCGTATACGAGTGTGTATTAAACAAAGCTACTGCTTCAAAGAAAGCCTAATTAAAAATAGAAATTTCATGCCCTACTAAGCCTATGTTTCAGTAGTCAAAATTGGAGCTTTTTTGAGTTCTTCACAAAAAAATAATATAACTACTTGCTTATGAAGGAATGAAAATAACATTTTACATTTAAAGACTTTCAATTTCAGTCAGTACAAGTAACCCGTATAGTATTTTCGAAATAACCCATATGGTACTTTTACGTTTCAATAGCAATTATCAATATTTAAAAAATAATTATGGAGTAACATTTACGAAGTTCATCAAAAAATGGGAAACAAAAATAACGCGCCATTTTTATTTTGATATGCTGAGTAAAAAGCATCATTCATCAGAAACCTACGATTATTAACAGGCCATTGCAAACGGTCATAAGTGAAATCCGATATTCCACAGATGCAGTTCACAAAGTACTTCAACATCTTAGTATCGTAAGAGGTCATAAAGACGCCATAACTGGTAATATCCTTGAACGAATGCAGTGTAGGATATTAACACATAAACTGCTCCAAGCGGATATTATTGCGAACATCAAACTGAGGTTTTAGCAGTTAATATAGAGTTATAATTTTTAAATGGCTATAGTAATTCTACTTTTAGTGCTAAGAATCAAAGTTTTACAATATCGCTTATATGAGAGAGAACAGCTGACTGTAGAGTATCCGACCAGTATCTCAATTCTTTACTACTATCGACTACCGAGAACCGAACTGTCATCGACAAACTTTGTATGAAAATCTGATCAGCACCTCGGACGGGCGTTGTAGGAAATATTTTGGCAGTACATTCTAAATGTCAAAATTTTGATGGCTAGCCGGTTGTCGGTAGTCCATAGTAGTAGAGAATCGGGTTACTGATCCTAGATCACGATGACGATCAAATGAGCACTATCGAATATTTGTCGTCTTATTTTAGTATTGATGTTAATTTATTTTTTAATTTAAAAAGGAAACAATACAAGTGTTATATGTTACACATTTCTAAAATTATCGATTACTCAACAAATTGAATAAATACATGCAAAAAAAATATGAAAAATCCTGCCGATAGTAACAACACACTATTTAGAGCAAAAACGTTTCGTGATCGTAAAAATCCCATGTCTTATTAAATCATATTTTGTAAGTAACATTTTATAACATGAACTATTATGTCATAAATAATATGCAAACATCGTAAAACTGACTGACCTACATTAGCTTACGATGGTCAAATATTAGTCTCTACATAGCGTACGGTACACTACAGTCTACGCAGTACTGTAATCTTGTCTCTCGTTTCGTACAGAGGTTCTTAAAGTTTAGCTCTCAAGCTTGCTTACCTATTCAGTAGTCATCTCGCCGCAATAACCGAAGCACCACGTGTAGTGGATTCGAATCCCACCTGGGACAAATATTAGTGTGTTGAGCACGAGTATCTGTTCTGAACCTGGTTGTTAATTTATCTACATAAGCATGTATTTAAAATTATTTAAGTATGTTTACCAGTTATTTGGTTATCATAGTACTCTGCTTAGTTTGGAATCAAATGTCCGTGTGTTAGTTGTCCAATAATATTTATTTATTTATAGGATACTACTCGATAATTGGTATCAAGTCGAAAACCTAGCAACAGTATTACAATTAAAAATCTTTTGGTGTAATGCCCCATGTAATAAATTTAGGTATAACTTATAGTGTAATACTAATTAGGGACGAAATGCCTTACGAATATAGACTTTTTTACAGAATTGCTAACTTTAAATATAAAATATTCTGATCCGTTACACATTTATGCTTGCCAATTTTAGGTTAGTACTAATTTTAAAATTATTATATCTTGCCTCAGGGCTATAATCGTCTTTTCATGAAGCCTATTTTTACTAGGTTCAGGCAGGCTGCCTAATTTTAAACCTTCTATTATTTTTAGTATAATATAAATTTAGGGGTTCACTTCATAATTTAAACCTGGTTTTGATTAGCCTTGAAAATCGTTCATAAAAGTGTTTTATGTTACAGTGGTTTCTTTTGATTTAATAAACGAATTACTTCGGCCATTTTTTGAACAGAAATTAATCGCTTTAAGATTTTAATCAAACTAAAGTCAAAGCAAGTACTTATTTTTTTAATTTAGTATTGAATAACTTTCAACAAATCTATTCATATAAAACTCTTCCATTATTGAGTGACAGTCTGTCTGACTGATAGACAACGCACAGCTGAAACTACTAAGCGTAGAAAAATATTTTTAATAATACTACAAACCAAACTACATTTCAGACAGTAAAAAAGTTATAATTCAAAGTCAACATATACCAAAATGGTATAACAAAAGTGAGAAAACTTTGAGAGCTATTGGTCAGGAGACATGAAGACTTTCATTACGGCATACCGCACGCACGCTTAGACCGAATGAGAGCATAGCGCGACGATGTGGCTAATAAACGACGACACTTAGCCGGGAATGTATGAAACTTATTAGTTCTGCGGTCATGGGGATTAAGCAGGACTGATTTACTACTTTATGAGTAGAATTTAGTATATTTTTAGGTGGTAGAATAATAATTGTTTTGTTAGTTTTGTATCTACGTGCAGGCCAAGGAATTGACAAGGAATGTGTTTCATAAGAAATATTTTATCCGTAAATATTTTTTTGGATATTTACAGTAGAAAACCACGGAAAGGTAAAATAACAATTTCAGGTTTATATTAAAATTTCTAAGATCTTTACAGTATTAAGAGTATTTCAAAATCGTGAAAAACTCTACTAAAAACTAATCAATGTCGAAAAATATTCCTCATTTTCGTCACCTAATTCACGAAAAAATTGTTTTCAGTACTAACTTTGCCAAAAAAAAAACTGATAAAAAAAACAACTAACATTACCTTATTAATAACGTATAGACTTCAACAATCTCGATACTTTTAAATGATTGTAAATTCTCCAAAGTTCATATACCTATTATCTACTTTTTATCATTTTACCCTTTTCAACACACTAATAAGCCCATTATATTCGAAATGAAATCAATCCGTCAGCCATTACAGCTAATTCGTGAGGTCGGGAAAATTCCTAACGTTCTCGACTTCAACCAAGTGCCAAGTTAAAGTGAATTGCAAATGAGAATTTAAATAGGCCATTCCGCGAAACTCTGACATATCAATTATTTAGTCACCGACTCGTGAAACTGAAATGTTTGAAGTGTTAAGTATAGGAGTATCTATTTATTTGTTTCTTGGTAATGTTTATGAATAGTTGGATCATGTAAAAGTATTACAGTATTTGACCATGCTGACATGCATTGGTACCATCATATACATATGTCCTCTTAACCCTATTAAAAATAAAGTGAACTTTTTAATGTGCCCATATTACTTAAATGAAGTCATAATAATTGGGAGTGCTAGTAGATTACCAAACAAGAATCAATCATCAATACAAATGATACTTATTGCATTACTGAGAATTACTAATGCACACAATTAAGTGCCTTAGCAATGTAGGCATTTATTCTTCTTTATTTCTTTTAATAAATCGACATAACTGTAATTATTTTGACTCCAATGACAATTGGTTTATTTATTTTGCGTTTAGAAATTCTTCAACTTTTATCTGTTGGCAAAATTTATTGCCGTCTCCTAAAGGTTCTAGAAAGTTATTTCTTCTATATATATAAATACTATTTTAAGTCTTCTTTCCTAGTTTTTCGCACCAAAAACAAATGCTACCAGACAGAATATTGTATGTGGTAGCCAGAATGATTCGTTCAAATATTCCCTGTAGACTAGCGAATATCAAACGTCAAAGGCTTCACATAAATATGAACTGGCTGAAAATTGACTGGAATACATCAATTTGGAGTCAGGCTTTAAGCTCCATGCATTTTGTAGCTGGCTAACGGCGCGGTTATGAAACACGGATGGTTTAGATGGAGAAGTGGCTGAATTTAAGTGCTATACGGCCTGATGCAGAATCATTATTTAATCTGAAAAGTCCCTCCCAAATCATAATATGTCGCTACGTGGATCAAAAACAAAAACAAAGGAAAAATTTAGGGTTATTCCAAAAAAACGTTCCACTTTAACTCCAAGAAATCAGCAGAAGTAGAGTCAGCAGCTTAAAATATTTAGCCATACGGACGACATGGATGCAGAGGGAGCAGTTCGAGTCGCTGTGCTACGCGTAGGTGGGGCGCGCGAGGGCATTCCTCGCCACCGTGCGTTCTTCCTTCTTCTTGGGGGGTGAAGGCTGATTGCAACAGCGCCTCCACACTTTGATGGTCAGGCCCTGAATAATTATAATGTTAAACATCCAATCTTATTACGTAGCAAACATCACTTGACTAAAATTATAAGAACATCGAAGTGAACAGCGCGTGTACTCCGACAACGGCGCCACTTTTGTGCGAGCGTTTAACGAGCTTTTACGCTTCTTACAGGCTTCTTACAAGAGTCTAGAATCAGACATAGCCAACAAAGGCATAGAGTTTACATTCATTCCAGGGTACTCTCCGCATTTTGATGGCATTTGGGAGGCCGCTGTCAAATGCACGAAGCATCGTTTGCGTCGAGTCATGACCCTTACTCATTTGACAACATGCCTGATCCAGATAGAGGCTATTGTAAATTCCATACCTTCAACGGCTCTATTCACAGCACCTTCAGATCTTTCTTATCTTTCCCTTTCCCATTTTTTCCTCGGACGAGCTCTCACATCAGTTCCTTGTCCTCTTATAAGTGACAGCGATATCCATCGGAGTATTCTTCTTGAAGTCACTATGGGCCTTCAACTGACGTAAATCCGAAGCGTACGCACTCGCTCTCGCGCCGTTGCCAGGACAACCAAGAAAAAACACATCTGTCGTCTTACATATTAAAAATTACATAATTACATATCATATTTTATTATTTCAGCTTAATCTTTTCACCAGGATAGCACTTTTGATCCTACGGTGTGAAGGACGATGAACTGACTAACCTAATTATAATAACTTAAATCAAAATTACTGTTTTGTGAAAAATTACCAGGACGTTTGGTATATGGGCTTACACCAAAATATCGTCAAGATATATTTTTTGCTGCTGACTCTACAAAAACTCTTTTGGAGTTAAGTGGAATTGATGTAGGGAAATATTTCTAGCTGTAAATTAATTTCTGTTATTGCTTTGGAGTCAAAGTGGAAATAATGTATGGGATGTTAAAGTTTAGAGAACAATGGATTTGGAGTTAAGTGGCATAACCCAAAATTTAAACATGTTACTTAATACTTATTAGTAGATAGTGTTGAGATATTAAAATTAGTCCATGGTTGGGAAATAGCTCGACTTCATTATTTGGTAATAAGATGAAAACAATTCACAAAGATTTTGGCACAGTGAATTTGTTCGTTTACTTTAAAATAAAATTCGACCATTGTCTAAATATTATATTTTACCCATCCATTAAGATAAATTTGCTAAAACGTGAAACAAAAAACCGTACCTACTACAATTAGCAATTCAATCGAATAAATGCATCGTATTTATCGAGAGCATCCATTATCGGGATGAGATCATAACAGCTCGTCTCGATATCCACTCTCATTTGTTTGATCAACGTTTCACCACTGTAAGTTCAGTAGGTCACCTCGAGAGGCATTATGCATTATCGACTAGGTACTACTAGGTAATTAGGCTACGGCTAAAGTACGGTATTTGTACTTATGAACTTGATTACCCCCGGTTTCTGATGAACATTTAGCGGTAGTTTATCTATTCAATAGCGTTTAAACTCATATAAAAAAAATCGTTTAGCGACAGTTTATCTATCCAATAGCGTTTAAACTCAGATAAAAAAGGCTGTTGAATAGGTTAACTACCGCTAAATGTATCTCAGAAAATGGGGGTAAGAGATCATTGTACTCAAAGAAACCTAAGAAACGATATCATACTATTGGGTAACGCTCTGAGACAACTAAATATTTTGGTATAAGTGATATTTTGCAATCGTTGCTTAGGTTTTCAAGTAAAATTTGTCGATAGCTAGCCGGTTATTGATAGTCCATACTGATCAATGTTTCTCATTAAAATGTACTTACAGCATGCTAGTTATCGCGGGAAGCAGTTAATACAGCTACTGGATGCATTAAGTCCACTGCAGACGGTAAATTTGAACGTTTCCCTATTTTGTAGGCTATAAACGTCGAAGCTGTTTGCGAACATAACTTACTAACAGTTTTAGTCGACTAGCCGAGCCAACTAGATACTTAGGCTGTATTTCTACCAGAATGTGCTGTGTAGCCGGAAATTCTACCGATAGAATTGCTTTAGGTCGCAGCAGTGATTAACATGACTAATTGATATTTTACTATGTTAGATGTTTGACAAAAAGCTTTCGTTACTGTTTTTGTAAAATTTAATTTTCAATCAGTGCGTAAGTTGTGATTGTTGATTTAGTGAAATATGCAGTCTCTGTTAATTTGTGGTACATTTGTCTATTTTTCATAAGCGAAAAAAATCTGGATTTAGAATTTTCCAGCGTCATAGGTACTTAAATTGTTTTATTGATATTTTTGGGGGAATGCATCAACAACACGGTGGCTTGTATTTTTCAACGACATTTATATTTTTTAAATTTTCTATCTCCTTCAAAAAACACAAATCATCTTCAAATCCCTGGTACTGAATATATATTTGTATACTGCATCTATTATTTCACAAAAGACAAACTAACCAAAATCCCTACAAAACATCTCTAAGATAAACAACAACGTTAAACTAAAACCGAGGTTATAATTCTGAGAGCAGTTTGTAAAGATCAAAGCGTTTGAGGCCGTCTGATCCGAAACATGGCTCAACTTAAACTTATTCAAGTGGATCTTGAAACCTTGACGCCTGATTACAATGTATTTTGTTATGATAATAAGCTAGGATTATGTATTAGCATTAAGCTCGTTTGTTAACAATGTGAAAATATATAACATATTATTATATACTACAAAATCACAAAACAAACGATGAAGGAAAACATTGTGATGAAACTTTGCGTGCTTAAGAGGTTAACAATGTTTTTTTATGTAATAAAAAATGCCGTACTTGGCCAGCGTGGAGGACTCATGGCCGAACCACTCCTTCATGTTTGGAAGAGCCAATAGTAAGAGCCTTTGCTCAGCAGTAGGACAATAAAATTGTATTTTGATGAATTTTCCCCTTTTCTCGAGTGGACAGGTAGTGGCCTAAAAACGCCACCTGCAACCTCTAGATTCATATTGAAGTAGTTTCGAAGCCGTATTTTTTTAAATGTTTAAATTTCCTTTATCATTCGCTAACCCGTGCGCAGGGATTTGGTTGCTTGTGATTAAAAAGTAACATTTGCCTCTAGCCATGGGTCTTTATTCTTTACACATAATATTTTTTTGCCTGAATTATAAAAAGGTGAGAGAGTCAGACATACTTATATTCAAAATTATGAGTCCAGATTTATTATCTTATGAACTTCAAGTACCTGCATAACCAAGGTCATAGCCGAAAACTAGCCAATAAAATAAAGTCTAAATCCACAAACAAAACAATAAAAATACTTTTCAATAGTCGGAAGATTTCAACAGCTGTTGCTATCGATTTTAATATAAAAAGCTTTTAGCTTTGGCGACAATACTTGTTTCAAACTTCGAGAGCGATCAAAACTTGCCTTCTCGCATTAGGAATTGAGAAAATTTTAGTTCAACAATACCTACTTTTTGTAAGAAATCTATAGCTAGTTGAAACTTTCAGTTATTCATTAGAAAGAGCATAGCTTAAAATTATATTTTAATACCTACTGATTATTTTTACAGGATAAAATAAAATTTTCTTGCTGACTCTTGACCGAGATTTAATGAATTAAAAAGGACCATTGTGAAACAACTATCTGTCTAACATGGTTAATGAGATACGGCCTAGTGACAGATGGACAGACAGACGAACAGACAGCGAAGTAGCAAATGTTTAAGTCAATAGTTTGATCAAAGTATTTGTAATACTACTCAGGAACAAGTAATAGGCCCCCGTTTACCCTTTAGATACAAAACCTTAAAAACATTGGAAATCATTAACAAAGTTATCTCAATCTATATCTAATAAGTAACTTCGGTATAATCATCATCACAAAGCTATAACATTGGTACTAACACATAAATTTTATTCTTCCTCCATTTTAAAACTGACCTTTTCACCTGAAATTCATTCCATTAGATTTTAGACTTTATTTTAAAAGTACTAAGGTATAAAGTTGAATAAAATTGTATGAGTGTATTGTCATTACCTAAATGATAGTAGGTTCGGTTCCAATAATGTTTTGTAGTGACTTTTATTGGTTATGCGTAGTGTAGCCACACGTTTTGTTTAAGTGAGATTAAAAATTATTTATTGCAAATGTGGCTACAGATTATATATTATTATTGTTTAAGTATCTTTACCTACATCATCATTTTATCTTAGTGGTAGTTTTTAGTTCATAAGCGATCCTGGATACAAAATTCCGCCTACAACTCAGTACATTAAATAATTTACACCACAAAATATTTAAAGGTTGCATTTTTTCGACTGCTAAGCAACTATGTTAAAACCAAAGTCCAAAAGGGAGGATGGTCTCGCACTTATTTTTGAGCGGTAAAACTGGTTTTAAGCCTTTCTTAACAATTACAAATTGGTAGGTAGGTACTATAGCAAAAGGTACCTACAACAAGCCTGCACAGTCAGTACTGTATAACAGGTTCAAACAAGTTCATAGATAGTAACAATATGTAAATATGACATGGATCAATGTTAAGCATGCAGTGTTTGTAAAACTCCAGTGTATTGACTAAACTCTACTGTTGCTGGGTGTTTGTACTGCAGGTAGAGAGCTTTATTTTAGTTGCCGGTATAACAAGACTTTTTTAAGATTTTTTTATATTTTTCGGTAATAATATTAGAGCCGGAAAGGTTAACAGGATTGCTGGCTTTTTATGTTATGTGCCGTTCTTTACCCACACTACTAATAAGTTTGTAAAATTGAATAGTGTTAAAATGAGATGCCACAGTAATAAGAGCTCTACAATACAAAACTTTCTACTTGTAAGTTCGACAATACATTTCAAAGTCAACCCAAAGTAATAAACGATTTACTACTTATTCAAAAAAAATCGCATACATTCATTCAAGCTAGTAATATTTGACAGTAGATTATTGAAACTCTTTTCAACGCTTTAAACCAATCAAGAACTTGTTAGTTCAATCTGTCCTTAAAAAATATTTCTGCAGTAAACTTAGATTGCAGTTTCTTATAAGAGCATTTTAGTCAAATAAAAATAAAATTTCTTTGCATGCAAATGCTCGAGACTTAAAGGATTCAATGCAATTCAATGATTGGCTCCAAACTGTTATCGGGAACATTCGAAAAGTATAAAAGAGGAACATTGCATGGAGTACGTTTTTTATTTTATCAGTAAACTTGATTAAAAAACAACATTGTATCCTAAAATATGCTCTAAATCCTAAAGAATTTGTCAATGCTTGAAAAATATATAAAATGAGGGGTACCAAAATACATAATATTGATGATCAGAGGCTACCATTTGCAAGGTATATAAGTTCAATTAAGTAAATTTAACCCATTGCTTTACCACTGCTGATCACATATTTTCTCTCAAAATGAAGGGGTTAGGCCTTGAGACTACTACCACCTTTGAGATTTTATGGTCATAATTTAGTGGCTGTAATCGCATAAGTGTGTTATATTCAGTACACAATCCATCAATAAATTTCCCTCACAAGAAAATCAAATCCTGGAAACCCTCTGCATTTAAAGTATAAAAACAGCCATTAACTATCTTTATATTGACCTGCAGGAATATAGTTCGTTCAAATCCCAACATATCTAAAGTTATGGTCATATTAGTATCGTGGCGTGACTTACATACATGAGCCCGCACTAATGATGATTTGAAGATGCTCTATATTGTATTCAGTTCTACATTTAGACATGGGTTTTAGGTAACCTATAGTCATTGTTTCTCATACCTACTTTAAGAGCCAGTTTTACAGTTAATGAACTAGCGTCAGATAAACTATTTGCTAAATAAAATGATAGCTGATGTAAATACTTAACTGCAAAATTTCAATTGATAAGTTATCTGGTATTTATTCAAAAGTTGCTTTTAATGTTTGACAAGATGTATGGAACTAAATGAGACATGGGAAGTTTGTTGCCCTTTGGGAAAAAAGGAGTGATATTATGTATGTATGGTATTAAAGTTATGAAATAGTTTTGTTGTCCAGTTGACATCTTACATCGAATAAGCAAATAAGAACAGCGGGATTATCACGTATCTCAGTTGACAACTTGTGTATGTCAAATTGATGATCACTATTCAGTACATTGCTGTTTTGACGTAACGTGTTAATTATCTTTAATTTAAGAGAGAAAACAATATACAGCATAGTGGCTTTATAATAGTTGAACTGAAATATGTGATACCTAGGTTCCAATATTTAATAAATAGCTGGCTTAATAGTTACTGGGCTATAACAATAAAGGGTAAGCTCACCTAATTACTGGCTGTAAACAGTTGGTACTTTCACATGTGATTCAAACGGCAGGTAACGTGTTAGACTTCTCACAGTACAATTACTAAAACGAGAAAGTAACAACACGACCTGAAAATTTAACTGTCTTTCTATCGACTGATGACCATATTGATAGACGTCCTAACTTCAAAAACTTAAAAACGAGCTCGTGTCCTAGTTAACAACAGCCGCACGGATCGATTTTTGAGATTAGGTAAGCCACGCTTGCCGAGGTTGTTTTGTGGATGGGAGACCATCTTATGCATATCGAGTACCTCCGTGTTTCGGAAGGCACATGAAAATGTGGGTCCCGGCTGTCATTTTCGAAGATCTTTGACAGCCGTTAAAAGTAGTCAGAAGCTTGAAAGTCTGACAGCCAGTCTTACCGAAGGGTATCGTGTTATAGCCCAGGTAACTGACTTGCGGAGGTCAGTTAAGCAGTCGCTCAATGATAATTGTTCTTTGTTCAAAACTTTGTTAAAGTGTTCTTTAAATTAATGCTTATTTTTTGTTACAGGCAGTAATAGTACTGCCTGTAGTTTTTCGTATTTAGAGGTACTATGCCAACAATTCCTACGGTATAAAAATTTAAATCTCATCGCAAAACCAAAAGCGGATATACAAAATTTAAATTCATAGCTATCGGTCAGGGTTTAAAACAACGAACCATTTCAATCTATCTTTTCTAAAATGCACACAAAACCGGAATAGTACAAAAACAGTTGGACAAAAAGGCAAGTATAAATGTGAAAAGCGGGTAGTTTTTACAAGCGAGTGACGCGGGAACAATGGCTTTGAGTACAGCTTTGGATTCATTAGCTTTCAGTACCGGTTTATATGAATTGTCGATAAAATTAAGTATGATATGCGGTTTAAAGTATGAGTAATGATATGGCTAGTAGATATTTTATGTAGAGAACAAAATTTTAATTTGAATGCATTTTGTTTCCGGAAGTAACTGAAACCTATTGAAAAAACTGAATGCTCTTATCGTGGGCTATCCGCGTCATAAGACTTTAGTATGCAAATAAATAAATCATAACAAGCGGTGCTTGTAATTGACACTCTATAAAAAATGTTAATTATAATCGATTGGAATATTAAAATATCTTTTTAGTTAAAGTATCATAAATAAACAGGAGCTGATTTCAAAAACCCATTGTCTCTAAAAACCTATTTAATAAACAATATCAAACAATATTTCATCATTTATACGACAAATGATGAAATATTGTTTAATTGGTCAGTGATCAACCTAGTGTCAATGTTGTTCAAGCCACCCGGAGGCCTTTGACATGGCTTAACGTAACAATATCATTTTAAAAGATGGGTTATAGATATCCACAGTAACTTCAACACTTGAACAATCAACCTCGTCCAAGTTCATTCCCACTTACCTATCTCATGTAAGAATTTACCACAAGAATTTCACCATAAAAGGGCACATACCATAAGGTAACACATTCGTGTGAAATGGGCACAAGGATTTATGGCAAATTACCCCATTAATTCTCGTGAGAAAATATTAGTGCGTTGTTTTACGCACTTAGATGGGAAGAAAACTACGGGACGTTTAAAGAAAGGCCAGGTGCAGAAAACCTTTGTTATTTTATGATTTTGAAAGGCGTGAATGAAGATTTAAGTGGCGATTAACACAATTGCTATTGCGCAGGAGATCGTAAATTCGATTCTTATACGAATAAAAAAGTCTATCATTATATTGATTGCACTTTGTGCCCAAGTATAGTCTTATTACTACTAGTCTACGTTGAGGCTAAAACCCGTATGAAAAAGGAGTGATTTTGTGTATGTATTAACATCTATACTAATATTATAAAGCTGAAGAATTTGTTTGTTTGATAGTTTGTTTGGTCCGATTTGAAAAAATCTTTCAGTTTTAGATAGCCCATTTATCGAGGAAGGCAATAGGCTATATATTATCACGCTACGACCAATAGGAGCAGAGTAACAGTAAAAAATGTTACAAATACAGGGAAAATTATAACCCTTTGTCTCTTATGTGACGCAAGCGAAGTTGCGCGGGTCAGCTAGTATAAAATATATATATGTTACTGTAAAAGCCCGAACGGTGGTATATCCTAAGATTTTCCGGTATAACCTAAGATTTACCAACTCGCAATGGTAAAAGTCCGAACAATTATTTTATTTCGAACTTTTACCTATATTCACTTGATGATGTCGAGATGTCGCCGGAGCCCCGCTTCGCGGGGCTCCTCCTTCTGGCTGATTAAAAAAAAATAACCACGAAGGCTAAGGTGGGAGCTTCGCTTCGCTCGCTCCCACCTTAGCCTTCTAACCTAACCTACCCATGTCGCTTTGCCCAAAACTCCTTCTTTATAACTATGTCACAGTATATAATTATATCGTGAAATAGTTATAAACATAGTTATGAAGGAGGATTTTTTTATATACCGTAACATAGTTTTTAAACTCCGGCTTGTTCGGACTTTTACCATTGAGAGTTGGTAAATCTTAGGTTTTACCGGAAAATCTTAGGATTTTCCACAGTTCGGGCTTTTACAGTAACATATATATATATTTTTTAATTATCTTTTTAGTATCCAAAAGTACTAAAGTAGTATTTTGTTACAAAAATACATTTTATTTTACAAAGATAGGACACAATTGTATTTATCTATTCAAATGAAATTACTGAATGGCGTACATGACAGTATCCTTGCATTTAACACACAGTCAACGCCAGACCCAGTGTGTGTGACACATAGCAATGACGACAGTATTATTGTAACACAAATATAAAATATGGATTAATTAAAATAAGAAAGAATGAAAATCCTTTCTGGCTTGGTCAGTAGTGTCCCTCCTGACTACTAATTATGGGGCTTCGAGCTCGATTCCTGGGTTAGGCAAAATAATATTGACCTTTTCTAATTAATATCAACATATCTTCTTACCCCCGGTTTCTGAGTACATTTAGCGGTAGTTTATCTATTCAATTGCGTTTTTTTTGTATGAGTTTTGACGCTATTGAATAGATAAACTACCGCTAAATGAACCTCAGAAACCGGAGGTTAATAGTTTAAGTGGCACGTTACCCCATAATACTTAGTAAATTAGTAGTTAAAAGCAGTAGCCTCGTCGCCCAAAATATGAGACTAACTTTCTAAATAGCGCAACGTAGATGCATTTCATATGCCTTTGCCTAATCTTCGGGTATAACAGACGTGATATCGTGTATATTGTATTAAGATTAATATATTTAAAGGCCTATTAAAACAATTTATAGTAAAACACAAGCCATTATTTGTGACTTCTCTCCCAACTATGCCGACATAAGTTGAGAACTAATAAGCGCTTATATTAACGGCCTGATGCGGCCATAGTGGTATAATTTCACCAACTTATCTAGCTTCGAGCAAGTTCATAAACTTAATAGAATATTGTGCTAATAATTCCTAACTTTGTAATGTTTGAGTTGACTTATTAATATTATTATATTGTAGATCTAATATTTGTTACACAAAATATATCTTGAAAGACAAACTATTTACTTTCAAGCGGTAAGCAAGTAAATCGGCGCAATAGACAAAATTATTTACATTTGAGGCGTTCACATATTTCTTTGTTTTCTTAGCAAAAAATACCTCATAGTAGGTAAAATTAAGATTTTTGGTAAATATAAGCGATAATTCCAGAAACTAAAAACCGGCGGAAAGCTTCACTACCTTTAATCAATACAGGAAAACTATTGTACAATCTCTCTTTAGAATTACCAACAAGTTTTATTTGTCAAATTAAACATATAAATGTTACTCCAATTTAACTTTTTTTTTTCGTTATTTAGCGTAAATTAGATAAATTTCAAAACGACTTGTGTAAGCAACCAAACTATTTGTAAAATAATTGCCAGTAATAAAAATTAAATATATTTTTCGATTGGCAATTATTAAAATTTGTTTGTTTAAGGTCTTATATTTAATTGGGTGTTGTGTTTTATTGTGTCTAAATGTAAAATTGTCTTGTTGCCAGCCGCTGGCGGCCATTGGTTGAAGAGGAAAGAGGCTCTGCGCGCTAAGAGGGGTCACAGCCGACATGGTACACACAGAATTAGGGCACGAAGACAGATTGGTAAGATAATGCTTTCTTGTTCTCTCTCTATTTTTAGATGCTTTCAGGATAAAATAGGACAAACTGGAGGAATGTTTGTACGTTAAGTACTTTTATAGAATTGCCTTTTGTCGATAAATCTTAATCTAAATATTATTAATGTATCCTGCGGTTTCGTTTAAGGAGAAATAGCGTGTTGATATTTAATATCTCTAAGTTAAATTATTTCAGTTAAGAATTAATTTTGGTCTAAATATTTCAATATCAAAAAAGACTCGCGATGCTCGACAATTAAATTGAAACACGAATCATTGCTAGCATTCCCCGGGACAAAATTAAAAATAAATATGAGTCTATAAAAATATCTAATTTAAAATCATGCGGGAACAATATAAATACGACATTTTAAATAGCATACCTATTCATAATATTTAGAATTTCGAGAAGATAAAATTAGATTTAGGTATTTCAGAGATGGCTGCTCCGATGGCCGCTTTGGTGCTCACTCGACTGTAAGATATCACTGGTTCAAAACTTGAAAAGAATTTCTACTTTACATGCGCGTTATGGATGCTGTGGAAATGGGTTTCAATCTAGAATATTCATCATGTAAACGCATTGAGCGGTTTATGCAGATTTCTCAGTTTATGTCCCGCTTAGAACCAACGCGAGGATATACCGGGATATGTGGTACGTTCTTATTTGATGTGATGTGAATTTTAGTACGCAGATTAACTGTTCATGAGGCTGTATTTGATTAAAATACTAAGATTTGCTTGAGACGGGTATTTAAACAATAACTTAATAATTCTCTGTTGGGATATAGTCGATATAGATAATAAAGTATTTTCACTGCTCGACCTATGATCAATCTATGAATGAAATGTGTCAATAGGTATAATGACGAAGGATTCTTAGAGCCAGTTTCACAGTCTATGAATAAACGTCAGATATCTTTTAAGTAAAGTGGCAGCAAGTATATAAGCTAATGAGAAGAAATTTTGACAGTTGTTTAAATAAACAACTGTCAAAATTAGCTTTGTGATAAACGAAAAGAATGGTGTAGCCCAATCATATAATATATGATGCTATTTTATTGAGCAGAAACGTTATCTCACACTTATCCATAAGCTGTGTAACTGATCCTTATACTCGTCAATCCCAAGGATATAATAACGAATTAGTACAAAACAACATTGCATAAAAACACCGATTACAAGTGAAGGATGTTTGCGAAGGAGGTCCTTGTAAAAATTGACGATAATGCCGACTCAATGGGTGTCCAAGGTCGACACATTTTCTTGCAAAATATTCTCTGAAACCTTCTGTATGGAGTTTTTTCAGGCGTTATTTTGTTGCGTGTGAAAATTCTTGTTAACATCGTGTTACGTTTATTACCTACCAACATTTTTTATATACATTTTTGGTAGAATATACTCAGTTATTTTGTTTGGTAAGTAAGTATAAGCGAAAGTTAACTACTTTATCAAAAAGAAAGCAAATTAACATAGTGGAACATTTACACTAGAAATTATATATTTCCTAGTCAGTTCTTCCTCTAAGATTGAACTTGCCTACGAGAATCGACTTTACAATAGGTATATGGTTTATTTACAGAGAACTAGATGTAGTGCTAAAAGAATAAATTTTAAACGGGAAATATGGTTTGGAAAATTTGGCATCACCAATTTCTATAGCTCTACAGTTTCTCGAGCAATTTTAATTGTTAAACACTTGCTTTTCTATAGAACCGAGTGTAAGAAATTGCACTACAGTTGTAATATTATACTACAAGTTTTATATATATAAAACGGACCGAATATAATAGCTCAGACATTTGCTATTGACAGTCGACGGCGTATTGGACGACACAAGTCATAAATCGTGTCGTGCAATTCGCGACAGATCATACGCGACGCACGATATTCGAAGTGATTGATCACTTTGACTATAAGTTTGTACTAGACTGGCGGCCCGCCCCAACTTCGCTCGGCTTCACCGGATTAACTTAACTAATTTATACTCTTTAACTATCTTCTTGAATCATCTTCCTCTATCTGTTAAAAAACTGCATTAAAATCTATTGCGTAATTTTAAAAGGACAGAAAGACAGTGGAATCCGGCTTTGTTTTATAGTAGGAATGTATTTAGTAACGTGCGATTTCAGTACTTGACTGGACGTGAGGTAGATTAGAAGACTAGAAGAACTTATCGTAAATTAAATCATCAATAAATGGCGTCTTTATAATTGATTATCATAAACACATAGTCCAACAAAATAATAGAGAGTATGCATGGCTCACAGCTAGTGAAGGTATACAAACTTTAGAATTTAGAACATCAACAAGCGGGAGCCGGAGGAATTATTTTGCTGCACATTTTAAATGTCAAACTCCCGATACTCAATAGACTCCCAACTAGAGAGAACAGCGCTACAGATTGCAAACAGCCAGAGGTCCTTACGTTGTACACTGAAACATACTGTAGACCAAATTGTTAGTACTGTCAGAACAGATACACAGTATACAATGACAGGCAAGATGTTTGTAAACGGCTTTGAGTTGAGCACAAGGTATACAAAGCTTTGTAGAGAACATTTCCTCTGATTAGCATGGCAAGCCACTTCTAGATATTACTGCTAGTAATTGGTGCTTTAACTAACTGATTGATTGGTTATCCACTATGCATCCACTATGTTTGAAATTAACCATTTAACTCCAATATTTTCATTTCTCTGTAGTCATTCTTAATGATTTCACGACTGGTCCAGGTAGTAAAGACTTTATTTTAAAGGTATTGGGTCGTTTATTTTATATGCTGGACAAATAAAGGATTTTGCCCAAAAATTAGCCGTATTACCGGTATTAACTGTAGCGCATTTCTATATAGTCTCAGTCTGCATTGTCGAGTAACAAGAGTTTGACATTTAAATGTACTGCCAAAATGGTTCTTTTTTCGGAGCGGAGTGCAGCCTGATAGGGGCGCTAAACAGATGATAGTGTAAAATTTATATTAAGCTAGTAAATAATCAAGTTTACTTAGGATTAATATCACTTCACAATAATCTGTCACACATCTATTAAGAATAATCTTAAAATGAACCTTTTTATCAATAGGAAATCTAGCAATCAAATTACCAAAAATCGCAAAAAGACCCAGACACAATTTTTTTTATATACAATCAAAAAACAAATAAATTCGACCAACATTACTATGAACAATTGAATAACTCGTGAATCGTGCGACATTAAGCACTCACAGTGACAGAGTACTGCAGCAAAGTTAAACAGTGTAGTGAAGGCAATTAATGGCGCACTCATTGCAGTGTATCTCTGACAATGAAGTGGACGAAATGAATGAGACGTCTAGTGCTCTTTTTAGGCTCATTTAGAAAGCTTAATGTAGTTACTAACTTATTTCAAGACCTTATGGCTTGATGTCAAAAAAAAAACATAAATTGTGTATGGTCCGACAAACTTAGTTGATAGCCTAGGAAATTATAATTGGAAAGTATAATTATGATTAAGGTGTATGATCAGAAAAAGTTGGTGTACCAAACAGTCAGCCGTACACTGCATTAGTCTGAATATAAATGATGTCCTAAATTTCAAAATATGCTGTCGACACCTACCCACATTGCATACAAGGCTCTCTACTAAGTTGCCTCAACATAATATCTAGTAAATTAACGCATTCGTAATGACAACATTTTATATAAGTACCTTACCTGATTTGACAGCTAACCAGCTTTGTTTCCAACACTACCGTACCTGTAAAGATAGATAACAGTTATAATAAACAGTAAACACCATCCTAAAGATAAAATTATCCTCGCGTGTTGTCAACCGGCTAGTTATCGAGAACTTTTGTACGCAAATCTAATCCGCGCTTCTAGCAAGCTCTGTAGAAACTAATTTGGCAATACATTTTAAATGTCAAACTCGATACTCGACAGTGGCGACTATAGAGAATTCCGTGACCGATTTTCAGTGAAAACAAAAGCCCTATCGCTTACTACTCACATACCTATAATAATGATAGATTCTCATGAAATAAATAAAATCATTGTACACAAAATATTTACGAACAGCAAACTTTCCCTCATTTATCGCGCAATCCGGGCTTGTATACGCTTCAATTAACTTTGTATATGGCAACACTGTAACACACGAGCGCGCAAATTGGTCGGTAACATCATTGTGTTGCCAACTTTCACTGGGGTTCTCCCCAGAGACTGTCCGTTGCGAGTGTCGTTATGTATACTATTATATTGTCTGATTGATATAAGGGTTGTAAACTGGATAATTGAGTTTTTGTGTAATAAACCTTTCCGAGAAAAACCTTTGCAAATAACGTTCGTGGGCAATAATATACGTTAATATGAACTAGTGTTTATGTTATCAATGGAAAAAGTATTGTTCCTTTATTTGAAACAGAAGTTAGGGTTTTGACAACTGAAATACAGTTTCACTAGTATGAAAAAATAAAAAACAGACAACTCAACACTTCCTCTCTCTCTAACCGACTCCAAAAAAAGGAGGAGATTCTCAAGTCAATACAAATCGAATAAATTAAAATTTGGTTTTTAAAAATCTTAACAATTATTTGGTCTAATCTTAGTTCTTACCTCTATGGAAAAGGATGTAATTTTATGGTAAGATAACAATCAATAAAATATCTGTGGGAATTTCCATCAATTTGTTATTAAATTTATTTCACAATAATAATAAACAATTTCGAAAATAAAACAAGCATCCTTTTAAACAGCTAATATATTTTACTCACCACTTCCATCAAATACTCAAACTGTTTGTTTTAAATATAACCGATATTAAATTAGTTAGTAAAGTAATAATAAAATTACAAAACTTTCGTCTCTGTAAATCAGTTATACAGGGTGTAAACGACGGTTAACCGAAAACTTCAGTGTTAATTTTGTGACACTAAATGCGCGAAATTTACTTCAACCATTTTTCTCGGAAATGATTGGTTCCCGAGTTAGTCATTTTTGAGCATTCAATGTATAGTGAACAACGCGATATATCTCCGCGCATGCCTACGAGATTTCTGGCGGCGGCGGCGCGCTGAGCGACGACATGTCGCGACGCGTCGTAGGTATCAAAATCAAAATCAAATCATTTATTCATTTAGGTCAAATGTTGACACTTACGATAGTCATTACAATTACTGAATCTACCACTAGCTCGGAAAGGGGCTAGAGCCTTATGAGAAGAGCTAGCGAGAAACTCACGGCCACTCTTTTCAATCGCCAAAAGTTTTACAATGTGGTTGATACAATAATTGATCATGCGAGGAGCTGCCAACAATCAGCGGTACGTACGCGTACCACCACGTCTATGCGCTCACTAGTATGTATTATTAGATAACAATCTCATGTATCGTTTATGGTAGGTATCGTAAGTACGCTCGCATGTTACAATAGCTCATAGTAAAATTGTAAGTAGGTAGATACCTACTTGGCTTACGTGAAATCAAACAATAATAGCAAAATGTAACCAATAATAAGAAAGTGCTAAAACGAATTGTTATCAATGTCTATCAACACGCAATTACCTGGTGTATGGCGAGAGTTTGAGTAGGTACCTTTGGATCCGGACGTACAGGTGCAGAGCACGCCGTGCACTTCCACGTGCTTCACCATACATAGCACATCAACATTTCTTCCTATTTACGAACACAACTGCACTTCGAAAACAATAACAACAAAAATAATAACAATAAAAACAGTAACAGCTCAAAACCGAAACAATAACAAGTAATAATAAACAACAGTTCACACACGACACGACGAATAGGACATAACGAACGACACCGGTGAAGAGCTTCCGTCTTCCGCGAGCGAATTGCTCGAACTATCAAAGAGAGCCGCCGGCGCGGGCGCCTCTCCGCTCACTCGCGTCGCCCCTCGCCCGCGCCACCCGCTCCCTCCGCGCCGTCCGTGCGCGCGCCGCCGATTTGGTGACGAGCGACGAGTTAGGATCCCAGCGAGATTAGATTGAATAAAATATTGATGTGGCATTAGGTACTATTTTTACTTGTCACAGTTGTTACTCGTTGCATTGTAGTTTTATTCAAATACCGAATAACATTACAAACATTATTGATGTAAGTTTAAAATACCTACTTTGATATTTAATAACATAAAATCAGTTTAAAGTAAATAAAATAAACACGAAACGTTTATTTAATTAAACCATAAAAAATGTAGGTACATAACAATGATAACAATCAATATCCATTAATATTCTTATCAGAGAAACTAACTTATCATAATTCATTATCCCCGGAGAATTACTTAGCATTCATTTTGTCGCATCCCATCTATGTAACATCCACGCGCGGTCGCGGCGTCACGCGTCACTACGGCCATCTACTTTTCGAGTCGCACCGCGCTTGTATGAAGTATGAATGAGCGTGTAAGTATCGAATAGAATAATAAGTTTGCAAGAACAAATAGAACAAAGCGACAATACTTGTTAAATTGTTTATTAGAGATTTTTATAGCGCTAAAGAATATCAATAGTATTTTTTGTCGTTCTGTATGTATTTGTACGTGTAATAATAATAAGATATCACACATTTTAAATCTTATTAATGTACCTTTTATCGGAAAGCGGGATAATTATGTCATTTTCATTTTTAACATAGAAGAACAAATACTAAGTAACGCTGCATACTAGTGAGAGTGAGGCTGACAGCTGTGTGCGTAATCGTGTCTGTGTGGCGCGCGTAGGTACGTCGACCGTCGCGGCCGGCCGCCGCCGGCGCGGTGTCGTTGGCCGCGGACAGCTGATAGCGAATTTATACGTTGTTTTAATCCATTGCTGTTTTTTGTGAAAAACAGTAATATGACGGATTTTTTCTCATATTCATGTTGCACTGTGTAGTATTAACGAAATAATACCGAAAAAAAATAAAAAAAACGCATAAAAAATCGGAAAAATCATGAAAAAAGCGATGAAAATTTTCAACGCCATAAGCACCAGAATCATGTCTAGAATCTTTTTTTTTCGTTTTCGGTAGCCTGTCTGTTACACCCTGTATATAAAACAAGGATTTTAATAAAAGTCTGGTATGTTATATGAAATGTTTGAGGACTCTCAACTAATATACAGTGTACGAACTACTTTGAACTATGTAAACATATGAATAATTACTATTTATGGACGCTTATTGTATTATTTTAGGTACACATAAAAGTAAAGGGTTTTATACAGTCAGCTCCCAAAAGTAGATGATCATACTCAATCTTTTGAAACTCTATATATTGAAGTGTGCACATCATTGCATGGAAAAAACATTTGCTTTTGATTGAAATGTTTAATTCTAACTCATTCTACCTGATTTTGATCAGTTATTTATTAAAGTTACGTAACACAGAGGTTTCGAAAATATGAAGTTGTTAAGCTACTTTTGGAGCTGACTGTACATTCGTAAAATCACTTCTTCTTCTATAGGCGTAGGAAGAGACCAGAGATCTGAATAATTGTTTTAATCAAATAGTTTATTTACAAATATTTACTCATATTCTTTAGATACGATTCAAAGTACTAGTTTTTTTATTATAATTCCCATAACGGACCATTCACAGGCACTGCCACTTTTGGACTAGACAATCAGAACAACTATATATCATTATACTTTAGTTCGTAAATAACAAAAATAAATCATCAAGTAATTAATTTTATTTTAGCATCCATCCTTATTAAATTCAAGAAAAAACTATGTCATAATTAACTTAAATTATTTTATATCAGATACTTTAGATGTCGCAAAAGAAATAAATTTTAAGACAAGATTTATTTTGCGTTTACTCTAGGTCTCTAAGTCTATTAATAAAACTAAGTTCTTTCTCTGAGTTAACTAACTAAATATCAGTAGATAAAGTCAGTGACTTAATTAAATACAATGAACCATTTTAAAACTAAAATGGCCATTTCATTACAGTCATAATACTTAATGCCCTGTTTCATCATACTACATACGACTTTTTATAATTATAAAGTCCTCTCGCCAGCACGATTCTCTACAATTCGAGCTATCGAGTATCAAGAGTTTGACATTTAAAATGTACTGCTAAACTAGCTTATACGACACCCGCTAGAGGCGCTGATCAGATTTTCATACAACATTTTTCGATAGCTAGCCGGTTGACGGTAGTCAATAGTGGTAGAGAGTCGTGCTACAGGTCTGTCTATACGTCGGTCCGTCCGTCATGAACGCAAAATATATAAAACGGATTTTCTTGCGAGTTTCATCAAAAGATAAATCTCTTTTTTATACCATCTTCAGGTACTTAATTACCTGACTAGAGTAACACTTATTAATAACTAGCTGACCCGCGCAACTTCACTTGCGTCACCTAAGAGAATGAGTCAAAATTTTCCCCGTTTTTGTAACATTTTTCGTTGCTACTCCGCTCCTAATGATCGTAGCGTGATGTTATATAGCCTTCCTCGATAAATAAGCTATCTAACACTGAAATAATTTTTCAAATCGGACCAGTAGTTTCCGAGATTAGCGCGTTCAAACAAACAAACAAACAAACTTTTCAGCTTTATAATATTAGTATAGATTACAAACAAACATACAAACTTATACTTACGGTCATCAAAGTACCATAAAACATATTTAACGTACCAAAATACGAATGAAAGCCATTTCAATACCGAAAGTTCTGAAATAAATTGTCATGAAAATCAATCGGATAGTTTTTGTGACATGTTCATGAATCGACATTGACGGGGGGTCTCGTTTTGTCTTCACACATTTGATTCCTCTCGCTATTCCGTCGAAAAAGATAAATGACGTTTATTTGAGCTTTCCCTTTTCATTTTTGTACAAACTTATATTCTTACTAACATTTTGAACGTGAATGTTTGTCTGTTTATATGTTACGCTTTTGCACCTACAATACTTAACTGGTGTTGATAAAATGTTGTATCTAAATAACTGAATACCAGGTTTAACAATGTTCTATGATTTTTTATCACCATTTATATCTCCTTTTTTATCCAATTTACACGCAAACGTAGTCACATGAGGAACCATTTATTTTAACAAATATTCATATTAAACTTACCGCTTATGTAAAAATTCCGCCTGCAAATTTAATTCCATGTATGAGGCGAGCCTATTGCCATAATATACCGGGCAAGTTACCAAACTTCCGAGACCTCTTGGTCAGCAATCGTATACACTATCGATCGCCCAGACCACAGAGGTTAAGACTAGATAAGTAGACTAACTTAATTAGTTTTTAAGATATAAATAATAATAAAATAAATTTAACCCATGAATGTCCCACTGCTGGGCAAGGGTCTCCTCCCGTAATGAGGGAGGGGTTAGGCCTTGAGTCCACCACGCTGGCCAAGTGTGGGTTGGGGACTTTGCTTGCCCTCAATAAATGTATTAAACAAATTTTAGACATGCAAGGTTTCCTCACGATGTTTTCCTTCACCGTTGGAGCATATGATAATTATTTCTAATACACACATAACTTCGAAAAGTCATAGGTGTGTTGCCTCGGGTTCGAACCTGCGACCACTTGCGTGGGAGGTATCAAATTATACCACTCGGCTATCACTGATATAATATCACAATTATTTATACATTTAAGAAGAAGGTGTGAATTTATGTACGTACGTAACACACCTAAAATCACGCCTTCTTCCCTTAAGAAGATACCAGACAACGCCACTTTTAAGTTAAATACCTCAAAATGTTTTATATACAACCTCAACTATTTTTCACACAAAAACGCCCAACGAAAACCTACGAAATAAAGTCGTGGGCGTTATCAGTCAGCCTAACTAATTGATAGCGGGTGCCCACGGGACGTGTCGGCCTTGTCCAGTCTTGACACGACACGTTACTGATAGACACACCCTGTATACGGCTATTGACAATTTTGGCCTTATTACAATTATATTAGTCCACCCCTAGACGGTCAATAATGTTGCGCAATAAGATTGCATAACAATATTGCAAAATCAATTTGAATGTTACCTTGCATAGAAACTGTAAAAAATACTGCACATTATAAAGCCCAAAGAAGAGAAGAGAACAGTACCTCGATTCTCTATCATTATCGACTACCGACAACCGGCTTGCTATCGAAATTCTGACATTTAAAATGTACTGCCAAAATATTTCCTACGACGCCCGTCAGAGGCGCTGATTAGATTTTCATACAAAATTTCTCGATGATAGGTCGGTTGTCGGTAGTCGATAGTAGAAGAGAATCGAGGTACAGAAGTCTCTACCCTTCTGTTTGAATATTAGTTTATACAACTGCTGAACACGAGGTCTTGAGTCCGATTTCCGGATTAGACAGAGTTGGGCGTTTCTAATTGAAATTAGAACGTTCTAAATAGTCCTTAAGAGTTTCGTAATTATATGCCCGTATACTAACGAAAAAAGTTTAATTAAGAATAATAAATACCCATTTTTTGTTTCTTTGCTTTTTGTTTCAGTGAAGTTTACACTGATCGCGGAAACAACTCGAGTTTGGTGCGCTATTCAATATTGAGCACAAAATGCGTCTTAAAGGGTTAAAACTCAATAGTTATTTACAAAATACCTCATGCTTCTATTTCTAGTTACAAGCCCCCATCAGTCCAACTTGTCACAACACAGACGAACAAACAAACAAACTGTCAAGTAATAATTCAGTTCTAAAACAGGCCTGATCGATATCAATGACCGGCATGTAATATGTAGTGATGACGTCATATGTTACGATCGGTTTAGTTACTGATGTCTAAGGGACTCGAACTATAGCTCGATTCTCTACTACTATCGACTACCGACAGCCAGCTTGTCATCGTAACATTTGGCATGAAAATCAGATTAGCGCCTCTGACGGCCGTCGCAGGAATTATTTTGGCAGTACATTTTAAATGTCAAATTTTCGATACTCGACAGTACCGACTGTACAGAATCGCGCTACCAGTCTACTAATTTTAGATGGTAAGTTTTTTTATTGCTGCTTCACTCCTATTAGTCATAGCGTGATGTTTTAAAGCCTACAGTCTTCCGCAATTAATGGACTATTCAATGCCAAAATAATTTTACAAATATACATAATATTAAGCCTGTTATACTCCAAAGTTTAGGCAGAGGTGTAAGAAACACCCAAATTCTGCTATAATGTTAGTTTCATCTCCATGTAATAGGGGGTGAGCCCTCTGCCATATTCGGACACGTTACCAAATCCCACGCTACTGTTGAGAAATAAGTATTCAAACATTATTTAGTAAATACCAATAGCATTTACCCGAGATGTGATGATCAGCATTTGGATACACTACGCAGTGGTTTAGGTCGCCACGCCGTTACCATTGCATCGGGAGGTCGTGGGTTCGATTCCCACACGGAGCAATTATTTGCGCGATCTACAAGTTATTGTTTCGGGTCTGGTTGTGCTTTGTGTCCGTTGTTTGTATGTATGTAAAAGTCACCGCGACACAAGAGCAAGACTTACAGCTGGAGTTGGCTTTAAATAAAACTTTTATAAGCGTAAGACATTTATCACGCTTGACACGCTTTCGCCGCACTCGTCGATTTTATCACTCAATACTTTTCCAGTATTTTAGGCAAAGTGTTAAAAGTTCCTTTGTTTCAAATAGCTTTGCCGGTTGAATATTGCTTTAACGGTGCTACACCTACGAATATTAACGAGTTCAAACGGCTGAATCGTTTGAACTCACCTATTTTAAGTGAAAATATACGATAGACTCGATGCTTTTAAATGGTATTCCGTCAATGTGGTTGAATATAAAAGGATACATCGCATTGCAGATTAATGGTATTTGTAAAACATTTGGATGAGATCATATTCAACGCTTCTGACGTGGCTTAACGACTGTTATTTTAAATTGATAGCAACCGAAACCGACTTTTTACGTACCCTCTGAAGCACGGAGACGCCCAGTTCAAATACGACTATGAGGTCACCCATCTATTTAATGACCGCGCCAAGGTTTGCTTAACCCACAGATCGTTTATCGACCGGTGAGCACAACTGGCTATGGGCGCCTCGAAATACTTGGAAATAGTTAACATAGAACAGGTAAATTAAATAATTACGCAAATTCCCTTAGGGATTGTGTTGGGCGGCCGATTAAGTAAAGCTTTTAATTTGAATAGGTTTTTCCTACGTCGCTTGTCGAGTCGATTACTTTGGGGATCGTTGCCCCATCAATTATTTGTTCATGCGATGATAATTGAAATTAAGAGGCCATGTCGATACTACACTTGATAGGATGGTCATGTCTGTTAGAGTCTCATCGAAGTGATGGAAAAGACAGTATGATGACCTACTATTTTTAATTATGAATTATCATCAGCCTAGGCTTTCTTCCAACTATGTTGGAGTCGACTTCCAGTTTTACCGGATGCAGCTGAATACCAGTATTTCACTCGGATCGATTCGACTGCCTATCGGACCTCCACAATTACTTGGGTATACACGGGTATACACGATACCTAGTAAGACTGATTGTCAGACTATCAAGCTGAAAAAGACAGCAAGAACCCACAATTTAACGTGTCTTTCGAAACACGGAGAAACTCGATATGTATAATATGGTCGTCCATACACTGACCAACCTTGGCAGGTGCAGCTTAATTTGAAAAACCGATCCGCGCGGTTTTCGCCACTTAACCACGAGCTCCTCTATTGCTATATATTTCTATACCTAGTGTTAGGCACTTGATAAACTGTATATAGTTCCTCATTCGACGCTAATGTAAGATATTGTCCGCAGCCCAAAAACCCTTGACCATTCTCACCCTTGTAAGCTGATTTTGGTACAAAAATGTTTCTTAGAGATAAAAAAGGAGTAAAAGCCTTATATAAGTGCGGAACCATTTCCCGTATCAAAAAGTGTCATTAATCTAGGTTACAAACTATCCATGTATCAAATTTCATTGAAATTCTTTAAAGTAGTTGTTTCGTGAAAGAGACACAAACATATGTACATATTCACAAACTAACGCATTTATAATATTAGTAGGAAATAGGACTGTGTATCGCCAAACTGCTAGCGTCCGTTCCACAGTAACATAACAATTCACACCCGTTACACAATTCATTCATAGCAGTAACAAAAAAATTTCAATCTTTGCTTTCATTGCACAAGAATTGAAGCCACATTCCATGCTGTGACCTCATTTAAATAACCAAAACAAAGCAAAACATCCTTACAAGACCTGGCACACGATCATACAGTTTTGGCATAAAAACAAAACATTATTTTGGCACGACGTTCACAGTAAATTGTGTTAAACAAATAAGCTTCATTCCTTTGCAAATGAAGGACTTTCTATCAATGGTTTCAACGCCTGAACATTGGCACTTGGCAATCGAGGAAGGCCCACTGCCAAGCTTGGCAAAGTAAAAAGCAGACGTTACTCACTTACATGCGATGCAACGATCTTGCCAAATGCAATTTAGAATGCCAAAAACGTTTCTTATTTGTAGATGAATTGTGTTAATCGCTTTTAAAACAAGGCCTTTATGTACGTGTACTTATGGACCTTTAAAAGAAACGTAACTACTCGCTCGGTTCCGTATGCGCTCAAAGTTTGATCTCCAATTTCTGCCTCATAGTGGTTATTTTTAGGGTTCCGTGCCCAAAGGGTAAACACAGCCTGTCTGTCTGTCACCGAACTGTTTTTCTTGATGGTTAGACGGTTAACATTTTCTCAGCTGATGAATTATTGTTAACAACAAATACTAAAAAATATAATACATCGGTGGATACGTATATTAAAGTTCTTCGAATTAAATTACGAGTTTGCGAAAAGCTGACAATTCAGACTAACAAATGACTAACTGAAAGTTTAGGCAAAAGTTTAAATCGAGTGAGTTTTAGTACTAGTGTTCGTGACTTGTGACTATGCTAATTTGGAATGCGACAAACTAATTTGAACTCCCTAAAGAACGAGAATACTCAAGCACTAATGAAATGCAAGTCCCAAAACGTGGCCAATTTTATTACACGGTTCATTTAAGGTGTTGTTCAAATTAAACTTATTGTACTATGTGTGTGTCTATTATTCAGTAGCGCGTATTATCTAAAGTTGTTACTATCGATCACCTGGAGTTTGATATTTGTACTAAACAAGCGCTGATCAGATTTTGATACAAAAAACCTCTCATTAGCTAGCCAGTTGTCGATAGCAATTGCCTATAGTGGTACAGACTCGCCCTACAGAAGTTTTAGAAAGTAGCGAAATATTATGGACACAAGCTGAAGAAATACTCACGGTGGGTTTATTGTGCTATTGTTATCAACGATTTAAAAAATGGTCTTGAAATTTTCTTTGAACATGATTTACGAAAAGTTCTCCGTTTTTTTATACTTGTAGAATTCAACTTTAACATTTTTACTATTTTCTTTCCTTTCTTAAAATATAGCGGCTTGTGTAGGTACATAATACTAAGATGCACAAGCGCGGGTCTAACGCACGGTGAATACTTTAAAGTTACGAATGGTTTCAATATTTATTTTATAACTCGCCGTTTCGATCGAATTGCATAAATCGTAAATGCAAAATCAATTGTCGCTTTTCCAATTACCCGTTGTAAGTTTTTATTTGAAGAAACTCAACTTCTCAAGATATACTAAATTCACGGGAAAAATAATTTCTAATTTGTTGAAAACTTCATTATATTTCGTGCAACAAACTTAGTAATTTATATAACGCGGTAAATGTTAAAATGTGGGTATTTATCCAAGTCGTGTACGGTATCGTGAGCATGCAAGACAAAGGGAATTATGCATAATATTTAAAGTTTGAAGGCAAGTTAATTAAAAGGCTTCGCATGGTTACGTGCAGCGCGCGATATACGAGAAATGTTACGGCTAATTAATGGTACGACTTTTTGTTGAGACTTTACGTTGTTTCAAAACAAATATTAAGCTTGCGATTTTGTTTAGAAAGTTTTGTTATTTTGGTGTGATTTTTCGGGTCACGTTGCTTTTGAAATCTTTGTCAAGAAAAGATGTTAAGATAAATATAATTTCAACACTAAATCTGCGGTTCTTACATCTACATTTTCCTAATGTTGCAATTGCAAATTTATGGCTACGAGGAAGAAAAGCGCCTGAAATTGTCAGTATAGGGAAGACAGTATTAACATACCAAGTGCGTTCCTTCCTTGGTTTATCAAAATATAAAAAAAACGAGACAAAGTACATAAAGTAACAGCCAAATGATACTATTTTTTTCTATATATTTGCTTCTACACATCTTTTACATTAAGAATAAGCAGCAGTAGGAGAGTAACCATCAAAAATACTTATAAAACTAAATACAAAATATCGCAGCACAAACCACGAATACTTTATTCACCGCCAGCAATTACGTTAACCGATCGCATTAAATATAATTTCAGCACTGCAAGCTCACACGTTGCCCGCGGTTCATATAATTAACTACACAGCTTACAAAAGGAATTTTAAATGAGACACGTATACTCTAGCTCAGGGTTTCCTAACCTGAGCTCCGCAGACAACATAAAATTTTCGTCGCGCGGTTCTCCGTTTGATAGATTCATATAACGAAACAAAACAGCGCGGCGCAATCAACCTAAATTAATCAGCCTAGTCTTTCTGCCAAACTATGTTGGAGTCGGCTACCAGTCTCACCGAATGCAGCTGAATATCAGTGTTTTACATGGAGCGACTGCTGCCTATCTGACCTCCACAACCCAGTTACCTGGTTTATAACACGATACCTTCGGTAAGACTGGTTGTCAGACTTTCATACTTCTGACTACTCTTAACGACTGCCAAAGATCTTTGAAAATGACAGCCGGGACCCACAATTTAACGTGCCTTCCGAAACACGGGAGGAACCCGATAAGTATAAGATGGTCACAGAAAAACCTCGGCAAGCGTAGCTTAATCTCAGAGATCGATCCACGTGGCTGTTGTTAACTAAGCCGCGAGCCCCTCGCGACGCAATCAACCATCGCATTAAATTTAAAACAATTTATAGTAAAATACATCCATGGAACTTATTTGCAAGTATGTAAGGGTTTTTTTGTGTTATTTGTAGGGTTTCCGCTAATCATAATAAAGTGGCGTAAGGCTCGCACTAGAAAAAGGTTGGGAAACCCTGCTCTAGCTTATCTTAAATTCAGTGCACATTTTACGTCAGTTTCAAGCATAAAAGTAGCTTATGAAAGCACTGCAATTTCCTAATTTGAAAAATCTGGGGAACATTTTTGGTACTGAGGCACCGCGGAACATTTTTGAGAATCTATGTTTGCATAATGAAGTTGCGAGGTTTTGAAAACATTTTGTTACATTCATTATTTTGTTTCTGAGTATATAATGTGATTAAGAATGGAAGAACGAAAGGAGTATGCTCTCTAAAGATGTAAGGACACAGGTTTTATTTTAACAATAGTCTTTGTTAATTGGAAGAGCATTGCATAAAACTACATAAAGATATTAAGTGATTTAACGAGTTTGTAGAGTCTCTCCTTTAATTTCTCATAGACGTTATATCGTACGTAATAACTGCCGGTTAAATCTTTTGATATCGCTTTGACAATCATAGTTCCAGTTTAATTTTTAATCGACTTTAAAAAGAGAAGGTATTTCTATAACTCCAATATTGATCGTACCGCTGAAATGTTTAACAAACCCGTGTTATAAAAAATGGCAAAGATTTATATTATTTTATGATTCAATCCTCAGCATAAAGTTGTTTGAATAAAATATTCCATTTTAAAAGTAAGATAACTCAGTAACATCTAATAAAATTATTTAACAAAAAATCTCAAGGAAAGTAAAATTGCCAAATAGGAAAATTTGCTTCATAAAACTTCACAAAGTCCATGTTAAGGAGTCTTTATTACGAGTTTTTCTTGTTAAAAATGTTTCAAAGTATGTTTATTGTGTTGGGACACGGTTTTGATGAAATATGGCTATTTTTGTATTTAGTGGGAGAACACATACAAACATACATAAAATCACGCCTTGTTCCCGCAGAGGTAGGCAGAGACCATAGAACTGCAGACCTATTAAACAACTTACTGCCCTCTAGGTACTGCTTTAAATACAATTTTTACTTATTTGTTAACCTGTTCGAAATTCGTTTATAATAATATTTATGTTAAACCTTTTGGTCTATTATGTATCTATGTGACGATTTCTTTTCTAAACCTTCATAAAAGATGATAAGTTCTGACACGCACAGACTACAAAAAGTATACAGTATAGTTTTGAATCCACATACAGTGAAGGTGAATGACCTACATATTATTTAACCGAAAACAATTTACTAATTGAATTCTAATGGCAAGCATTACGGTATAGAAACTGTCGTAAGTAGCCATTACGTTGAGGGTGACCTGAGGTCAATCAATAGTGACCACGGGGCCATATACTCTACATAGGTAAGGCAGGTAGGCAGGCTTGTGGGTACACAATGCTATTATGTGTAATTTGTACGTTTGTCATTGATATGTGAAGTTACAGCCTTAAAGGCATTTGTGAAGGTTGTTTTGTAGACATATGCGTTGCGTTATTTTACTTTTTTTTAGTATTATTGAGTATTAAGTAAATTTTAGGAGAATTAAAACATTCATAATATCACGTCTGTTATATCCGATGGTAAATGAAATACACCCGCGTTTCGCCCTGAACAACGTTAGTCCCATGTAATAAGGGGCGAGCTTTTTGCCATATACCGGGCACGTTACCAAACTTCGGGATACTATTGAGCATAACTTAAAGTAAATTAGAAAAATACCAATGGCAATTTGTGCGACCTGGGAATCGAACTCGGGACCTTGTGGTTAGAAAACATTACCGACCACGCCACAGGGGTAGTAAGTTATTATTTAATGCCATAAATCTCAACTGAGCCAACACAAAAAAAAATTAAACAAACAATAACCCAAAAAAAGGAATTAAATAAATAAATTCACAATAAATCTTGTTATCGAATAAATCAAAGCTGACATTTGTTATCGAACACAAGTTATCTATAAATCCTTCACTGTGCCGTTGTGTTCTATGATCAATTGTTTTTAGGCTGTAAAGGCCGAATTCGAAAACGACCGTCAATTTTAAATTGTGCTCAAAATTTTTATCGTTACAATACCTACACATTTTAATTGACATATTGGGTCTTCTGTCATTAATTCTTGCCTTATTTTGAAAGCATTCTTGAAATTTAAAAAGTTTAAAATGGGTTCGTATCTCACCCGGGACAAATATTTGTGTGACGAGCACGAGTATTTGTTTTTAGCCTGGTTGTTAATGTATCTAAATAAGTATGTATTACTAAAGATCTAGATAATCGTTCAATTTATCCAGTATAACATAAATTAACTTTGTAAATTTTAATTATTATATTTTAATTTTGTTTTTATTTGGGTTTAAGTTTAGAAAATAGTTAGTTTT
Organism: Anticarsia gemmatalis; assembly: GCF_050436995.1. Classification (NCBI taxonomy): domain Eukaryota; kingdom Metazoa; phylum Arthropoda; class Insecta; order Lepidoptera; family Erebidae; genus Anticarsia; species Anticarsia gemmatalis. The sequence goes on along the minus strand of NC_134757.1, from coordinate 10,072,092 downwards.
AGTATGTATTTAGAAGAATATTACTTATATTTATTCTTTTATTTATCAGTTTTTTTTTGTATTTAACACTCAGTTTTTTTTTATCTGTTAATTCGTCCTCTAAATCGAATATAAATGCCACCTCGACAAATAGCTTTATAATAAATTTAGTTTTTATGTTATTTTCCTCAAAACTTTAACAATAGGTCGCGTGCATTCGTCGCAAACATTCATAAATTAAACTTTTTTATTACTGTGCTACTTCCTACTACGAAAACAGGCGGTACTGATGGCTTACAGCTGAAATAATTTCACTGTATTACGGGAAACGGTAAAAGTAATTATGAAGCGAATGATATGAATGAAAATGCCATTTTATTGTTTGTCTTGCGGTATATTTTTAAGACATTACTCTGCTTCACTGCTGGGCAAGGGTCTTCTGAATTTAGGGGGGGTTAGGACTTGAGTCCATTTTGCTTGACAAGTGCGTGCCCCACCGTTGTAACAATTGATAATTATTTATAATATACACGTAAATTGTTTACAAAAAAATAGTAAATCTCATTAAAATATTTTCCTGAAAATCTACATTGTGATGGAAAATTCAACATTATTGAATAATAAAAAATCATATAATTAACGTTTAATCAGTTTTAACTACTAATCCACTTACAAAAATAAAATATTTGTACTAAAATGAACTCAGTTGATTAGAGACTACCTCCAGGCATTTGAGAACTACAGGGTCAGTCACGTACTTACATAGTAGGCACTTGAACCTTTCTGTTAAATATTCTAGGGTCTAAGTTCTACGAACCCTTTTGATAGTAAATGTAGTTTTAGACTACAGAAACGTTCCTTAAAGGTATTTCGTTCTTGTTACGATATTTTAAAAAGGTTTTTGTTGCTAAATGCCTTACTTATAGTTTATAACTAACTTAATAATCACTGCTCGTTGGCTCAAATATTCATAAGTTTTCAGTCGGCGTCAAAATATTTTTTTTGCGGTGTCACACACACAGTTTCATGAGATCTCATTATTGATTATCTAACATACACGGTGGAACCTATGGAACTCGAATTATTATCACAAACGGTTGCAAAAGTGTGGGGCAAAGCTACTCAAACAACGATCTTCCTTTTTGCGAGTTACGTTAAGTTATGGAAAGTCTGCCGATACTAAGCTTCTCTGCACATTATAAGCTTTAAAGGATTGAATCGGCATTCACATCACAAGAAATATAATTCTATATTCAATAATATACAACTATAGCATCTCCATCATATGGCAAAATCCTTTCAACACGTATTTCAAACACCTCTATATTCCAAGTTCTGAAGTAATCCACAATCATAATATTACGACTAAAAGGTTTTATCGTAATCTAAAAGTCCCTTAAAACTTATGTGATTACTAAAGCTTTATGCGTAAATGGAAAAGTTATTACTTGTATGAAAAACTGGGACGAAGTAATTGAATTAAATGTTTAGTAAATAATAATATTGTAGTTGTAAGTGTGGGTGAGATTTAATTATGAATGTGTTGATTGGTTGAAAATAGGGCTTGAGATACGAGTTTTAGTAATAAGTCAATAAACAATTATAGCTCGTTAAATAAAATAACTTGTCGATTCTTGCCGAAGCTTTACTGAGTCATGAAAAGTAACTATTGACTATTAAAAATAAAAAAGATTATTGGAACTAAAAAAATTGCAGCTTTCGAAATCCAATTTGAACAACTGCACGACGCTTTTAGAATTTTATTGAATTTATTGCAAATATGTAACAATCATTGAGAAAAAATACTACATTATCATACCATCTATAACATTTTAACCGCCAAAAACTAAAAAAAGAATGAAAAACCTACTTTTAAAAGTTGAATCCCTGTCTCAGCAATTTCCTCATTACAATCTTAAACGCGTTTGCTAATTTTGACCGAAATAACGTAAATTTTACTGCTTTTTTCAGTAGCTAGGTGACCTAGAATGAGTAAGAATGTCGCTGAAGGCTTTTACAGTGGGCGGATAAAACAGTGAATAATGGCCATATTTTTGGTGGAAAATAAAAAGAAAGTTTTGAATGTCGACCTCGGGTTTAAAAGCACGTATCCATTTGTCGCTGTGTTTGGCACGACAAACGTATAGTAATAGTAGTTAGCACAAAACTAAGTAGCAAAACGTTAGAATTTTTTTTAAGATAAACACTAGTTTTCATTTAAAAAAAATCTGAATAAAGCATACGCTTTACTTAACATCATATTATCATTTTGATGTGCCTCACTTTTACACAACATATAAATGAAAATTAAAGTTTTTATTTCATTTCCAAGTTTGCGTGGGTAGTGCCCTCAAACACAATCCACTCCCAACTAGTTACCTACGTATAGATTGGCGCTTGCAGCGTTAGTAACTGTGAACGACTACCCGTTTAACGAATGGCTCTCACTCTCTTACCAACTAAGTAAAAGCTACAACAAATAACGGTATAATTTTCCCACAGATCCAATAACATCAATCACCGAATCACCCGAGGTTCCCGAGAAGTCGACGAGAAGAAGCCAGCCGCATTCGTCGCGCATCTCCGCCGGTGAGAGCGGTAAAGCTTCAATTAGTTGATGATTAGTACACTGCACTGTTTGTTCACTACACTTTCTAAAAGATCTTGAGGGGCCGCGCAATGTAACTTGTAGCAAGAGTTGGGCACATTATTATTGTCGCCAAACAACTTGAACACAAGTAGGTGTTTGACCCTCGGTTTCTGTGTATATACATTTAGCGGTAGTTTATCTATTCAAAAGCGATTTTTAATATGAGTTTAAACGCTATAGAATAGATAAACTACCGCTAAAGTACCTCAGAAACCGGGGGTTTGACAGCAATTTAAACGTAGCCTGCAGTTGTCTATCGGTTGATTGTTCTACTAATAGTGATCGAAGCGTAATATTCCTTACCGCTCTTTTTCCCAGCGGACTTAAAAATCGTTCATTATGATGTATCTAAACTGTGTATATATTTTTGGTATTGTTATTATGGGACTGATATATGGGCCTTTATAAAATAAAGATAAAAAAAATGCAAAATTATTCAAGTTGTTTGGCGGTACTCACATCCAGCTTGGAAGCGTCTACTCGCGCCATTGCTTTTTGTACTTCCATATGAATTATATAATTGTGTACGAGATGTGCTCTAACCGAGCTGTTACATTGCGTGGATCTGTAAGCACCATTGTAATAAATACTACTAAAAGAGTATTTTCTTCTCTAGGGTTTTCTTTTTGTCTCAGCGCTGAAACTTCTTGGTTCTCTATATGCTTTAACACAGAGTTATTTCTAATAAGAAATCATTCTATTGTCCCTAATCCAACCTAATATTATTAGCAGAAATAAAAAATATCGTATAAACTTCACTCTCGCAACGATATTTTTCTGTACACAAATAGACCGTCATCAAAATTCCTTGCCGAAACCTCGATTATCGTTTGGTGTTCAAGGCTAATTAGTCCCTCAACCGAGCCTAACTAAAACGACTTAACTCCTAACTACACAAACCTTTACTAAAGGTTCCCTAGTACTTATGTTGTCACATTTATAGTCTATGACAGTTTAAGCTTACTTTGTAACCGTACAGTCACGGGCAAAATACGTATACGCTGTTCACATTTACAATACCTTTTTTCCCATAATTTAGTGAAACATTATTAAAGACTTTTTTCTATAATACATTTTCAGCGGTTTGTAGACCTCATACCTAATTGCTTTTCAAGAACTTTTTATTACATTTGAGTTGTAACGACAATTATATTTTGTTTTCATGCAAACCTTGCAAATAAACCAGCCAATTCTTCAATATTATTGATACTAAACTTTATCAGTCTGTTTTACGGTCAAGTCAAACCGTTTTTTTTTATGAAAATACTAGTTACTTAAAAGCAACCAGCACCGGCTGGAAAAAGGATGAAAATTTAAACGCGAGTTAAGCCGCACGGGTCAGCTCATTATACACAAATTTCTACTCATGACTGTACAATATACATCAAGTAATTCGGGCTTGTTTTATTATCCCGTCACGCTCTGAATGCACCGCTACTGTTTTGTTGACAACACTCTTTAGTGTGTCCGCAATGGTTAAAGTACTGACTTTATAGGCTATTTACTAAGGATGTAAATGTTAGGCTTTTATTTAGTGGTGTTGATCGTGGTAGGTATTTTTATGAGAGACAGTTTATGTACTGATGTTGGGTGTTACACGGTTACGAGTATTTGAGTTGATATGTGTGGATTTTTGGAGGAAAGGTTTTAAATTCATGTTATGAAGTTACACGGCAATATCGACCTTTTATCTTACTAACGTATAAGAATAAGTATACAGTTAACGAAATGTAGATGAAATATCGATATTAAGTGGGTCTTGGATGACATTGATCAATCAGTGAACTTTCGATTGGTAGGGTTATAACACTTTTGATATGCCTAAAAAAACAATATTTTTATTTGAGCTTTGCATTATAATAATGCTAACAACGATTAAGTTATGATTCTGAGACGACAGTTAAAGATGATTTACTAAAACAGGACCCTTAAAAAAATTACGACAGACTTAATCTGTAAACAGTTCATCCCTGTAGAAAATAAACGTAAAACTAACAATATTTCAAAGTATCAGCACAGAATATATCGTAGGTGTTGTATAAAGCATAGTTTGCGTTCTTCGACGGCTCCATAGTTCAAAGTCTCGCTGCTATTAATATCATCAGATTTACCGCCACTGCATGCCACTTTTATAGCTGAAACGCCACAAAATCTATACGAAAACTGAATTTGAGTGTGATTTATAGGTTTAACTTTCAAATATGGTTTTGAAGGCATTTTCGCAAAATTCAGTTATTGATTTTTAGTGGTGATGGTGTTAGGCGTTATACAAGACTGTGTCAATTGGAAAATAAATTTATTGGCACTTTATTTATTAATTTATTTACTTATTACCACTTTACAGTAACGGCATCTATTACACGTGTAAGTTATAGGTAAACATCATGTAGTATACCAAAAAATAAACCGCTGAGATTTTTGAAAGGCTGTTAACTTATCGACAAACTGTAAAAAATCAATTCAGTAGCGCTGTTTCCCATACACATTTCATTCTGCTCAATTTTTTTTTGGTAAACTAACTTTTTGCTTACAAACTAGGGACGCTCATTGGTTTTTTTTTTTCATATTGTATTCCTTAAAAACAGTTCATGATTTTTACGTAAATCTACTAGATAATTTGTTTTGTTTTAACACATGATGTGTGTAAAATAATAAGGGTAATTGTTTTCTAATTAAAACTTCCGTGTCAGAATTAAACGAGCGTATTATCTGAAGTATCTTTTAAACTCCGAGAGTTGTAATTAATGCTGCTTGAAATAATAATGAGAAAGAGACCTGATTTGTATTTGAGGATTTTCAACTTAATTTTAAACTTCCGGATATCAAAATAGACACTTAGTAGAATATTCACACGAGTACTTTATTGATTTTAGTCTGTGCTTAAGTATACTACTGCATTTCCACATATTGAAAGAAACATGTCTTCGTACGCCTCCGTAACGCCTTTCCTATCGCTTATGTGTGCTCTTGCCATAACATATAATTTTTTTAAATCTTTAATTTGGTTTTATCTCGATTTCCTCCGTTTTTAGATAAACCCCATAATGAAAAAACAGAAATACAGAATGTCTTAAACTACCTTTTTCGTCAGTCTAACTTAAAGAATTGTCATTTAAGTATTGATCTATGTGCTTTGTTATAGAATGGAGCGGCGCGACCGGTGGTCCTCCCGCGGAGGTGGTGTTGCGACTGCATCCACCATCTTCCACGTCACGAGTCAACGCCTCGCTAGCTGACATCGGTGAGTACCACATTGTAATTAACTAAATATTTTACTAAATATTTTGTGCACTACCAACATTAACAAAGCAGAATAACTGACAGCTGACGAAACATGAAATCTGTTTGACAAACAAAATTTACTTTTGAGATGTCTTATTAGTTATTACAAGTTTCCAAAGTAAAAAAAATGTATATCAGGCAAGTAAACTATTTACTAGGTATAATTAGTAATATTATAAAGCTGAAGAGTTTTTTTGTTTGTTTGTTTAAACGCTCTAATCTCAGGAACTACGGGTCCGATTTGAAAACTTCTTTCAGTGTTAGATAGCCCATTTATCGAGGAAGGCTTATAGGCTATATAATAATATCATCACGCTACAACCCATAGGAGCAGAGTACCAGTAAAAAGTGTTACAAAAACGGGGAAAATGTTGACCCTTTCTCTTATGACGCAAGCGAAGTTGCGCGAGTTAGCTAGTATTTTTATATGCATAAACACAGGTCACGTCATAACAACAGTTTGACTATAATTTTTAATACGATCTTTCGTCAACAGATGGCAGTGGCGTGGTAGTCCGCGCTGAAGAAGCCCTGATAGTAGCCTTCGTGCTGCTCCTGTGGGTGGCAGCCATAGCCCTGTTCTTCAATCGATGGGGCAAGATCAGGTGCGTCTATAAACTGTACGTAGTATTATTTTGATTTCATTCCACTGCACCTATAGGGACCAGCGGCGGATTTAGAAAAGAACTATAATGACTCAAGAACTAAAAAGTGAAAATAGTTATATTTAAAATATGAAAAAAATTGGTTCCTAAAATGTTCAGAGCAAAATGTCTCTTTGTGGTCAGAAAACAATCAACTAGTTCGTAAAACCTTCGCTTTTGGAGTGACCGCTTAATTATATGTTGAGCACCTCGCTACTACAAACGGTCACTTGAATCCGTCAATTGAAGTTATAGTTATTAAGCCGAATCAAAAGCTCAAATTACTTCTACAGCTAATAGATATTTCTCAACAATTTACAGGCTAAATCCGCCGCTGGTAAAAGCCAAGCAACGGAGAACTAAAACCTAGCTAACACCTTAGAAACTTAGATTCACATTAAAAAGAGAAGGAAATATAAAAAAAGCGAGAGGCAAGCATTCTTCGTTGCTTTGCCCAGTAGCAACTATTTGTATCAACAGAAAAAACTTCTAAATTACCTTCTGAAGAGTTCAGGCACGCACTGGGTCCGTACTGCGAAGTTTTATTTAAAAAGCGAAAAAGTTAGCGAATGAAAAATGAAATTACTTTCTATTCCGAATGGAAACTAGGATTTTAGTCTATTATGTCTCGGGATGAAAGAAAAATAGTTCTTTACTTGACGTTTTAAGACAGCTTTCCGATGTTGAAATAACTTTTGATGTATTTTCCTTTTGTGTTGATAAAACGCGAGTTATTTTTACAAAAATATTAGGAAAGAGACGTTTCTTAGGGCTGATTGATTTTATTTCATATTCTTTTTCCAGCGTTAGAAACTTTAAAGAATAATTTGACAAAATAATATAATGTACCGATAATGTAAGTGTACAAAAATCGTGAAAGAATAAACCTTAAGATTATGTAATTTTTTATTTTACCTCAAAAGTAACAATGGTCACAACATTCAAGTTAACATAAACAAGAAAGCTATCTACAAATTGAGCTTTATCTAAATCTAGATCAACAGTAAACAATTAATTTGTACTTAATAGAAGAAATAAACAAAAACAGGCTTGTTTTGTATCAACAGATGTATAAACAACTACCAATAATATTATGGTATTCTGTTAGGATTATTATTGTTTTCATCCCCTGTTTTGTAAACAGACTATGAATAGAATTTAATCAAAGCATACTTATTATGAGATTTGTTGCCTGAAGACATAATAATAAGCTCTTTTCAGTACTCTAATAAACAGCTCCAAGTGCTACAAAAGATTTGCTAGTTGTGCTACAATTTGACTTGCTACATTCTACTTGCGACAAACTCACATAATTCATAAAATGTGCATCATATAATATGCCGTGCCAAAAATACTGCCTGTCCCAACTTATTTTAGTTTAGTTAGACTGAAGTGATATTTTTATACACCAGGGTACTGCCTCGTTAGATTCCGCAATGGTATTAAACACTTATAAACTAACGACGACAGAATTTAATTACCCAGAAAATATGCCATTACGTTCAGTGCGCAATGCGTTGACATACTTCACAATCCTTCTTGCAGCATGGCATGTCGCAATGTAGCAATATTACGTAAGAATACCAAACTATTAGACATTTTTAACTAAGTCAGTTTTCGTTATTAAGTGGCAATAAAAAAGTCAAAACACTTGCCTCCCAACTTTATACCCCTATACAAAGGCGAAAACTAATTCACTGATGAAAACTACGCAATAAGTTGTAGAAAAATGTAACAAAAGTATAATGGAGCAACCTTGGTATTTTTGTCAAATAGCAATAATATATCATTTGAGAATATTTTTTCTATTTCTAAACAGTTATTTCTTAACTATTCAGAATACGAAACATTAAAATTCATTGGTATTCGTAAGCAAAGAAAATATAAATGGCTCATATTTTCGCTGACTATTAAACTCAGTTATTTATTTGATCTCGTAAATTTGTTTAAACTTATGTTTTACTTTCTGAATAAAAATATACATAAAATATTTTTCTTTCAATCCCGAATATTTTTAAAATACCTCGAGCGAATGACCACCTAACAAAAACATGTCTAGAAAGAATTACCCTAAAAAACGTGTCTTGCCTTCAAAAAAGCCCAAAAATATTTTTAAAAGATATAACTTATTCGTATTCAATTGTACATCGAAACATAATTCCCTAGAATGCTGGAGCCGTATCAGCCCAAGTTTCAACAACAGCACCGGCAAAGCTGTGCACTCGCTGAAAATTCTGTTTCAGTTCCTCCCCACGTAAGTACCAAAAATACTTCAATTTCAACCATTGAACAAGGAAATCAAAAACCAGATACTATGGCAAACTAAAACGATTTCAACTGACGAAAATATTTCGGCAGAAAACGCCACAAATAAATCTTAGTTGCTTGATATCAGACATGATATAAATACGACATTTTCTATTGCAGCAAACTGCTGAAAGTGAATGCTTAAATTATAATGATATTGTAAGGTATTTCTTGCTCTTAATTAATATACACGCAATGCAGAACCATTATGATAACACTTTAATGAATATAAAACAGTATAATATGATGGACTATATTTTCTTAAAAGAGACTCTAAGCCTGTAAAAAAATATTTTAAATGTTAAATTCTAGAAGAGTTGCTACATAAGTTTATGATGCTACACATTTTCTTGGAGAAGTCATAAAGAAAATATAGTCCATTAATTAAAAGACTAACTACTTTGGCATCTGTACACGATGCTAAAGTAATCTCACAAGCACATAAAAGCCCCACCTAGGAACTTGCTTGGTAAGATGTTTTTAGTAAATAATACACTGCTTTGTACAGCACCGAGCATCACTGTCACGCGGCTGTGTGTCATACGACTGCGGGGCATCATTCCCATCTTATCAGCCATGTGGGTACCTGTCCCATAGACCGCGGCAGGTAAGGACCAGAAAACTTCAGATATTTTATTATAACCAGATAAATTATCAATTTCCGAAGAAATTTGCCAAATCTTTTTAAATTCCAGATCTATAACACAAGCTTCTTGTATCACTTTTTAATGTCACTGAATTAGATTTTTTGCACCATGTTTTCGTTTGTCATTAACTAATACTGTACATTTACACTCCTGCCTTCTAGAACTCGGTCTTCGTAAGTAGCATGGGTGGTATGGCCCTCATACCTGAGAGTCCACCCCGACGTTCAAGATCGGCTGCAGACCTTCCAGCCCTTGTCCCACCGTCAGAACATTCTCATTCCACGCCACGGTCTTCGAGAGCAGCCAGCCTTCACAGCGCAGTAGATCTAAGAGTAGCACCTTCCCCAAGAACGTCGAGAGCTGCTAGTCTACATTCAGCTGTCGACATGCCTCCAGGGTCTGTCCAAGTTCACGTTAGAGGTTCAGGCACGAATTTGAATAGACCGAGAAGTCCTAGACGACTCACTATTACTAATGTTTAATTTAAGCGTTCTGAATTCTGAATGTCTAGGGTTTAAAGGACCAATATGTATTTTGATTGATAGTCTTATATTACGTTTATGAGTTAACAATTGAGTCGATGTTGCCTCAAAATAGTTCAACATTACTCAATTTCTCGGTATTCATATTTTTAGGACGATGAATATATCACAAGATCTCATGAGAATAAATTGAATTTGTTTCTGTCATATAAACTGAGTTTACGAAATCTCATTTCTTCATATTTGTTTCTATCAAATTGCAATTGAAATGTAGCTTTAAATAGACATTCAAAATAGGAGTAAATAATAAGTAAGTTAGTTTTGAATACTTCGATGCTTTCATTAATGCGGTGTGTGATTTGAAAGGTACCAATTAATTAATTTAGATCATAAGAGTAATATTAACTTTCTATATTTCCAGTAGTTTAGTCTTCTTCTCTTCTCTTCGTCATATCTATTGTATGTATACTTAAACATAGCTCTGATAGAGCGTTATGCGCAAATTTTAGATGTGTGGTGCTATTATAAGTATCAAAATTGTTCATGTTTTCAAGATCAAATACTATAACTAATGTAATGTTTTTGTTAAATATTCTGCCTCTTCCATTATGTTTCGATTAATATCTATTGCGTCTTTATAACAAAAGGAATTTGACTTAGCGTTTTCTTGTGTAATATTTTGTTTTATGAGATACATTAATTACCTATTTCGTTACTCGACTACGAATTCATCATAATTTGGCCCTGTCAAGTACGTCCTTTGTATTTACGCTATTATCCTAAGCAAACTTGTTAATTTTACTTAGATAAGGTATTATACCAAACCGTTTTATTATATATCTTTTGTTATTTCAATCATTTAAAATATATAATTTATCTTTAATTACTACCTATTAAATAATTCAGCCCTGAATTATTTTGAAAATTGTTATTATTTCATTAAAGCCTCTTTCTCCTATTCAGTCTACTTACAAATTCACTCGAGTATTCTAAATTATGTAGAAATGTATTTTAATGGCCAAATACTGTTATATCTCTGTAAATATTAGCTTCTAATTGTAAATTTATTTAATATTCTATTACTTCACTCTCGGGTACTTATATTTCTGACGTTATATTCGACGAAAGAACGTTTCAAATATTGACTTTACATTAGAAGTGAAACATGTACTTATATTCACATAATGGTTCTCATTAGAACTTTTATATGTATATGTATTAACAAAGACGATCTTATTGCAATGCTTGAACATATTTTTTTATCGTAAGGTTAGTGGTCAACCTAATGTTAAAGTTGGTCTAGACTATAAGGCCTTTGACATGGTTTAACGACTGTTATCTTAGTGGACAACCACCGGGACTGACTTTATTACCTGCTGTCCAAAGTTCTGTGACGCTCAGTTCAGATACCATTAAGCGGTCACCCATCTTTGCTATGACTGCGCCAAAGGTTGCTTAACTTACATATCGTTTACCGGTGAGCGCAACTAGCTATGTAAAGTAAATCCTAAATTTCATTTTCTACACGTGTATCCTCAATACTTTTAATACAATTATTAATACACACTATAAAACATAATTATATGTAATTAAAGCCTAATTTTCATTATAACATCCTTCATTACTATAATGAGGTTACTTGAGAGTGACGTAAAAGAAAAGTTACGTAAGGGCTATTAAATTTAATAACGATACAATAGAAAGAACCTTCACAATAGCAAATAACCACATTGTACATCAATTTGAATACAAAATGCCGCTTAATAGGACCGCTACTACGAGTTTTGTTTGAATAACACTTGCTACACGAAAACACGAATGTGAATATTCGATATTGCTATATGACGATCATAAATATGAGATTTTAACCAAGTTTAAAAAAAACTTATAACCTATTGTTAGTGAAGAAAATTGTGGAGCTTTTTGCTGACTATGGGGAAATGTAAAACCAATGCAGCAATGTTATTTTGCTGCTGCTTTAAAAGGGCTCTTCAAAACTTTTATGCATTATTGAATGCTTAAAAAAATTGTAATTCCATAACTTTGAAGTCTAATGATGCCAAGAAAAGACCCATGTAATCGTTAATAATAGCTATAACAACAACAGCAACTTTTAAATGTTTATGTCGTCTAATTTGTAATTGAAATTCGCCTTTATCTAAACTCGATCTCGAAAACAATTCGTCTTGCCTAATTTGCAAAGAGTCGGAAACTCATAGTAGCGGTCTACAAAATCGATATCACAAGCTATCTTTAAATCATCGAAACTTTTGTCGTTTTGATATTCAAATAATGGAAATTATCATAGATATCACTCATTAAGGTAAAAAATATATTTTATGATACTGTACCCTGCTCCTTTAAATTAAAATACAAAATCAATTACGATGTAAATATTGAGAACTCACAAATCAATCGTGCCTGCGAAGTTCTCGCAAAAGTATAATGAATAATGATGTATTTTTGTGCCATAATTCATTCGAAGGCATGTACTAGTAGTTTTAATATTTAATATTTAAATTGTAAAGCGTATAGTCTAAAGCATTCATTATCAAAATTTGTATAAGGTCTTCATATTCCGTCCGGAGTCGACGTGTTTTTTGTGTTCTCTCCTACTTGAATTTCTTACGACGATAGCAAAGTTCATAGCCCGTTTCGCCGTATATTTTTTTATAAGATAACTCCCGAACTCCGAATTGCTCATGTGTCGCGGGGACTTTAACAAACATACACACAGCAAACACAAAGTATAATCAGACCCAAAACAACTATTTTTGGGTTTGATCCGTGTGAGAATCAAACCCACGATCTCCCGATGCAATGGTAGTAGTGTGGCGACCACCTAATCTGAAGAAATAGTAGAAAGCTAATCAGGGACATTTTAACCGAGACTTTTACATAATCTGTAAAACTGGCCTTTAGTAATGCAAGCAATGCCAGTAGTTTAGCAAATGATTGATTCCTAGAACGATTCAGTGAACGTCCATATTATTATCTAGTCAGTATGTTATGTTTGAAATGTATAATAGTTTGCAATTTTAAAAGGGCACATGTTTTATGTTTTTGCATTATGACATGTGTCCTTTTGGAAATTTCATTTAATGTTCGATATTTCGTTGTTTCAGTATTATATTATTGACAGCTCTTTTACGATCATTTATCAAGCCTTTTTACAATATTCTACTAATATTATAAATGCGATAGTTTGTGAGAATGTATGTATGTACATAATAATATGTATGTATGTATGTTTGGATGTTTGTTACTCTTTCACGCAAATAGTGCTGAACCGATTACGAGGAAATTTGGTATAGAGCTGAAGCTGAAGACTCAGAATAACACATAGGCTTTTTATCCCGGAGTTTCGGGGGGATCGGGATTTACCCAGGAAGGGATTCCACGCGGACGAAGTCGCGGGCGGCCTCTAGTATTATTATACGGTTCCATGTCCTACTAAGTGGATAGTAGTGTTACAAACATCAGATACAAATAATTTGTATTGATTTTTGTACAACAAAATAATACAATATTCTCTTTGTATTGTACAATACACTGGTCATTAGGTAACAAATCGATTTCGATATTGGAGGTAAATGGACAATAGTAGCAAACATATTGTTTGTTTCTGCCTGAATTCATTTCAACCAAATTCAGTCAGTAATACATCGAGTTTATTGAAATTATACTAATTATTTTTTGAACTGCAAAATTGCTTGAACACTTTAAAGTAATTGAAACCTTGCAATATTTTTTCTTGGTTTTTAAACAGTTCTCTTAGAGTTTAAGTATTTGTCGTTAATAGAAGTGACAGGTTAATGTCACTTCCTGTAATGGCTATTATCAATCATGTATAGTTGGAGATCCTACAACTAAAATGTATTTACAGGAAAGCCATTGTTCATTAAAAAGCCATTTTATTGACAAATTAATAATAAAATATTATCGGTCTCTCAAACGAAAAAAGACTTTAAATTACAAAAATTAAAAGGCAGTTCATTACATCAGGCAGTTAGCAAAAGAGAAAACTTAAACGGTTCCTTTTGTATAAAATTTACAAAAAATTATTCCGCTGCGTATGTTTGTTATTAATTAATTTAATTATATTCCATCGCGTTCATTAAACACAGTATACGTGTTATATTATTCTAACAAAACGAGTCTTTTGTCATAATTCCGCCCGACTTCGTCTGCGGAATAAACAATAAGTTTAATCTTTCTTCATGAATTGTTGAGGAACAAACAATTGTTCCGGAATATTTTGTGGACGCTAAAAATATGGCGGCAGTCTCTTTATTGCTTTGTTATGTAATGTATGGAAATTATGAATTATATTGTTTCTTTCATTCGTTTTATATTGTAATAAGGCACAGATGTGCACAAGTTAATTTTGCGTGGTGTTGTTAAGCAACGAGGTCGTAGGTTCAATTTCGAGATCGAATAATTTGAGAATTATATAATGTGGGGCATAGTTGAAATTAGCGTCTATAACTGAATTCTTATTCCTACGACAAACGAGTGTCGGAGTGTTTTTAGAGAATAAAATAAATTTAATCAATTTAAACCTCTATTTATCTATAATTTAAAGTTGTAGGTGTTCTTTTATTTACTGTTAAAACTTGGCATCAACATGAAATCGATAACAAAGAAATCATTCTAGAACAAAGCTGAATGCTATCGTCGTAAGGAAACAAACTATTTCTTTGAACCTGTAGGTATTTCAGTAAAGTCCAAGTTTTAGCTTCTCCAAAACTAGTTCCACAAACATTTCTCTAAATTTAACTAACTTTCAACGTACGGAGCCGCTTGACCCAGACGGCTAAATACGGAACCTGCACAGTAGCAGATATTATTATATTATTATCTAAACATATAAAAATTCTGAAATCGCAATGAAGGAATAAATACATATAAATTAAATTAAATAGGTATCGTAAATCAAAAACTTTAACGTTAAATTACTAACAATGTTTTCCTTTTTAAAATGCGTAATTGTATAATCGATATGATTTCAACAAAATCCTACTTAAAAAGCGTATTTTACCATATCATATAACAGTATAATAAAAACACTAACAACTTTTCTATTTAGCATTTCACTGAAGTTTTCAAACGCTTGAAATTCCATCTCCGGTAAAGTAAATTCTCCGCGCCTCAGCCAGGTATTTTCTATTTTACCGTTTCTTCCACACAAGTCTTTTGCTCAATTTCAACAAACAATTTCACCGTTCTAGTTTCACAAACATTTAGGGAATACCATCAATATTAAAATGTTAAAAATGTTGGAATGTTCGAACGTACACAGTACCTTATTAACCTGAGGTAAATATCCTTTGGAAACGTAATGAGGCTTACATAAGGACTTTTCACAAAGGTTCCCGATAATTTGGTTCAATTTAATTCTTATAATTTTTTGCATTAAAATATGCCTACTTTGTGTCCTTGTAATTAATTGGTACAGAGAACTCATTCCTTTGGATAGAATCTCTTTGATTCTAAGAATTTTTAACACGCAAATTGAATTATGTTTAACGAAATATTGAGTATTGGGAAAATATGGCACCACAGACCGGAACATGTTATATTTTTACGAAACCTTTTTCGTTTTCTTTGTATTATTTGCTCTGTTACAATTTTACTCGAAATGTTATCAAACATACCACGAGTTTTTAAAAAACAAATTAGTATGAATCAGATTTTAATAAAATAAATGGCAAAAGTTCTTTACATGATAGTTTTATTATCAATTGAATCAAACATTTTGCACTGTAAATAATAATCCAAAATTTAGTCCAAAACAAGGTGCATTTTCTGTTCTACTTTTCATTACAAAACACAAGTTTCTCTATCGACTGGGTCTAACGGAAATGTGCACTAAACTACCTACTAACTTCGGCAGTGCATTGTTGCTCTCAATATACGCTCCCAGTTTGCAGATGTTGCTCAATTTGAACCAACTCCCACAACTTTCTTTATGCTCAAAGTTAACAACATCGATATATTGTCAATTGAGCAAATAATATGTTTGTATGTTGTGGTAATGTTTGTGCAAACATACGAATAAAAGTTTGTAATTTTCCGGAATAATTTTAAATAAGATCGTTTTGATTGTTGTTAAAGATATTCCGGAATAATTTACTACTGATTTTGGAGAAGCTAAAAGGATTTTACTGAGATAAACTTTATCGTGATTCTAATTGTATGCTTGGAATCTGATGCGACACGAATTTACTTCTGATTGTGAGTAAATAATGAATCTTTTCGTGTTTTATTTTGTCGGAATATTAATTCGGGTGATGATTTTACCTTCCCCAGTAACATGTAATAGAGGAGTTTGACCGATAGCTTAAAGATAATGTCGCGTCATGGTTAGCTATCGAATTAAGGTCTCCGGCAATAGAAAAGTCTGTCCAAAATAATTTTATGCATCTCAAACCTCTCTTTACTTTAATTTTATATTAGCAAGTAAGAACAAGTTGGGGTCGCATCATTTTCAAAGTAATTTAGACTTCACTGACGTCCTCTGTTTTAAATATATTCATAAAAGAAGGTATTTAAATATTTTTGCATTTGAATGTTGTCAATCCGTTTGTCAAACCCTTTTATCAAAATAGTATTAAGTTTAATTAAGACTTGTATAGGACTATCGCAGTCACACGATATAAAAGAATTTTAATAAAAACCTCTTTAAATGAAAACTTGTTTTATTTTTAAACCCTAGTATTTAAACCATTTATTTTATAGACAGAACTTCATAACTTATCAGTACATGTATATGCAACAAAAGGTTACCAGATAGCTTTCGAGAAATTTTGTATGATAATCGGATCAGCGCCTCTATCGGGTGTCGAAGGAACTAGTTTGGCAGTACATTTTAAATGTCAAACTTTCGAGACTCGATAGTACCGACTGTACAAAATCGCGCTACAGTACTTATTTCGTTGGGAAATTTATTTATTTTCCCTTTAGCTAACAAATAGCCTACAGATGTCTATATAAAGATCGTATTAATACGTAAGTATTTGCTTTTAATGTTTTTATATTGTGTACATTGTAAGGACCTTCCCAGAATTCAGATATTTTGGTAGGACTACTGGCACATGTATGTTCGTCTGTAGCCGTTAGGCATTGTGAAGGCGTATTGATCATAACTAAATATAAATGTTATAGTTGACTTATATTGATACAAATGTAGCTTTGGAACTAAATATGGTTTTTGATTTTGTGTCTCAAAAAGCAAGAACACTATTAATGACGTAGCTCTTATTACCGACTTCAAAAAAGGCAAGTACAATGTTCGATTAATTTATTGTTTTTTCCACGATCTGTGAACGATCAAAATAATAATTTCATTTGAAAGAACATAGGTAATCGCCAAATTGGATTGGCGAATTAGATACCATCATCGTGATTTATGTTTAACTAGCTGACCCGCGCAACTTCGTTTGCATAGGTGAGAGTAGTTCATAATTTTCTTCGATTTTGTAACATTTTGCACTGGTACTCTGCTCCTCTTGGTCGTAGCGTAATGATATATAGCCTGTAGCCTTCTCCGATAAATGGGCTATCTAACACTGAAACAATTTTTCAAATCGGACCAGGAGTTCCTGAGTTTAGCGCGTTCAAACAAACAAACTTTTCAGCTTTATAATATTAGTAAAGATTAAAACCAAAGTTAATAAAATGTTTCAAAAGGCCACCCCTTTTTTCTTACTTTTTTTACGAAGTCAATACACATTATTGGCAATTGAGATTAAAATTACAAATAATACCTACCTACTAGCCGTATTCAAAAAACATTTACCAAACTAAGCTAAAAGTTCAGCAAC
This sequence comes from Anticarsia gemmatalis, assembly GCF_050436995.1. Lineage (NCBI taxonomy): Eukaryota > Metazoa > Arthropoda > Insecta > Lepidoptera > Erebidae > Anticarsia > Anticarsia gemmatalis. The sequence continues at coordinate 10,054,275 of NC_134757.1, read as the reverse complement.
AGTCCTATTCGTGTGTTAAGGTGGCGTTTAAAGTTTAAACTGAGACAGTTGGTAGCACCACATTTACTATTGATAATGCTTGTTAACTCAAACGAATGTAAAGGTTAGTGCTGTTGCTGTTTTATTTAACAAGGTTGTAGTTTCTTTCTTTAGATATAACCTTGTGTTGAAGTTATTTGTAGATCTTGTACCTATTGTTTTGCCGGATTACTTTATTCCTGTATCTTAGTTTTCTATAGTCGGTACTGTCAAATAGAGTTTGATTTTAAATTTGCTGAAAGTAGTTCTTGCGAAATAAGCTAGAGACGTTGATCAGATTTTCAAACATTTTTTCATACATTTGTCGATAGATAGCCGGTAGTGAATAGTAGTAGAAATTACCCCTTACGTTTAATTTTACAGATCAATAATGAAAGTATGTGCTAAATCGAGAAAGTTACTTATTTATTAAAGTAACCTAACTATTTATTAGGTACAACTACTTGCCTGTTATAAGGTTTAGGTATAAAAAATACACGTACTCTTCAGAAGAGAAATTGCAAATAGTCAAAATACCGTTTTATGTAGTAGATAACAACGTATAATATACACAAAAATAATATACCATATAACAAGTAATAAGTGACTTGTTATATTGTATATTATTTTTCTTAAATGTGTATATAGCAGAATCCTCTTTATTCATCATAATAATATATTATAATTGTCAATATACACTTGCCTCTTATTTAGGTCAAGATTTCAAGACAGAAATATAGAACAAATTTTCTACGCATTACTTTTCGAATTAATACCTAACACATACGACTTGGAAAAGTCCCAAAGGGCGTATTTAATCAAATTTGGCTCCTTGTCACTTCGTAACACGTACCAACTTTATTGAGATGCGAACTTGAGAATATAATGTCAAAGTATATTACTTTGATCTTCCTACAATTTATTATATTAAGTTGTGTGTGGAAGAGATTTAGCTCTAGAATTTAGGATTATTTACTGTTAGAATTTGGTAATAAGATCGCGTGTTATATGTAAAAAAAATATCCCAAAATCTTTACACGTCTAGAGACTACTTAGTGGTACATAACATGATATCTAATAATTATTTCGACTTTATAATATTGATCATCAGCCTAGCCTTTCTTCCAACTATGTCGGAGTCGGCTTCTAGTCACACCGGATACAGCTGAATATCAGTGTTTTACATGGAGCGACTGCCTACGGACCTTTACAACCCATTTGCCTGGATTATAACACAACACCCTTCGGTAAGACTTTTTGTACATTTTTTTTGACTGCTGGTAAAGACTGTCGAAGATCTTTGAAAATGACAAGCCCCAAATCTAACATGCTTTCGAATAATTCATAATAAAACAATACGTTTATTCAGAAATACCAATAGCGATCGAATCGAACCGGAAACGTCGTGCTCAGCATCAGCTCTCGATAATCGTTAGTACCGACTGTTGAGAATTGCGCTACTGATATGTCTTTATGTACTCGTATTTGGTAAAATTATATAAAAGTTCGCAAAGCTGTAAATGTCTTTCTACATAATAAAGTAAAACATGCAAAGGAGAATGAAGGAAGTTTTGTTCGCCATTTTAAAATAAATGAACTTTGTTCCTGTGACTTCATTTTAATTAGTCGGAAGCTTTCATAATTAAAACATTTCTGAATGCAATACTTGGTTCGAGGCTTTGTGGCGGAATTGCACTAAGTTAAGTTTCAATGTGACTCATGTAACAAATGTTTTCGTCATCTTAAGATTTTTTGCATGTCAGTAAACTTCATAGTAGTTTAGTTGTAATTTGGGTGGAAAGCACCCTATGTTTGACCCCGAGTACTTACTTGCTTTCGTGCATAAATTCATTGAATTTGACTTATTGAAGTAGTCGTGAAAAAGAAACAGAATGGATATTTACAGAATCACCATGAATTAAATGGATCAAAAATATTACATACAGGACAGATTATGCACAAACCTCAAATTCCAATTTAGGAGATTAAGAAATAAGTTTACACTCATATTTAATAATAATAATAATAAAAATCAATCATAATATCCCACTTATATTATAAATGCGAAAGTCTGTGAAAATGTATGGATGTTTATTACTCTTTCACGCAAATACCACTGAACCGATTAGGATGAAATTTGGTATATAGCTGGTAGCTGAAGACCCAGAATTACACATAGGCTACTTTTTATCCCGGAGTTCCCGAGGGATCGGGATTTACACGGGAAGGGTATAACTAAGAACTGATTTCAAGTCCTAAAATATCCAAATATTAAGAATACTAACAATAATTATTTCCAATGGTCCTCCATCTATTTCTCACTTCGACATTTAGTAGTATAAAGTTCATCTCGCTTATATCTGCGGGTGACGCGAACGTTTCTTCCATTGACCTACTGCTCTTATTACCGGACATTGTTGTGTCAAGGGCATTAAGAATATTTTGTTTGTTTATTATAAATATTAATGTAGTATATAAAATACAGGATAAGTAAAGCCAATGATTATGTACCCGCTATAACGTTTCTGGGTAAAAAATTGGGGCTTCACAGATGATGTATTTCTGTTGCTGCTTTACCAACATATACTAAAAATAATATACATATGTTTGAGATGGGCTTTAAGCAATGCATGTGCGGTTTAGCATTTTTCATAGATGGTACAAAGTGATGGTGAAAAGGTGTTGATTCAAAAAAATAGTATAAAACGAGGAAACCACTTTAACCTGACCGATAGAGCAAAGGTTTAACAAAGTTTATTTATTCTCATCCAATATAAGATATTTGCATTCCCAATAATTTTGCATCCGATACGCTACAGATTCCTCTCCGTTATTTTCTTTATTCCACAAATATGCATGAACTCTCTAAGCGAATTGGTTTGGGAAATGCAGATACATTTGTTTTTTATTTTCGGGCTGAGATCAATCTAATCAAATCAAATTGAGTTTATATTTAGATTCTTTTGCGGTATAAAGGATTGGAAAGGGTATATAGACAAGGCTATGCGTTGCATAGCAATTTAGTTTGGTTTTGTGAATGATTAAGGATTGTGATTTTTTTACAGATGCTAATACCCTATATTTTGCTACATTATTATTCTTTCTATAAAATATGTACGGATTAGTATTTTATTGTAATGCTTTTTAACACAGCCGTTCTGTACTTTGTTATTAATCAGTGTCTTCTTAAATTGGAAAAAAAATAGCCTTTGCTCACTGTTGCAAAAGCAATCTTTTGCAACAATCAGCATTTTTTGGTATCTGAAATCTAGTTAAATAAGTACCTAAGAGACCCAAAAACTAATCATCAAAAAGATAAGATTCTCATGTATAAAATATCGCGATTTTTGTAATTAAAAAATAAGAACATACCCTTCATATTATATGAATTCAATTCAGTGCTATCGTAATCTACGTGACAACATATTCTTCATACAACAGAAACTCTCACTTAAAAACATCTGTTCACAACCCATTACGTGTTATATCGGCATCGTATTATTCATATAAATCTGTCGAATAAGGAAGTCGTATAATAAATACGTGATACAATAAAAGTTTTATACGTACCATTCTTAGCCGTGTTATATTTTATGTAACGCCTGGTGTTCACGACCGATGGGCCGTGTTATGACGTCATGAAAATAATGGCAATTACTTTTTTCTTGTGTTATGAAATGTAACGTGAAGGAACTTTTTACGCCTACTTTTCCCAGAAATATCGGCGGTCTTAGAAAAAAATTGCTAAGTTTTTCTTACGCCAAACTTAGTTTGTGTCGTAGATTTAAGGCCCAATTCTCTCATTACGAGAGGCGGTCTATGCTCAGGTGGTTTATTCTTTAATTTAATTGGTGAGCTACTAATTTCTGGAGCAAATGTTAAAAATTAAACCAGTCCTTTTCGTTTGCTCGAGAATTAAATCCTGGACCAATACAAACAAAGACCTTCAGTAAAAGCATCCTGAGGTTTAGAAACTTGTAAATAAAAACAGCAAGTAGCAAAACTTTTTGAGCATCTTAAAATTCAGATAAACATATTGTGTATATTTATAAAAAAAAACTGTCTACGAATATTACAGTAACAGTACCTAAAAACCGCTCTTTATCTGGAGCGGACATTATTTTTACTAAAGGTAACACTTACTACTTACCTTACCAATGACAATATATCAAAATGACGTCACACTAAAGTACCTTAACATAAATTAAGCTCAAAATAGCCGAATCACTTGACATAATAAACGTCGTATGTAATCCCTAGAGCGCTGTACAATAAACTCGCTCTATCAACTCTCAATGCGAGCGATTTAAATGATAAATGCCTCATAAGTAGGCCGAAATGCCGCTGAACGAACCTATCGTGGAAATATTATTCATAGGTACCGTGGTAATTTATAGAAGACGGTTTTTTAGGGCTCTTTACTGGCTAAATGGTTGTAGAAGTGAAAATTACGTGTCTGGTTTATTTTTGGAACGGACGACTTATTTTAACTACTCTTTAAAAACCTTAAGGAAGTTAAGCGTAAACTATCTTGTTATATGATTGTCTAATATAAGTGAAACTGTAAAGTTTTTTATGAGAAATAAATTATTCTTTAAACCTATATTATACAGGAATTAAGGCTATTAACTACTCTATGTGAACTTTGTATATAACATACTCACCACATCAAATATAATAAAAATAAAGGTAAGTAAGAAATTCGCTTCATTTCAAATTAACAAAAAAGAAACACGAACTCCATTTTCCTTTACGAAGACTCTCATATATTTAACGATTATTTTGACAAAAGTTTTCAAATTTATTTTCAAACTGACACACCTGTCGCATGTCGCAATTTATAAAATTCATCTTTCTTGAGAACTCAATAAGGTATAAAAAATGTGATCCCATGTTCCCATTCACCTTCTTGCACCCAAGAATATGTTATTAAAGTAAACTCTATTTTCGTTTATATGTCGAAATTATTGACTTAAAGATTACCAAGTAGCTATCTCTGGTCTCTGCCTACCCTTTATAGGAAAAAGCGTGATTGTATATATAAACTATCACGCCTTTTTATACGTATTACGCATTTTATACGCCTTTACCTTGCTACCTTGCTTATCCAATAGCTATTCGGTTGGTAAATATCAAATGTGAATTCGGCATTTACTCATAGCTTCTTTTCTTACTTTTCTACTTAGAAAGTAACATTTAATTATTCATTAAATTTTTAACGAGATTTTAACCCCATACATTTTAACATGTAAATAAGTTTCTTTCGCCTTCAGTATGCGTGATGCAGTCGCTCAAGATAGTAATTTTATGTAGATGAAGAACAATGTACTTTATTTTACGACTTTAAGATGCTTCTTGTTTACTTTGTATGGGCAGATTTTTATCCTATAGTTAATGATAAAGCTTACGACTTGAGTACAGTTTTTATCATAGCTAAAATTAGTACTCAAAATAGGTTACTTTCAAGGATTTTTTCATTATTAACGTCTGTTTTGGAAGAGTATGCTAGACGTTGTAAAATTACCCTGGTGATTATTGTTTCAGAGAACAATTTCTGTACTGCCTTTTAGTTGTTTATAATCAGCTAAAAGATTTCTTAAGTATCAAAGGAAGTATCAATTGTAGTAGCTGGTTGTAATGTATAATGGTCAGCCCACAAAAATTTCCTTAAACCAGCATCTAAAACCCTTAACTTCTAAACAATATGCCACATATGACAGTCAGCAAACTATAACTTTTTACAACTAGCTTTTAAGAACACTTAATTTCTAAACGAAAAGAACATTAAATGAAATCTCAAATATGGTCAGCTTAAATACAGTTTCGAAAATATTAATTCTAGTGTTACGTGCTTTCCTTTTTAACACTGGTGATCTGCGTCTCACAATAAATAAACTAATACGTCAAACTGACAACTATCCTTTCCCAATTCAAAAGTATATTAATATATCAAGAAAGTAAGTAATACAGCTACCGATCATTAATAACTACGATAGACAGTTGATTAATGAAACACTGTCGTTTGACAATCTACAGTACCGGCCATCTTGTTTTATGAAGTGGGATTAAGGATCTGAAATTTAATTTATGAGTTGATATCGATAATGGAGGATTACTTTTTGGAATACTTTATTATAATGCTCAATTGTCTGTCTGGTTGCGTATTTTTTGTGTCACCTCTAACAGATTACGGGAAGGAATAGTATAGTATATTTACATGACATTGTTTTATCTTATGTATTTTTAATAAAACACATTATTTTTCTTTCCTTTTCTTTTGTTTTAGTAAGACCACTTTAGCACAAAAAATTACACTTTTAAGAAGCGCAATTATTATCTGTAGATTAACACATATTTGTTCTGAGTTAAGCAGCGCAACTGGATATAAAACTGCGTCACGTATAGAGTATCATGAAATTTTACAATCTGTGCTACCGATTAGCAACCATTCTGTAATGTAAACTACTTAAAAAAAGTTAATAAATGCAACTAAATATATTAGGGGAGATGATCAGTTTTTATCTGCAAGTCGAACAAAAAAAAGCGGCACGGCCGTAACATCCTTTTCTCGAAGCAATTCGGGCTATTTTTGACCCCCCATAATTTCGTTGTGGATAAAACAAGAAGCCTGGATTTTCAGCAACTAATCAGTCATTGTATAAACACGGTATATTTAACATTTCAGTCAATTCAAACCAGTAGTTTAAGAATGACAACTTGTTAAAATTTTGAATTTTGTCACTCACTGATTCACTGACTCACTGACTCACCGATCATCAAAAGTCTAAGGTACTTCTAGCAGACTTAGAAGCTTAAAATTTAGAATACAAATAGGGTTTAGTGTCTTAATCATGGGAAAAATTTAATATTTTCTAATTTCGGTCCAGTTTTCTAAATACACCAACTGCAACAATAACTTTGTAATCCCATATACACCAACTGCAACAATAACTTTGTAATCCCATATAAATGTATAAGATTACAAGGTTACATTTGCAGTTAATGAATTATTATTACTGTAGAAAATAAAATAAAAATTAATAGGTGTAAATAGGTACCTACTATATGAGGCATAACGGTAGGGGGTATAGGGTGGGTAAGGGTGTTTAGCCCATGAAACTGAACAACATTCCCATAGGAAAATATGTTGAATTATGAAAAAAAAAACGTCTTTCCATACAAATTGGACTTATGTTCGCTCTACAAAAAGAAGTGAGATGCCATCAAAAACATTCTATAAAAAACCTCAAGTCTCGCCGTAAAAAGTTGTGAAATCTATATAATACCAAGTCGATTAATCTATTTAGTCTCTACTTAAAGGACCTTCTGTCTTAAGTTATTACGTATGTTATTATCATGCCATTTTTTTAAAAATACCTTTAAAACAAATAGATCGACTTGGTCATCGCAAGAAAACACAAATTCGCCATTAACATTTCAGGAGCATTAATTTCTCGTCGTGCTGTGTAGTGTGATACATACTAATAATCAAATCATGCGATGGCCAGGTCGGTCTATTTGTTTTAGAGGTATTTTTTGTAATTGGCATGATAATAACATACGTAATAACTTAAGACAGAAGGTCCTTTAAGTAGAGACTAAATAGATTAATCGACTTGGTATTATATAGATTTCACAACTTTTTACGGCGAGACTTGAGGTTTTTTACAGAATGTTTTTGATGGCATACATATTTCACCACAGCAGACCACGATATCAAAATACATCACAGCAAACAAGAAATGCCATCTTTAAAAATAAATAATAACTTCACAATAGACTCACGAAATATCATTTTAAAACAATAAAGAGAGATTCCAAGTTCTTATTCTTAACACAAAACAACTGTACGACAATCCGCAATCGTACATTTTTCTTTTACATGAAAGTAAGTAGTGCATTTTGTATAAGTACAACGTAGCTCAGCTTCACTCCACAACTTTGTTCCATAGATAATCTCATAGCCGTCTTGATGGCACAATGGAAAAGTTTGTAGAAACTTTTCATTCGGTACGAGTGACGCGAAATAAGTTATCTTAGTTTTAAGAAATCCTTTGGCATGATGTGTACATTTTACAACCGCCTGAAGTAGTTTATGAATCTTATATTTAATACGATATTTTGTTGTTACGTTTCTTGTTCACTTTGAAAAAGATAGCGATCGTACCTAAAACGTACAAACCGCGCAACCTATTAGTAACAATATCTTGGATTCTCGAAGATTGAAATATGCACATACAGAGAAAGTAAATTTATATTTTAATAACAAGTACTTTGTTGCACTACCAATTTTTTTTTAACTTCATCAAACAACAAAAAAACATACTTTTCTTTATAAAAAACCTGCATCTTAACGATTTCCTAACATGAAAATTTCATAGCGATACAACAATATTCATGAATACGATAACTTCTGGAATATTCCTAAGGCCTTCATTCCTTCCTCGAGTTTTATTTAGAAGATATCTCTCGGGTGTCATAACTTGAACGATTTCAAACATTACTATTGTAAACACTTTATGTGTAATAAACTGTTTCGTTTTTATAAGATTTTTTAGATTGTGAGTATTATTTCGTGACTGTTTTTTCCCCAGACTCTGAGCTTATCACGTATCTCAGTTGACAACTAGTGTACGCAAAATTTAAGGTCACTGTTTAGTACATTGCCGCTTTAATGTAAGGTGTAATATATTTATCTCAAAAGCATTTAGCTCACTCGTTCTAGTAATATTAAGTTCTGGGCAGGCGTTTACAACTACACGAATGTTATACGTGTTAACACGCGTTGGCATGTGTACGCATTCAATAATATTCCTACTCGATAACACGCATTAACACGGTTCTTGTTTATTAATAGCCTTGAAAAAAACAATATTTACAGGTTAACCTTCCTCTAGAATCATTTTTTTTATTGGTGAACATAAATGAAAATCCGTTCAGTTAACTTTGAGTTTTTTGTATCAGACAGACGGTGGACAGGGCAGACTTTACGTTATTACGAAAATAGTGTTGTGATGCCTGTGATCTTTGACAGTCGTCCTCAGTAGCCCGAATCTTGAAAGCCTAACAACCAGTCTTACCAAAGGGTATCGTGTTATAAACCAGATAACTGGGTTGTAGAAGTCCGATACTCAATAGGCAGTCGCTCCATGTAAAATACTGGTACACAGCTGCATCCGGTGAGACTGGAAGCCGACTCCAATATAGTTGGAAGAAAGGCTAGGCTGCTATAGTGTTGTAGAACCTGTAGATTGTTCATTTATTCTTAAAACTTAAAACGAGATGACCTAAAAGGAGAAACGCATCTTTAACCAAAATCCACATTAAAGTTAGTAATTAAAAAGTCAACATGAGCTTATTAAAATCTCAAATGCAAATGCGTCAAGAGAGAAGGGTTTTGAAGGAGAGCCGTACAAGTAGAGCGGTGAGTGAGGTTACCTTAGTTTACATAACGTCGTACCGGTGCATAACTTAACTATTTGATACTGAACACTTTACATAACTGAATAAATGTTCAATGAATTTTCATCAAAGGAAGGTTTTTTAAAGACTATTCCTGCAATAAGAATTGTTCTTGTGTCACGGGGACTTTTATAAGCAAACAACGGACGCAAAGTACAATCAGACCCGAAACAATTAATTTGCGGATCGTACAAATAGTTGCTCTGAGTGGGAACCGAACCCACGACCTTCTCGACCATAGGGTCGTAGTATATATCGGTCGCCACGCCACTACCATAGGATAGTGGCGTGGCGACCACCTTAACTAGTGCGCCACGGAGGTCGGACAAAAATTAAAAAAAATAGAAAATGACGCCTCTAGGTCTATTAAAAAAGATTGTTTATTTCTCCAACAATATCGCTATAATATTTGCAACACTACTCCCACATAACTATTTACTACAACTATGATAGTAAAGGTATAAATAACTTAGATTTATAGTGTCGTTGTATCGATGCGTGTACTCGTAGCCGCGTCGATGTTGCGACGACATAAACATCCGTTTATAGCTGTACCTATCATACGAACATAGTGGGCTTTGATTTAGTTTAGTATTTTATAGTTGGCGATACTTGGCCGCCCTCACTTCGCCCGGTTTAAACAGTTATTTTACCAAAAACCTTTGTAACTTATACCCAAAAATCTTTATCTAGAATCACCCTATCTATTAAAAAACGGAATCAAAATCCTTAGCGTAGTTTTAAAGATCTAAGCATACATACAGACATAAGGATAGGTACCTATAACACGATACCCTTCAGCAAGACGTTGTCAGACTTTCAAGCTTCTAACTACTGTTAACGACTGTCTATCTAGAAAGAACCTTTAACTTTGAAAATGGCAGACGAGACCTACAATTTAACGTGCTTTCCGAAACGAGATATGTATAAGATGGTCACTCATCCACAGAAAATCCTCGGCAAAGGTAGCTTAACTTCAGAAGTCGATACGCGCGACTGTTATTTGGACAACAACAACAGATCATTCAAATAACTATTTCTGAAAGGAGGCCACAATGTTTATTACCTAGAGGTTAATGGTATAATAATAAATCCTATTTACACGCTCACAATCTGTTAGTCCCATGACGATTGTGCTCCCATAAAAACAGGATGAACGTTTAATCTCGCACCCTTTCCGCTCCCTATTGTAATAAATAAAATTATCCCGGACGATGCGGTGGAAATTAACGGGATTCCACGTATTATGGGTTTCCGGGATAAAAGGTTGATGGACAATACTGGTTCTATAGATGTTGTTTAACTCATATTTTATATCCCGTGAGGTTATTTGTTATAATCACTAGGTTCCTTACAGGCAATTTATATCTATGAGAGGTTAGTTTTTTTTAACCTGCAAGGTCATTTTTGATATAGTTAAGTTATACACTATTTGTTCCATATAGTGGCGGGGTTAGCCTTCCTTATATACTTCCTTCACTTTGCCCTATCCTTGTCGTCGTCGTCCAGTTAAAAAAAGCTATTCAAAGTAACTCTGGCAATAATTTTATTGCACTGTGTTCAGGGGGTACAAAAAGTATGACACGATTATTCACATAAATATTTTTGAGTAATCTAATCGTCATTCTTATATTTTTCCCCTAAAATCTAAAAAAAACCCTAAATCAATCTAACTTAACCAGAAAGCAATGACAAAAAAAAAATAAAACCAAAGATAAAGAAAAGCCATCAAATGCAAGGGCTTAAAGCAATCTGGTACGACACATTGCCTCCGGAGATCGTCTTTATGGGACAATAAAGCCTAAAACTGTGTGATTGGGTTCGTTGAGGAGCCTTCATAAAAAGGGTTTCCTTCCTATTGGCTCCCACAATACGCTTGACTTCCGCACTAATGAAGACTTGAGGTTTTTGAGTGGTGCAGGCTTTTGTTTAATTTGAAACTAGTTTAATGATGCGTCGGTACTGCGTACTGCTTTAAGTGAATAGTCTCATGTAATTGTTTCTTCTGTAAGACTTTCTCCAAGTTTTATTTAACTTGTAGTGCAGTTGTAAAGAGGAAAATTGTTTACATGAAAGCAAATATCATTAGTAGTAGGCAAAGTCATTAGAGTATAGTCAATAAACATAACGAAAGGAAATACATTTTGAGGATTTTTAGTTGATCCTACATTTTAGTTTGTTTTTCATACTTTTTTTTTTTTTTTTCTTTCTTTTTAAAAAGACAACTCCCGCACTAAGAATTGCTCTTGTGTCGCGGGGACTTTTACAAACATACAAACAACGGACACAAAGCACAACCAGACCCGAAACAATTATTTGTGGATCGCACAAATAATTGTCCCGTGTGGGAATCGAACCCACGACCGACCCGATGCAGTGGTATCGGCGTGGTGACCTAAACCACTGCGCCACGGAGGCAGTCAAGACACTTCACTGACATTTTGCCTAAAAATTTATCTTACAATCGACATCCTTCGAAATTGTCATTGCAAAAGACTATACGTACATAAAATCACGCCTTTTTCCCCTCGGAGTAGGCAGAGATATATAAAGTAAATAACATAATCAAAACTGACTATTTACTACCATCCGTACAAACTTCCCTCGCCTCATTCACATCTATACATCGTGTCAAACAGAACTGTGTAACTAAAACCTAGAATCAAATAAAGGACAGCAATATTCCTACCAAACGGGAAATTGTATAGGCCTAACGATGTTTTAAATGCCCTCACATTATAATTCACACGGTTTCCTAAAGGTCCTTATAATCAGCTGTGTATTCGCCGACCCCTGTCATGTACTCGTATATAATGAAGTACGAGTAACACGGGTCCGCAGAGACCTGACTGACAATCCATTTAGTACTGACGTATTCACACTTGCTATTGTTTGAGGAAGACAGAACTGTGTATTAGGTATATATGTATAAGAGCTATTTAGTAAGAGAGTTTTAGTTCATAGAGCTGTTTAGTAGGCACGCAATTCTGTGCACTATTGGATCGAGGAAATGACATATATATGCTTTTAAATAGTTCATTCGGAGCAAATTAGTGCTGATCAGTAACTCGATTCTCTACTGCTTCTTATAGTATGGTTAGTGGTCAACCTAGTGTCAAAGTTGTTCAAGCCGCCCGAAGGACTTTGACGTGGCTTAACGACTGTTATCTTAACTGACAACAACCGGACAACTGACACCAATTATCTCCACTACTATCGACTGCCGACAACCGGCTAGCTATTGAGAAATTTTACACAAAAATCTGTTTAGCGCCTCTACCGGGCTCCTTAAGAACCATTTTGGCAATATATTTTAAATGTTAAAGTCGACGTCTCGATACTCAACAGTACAAACTATACAGAATTACACTACAGCTTTCCTTGCAACAATTTACGATAATCGCTCGTTTGAGAAATGAAAAAAAGGAAACGTATTTAAAAGTAATTACGACTTATTTACATCCCTATGATTTTATAAACTCGCCAATTTAATACGTGCATATAATTATGCGAACTTTTCAATTACTCTGACAAATTCCAACAAACGTTGAAACAATACAGGACAGTTTTCTGATATGAATGAACGAGAAAACAATTGCAATGTCAAGTTTACAAAAGCTAATTAAAATCCTAAAGCCAATTGTTTTCTCCTCATACTAAGTAGGTATACAAAACATATTATGTTCAGAACTAAACCGAGTGAAGTTTTAATAACAGTACAATAGCGTTGTTTAACTTTAAACCGAGTCAAGTCGAACTACGTTTGATGTAGATTTGCTCCATCAAAAGTTCTAAGTACTGTATGTTGTGGATTTAATTATGAAACTGTTATTTAAAGTTGTTATTTGTATTAAGTAGGTATGTTTTAGTAAAATAGTACTTTAACATTTTATTATACTGCTCTGAAGAAAAGTAGAATCAGAAAAGATTGTTTAGTATTTTTATAAACCTAGACTGAACTTTTTCCTGTGTGGTGACGATTTCCTGATTAACTAAAAAATCTTGCTATACAACCACACCCGAAGAAATTGGCTTGAGTCAACGATTATTACGTGAGTTATATCACTTTTTATTTTTTTGATTGATCACTTAAACTTGTGTAGGTACCTCTCAACAAACTTATAACTTGTATCTTTACAAGGTATCATACACGCACTATTTAACGACAAAATTCATTCAAAATGTCTCCAAGATTTTTACTACAAACTGTTCTCAATAAATAGCATAGCAATCAACGTTGAAATATAGCAGCCAATGTAAAACAAATGAAGGCTCTACGGAAGTTTCATCAAAGCATCGTCTCCGTACTGCGGACGAGTGTTCAATGGGAACCTGATAAACGATGGGGTGTAAGTGAAAAATAACCCCATTAGTAGGCTTATTTGACTAATCAGTATTGGTGATTTTGTAGGAAATGGAGTGAGTTGAGTTGATTTTATGTTAATCTTGTGTTTTAAGTACTGCTTAAATTTAAATTTTGCGATTGTTGATGTCAAGGTTTAATTCTCAGTAAGTATTATTAGACCTTCCAATTTTTGTAGACTATTGCTGCCAATATTCCATAAATCTTAAAAAAATAAAGTTGCAAATGGTAAGTAAATATATGAAAATAAGCTCACCTCACATATGTAATTACACGAAAAATGTTTATGACGAAACGCAGATTGTATATCCTTAATACATTTTTCTACACTTGTTCCTATACAAATAACATTTTATCTGTATTATAAACGATAATCAATTTTCTTGTCTTGCCTGATATAAAAATGTTTTCTATTTGATACTCATGGCCTTTATAATCCTTAATATGTATGATCTACATATTTTTTCTTAACCTAAAAATCAAAGGGCCGTCTAAATAATTTAAAAAACGGTCCATTAATCCCTTGAAGAGGTTTGAGCCTCAAAACCTCCCTCTTGACACGATTTATTCGACCAAGGGCACGCGAAATTAATTTTAAATTGACGGTATTCAACACTTTTTGGAAGTTCATAGCACTCGAATAATCTTTGTTATGATCTTCAAGAATATGATCTTCTAGGAAAATTTTAAACTCTCTCATTGTTTTTATAGAAATATGGGAATAAGTTACTGATCGTAGCTTCCTACAACACCTGCATGCTTTTTTAATGTTTAATCTCGTCATAAATGCTAATACCTGTAGCTCGATTCTCTACTACTATCGATTACCGACAACCGGCTGGTCATCAAGAAATTGAATAAATCTGATCGGCGCCTCTGGCGGGCTGCGAGGCAACTATTTTGGCAGTACATTTTAAATGTCAAAGTTTCGATACTCGACAATACCGACTACAGTAAATCGCGGTACTAGTCCAGTTATTGCAGACAATACGAGTAAATGGGATTGCGCTTGTGTCTTTGCACGTCAAAATGGTGATACTAAATCAATTTTATAAATCTTCAAACGATTACTTACGTATTTAGGCATGTTGTGCTCCAACCATATCGATGATACCACATAACAAAGGTCTGAATTTATTCCTATATCAAATACTTTCATCGTGCTAAATGATTCGTGATAGCCCCTGTGTGATCTAGTCTTTTTTTGTTTTCGTTCGACTACAAAGTAATATCCAATCTCCATACTTATATTTTCCACTAAAAACAATCAACATAGTTAAACTAAAGTAAACATTCATTAATTCCATGTTTACAAAGGACTCTATCGGAATATTTTATACTGCTTGTTTTATATTTACAACAGAATAGAATAATATTCAACTCCCACAGCTGGACATGCCCCGAGCTTAGAATGAGTGGGTATATTTGAGCCTTGAATTCAACACACAGGATTCGGTACAATGATTTTGAAAAATACTTTCAAAGTCTCCTTGCCGTATTTTTTTACCGAATATCCAGAGCTTTTTTCTGAATCGTCATCATGAATTCACGATTTTTTCCAAAGTGATAATCACCATTTCTGTTTATTACCGTGCAGTGAATCTTTATCCATTTATATTCATTTAATATCTGTACATGACCTTACTACAAGTACAATTTTCTACAAATACATGACCTTGAAAAATTCTAACCTTTACTTTGAACCCTCAACAACTAGCATAAAATCGGAATACTTCCATCACGGCTCTATCACAGTACATCCAGAATAATAAGCAATATTTCAGAGATGATCCGTTGTTGATAAACGAGGGTATTTGGCGGCAGAAACGCCTCGCCGTTTTCATATCCGTGTGATAAGATCGTCCCATGGGCACCATTAAGATAATCGCGTGGATATGGAGAGTGCACTCCGTATTTATGGTGAGCTGTCTTTACCATGCCTTTTTTGTGTTGTTTAGTGTTGATTTTCTTTGAGAATACTGATGTTGGTTGATTTTATTCTTTTCTATAAAAAGACAACTCCCGCACTAAGTATTGCTCCTGTGTTGCGGGGACTTTTTACAAACATACAAACAACAGACACAAAGTACAACCGGACCCGAAAAAAATATTTGTGTATCGCACAAAAAATTGTTCTGAGTAGAAATCGAACCCACGACCTCCCGACGCAATGGTAGAGGCGTGGGGACTTTAACCACGGAGGCAGTGAAGTTAGTTAGTTTAGTTTTATGATGAGAGCATTGATTAGTTGGAACTTATTTTGGTTGGTTATTTTGTCCTATTTTTGGCATAGGATTGATTGTAAATTACAATAAAAACATAGAAAGTTGCAGTAATTACTACTACTATGCTATTTTTATACATTAATAATAAAAAAATTATCACATTGCTAAGTAAATATTTCGTCCCGAAATAAGGGCAAGGTTAGGTTTGTTTATATTTATTGTATTACGTAAATGAAATTATATTTTATAAGATGACGTATCAATGCTAAGACGAACTTTTATTAATACAAAATAATCAAAGAATTACGTTTTGTACCTACTAATCATTTTATTAAATGCGCAAAATGTTTAATTGAAAATCTAATTTCAAAATCAAAAGTTGTAATTGAAAAGATGATTCTTATAAAATTAATTAATAACTTATTATTTGTTTTAATCTTCAGAATGACTGAACAATAGCGCTTTTTATTTACATTATACGATATACATTGACAAATGGAGCGCAAATCATTGATTTTCCACGCAGTTAGGAAATGAATGACGCGTGAAAATGATTTGATTTGAAGGGAAGAGGCCACTCCTCGATTTATTCATGCAATTTTTTGGTAAATTGTACGAATAAATTTACCGAAGTGAATAAGAATAGAAGAAAAAGGGCTAAGAGATAAACAAATGCAAAACAAACACTTTATCTGTAGGTTCTTCATTTCCGATTCTAACCTTGCCTTTTTAACCTTAAAGGCAAGGAGATACCAAAGAACACCAGTTACATCTTGTCGTACAGTACCGCTGGTTACGAGTACGCATCAGAATGTCATCTTTCTACCTCTAGGATAAAGCGCCGATATGATTGGTATATTATTATGTATGTATTTCCGATTTCTTTGGGGTAATCTCTGAAACTATTCGGGTGAAATTTAAACTATTCTGTTACTAGCTGACCATATGATTTCGCTAGCTTGCTGACCTAACTGCACTGAAATAATTACAACACTGAAATAAAAAAAAATACTTTAAGTTTTGATGTCTAGCTTTGTGTGTCTCTTGTGTCTCTGAGAGGCGTAACAAAAAGACAGTTTTGAATGTACAATAATTATTTAAATAATTTAAAAAAATATTTTGTACTCCTTTCTCACTATGAAAGAAGATCGGGAAATCGTTAAAACGTTGTCTAGGTTAGCTGGTGTTAATTTTAGATTCGCTCGATAAGCTTCATAGTGCCTAGACTACAAAGATTTCGCTAGGAAAGTCTGTAGACGGCATCTTAATACAATATTAACTAGAGATCAGTCTCAGGTAACTGAAGAACTAATTTGTTTTAGAATATTTATGTTCTGGCTTTAGGCGGTTTTGTGTTGATCTGTTGGTATTTGTTTTTCTTTAAGTGAAGCTTTTTCAAATAATAAAACATTATTTTCATAGCTTTATTTTGTTTTATGTAAAATCATGCGATAGTGATTACTATGAACACCAATTCTTGATTTAAAATCTGTGAATTAATAGATGACACTTCAAGAAGGAACAACAGCCTTAGGCCCAGCGCAGACAGACCGGAATAATCCTCGCGCGGTCTCGAGCATTTTCTTTACGGCTCGCGGATGCTCGAGCATGCTCGCGACTGCTCGAGCATGCTCGCGACTGCTCGAGCCTGCGCGAGGAAAACTTTCTAGGTTAGTTAGTTAGGAAAGCTTTCTAGTTAGGTCTAGGTAAATTCGTCAACGATGGTAGACTGGGCCATGATTATAATTGCTCTTTTGACTGAAGAAGAATAAAAATGACGTTCTCTCTCTTTAAACTCAGTAACAACATTAAAATTTTTCGTGCGATGCGGGGGATACCCGCGCATCCTCGAGGACGCGCGAGCATTTTTTGTCAGGTTCAAGCAATTATGCACTTTATTTTAATTAATTTAAAGTTGATTTTCAAGTGCGTTAAAAAAATCCTCTCCGCTGCGCTCCTCTTGGTCTGCGCTGACCCTTACGCGTTCTCTCAGATAAGAGGGTATATTCCATACGCCAATTGAAAATTATCTTGACATGTAAATTCAAAAACGAATTTTGGTCCTTCCCGTAGAGTATCCAGAGTTTCACATTGTAAATGTACTGTAAAAATAGTTCCTACGACGCCCGCTAGAGGCGCTGATCTTGCAACATTTGTCGATAGCCAGCCGGTAGTAGAATGCAGGAAAACAACTTGGAATGTAAATCTAAAAGTACTGTATTGCAGTCACAGATTTCGTTTTTACCGACTTATTGCATCACAGAGGGAATTAAAAACAAAATAGTACCGCATAAAAGCTATATAAACGAGTTTTGTTTATTGTCAATATTTTGTTTAAGTCACATTTACGTAATGTATGGTCTCAGCGGGACATCGCTCGGTTACGTCTGATTATTCGCTGGCAGACTGTATGTAATAAATTACAAAAGCAATCGTTGTCCAATCATACATTTTACCAGATTTTAATCTAGATATCTGGGGACTTGTATACAAAGTAGGTATAGTTATGTATGAAACCCAATGTTTTATTTTGATGGCGGTTGAAGTGTATGTTTTCGACAGAGACTTTTTTGTTATCGGTTACAACGATTTCATGAATAAAGTTCTCTAGTAAAATTATGAAGATGTCATACTCGTGCTACTAAATATTTTTTTATTTTAAAATATTATTCATAGTTTAGTATAAATATTTTTAGACATTAATTTCAGCCTTTTCCGCCGTGAAATAAACGCTCGTTAACTGGGGGCACGGAGTGTTACTGCCAAGACAAGCCAAGCAAAGCGCATGGGTATTTACTTAAGCAAGAACTATCCATGATCAATTTTTCTACTAATCAGCAATCTACTAATCTTTTCTTTTTTTTTCAATAAAATTTAATTATAACACGTACAAGTGTTTAAGTAAGCGATGCCACGTCCATACAAGTTTAAAGTATGGTAGGAACAACTTGTAAATGTCAAAGTTGAGGAACACTACGGCCGACGGCATTTCAACGGCCTGTATCATTGATTTGAGCACTATTTTGGTACCACAGTTGTTTGATTAACTTGAAGGTTTTGTGTTGATACTATTTTTGGGTCAATGACCTATTAGTTTTGTCTAAAAGACCATTCGTTACAACGAACCAGGAATTGGTGAAAGCGTGGGAATATAAATTAACTAGATTTCCTGCGTTTGGCCGAGTTATTAGCACAATATAGTACTTTATTTGAAAGCAAAAAATACATTGATAATAATCTAATATTTTTTTTCGAAAATAATTCGCTTGGTTTCTCTCCTTTTCAATAAGTATCAGATAGTTTATCAGGTAGAATTTTAACAGTTGTTTTCTTACATTTACTCTCACTTAATATATCGGACAGGTTTTCCGACAATTACAAGATATGATCTATATGCCAGAAAACTGGCCCTAAAGGTTTCCTTTCTCTTTTTCTAAAAGCTTTTTTTGACATCTTCAATTGTAACCTAACGCGGTATGGGCAATGGGCCAGGTCTAGCCAAGGATAAAAGCTGACAGATAAGATCGATTATGAAACACTAGACCACATGAAAATGCTTTCAGTGCTTTCACGCTTTTAAAACAAAATATTACTAATGAAAAACATAAGTATGTGTTATAAATATTATGTGTTTTTGAACAAAGATCATCTTTAGCGCACTCTGTGGAGAAAAAACATCTTAGCGAAGATTCTCCTCTTAGATTGTGAATGGAATTAATATACCTAATTAATCATGACATGACTGTAATATATTGTATGTCATATAAATGTTTTATTTTTATACAATAATATGTCATTGTTTTGGAATTGTTCGTCAGGGAGAAAATGTCATCAATCAGATGAAATATTTCATATTTCATAAAAGATATATTATGTAGGATTAGGTTATTTCAATTCAATGTTTAACCGACATTTTAATTTTACATATACAAAAAAATCTACTACTACCTTAACTCAAAAAACTACAACACATTTCTTAGTGCCGGAGTTTAAAATAAAACCAATATAATACATAAGTTTACGCGAGCATCTCTATAATGTCCTCCTAGCCGATATACGGCTACGGCGCGGCGGTCAGTTTCATTGAAACTGGCCATCTGTGCAGGACTTTGTTTATAGTGTCTAAGTGTGTGCACAATACACAGGTACACTCTCTATTCCATCACTCTCATAGTTTTGGTGGGACGGATAACCGACACGACCAGTGAGAGGTCAGGCGCAGGACCGACGGCTTTACGTGCTCTCCGAGGCACGGAGGTCTTCGACCTCAACTTCCTAACTCCGGGCAATCTCTAAGAAATTCTTAACAGAAAATCTCAGAAAAGACTTTTTGTCCCGACCCAGGATTCGAACCCGAGACCTCTCGCACCGCAGTCGCATATACTACCGCGCCACAGAGGCAGTATGCCACATCTCTATATCTCTATACCAAGTCGGTTAAAGAGCAATTGTACTAACACAGATACGAAATAGAGGTAAGAACCGTTTGAACAGAAAGGGCAACTTTTCTTCGAAGGTTTAAAGCGGTTACCCTCTTGTGGATAAAGACGGGGACCGAAACGGTTCTAATGTAATTAAACTTTTTATTTGTTAAATATACAGCAAGTACTGCAGATTGAAACATTTTCGAAATCACATTTTCCATCGCGAATTTCATCTCTTTGTCAAATACCGTCAGATTTTTAATGTAAGAGAAATCATAATGTTGACCCGGGAGTTGAACCTGAGACATAAAGTCGGTTGTTAAATACACTCGCAGAATACAGAAGTAATCAGTTACTCCAAGGTTATGGTAATCATTGATATAATATTATTGATATGCACACACCATTCAGGTATACCAAAAAAACACTGGGTTTATTCAGGTCTTAGAAATCTTTTTTATTCCGCGGATTAAAATCCAAAAAAGTTAGTTTTATTATTGCAACAACGCTTTGTATGTTACCATAACAAAAACACAGAACGTTTCCGTAAAAATAACGAACGCATCCGAAAAAAACGTCAAATAAAATTGCGAAGCAATATTTTTTCGCACAGAAAGTAAAAACAATGGCTTTTGTTACCATGTTTTCAAAGCTAAAAAATTTCGTTACAAAAAAGTAATTTAGCCCATAAGTGCTATTTTACAAAAATGATAACAGCATCTTCAATTTTCCGACAGCTAATTAAGCAATTAACTTTTTTCCCTTCATGGCGCTCTTCTGCAAGCAAATTTCATCCCAATACGTTTAACCATAAAGTCTAAATTTCAGTGTACTCATATCGGGTAAAATTTCCCACTTAATTTAATTAGTCCGGGCGTATCAGTGAAAATCACATTTTCATTCGTATGAGTTTTTGGTACAACGAAATGAATGTACTAAGCAGTGATAATGCCCCTATCATTGTGCAGATATGTGTTTATCATTAAATTATGAAATAAATAATATTTTGAAGCTTTTCGACTATTATTCGTCGACTAAAAACGCGAATAGGTAACATATGCGTCGCTAGAATTTTTTATGTGTATTTTGTTGTGTGTCGACGGCTGATCATATGAAACGATTTTAGTTGCTTTTGATGAAAATTTAACCGAAGTCTGGATAGTTACTGTGACTTTCCAAATAAAGAAATTAAACGTTGTTTTCATTTTATTATGAGTGCTACACTTAAAAATCTTAAATTATCATAAATAAGTAGTAAACGAAGAACTCGCACCAAAAATAATAAATAAAATACTTTACCATATTTTCCAATAACTATGTAAATACCTCTCGTTATTCGCAACATTACCGACCCAATGTTCTTATAAAAACAACAATTTTCGCTCTAAGATCCTAAATACCTCTAAAAAGGTACTACAAGGGCCTAGAAAAAGGCCTAAAATAGGCTTCTATCTACCATCTGCCAAGTAACAACTAATGCAATTAACCAACTTTCTCGTTTGTTTTCCGAAACTAGTAGGAGTAGTTTTAAAAGTAGAAAAAATCATTTAGATACTTTTTGGAAGTCCATCAACTGTTCGTTGTTAGTTTTTGAGGATAGAAATAGATTCTTGTATCTTTTTACAGGGTTTTCAGGACAATGGAATCGGCTTAGAGTTATCTGAGTGTAGTATTAAGTTCTTTTATTTTTAATTTATTGTGTAATGAGTAAACTATTTTTTCTATTGTGCAATAAGTGGTGCTTGAAGTAAGTTTGAGTGTCCTCGAAAGCCTCCCAAACTTGTTCACTAGATGCACTCTCCCTCTTTTTGTAGCAATAAGCTGTCATTCAGGTGACAGATAAATAGACGGATAGCGGAGTCTAACCAATAAAATACCTTTTTTATCCTTCGAATCCGAAACCATATAAAAAGCAAAACGGAACGAACAGTTAACTTTAACTGGTTTTTATACCAACAATTTTATTTTTTCCTTGCAAAAGAATATTAGTATCACGATTATATTTATATGTTTTCTACAGAATCAAATGACAATAACAATATAATGTTTTGAAAATAATAAAATTATGAAACAATTCGACGGCAAAAGCAAGTTTAATCGAGAATCCTTGGTACGTGGGTTGAAACACAAACGGTTTATGAAAATTGAATACAGATGTCGGAATTTCGGACAAGATAACAGCAATGCATGTATTTTCAAGTGATTTTCATTTAAATTTAAATGAACATGTTATTTTAAGGTTCGGGTGACGGGAACTAAAATAGATTTAGGTATACTTAGCAGAATATTATTTGACGCTTAAATTAAATTGGTACCTTTTCGAACTAGTATTTTACATTTTGATATACATACTTCATACCCTGCATAACTTTTAAACTCTCGCGTTGCATGTTTAATGTATACATATAATAGAATAAGGGAATTAACGCGAACACGCATTTTACTTTAAAATGCCTAACGTTTCGGCGCAGGTTGCACTCGCCGTGGTCGCAGGCTGAGTCAGCCTGTATCCTATTCTAGTCTATATGTATACCCAAGTTTTGTATTAACAATGTTAGCCCCATGTAAAAAAGGGCAAGCCAAACTCCGGATTACTATAGAGAATAATCTGATATCAATAAGAAAAAAGCCAATAGAACTATGTCCAACTTGAGAATCGAACTAAGAACCAGTGGTCAGCAGTCAGATACACACCGACCCCGCCACGGTGGCAGTACAAATGTAAAGTTTCATTATAATATTTTATCACACACCATAAAACTCTAAATTGATGTGCATAATAATTTAACATTGTTCTACATCGTCCCATGAATATTTAACGCGGAAATTAAAAGATGGCTCTATTCCCACCGCGTTATCTTTTAAGCTCTCCGTGTTGATGAATTAATGCAATATTCATTTAAATATGTTCTACATTTTCATATGACCAGAATGGGTGCTGAAATGGACTAATGCAGGAAATGCTACTTTTGCCTCTATACTTTTTGCTTTTTTTGCTAAATCCATACTATTATTATAAATGCGAAAGTAACTCTGTCTGTCTGTTACTCAATCACGCCTAAACTACTCAACCAATTTGCATGAAATTTGGTACCTATGGAGATATTTTGATACCCGAGAAAGGATATAGCCTACTTTTTACCCCGGGAAAATGACGCATTCCCCTGAAAAAAAATATAGTCCAGTCAAAGCGTCAAATTAAGTTGAAACGATTAAAAAACAGTCCACATTAAAAACGATAAATAACATTTCACATAACTGACATTATCTATACATTACTTGAATACATAATAATATGTTTTCACGATACCAATATATATCATAATCATCACAGTCGCGTGACAAGGTTCCATCTATAGATCACAATTACAGTACATTGGCGCACGTGACATTACAATAATTGTGTTCAGTTAATTATCCGCTAAAAGGGTTCCGATTACTGGTTCGGTTACTTTACTAATATCGTATGAATATTTTATTTTAAAGTATTAAAGCTATTTTGTTTGACTATAAACCATTATGGAATAGTCAATACACTTTTGATAGTTGATCGACCTAGAGTTTTAGTCGATCAAGCGTTCCATACGCTTTACAAATGTTACCTTGATTAACAACAACTGAGACTGACATATAAGTGCCTAACGTAACGAATATAATATTTTACGAAATATTTAAAATACAACCACCCATCTGCACTTTACCCTTTCAAAACCGATTCCCTACAGCACATTATATAATAATATGTGTTATAAATATGAAAATCTGTCTTTTTGTTCGTCCGCTTGCCTGTCTGTCTGATTCAGTTGGGACCAATTTTGTCAAAATTTACTACCATGATACTTAAAGACCCGAGATCAATCGTAACACCGTTTTTAATAAATATCAAGTAAAAGAACTAAATTAACACCAAAACTTTCCTCTCTTCAGCACCCTTTACAAACCATCCACTAAAAGAACTGGCCTATAAAAGGTTTTTCCGTCAGAAGGTGTCACATTGCATAGGGAAGGAGTACACCCTCCATTACTGCGAAACACAATATCTCACGAGCCGTGTTACAAGAAAGATTGATTTTCCACACAATTGCTGGGTAAAAGAAATTGTAGAGAAGAAAATCGTAGCTTTGATAGTTGAGTTTCGTTAGTGTTGAATGTTTGAAGATGTTTAAAGAACTGTGTTTTCTTGAGAGTGAACATTAAGATTTGCTTGTTTGACAGTACCTATGTAAGTTAATGTTCATAATTTGAAGAGCAACTCCTTGTCTCCACTTAAGTTAGAATTTGTACGTTTTTTGTGTTATTTTATACGAGATTACAATCACCAATCAGGTAACACAAATTTGCATATTTTTTATCATAATTTGTAATATTTAATACTACTTATTATTTTTCAATACATTAACTTATATAAATAAATATAAAAACTGACTATCATAGCTAGGGTGAAAGTAGAACATGGAAGATTCAATAGGATAAGATTCAATAAAATTAGAACGAAATTTATGACGTTATTTTCTAAACTTAACACAGTCAGCTTATAAACTGTTAAATCTTCGAAGAGGCCGTGAAACCGTAAAATTTTGCTTAAATAATAAAGTTGCAAAGCATTCTAAATCTAGACAAACTATCTGTAAACCTACATCTAGATTCTAGACGGTAGGCCGAAGTAGTGACAAGTCTATTGATATTCTCTACTAGTCTACAGTTTCAGCCTTTGTCGCTGTTACTGACATTTTGATTGAGCTTGCACTCTCCTCTCATTTGATATTCCGTTTAGCTAGTAAACTTTATTGATCAGTGTACTTTCATATTTTTGCAAGAGACGATTGTCGTGTTATACTGTCCTGCAGTGCCTCGATTCTCTACTACTATCGACTATCGACAACCGAACTGTCATCGAGAAATTTTGTATGAAAATCTGATCAGCGCCTCTGACGGGTGTCGTAGGAAACATTTTGGCAGTACATTCTAAATGTCAAAATTCGATAGCTAGCCGGTTGTCGGTAGTCGATAATGATAGAGAATCGAGGTACAGTACATATCAATCAGCAGGCTTACTCCTGACAGTATCGAGTCGAAAATCAAATTCGATTCGTTCGAACAAATGTGAAATAGTAGTTTTAAATTTCAACTAGCGCTTGATTGAACGCTAGTTTAAAGTGAAAC
The DNA here is from genome assembly GCF_050436995.1 of Anticarsia gemmatalis. Lineage (NCBI taxonomy): Eukaryota > Metazoa > Arthropoda > Insecta > Lepidoptera > Erebidae > Anticarsia > Anticarsia gemmatalis. The sequence goes on along the minus strand of NC_134757.1, from coordinate 10,028,620 downwards.
CGATAGGATTCTTTGATGTACATTATTTTTATTTTAAACCAGTATTTGATAAATTTTAGAACAAACTATACCTGCACTAAAAATTTTACAAACATACACCCAACGGAAATACGGCCCGCAACCACTATTAGTGGAACACACGAATATTTGTTCCGTATGAGAATCGAAAACCTCGACCTCTCGACGCACTGGTCATGTGGAGACCACCCTAACCACTTCGTCATGGAAAAGAGCTACCGGCAAAACAAATTACCAACTTTAACCACACCGAAATGATTACCATCATACAATCACAATTTAAAAGGAAGAAATCTCCAACTCCTTATTTAGCTTTCAAGCCCAAGCTAAAAGGCAAACAATAGGTAATTTGTTTTCTTTAAGGACGAAATCAGATAAGAGCGTCCCCCACACGTAAGTGAATTGCACGCGTCCTACGTGATTGGAGTTTGTGAAATAACACAAAAAAACCTTATTTTACAAGCGTTCCATACAAAGGTCATCGTAAAGTTTGGTTACTTTTGTGAATTTGGAGAAAGTGAGAATGGAAATTGAAAGTATTTGAAGGTGTTTTGGGACTTTTGTTAAAGATTTACGTGTAGCGTATATTTCGAGAAAAGGACCTGAATACCTTGCTTAATCTCTTAGATTGTTATATACATATATGTATTACATATGGGGATTCTGTGCACACAGGATTCTGCTACTATTACTCTACTACTATTATTTTTCGCACCAATTTTATGAAGTCACATCTCTATGCATCTATTATCATAATGGTTTACCTTAATACAAGTACATATGTTTCAAAATACTTATATCCTTATCCTTACTTATAATCTTTACTCTTTCTCTAATTAAATAGTTCTAAAAGACTATTGGTCCATTCATCTTCCTTATAAATAAGAAAAGTTCGTTTACAAATTGCTTCCACAACTAGGATTTCATAAGAAATTCTTAAGAGGATTTATTAAAGCATCTTAAAAGCTTAAATTTAATTTATGTTCATCCTAGAAATACCTCCAAGTATTCATACAATTTGGAGAATTTGAAGACCATTCTCGGAAAATAACTATACGCATTTTTAACTGTTCGTTCGTTTTTGTTATAAAATAAGGCAGTTTAGTGCAGTCGTAAAATAGTAGAATTTCGTTTGAATAATAAAGGTGCATAGCATTCTAACTTTCTAATTATAACACATAACCCAAAATACATAAAAGACTCTTTTTATCAAATCATAGTAATATATTAGGCCATATAGTGTCTTCTTAGTAACTCTTAATTTCTTTTTCTTTTGCATTCCCTCTTTCTGGCGCGGAATCAGCTTCAAAAAGCTACAAATATTTCCTTGCAGTTTAATACAAATGTAAAGAATACGCTATACAGAACCCAGATCTTGGATAAAGCTAAAAATATGAATATAATTTCTAAACCCTAAGAGATATGACACAGTTCGTATATCCCATGTGTCTACTAAATTCTAACAAGTGCATATGGCATGCATTTAAAAGTACAATATTTAGAAGGACAGAAGATTTGTGTAGTGTTAGTGTCTTTGCTCAGGGGAGGTTCAAATACGAAATGTAGAAAAGCGTTTCAAGAAATTGTCATAGCAATATTCGGTTAGTGTATAAATTAAACCGCTTCTGAAGCGGTTGATTAAAGGCTGCTTAATGCTACTTATAATGAGCTTAACTGCAACTAATCTATTAAGCAGCTATAGCATTTAAATAAAATTAAAGATCTTACGGTGATTTTCAGTTTTTCCGACTTCTTCTTCTTAAAGAACGGCTTAATTATTCCACAATTTGTTTGGAAAATTGATCAGAGACTGCCATGTATTTTGAAAAACTAATTCTTGTGATACATGAAAAATCGGCTAAGGATGAACAGTATAAAAAAATCCAAACATTATCGCCCTTGAGAAATTCCCAATCAAACTTAACGTAACAAACCATTGTTAGGTTAAGTTTGATTGGGAATAGTGTGTGATCACACAATGATTACGTCACACATATTCTGGACAATGTCACTATATAACAAAATTCCCTATAATCTGAGCACATTTGTCGCCTCCTCTCACTAATTTGTCAGTCAAACCTTGAGCTGTCTTGATACATCTTATAATTACGACACTATCCTTTGACGTCAACCACTTGCAATTATAACAAATTACACATCGTTGTTGCCATAAACCATAACATGTTTTATGTTTATGATACTAGCTTTTGAAGGCGATTAAACATACAGGACTAAACGATATCAATTTGATAGAGTTTTGTTCAAAAGTGAAATATCTTTATGCAACTAGGTCTCGCAATATATAGTTAGTAATAATGATGACTATCTATAGTATATAATATTATAAAGCTGAAGAGTTTGTTTGTTTGTTTGTTTGAACGCGCTAATCTCAGGAACTACTGGTCCGATTTGAAAAATTCTTTCAGTGTTAGATAGCCCATTTGTCGAGGAAGGTTATAGGCTATATCTCATCACGCTACGGCCAATAGGAGCAGAGTAGCGGTAAAAAATGTTACAAAAACGTGGAAAATTTTGATTCATTCTCTCTTATGTGACGCAAGCGAAGTTGCGCGGGTCAGCTAGTATTAGAATATAATTCTTAATTAGTAGGTCCAAGTTTCTTCAAATTGTTAAATAAGTTTGTGTAGTCCCCTAGAATACTACACTCATTTTTAGTGCAAAGACGTACGGTCAGACAGCCAGAACTACACCTTGAGAAAGCGAACAGGACATCTGTTCTCTACACCTGTAAAGATAAATGAAAACAAGACAAGAGTGACAAAAAATAAAGTACGAATTACATATTTTTTCAAAAACCATTTGGCATTTAAAATGTATGTTAAGTTGAGATCCTGCGGCACGCGCTATAAATTTTGTATGAAAATCTGACAAACGGGGTGATTACCAGATTTTCATAAAAACATGTCTATAGTTAACTGGTAGGCATATTCCCCTTCTAAGCTTGATGTAATAGCATATTGTGACATCACGCGTGACAATATTTGGTCAAATCTTTCTTTGCCGCTATCGACTATCGACAACTGGCAAGCAATTTTATATGACATCTGATTAGGGCCCTTAGCCGTGCCATAGGAACTACTTTTGCAGTAGGTATATCGGCCATAGAGAAACGCGCTACAGTAGCTATCACATTGGCATCTGCTACTAATTAATGTATTGTGAGTTATCTTTGACAGCCAGTTAATAAGAGAACTATGCCGACATACATATAGATAACTACATATATTATATGTATGTCAAAATAGTCGTCATCCTGTAATCAAATAATTTGCATATTAATTAATATAATATTCAAGTCAAAACATGACATCAATATGAAATAATAATAACTTGTAAATCAACCCTGTGGCTCAATCAATTCAATCATATTCTAATTTTGATGGAATTTAATTATACAGCGGTGAAAGGGTTGGACATAAAAAAGGGATGAGGGGAAGCCAATAATTGAGTTATTGCAGGGTTTTGGCATAATAAACTCATATCTAGGAAGTAATGCATGAAATAATGGATTTTTGATACGCGCTGTTTCGTGTTTAAAGCTCTCCATGTATCATCATCATCGCCTTGTTGGCACCTATATCAATTGGTTAATGGGGCGTAAGGTTGTCCATAGAAAACTGATCTATGTAAACATAATATTAATGCTTATTTTTGTAAACAAATTACTGAGTAATATGTTAAACCTGATTGATGATTGAATTTCTTAAAAATTGTTCGATGAGGTGACTTTGGCATTGCATGCCTAAAGAATCAACAAAAATAGTTCACTCGAGGAGCAGCATTTTTGTTGCATAGATCTACTCTTTATATTAAACGTTCAAACTTTCCCAAAGATTTTTCTAGAACTATTCTTGGGTAGCGGCGATTTCTTCATCGTGAATTGTTGGTAATAATACCCTAATAATTTTCCGAAAACTAGCTACGTTGTAATTTTTGCGTTATTTCGATTTTGGATCTCAAAGGCGGGTTCAGATATCGTATCTTAAGTGCAAGAAGGGCTTAAAAGGTCTCGTGTTGAATTTGTTTTACGCCTTTTTTCTTCTGAGTGCGAATTTCGGGCAAGAAAAGAAATAAAATTGTGAAGATATTGCTCTATTCAGATCAGTATGCTGAAAAAAATATACAGAATTTTACTTGGAAATTCGAAAAATAAAAATTCAAGAAATAAATTGAAAGACGACTTTGCAACATTCTAATCAACCACTTAAGAATATTATTAACAAGGACATTTAAAAATACTTCAAAACTTGCTTGCTGAAAAAAAAAGATGAGTAAAATATAACTCCATTTCGATACCATCCACTTATTTGACGAACTGCATCATGCCTTCGCTTTCACGTACTTCTCCAAAAACCCTCTTTAATAATATCAGCTGCCGAACCGCAAAAGTTCCGTGAACATTTCTCCAACCGTTTCAAAGATTTATCAGTACAAAAATAAAACATTTAAGAGGTAAACTCCTCAAACTGCAGTTGACAGTCCCACAAGAAACAATAATCAGTGCAGTTGGCAGTGAACGGTGATTGCAAACACTTGATAAAGTATTCAGTCTGTTAGACATGATCCCTGGGCTATTGCTCCGACGACTTGAACACCTCCCGGGGGAATGTCGAGGAAGTAAGCCAGATGGTATAGAGATGCGGATTTATGAGCGGTTCCAACTGGATTGTGAATAGGACTATTGTAAAGTGAAACTGTTGTAGCTGTGTAGAATAATTTGATACGGAATGTAAAAAGTTAAAATAGAGTATCTGTGGCATAACGAATTATTGTTAATATAATGTTAAGAAGTCTGTAATAGATTTGTTCCTGCTCTTCTTTAATGTAGTTGTGTTTTAGTTTAGACTGTCACGTAGAGTAATTAATAGTCTTATTATCTAAATCTTCAAATATACGAGTGGATAGGTACGACATAGAAAATATGATAAACAAAAATGTGACAGGAAATCTCATCACTTAGAAGATTTTTAATCACATCAGTAGCTACGTTAGAAACGAATAACTATAATGTAAACGATAAAAAATATTTATAACAATAATCTACTCAAACTCATTGTTTGATCGCGAAAGCCTCGTTGCTATAAGCGAACCCTTTCGTTGTCTCCGTTCTTAGCCAAACCTTCCCATTGTCTGTTTAAAATGTAAAATCAGAATTAAAACGTTAAAAAGCAGACAGTCTCTATGGACTTAGTACAATGCAATTCTAATACAAACTAGTAATTCCAGACTTAATTAGAATGCATTGCAAATGCAATCCTTTTGTTTTACAAAATTATAGAGGTATTATGAATACGGAGATTGTATTTCGTGTTTTAATTAAAAGCTTTTGAGTTTATGAAATTACTGTTGTTTTGGTTTGATTTTTATATAATACTTTTAAACCTACTAGCTGGTTTGAAATTCAGATGTCAAACAAATTGGTTCAAAGCATCGAAATGAATTCCGTTTTTGTTGAATTATAATAGGCCCACTACACGGTACGCGGAAAGCAATTCGTATGGCTTGTCGTTCTGTATTTGCACGCAGGCCCTGTTCATTGTCACAATAATGCACGTGATCACGAATTTTTCGCTTATAACTGTTAAATACAGACACGAAAAATATATAGCTGTAGTAAATCACACACAGCTTTACGTGCCGATATATGGGCGTTACTTTCAACACTAAATTATATCTCATGTGTTCTGGGAGGGACGCTGTAATTTTTCAGTAAATTATTGCCTTTTTTGTAAAATTTATTAAACGAAACTGCAGTTGAAAGCATTTAAAAGGCATTATTATAAAGTTGACTTTAAAGAAATCTAAAAATGCCTGGTAGAGCATGTCAAATATAACTTTTTTTTAAGTGTCTCCCTAATGTCAAACACTCGATATCGATCGATACGATAGCGTCGAACTACTGTCATCAAACAGAAAACAACGTCACCTTTTTTTGATCATAACTTTTCTAAGTATTATTTTAGATGATTCATTTTTTTATAACATTTTTACAACCAAAATTAAGTATTTTTTCATATCCCCATTATGGAAAAAACTACAACTATGTCAGCGTAAAATCGAACCCAACACTTTTCCCGTCACGTCAGTTTTACGAGCGATATATAAATAACGATTTTACTGCCCACTTCTCCTTGGTTATAGCGTGATGATAAATCTGTAGGTAAGCAGGAAGTGAGGCAACATTGCTTCCTGTGCGTGACTGATGTTATAACCTTGTACAGTGTCAAAAAGGCCTAACTGATTTGGGTGAAACTTACTTTATGACTATTTAATGTTGAAGTGACGAATCATATTATTTCTTAGAGGTTGTTGTAATAAAATGTGTCATTTTTATACATGAAATTTCATAGTTTATTAGTGATATAATGTTACTATGTTTTGATTGTTAACGAAGTATCGTAAAACTGAAATATTTTGTTATGCATTTTCCAATTTGTTTTTCAATTAGTTTGTCGGATATTCAGTTTGGTTTAGGAACCAAAATATGATAAGGTTTAACTAAGTTAGAGTAGGCTCTAACTTAGTTAAACCTTATCATATTTTAAAACCAATACCACAATAGTTACAAAATAAAATCTTCTGTATTGCCTTCAGTTCATTGCTTATTATGATATATTCAGAACACAAAAAGTGGACGACCCCTGCACTAGGGAAAGTCGTATTTTTTCATATCGAAGAAGAAAATTGTGAGTTTTTATTGATTTGAAATCAAAATCTAATCATTTATTTATTTAGGTCAAATATTGACACTTATGATAGTCGCTACAATTACTGAATCTACCACTAGCTTGCACTAGCGTATACGAGTAAACAAGGACATATTAACTAAATCCTGTCGGAACTTTCAGTCTCCCGAGGGTCCATTGTAAGAAAGACGCCTTCATTCTCTTACACAAACACTCAATGGCATAACTATAACAAAAGCCTGGATGCCTGCCGGCGAGGCTATGTCAGACCCACAGGAATTTCATTATTAATATACCACAGTTTTGCTTGCAAATGAATTATTTAATTTAATAATGAATTATTAAATGAATTAAAAGTATGAGAAAATGGTAGCGTATTTAATCACACTTTTATAATGAAATGGTCACTAAATAAAAACTTTACGGTATATTTTTTTTTAATGCAGATTTATTTATGATAAGCATTATTTGCCGCTTCTTTCCTGTTTAGCAATCAGTGGGCATTGGAATTTGAAAAGGTATAAAATTTTATTACATCAATATTCGACCACTTGCGTAGGAAGCATATGCATACTTAAACCACTCGACTTTCACTGCTGAAGACTTTTTATTTATTTTCGTTTAAGTTAATATAGTAACCCGACAATTAATAAACACACTTACTTAGTTTTAAATGCATACAGATACATTTTCAACCAGGCTTAAAACAGATACTCGTGCTAATCACACAAATATTTGTCTAAGATGAGTTTCGAATACACCACACGCGGCGCTACGGATATTGCGGCGAGATGACAACGTTAACTGCGCCAAACGTGCAGTTAATTTTGTTACTTTAGGTATAACATTGTTAATTGCATTCGACTGCCTCCGTGGCGCAGTGGTTTAGGTCGCCACGCCGATACCACTGCAACGGGAGGTCGTGGGTTCGATTCCCACACGGGACAATTATTTGTGCGATCCACAAATAATTGTTTCGGGTCTGGTTGTGCTTTGTGTCCGTTGTTTGTATGTTTGTAAAAGTCCCCGCGACACAAGAGCAATTCTTAGTGCGGGAGTTGTCTTTTTAAAATAAAAATAAAAATAAATAAATAAATTTATTATTATCCATTAAATCTAACAATTTTTTCGACGTAGAAGAATAATCTAGAAACAAAACGATCGCTGATAAGTACAAACGTTTAAAATCCACTTGGCTTAACGGCGAGGTCGAAGTAATAAAATAACGAGGGCGTTCTACGACTGCGAGTGGAACAATAAAAGCGTAAATAAAATACGTACGCACTAAACTATATCGTGTTTAGTGTTGAATAAATGGGTATATTATTGTTAGATAATGTTGTGAGATGAAAGAGTTTGGAGATCTTTACTTAAAAGTAGGATTGTAGGTACCCACAGGTTTTATATTTTAGTCAAAAATATAAATCAAACATACATAAATTTTAGTTACCCTATAGCACCTAGTCATACAATTCCACCAACTACCAGTTCGATGTTCCTAGTCGACCTGTATCGCGATTAGCTACTATCGACGATCGACAACCGGCTAGCTATCAAAAAAATTTGTTCTAAAATCTGATCAGCGCCTCTAGCGGGCGCTACAAGAATTAAATTCGCAGCCCATTTAAAACGTCAAACTCACAAATCCTCGATAGTACCGACTGTAAACGCATGTCAAACTATGGTGACTCTTGTTGTAGGTGTTAGTCAAAATTACGAGCACCAATTCTGAAACTCTTTTCAGGCGGTAATAGCAGTAGCTCGATTGTCTAGTAATGTCGACAACCTAGCTATCGAGAAAATCTGATCAGCGCCTCTAGTCTAGCAAAAACCGTAATTTTTGCCTAAATAAAATATGTCAAACTCTCTCTTTTTCGGTAGTCTGTAGAGAACCTCACTACTGGTATGACAATGAAATATTATAATATTACTTTATTATATTTAGTTCTTCAACAATTCCAAATCACGTTTTGTTACTAAAAGCTGAGGCGTATACCTATTGACTTTAAGTGCTTTTGTTAATCCAATCAGATCGACATAAGGCAATTCAATTACTTTGTCAAGGACAAATGAGGTCGATGACTCCAATCACTAATGTCACAACAAACACCACATAGAATAACATTAACGTAATATATTTTAAAAGACAACAACCAACGTTATACTATATACGTATTTGGAAACTTGTTTTAGGGGTTTTTTTGCACTAAGTACTTACCTGCATTATATTAGGTCGGGGAAAAAGTCTATTCACATTCTAGTATGTATGAACTTTAGTAAAATCTCTTTGGCTTCAATAATCACAAATGAGTACACGGTTCATGAGGTCTCTTTTAGTGAGCTCGTAAGGTACCCAAATATCGAGCTTTTGTGTGTAGAGAAAAGATTTTATTACAAGTTCATACATACTATAATGCGAAAAGACTTTTTCCCCGACCTAATATTTCCTGTGATACAAGGAAATAAAATGCAGGTGAGTAAAAAGTGCAAAAAACCCTAATAATCTAGATTATTTTAGACAGATTTAATTTCAAACGCAATAAATCAAATTCATAAAAACTACAGCAATACTATTCCTGCTGCCAAAACTCACGACTGTTGGTAGCTATTCGCCATCAACATTAATCAACAATAGCAGTCCCATGCAATAGCGAGCGAAGCTGTTGCCATAAACCGGGATCTTTACCAAAATCCGGACTAATATTGAGAAATGTTATAATAACATGTATTAGTAAAGGCTCGATACTTTACTCGACTCGGGAAGCGAACCCGAGACCTGATTATTATCAGTAGTCGGATACACTACCAGGACACAAAGACCACCTAAAATCATACATCATAACCTAAAATAACACAAAAAATATATCACTCGAAAACGAGACGTACATCATTAATAACTACGACAGGAGCGTAAGTGAAGATGCAGCGATTGATGGGTCGCCAAAATCGGACCATGAGTGGCCCTCCATCTTATCTGTCAACCCTCGAATGCTCAGAGGGTGACCCAACGGTAAAACGTCCGCGACATTTTGAAAAGTGATTTCTATCAAGACACTTTTCTGTGTGAGCGTTTCAAGTGATATTTTCCGCTTGGGATATTTTTCTCGAAGCGTCGTCTTTTCGTGGTGATTTTTAAATTTATTTTATATTTGATTTGTGAATATTTTTAAAGTTGGATATAATATGCGGTCAATTTCGAGTCGACTGCCTCCGTGGCGCAGTGGTTTAGGTCGCCACGCCGATACCACTGCAACGGGAGGTCGTGGGTCCCACACGGGACAATTATTTGTGCATTCCACAAATAATTGTTTCGGGTCTGGTTGTGCTGGTCTGTTTATGTCCGTTGTCCCCGCGACACAAGAGCAATTCTTAGTGCGGGAGTTGTCTTTAAAAAAAAAAAAAAAAAAAAAAAAAAAAAAAAAAAAAAAAAAAAAAAAAAAAAAAAATACCATACAGATTTTTTTAATTCTGTCAGTAGCTGTGCTGCTTATTACCTATCTGTATCAGTAAATAAAACTAACTTCTTTATTACTATTGTATGTCAATTTTCATATAGCAAGTTAATAAATATAATAATAAATAATAATAAATTTGCATAGCTTCTATTAACGAAACAAATAAAAGTCCGTAACTGCTTCTAGTAATTAACTTAACATGAGACACTTCTAGCATCTACACCTTAATTCAATCTAGATGATTTCTGTACATAGATACTCCTTCAAATAACTTCATTATTTTATTTAAGGAGAACATGCACATACTCAAAAATAATAATGTCTTAAAAACTTCATAGCTCTTGCGACCACTTACTTTTTACTACAAGGGCAAACACCTTAATACTCATCATAGTCTCAAACAAACGAACTAATTTAATTAAAAGTACAGCACTAAAGAATACAATACATGTGACTAGGTACCTTAAACAGTGCGATGCCCCACCGATAAGCATTATTCATTAACTTCTAACTAATTTAGTTGTCTTTTCTAAAGTTATCATATTTAGTGGAATTTTCCTCTCTTAAGAATTTCTAAACCGACTCTAGAAAGAGAGGAGGTTCTCAATTTGTCTGTGGTTTTTGTTTCTTGCTAACTTTTATTGGGTGGTCTGATTTTGATGGTTTTTTTTTTGTTAAAAAATTGGTGCTTCCCATGTGACTTTGTATATAATTATTATTTATACTAATATTATAAAGCTGAAGAGTTTGTTTGTTTGTTTGTTTGTTTGTTTGTTTGTTTGAACGCGCTAATCTCCGGAACTACTGGTCCGATTTGAAAAATTCTTTCAGTGTTGAATAGTCCATTTATCGAGGAAGGTTTTAGGCTATATATGATCACGCTGTGACCAATAGGAGCAGAGTACCAGTGAAAAATGTTACAAAAACGGGGAAAAAAATTATGTGACGCAAGCGAAGTTGCGCGGGTCATCTAGTCTTATATAAAAAACGCTATTGAATTGATAAACTACCGCTAAATGTACTCAGAAACCGGGGGTTAGACGTGCCCAAAGTTACACGTAGCTTTACATCTGACCTATTTTCCCTTCCAAAAATAGGGTCTGTTACATCCTTGAATCGGGATTTTCCTGGATATTTCGTACAAAACATTCTATAAGGAATGTAGGGCAGGCTTTGTGAATAGATTTACTTATTGATTGAATAGAGCCTTCTGTGGCGATCGGTAGTGTGCCGATTTGATTCTTGGGTCGCGCAAAATGCTATTATTCTTTTATTATTTATTTATTTTATTTATTGTACTTTTACAATTTACCTTAATCTAGTAACTAGTTTATACTCGCCAAACTTATAAGTTTAACGGCGAGAATGCGCTCTTATTGACTAACATGACATACTTAACTAAACAAACAATAATCAGGGAATTTAAAAGAAAATAATAAATATCAACAAAGAACATCGCTTTTTCATTTCTAATTTGTATAAGGACAAGAGGCCGCCCGCGACTTCGTCCGCGTGGAATAATTTCCCGTGTAAATCCCGAGCCCTCGGGAACTACGGGATAAAAAGCCTATGTGTTATTTTGGGTCTTCATTTACCTGTATACCAAATTTCATGGTAATCGGTTCAGTAGTATTTAGCGTGAAAGAGTAACAAACATCCATACATACATGCATACATAGTACATTCTCACAAACTTTCGCATTTATAATATTAGTACGATATATATTATTCAACTAACAGCCGCCCGCGACTTTGTCCGCATGGACTTTAGTTTTCCCGTTTTCACAACATTTTTTATTGATGATCCAAAATCCTCTCTTAGTGCTCCTCTACACTTACTAAGGAATGTTCATATCAAATGTCAAGTTTGTACGCTCAGTAGTTTCGACTGTGCGTTGTCCATCAGTCAGTCAGTAACGGAAGACTAAACCCTATTACTCATTTATTGTAAAACTCTGTTGCTATGACAACAGTAATTATTTTAATAATATTATAATCCATACTAATATTATAAACGCGAAAGTAACTCTGTCTGTCTGTCTGTTACTCAATCACGCCTAAACTACTGAGCCAATTTGCATGAAATTTGGTATGGAGATATTTTGATACCCGAGAAAGGACATAGGCTACTTTTTACCCCGGGGAAATGACGCATTCCCATGGGAAAATTCAGGTGGCGGACGAAGTCGCGGGTAAAAACTAGTTATTATTTAAATCTGAAGAGTCGTTTTTGATATCTGATTAGAAATACGACATATTGTATACAATGATGATGTTTCTTAATTATTCGAAAGTGATATTATGCTTTGAAGTAGATTTTTTTTCTTAATATATATTTGTAGAATTATTTTTCTCGACTGCTACAATTACAATTTGTTTATATATCTTTATGAGTTAAATTCATAAGCTGCATAAACAAGAATTCTTGGATTAATACCAAACTATGTAATATGTTATTTGCCAAGTATTGTTCTGAATAAATCGCCTGTCATAAAGAACACAATCGATTTAGTTAGTACGCATAGAAATACACATATAAATAACATATTATGGCGATTGCAACTGTTATAAAATAAAGTCCTCTCCTAGCGTCCGTCCGTTCGCGATAAACTCAAAATCTACTGAATGGATTGTCATGCGGTTTTTCCCAAGAAATAGAGCCCTTCTCTAGGATGATTTAAGTGTATAATTTTTTACGTTTATGTAAAAGTAATATTTTATCGGACCAAGCCGGGCTATCATATAATTACAATGATCTTAGACAAGTATATTCTATTATTTAGCAAATATTCATCACAAAAAAACAAATCAACTGCATCACATTTCCCATAGCTCGTGTCTTTGTGTCTGCACCACATACATCGATGTACATCAACTACTCTCATAGACAGAAACCAGACGTATACAAGCAATGTATAGCAACTTCGGAAACATTGTCTTCGAAAGCCAGGCAATCAAGGAAGACAATAAAATGGAGTGAGATCGTCGTGTTCGTGCCGACAATGATTTGGCATTGGGATAAAGTTTGTACAAGCAATTGTTTGTGGAGAATAAACTTTAAATTATTTTAGCTTTGTTGTTTGTCTATATATTTATAACAATAGGCATATAGTATAATAAATTATAACTGATAGATTTAAGTGGTCAAGTTGGAGAAATAAAATGAAAATGATGGCATTTTCTTTCTAATTAAAATATTAATTTGAATTGACGTTTTTATCGTGATTAATCGCGACTTGGAATTATAATAACACCTTAAATTGAGCCTAAGTTTGATGACCGTTTAACGGTAACAAAAATGATCTTTTATTTTACCGACATTTTGGCCGAGATACATCTGCCTGGTCGTGGAGTCACCTCAAAACAGTGTAAGGCCCGTTTTGCAAGGAATTTAAAGTAGCAGTATGAAAAACAGCATCACATAATAGTTTTACAGAATTATAAGCCAAATACATTAATTTATAAGTTACTAGAAATGAATACGTAATCTCATAAGACTTGTGAAAGAAACATCTTGTAATCTTACAAAAAACGATCTTGGAGAATCTCGGATCCATTAATGAACCAAAACTACGAATAAACGGATCTGTTATAAAAAGCTTACAGCGAGGCCTTCAGTGCCAGCGCCAGTTAAAAGACTTATCATTACGATGACAGCGCAACCACAGGGACGAATTTATTCAACAAAGAACGGACAAATTATTTTATGAATAAATAATTCTATTGCGTTGCATCTTAGTTGTACCTTAGACCACGTGGACAGAAGTGTTGCCGTGAGACATGAAAGCATGTGAGGTTCAGGAAGACGACGTCAAGGATACGGCAAGTGGAAGGAGAGTGATGAAAAGAGTAAGGAAGGCTTACCCCACCACCATATGTGACAAATAGCCAGAAATAAAAGAGAGTATAGAAGTCGAAACACACATTTTTTCATTTTTGGTATTTTAAAATTCTCTTGAACTTTTATTTAAGTGGTACTATTGAAAAATACTCTGTAATTTTTATATTTTATTTCTGAAGTTTTTAACTCTTAACTAGCTCAAGAATAACTTCAAGCGGGATGAAATTGTATCAGTTGCATTGTTCAAGGTCTTTGAAGACATCCATCAAAAAAATTTGTAGAATTAAATCAAAATTTAACTCCCACTTGCGAACAATGGTCTTTGTTTTCGTTTCGTTTTAGAGAACAATATTAATGAACTTCTAAGACGAAATTAGAAGAAGTCGAAGAGGCAAATCACAATTAGAAAAGGTACTCCAAAAACATTTAAATCACATTTGCTGTCATTTAAAACCTAAATTAAATCCCAAAAATAAATCACAAGATCCCAACTCCAGCCCTGCACCAGTAACATAATATTCGTAGATACTTAGCGTCGTCTGAGTGAGGCTTTGTCAAGCAATGTGACAGACTATGAGCGACATTATCAAAACATTATTCAAAGTAGGAGCGAGATTATAACGCCATTGTCCGGAGGACCTCTTGCCAGAGTAATGAGCTGTTGTGAAAAGGATTCTTGTACTTTGTAGGTTTTTTGATGCAATTCTGTATGGGTTTATGAGACGAATGGATGTCATAATTTTTTTGATGATCTTGTTATAATGTACTCGTGATTGAAAATATAAATATGGAATAGGCATATTTTTTGAACTCGGTCATGTTTAATAATTATCGATTGAAATCAAAATTATATGGTAATTAAAATAGTTCAATTTAGGCACCAATCAGCGATAAATTGATAAAAGATAATTTGACAGAAAATGAAATCAAGAAACAGCAAAATAGGGAATACAGTGCTTACTCACCATTGTTACTGACTAGACGACCACAAGTAAAAACAAACTAAACTAAATTAAATTTATCAACTTCTACAATTCACCCTTAAAAAACCCAAATGTTACCTAAGATTTTATTCCTGACTAGACATCCCCTGTGTCTGCCAAACTGTTTAGCAGTTAAACTTATTCTACAATAATTCACCTTAAAAAAGCCTTAGTTTTACCAAATAAAAGACAAACACATCTCCTGATTCCCCGTTTTGTCTCAGTTCATTACCTACTAAGTACATTCATTACCTATCACCTACTACATACCTACTACATCACACAGAGAGACAACTAGTTCCTACATTTCACGTATCTTTTACTGCACGTGTAAAATGGTACAAAGACTGTCTCCATAAATCCTTCTAGGATCTACAATTTCGATTTCCGTGTAGAGCTTTTACGTGAACTGCAAATTGCTTCTCTTGTAGCTATTTGAGGGTGTAATTGAAACTAGATAGGAATTTTGTATCTGTATACTTCTTGAAAACTGTGATATAATTTAAAGTAGGTAAATTTACGTCACACCATTACGTGTTTCACCAGCCTACTGTAAGAATTTAAGGAATATATAGTTATTTTTCAAGGTCATTTAATCGTGGAAATGATTAAAGTATTTTAAAACATCAAACTCATGCAAACTTCAGTTGGTACTATCGAGTACCAAGAGTTTGACAGTTAAAATGTATTGCAAAAATAGTTCCTGCAGCGTCCGCTAAAGTACCTACAAATTTTTCATCCAAAATTTCTCAAACGCTTCCCGGCTGTCGACAATCACTAGTGGTAGAGAATCGCGACACTAGTTTCTATAAATACCAAGCCATAAGAAATTTTTAAAATCCGTTGAAGAAACAGCCAAATCAAACAATCAAAATTAACATTCTACTGATTTAAATCGTTTAAAAATATGCATTTAATTTCAACAATTCATACACAGTCAAGTTTCATAAACCACTTGGACTAAGTTCTGCTCTCATGCTCACCTCCACGTGTCGCGTAGTATACGAGAGCACATCATGTCTGACTCGGATATGAATGCAATAAACTAGTTATGCATGCAAATAACGCTGCGTTCTACGAAAATATTGTTCCCGGACTCTTTCTAAAGGATTTAGT